>NC_088985.1:11227005-11847966 GCF_963932015.1 Anas acuta
GCAGGGTAGGGGATCACTACCCATCAGTATCTTGGCGGAGACTGTCCCACTGTCCCAAAGCCCAGTTCTCACCCAGGCTGCCCATCCTGAGCTGCTAAGCACACAGCCACTGTGGAGAATAAGCTGTGAAACACTTTCAGAGGACAGTTCCAGGAGGTTGGAAGCATCACTGAAAGCTTATCTGTATTATTATTTGTAATGGTTTTATTGTCTTCTTGGTTAATTATTTGTGCTTGTTTGAGCAATTACTGAGAAATGCTGATGCATATGGCTAAATAAATTAAAGAATAATGATAGCATTTAAAAATAAACCATTTTGCAAATTTTCAATTTTTCACGGTTTCATGGAGAAAATCATCTGTTATGTACAATTACTCAAACTCTTTGACAATAAAATTCCAGCCCCTGCTAGTTAAAACTAAACAAGTCTGCAACGACAGCCTGGGCAGGGAAGCAAGAAATCAGCCTCTGCCTCTGACCTGCTGTACCACTGTGAACACATCATCTCCCTGCTCTACATCTTGGACTATTTCTAAAATTTAGGATTCATAGGTGACAAATGCTACAGGTGCTACAGAATAGCTAGACACTGTTGTCCTAGGCTGCTGCAAAACAAATCAAGCTCCTCTCCAGCTTTTCTTCTCTCTTACTCCTTGATTTTCCCTCAAATGATAATAATAACGGTAATAATAATAATAAAGTCAATATATGCACACAACATTGAAAGAGAGGTGATGTGGGGATGCCAATTCAAAAAGGACTGAGAAGGCAGAGGGGGTTCAGCTTTAAATTACATTCAGAGAGCATTCCTCAGAGAGGTGAAGAGCCTTTTCTCGATGGGTTGGCATTGCAGAACCAACCTGTCAGCTGGAATATTTAACATCCTTACAGCTGTTCCCATATGTTATGTGCTCTGTTGCCAACGCTCTATACAGAGGTCAGTAAATTCAAATTTGTCTATTTTGGCAGTTCTTCCAAAGTTGTCACAAGTTATTGAAATAGGAAATTTGCTCTTGATCTCTGCTAGTAAATCACACCATAACTCAGGCAAAAACACACAGTTATTTTTTAAAAGAGTTAAATGTTTCTGTCTGGTGTTCAACTGATATTAATTGCATTTCTATCATAGTGACTAATATATATATATATATATATATATATATATATATATATATACACACACACACACATTTTACTATCAGCAAAAGGCAACAAGGCACAAAAAGAGCATTTTGTCCTCTTGCTATAAGGATATCAGAAACCTGTACCCAATGATTGCAAGCTGTTAGAAACAAGCGTAGTGAAAAGTGAAACCACACACTACAGCATGAAAAGCATATTAGGCACCTCAGAGGGAAAGTGATGGGGAATTAATAGATCCACTTACTACCATGGGAGAAGGTATTAAAATCCACAAGGGTGAAAAAGGCCATGACAACTCTCAAAATCACAGAAGGAATGGAGGTGTGGCAAGCCTGCTGCTTTGCACCCCACCCCACCCCACCATTTCAAGCTGGTTGTAATTGATGGAATGGCAGACTCAAACTCCTTGGACACCTTTTGCTTCATCTGTACTTACACTGTACATGTATTATCTAGCTTGTGTGCCAATGCCAGATGTTTGATGTGAATGTGCTTGGAGTAGCTCTGTGCTAAGAATGACTATACTGGTAAAAGATGGCTTGACCTGTTGTCTGGTTCATACTTGGCAGAGGCACGGTGCACAGCCTGGGCCTGGGTTTAAGTCCCTGATTGCTGCAGCAAACCTATTCTCTGCTGCATGCCAGGTGGACCTATTCTTTCCCAACTTTATTACAGTGCTGTATGCTGGCATCATTCATTTAGGATATTTTTAGAGGGTCCAAAAATCGGAATGGTAACCTGTTAGTATTTACCAGAGCTCTTGAAGTACAGTTGCTGCAGAGCTTTAACAGTTTTTATGTTTGCTGCTCTTCAGAGACTTTCTGGGAATGCTTTCAACAAAAAGAATAATGAACAGGAGTGTAAAGCCAAGTCTATACCTCCTTGTAGTAGGGGGCTACCTAAGGCTGCAACACCAGAGGCTTTGTAATTCCTACTCATGGTGCCTGACCTGTAGAATACCACAATGTGGCTGTTCTCCCTCACTTGTATTTATTCTGATAATCACAGAAAAGGAAGGAGAAAAAAAATTAAAAAACAACTTCTTAAATTAAGGAAGTTCTAAAAAGCCTGGTCATTTTTTTTTCCCCTGAATGTCCCCCTTTAAAAATAAAAATAAAAAATTGAATATCCAGTCTTCTTTAAAAAAACCTAAAAGACCAATATTTCCATATGGATGGAATGGAGGAATGTCCTGCTCTTCCAATTCTTTTCTTAAATATTGCCCTTTGAAATAAGGATTTCGAACAAATTTTGGATTTAGGATTCCAAATCAAAAGTTTGGATCTTTTAACCCTCTATGCGATTTTCATAATCACACCACTGCAAAGAAGCTTTAATTGGCAGAGGTGGGATATCACAGGGACTCAGGTCCAAAATTCTTTCCTTTTCCTTCTGCAGCAATCAAAACAGCTGAAAGCATAATGAATTAGGCTAGAATAAAGTGGAAATTTATAATTTCTATACTTCATTCAAAAACAAAATGTGGGTTGCATGTTGGTGTTTTTTTTTTTTTTTTTTCTTTTAACGACAATTTTGATACATTTACATAGCTTCTCATTTGAAAGATTCAAAACGGGCTTTCCAACTAAATAACTTTTTTTTTTTTTTTTCCTCCTGAAGTCCAGTCAAGGTTAAAAGGGAAGAAAGGAATTATGAGGAGAAAAAGTACTTCCTTGAAATTGGTCAAGCTCTTTAAAACCCCAAACCACTTGAAAAACTATCTGCTATACCCTGGGTCTCAGGAACTATGTACAACTTCTTCCTAGGGCAACACAGCATTTGAAAAGACCTATGCACTTATAAGTAAATGTAGCAGACTCTGAGTCTAAATGTGAAAGCTCTTGCAGAATAGGCATCAGAATATTCATCAAGAATAAGAAATGTTATGCAACTATTTTTAGGTCTACACTAATACAGAGGAGAATAGAAAGCATGGTGAAAAAAAAAATATGGAAGCATCACCAGGTCCATCATGCATAGGAGGGAAAAAAAAAAAGGAGAATCTTTTAGGGAAAGAGAATGGCAGCATACAAGCAAGACAGGTTACCCATTTTAGAAGAGCATATAGAACAGAAAAGGAAAATAATTCCAGGATTTCATAAACCCAAACATCCCCTAACTGGATGACTAGCATCCAGAAAATAACTTTAATTTTTTTAAGTTTCTCTTGCTTAAGTTGACTCTTGGGAATAGAAAGAACCAAGATTTCTCCCCATGGTGGGGAGCTGCAGATGATCCTCATGGAGATCATACCCAGAGTGACTGCAGCACCTGCTCAGGTTTGAGCCAAGGGAAAGCTCTCCTCCCCTCACTAGAGTCTGGTCTCCTTCTCAGGCTGCAGATATGCACAGGGCAGATCTCTGGTCTCTGATGGGGAGCCACTCAGACTCATTTCAAAGCTCTTTTCTGCTCTCTTCCCTCCTCTCCCACCCCTTTTTTTTTTTCCTCCAATCTGCCAAGTTCTGTAAATATTTAATGAACTGCCTACATGCATTCCTGCACTAAAATCTTTCTAACAATAGAAATCATTATTGTCCTGCACTGTTACTCTACATGCCGCACAAGGTCATTCTGCATTTCTTCCTTAGTATTTTTGTTCCCCAAAGGAAAATGCACTAATGGCAAGGATAAAACTGCTCCCTGCTAGCTGCCACGGGAACTAGAAAGCGGTGTTAATTACCAGCACTGAGAATTGCAGTCTGAACAGCATTAAAAGCTGAAAAGCAAATGTGGCTTAAAATAATAAAGAATAACAATGGTTTTCAGTCTCTAATATTTGGAATCCACAGACTGCTGCTTCGGCCATTATAACTATTGTTATGGCAAAAGAAAAAGGCTTAAATAAAGCTTGTTGATGTGTTTGCTGGATGCTCATAAGATACCAAGTAGTTCTTTGTGATGTTTGGTTGAAAAAATACTGCACTGAATTAGTGAAAAATGCCTGAGAACATATTCTTAGTGCTAACCAAGACCTACTTTGTATGTTAGAACAAAAGGATCACAAAAGCTCTTTACAACAAAAGCTCTTTACAACTTTACCTTCTGTTGTCACCATCACAACCTAATAACACTCCCAACAGCTTGTTTTAGGGGCAAGAAGTAAACTTGACTGAATGAAAGTTAAAGAACTGCAGAAGGTCCCCTAAACTGTCACGGTGCTATTTTAGTGAAATTATCTTTCTACTTCAAAGGGTGCATTTTTCCTGAATCACAAAACATACAATGACTGCAAGGGTGCTTCTACAAAACAAAACTGCTCGTGAGCACAAGCAGTGCTTTAACAGCTCTTCTGTCACAGCATGGGGGCTCGGCTTACTCCAACTGGTTAAAAAGGCATTCATTTGATGTAAACCTGGATTTGAGATATCTGTGGCTAAGCGAGCATGAGTGCTCACTTTTTTTTATATTATAAAGTATAATTATAACTTATTCTAATTATTAAAATATTCTAATTTTTGTCTTGCTATCAAGATCATTATCCATTGTTTTAAAGGCTTTGTTCAGAAAAAAAAGGATCAGCATTCATACACATTCAGTGTATGAATGAGGGGAAGAGAACAGCACGCATTGGAAAGGAATTTGTATCAAGGGCTAAATAAATTAGCTGTCTTCAAGGTCCTTGTTTCAAATTCACTTTATGCATTTCATTATTGTGGGATTGTATTAATTTACAAATAACTTTATTGAAAACGTGACTAAATACATTTTGAACTTAGTTTGGACAAACCAATCTCTTTCTAGTATCAAAAATCCCCTTATTTAACTCAAGACCCAACCAAATGATACCATCTGCACTGTCTTCCTTGGACACTAGTTAACCTGTACAAATTTAAGTCCAGATTTTGAATTTTTCTCTGAATTAACTGTGACGAGTTTCACGCAGGTTCATTAACATGTTGTACAGGAAAAGTCAAAGTCACTCAAGATCAAAGTCCTCCACTTCACCTATAAACTATATTTATGAGCTAAGGTATTTTCCAACAGTAATTTCCAGTGCTGGATGCAAAACTAGGGGGCTCAGCGTGGCTTATTACATGAACAAAATACCCCAGGGCCCATCAAAGTAACTTACAAAAAATAAATAAAAAAAATCCCTGCTTGGTGTTTTCTATTAACAGGCCTGATAGAAAACATTTTATGAAAGAGGTGAGAATTCTTGTTCCCATTGCTCAGATGCTAACAGCAACATGACGATGTGCTGCCATCAGCAGCAGGAACACAGCCAGGCTATTAAGTGTTGTAGCTGGCAGGATTACTTACATTTTGCAGCTGGACTCGGCTTTGTGCCATACACTCTGACTTTGCCATCATGCTGGAAGCATTTAGGCTGTAGGTTTTCCTATTCTGTGTTTCTTTCAGCTGTTCATGAATTTGCTTTGTTTGTTTCCTGCAGAGAGAAATAAAATTCATGTAAGGAAGAGCTAGTTTGAACTACTACTATTAGCTATGATATTTATATAACCATGGTTCTCTCTGTTCAAAACTTCATTGCATTGGATTAAGCAGCTGGCCTAATTGAGTAGTCTAATATTGCAATGCAATGGTCATTTTCTGGAGAGTCTTAAGAAAGGAAAAAAAAAAAAAGAGCTTCTCTGTTTAAAATGTCTTTTATTCTCAACTTACTATAATAGCATGCTAGTTGTTTTAGTGCAGATTTTTGAAAGAAAGATAATTTATTGCATATTTAACAATAGCTTGCATGCGGGCCTGAATATTAAAAAAGCATTTTACTTGAACTTGGAAAGAGATTTTGGAAAACACAGCAGGCATTCACCCCTATTGGTTATAAAAAGCGTCAAACACTTCTGCTAGTAGCATTAGACTTGTCCTAGTACACTGGCCAGCAGCAGCACTGCTTTGCTATGCTGCACACAGCTTTTGGACAGCAATCGGTGCTGAGCCAAATTTCAGGAGGAAGTAAGCGATTTCAGGGAAGCGTAGATAAGAAATAAGGAAAAACAAACAATGTTTTCTCCATTCTGAATTTGAAATTCTAGCAAAAAGGCTTCACTAAAATTTTGAAAAAGTTCTGATGATTTGCTGCTGAAAGCATCATGACGTGATCATTTTCATAAAATTCCAGAGGAAATTCATGTCAGCAGCTCTAGAGTTTGTACGAATGAGCACTGGACTTTGGGAATCTCTTCTGCACATACAATACTCTTAGGATTTAATCAGGAAAAAAAAAAATTATGCACTCTCGGAACTCTAATTTGGGTTTATTTGGAAAATATGGGTTTTGAGTTCTTCATTTATAAACACACAAAAGTGAACTAGAATATTCAGTACTTCATTGCTGTATTTTTCAACATTACAACTGGGATTCCAGAAGGTAATTTACTGAGAAAAACAATCTAATTAGTTTCACGTAATGTTTATGCAACCTAACATTAATATTAGGTTAATGCATATTCATTTTGCCAAAAATCAGGATGCACAGTTATAAAACTAGAAATTATTAATAATTCAAAGTTATTAATATATTTATATCTTTGTTTTCAAAACAAATGATCTTTATGTCTTCTACTTTACAGACACTCCGCAATAAAGTGTTAACTCAGCAAGAAAATAAAGTCACCAGTCATCTATAAAATCCAGCTGTAAAGAGCAGCACATTTTCTTTTTACTGTGCTCTCCCCTCTGTTGCTAACACTTACTTTCTTGATTACTCTGAAAGGAATAATTGGAAGGTCATAGTGTTTAATTAAAGTTCTGAACTTCCTCAGATGGAATATATTCCAAAAAGAAGGACTTTTTAATACAATGATGCATAGGGAATTGCATATTTCTAGCAGCAGGTATTTTGTAATTGTTAGACTAAGAAAAACAGAGTCATTTTCTTCATATAAACATCTTTCCCCCTGGACCATACAACATTCTGTTAGTAATATTTTACTGTTTGATATATCAAGTTAAGCCCAAAGATTATCCTCCACACAGGAGGGATGCTTTGATAACTTGTAAGCATGATGAAGATACCCCTGCCTGATGAAAAAGTCCAGAAAATCTGTTGATTAAACGCTGCTAACACATGATAAGGGTTGATTCATTTTACATTTGCAGTTTTTTACACCCTTAAGACACTGGGCAATGTCAAAGATACAATAGTGTTTTATGTGGTCTCTATACAACCAAGCTTATGTGGGCCATGAGCTTCACATGGGTGAGCAGATCAAGAGGGACAAGCAAAATGCTTCCCTTAGTGTCCAATGACTGGGAACTGTCCCAGTGCAACCCATAGTGAAGGTGAGCCTGGTATTGAACCTCTAAGAGAACCATGGAATAACTGGTCACCTGCTGAAGTTTGAGTCAAGGCAGTGGCACAAAACCAACATGCAGATGGATATATGGCTACAGTGCATCTCCTAGGATTTTGAGGGAATGGTGCTAATGACAAAAGGGGGAAATATAGGGAACAAAATCTCACCAGCAGTGAGAACATTTAGGAAAATCTCTTCAAAGGCAAGAGAAGTTGCAGTGTTACTTCAATCTTCTTTAACTTCTGTCACCTCCAGCTATTTCTACATATCCACAGCTTCCCCACCTCCTGCCTTAAGACTGGGAAACCCTACTACCTTACTTGCCTGCCAGTGCTCATGATCTTCATGGATTCTGATATGGAGAACACTTGTTGAAACTTTCCATGAAGGTAGTAGTGTTAGGCCAATCAAGACATTTACTTTTTGGACAGTTTGTCAGATGGAACCGCAGCCAGGGATGTAGGGATTAGCATCTTAAAATTGCTGTGCTTCACATGTTTGAAAAGATCTCATGACAGAACCGAGGTGCCTATTTTCTCAATACTCTTCAAACTTCAAATCCCAGAATTGGGCGTAAGCACACTTCAACTCTTCTTAGTAACTCTTAGCTATAATATTTATAATGCAGATTTAAAATAAAATAATAGTAAAAAGAAGAAACCCAAGATATGAACCACTACAGTCCTGTGAGTGCATCTTTGAAGGATTATTTCTACTCATTATTTTCAAAAATAGCTCTCCCTACCACCTCATCAGAACTGGTATTTGGAAGGCTGTTCCAACCCAGCTCTTCACTATTCCCTAGAACACTGCAAAACCAAGAGGAACACAGCTAAAAAAAAAAAATTGAAGAGAGGGACATTTTATTCACAGTATGCTCAGTTGTTGATGGTATGTTCTTCCAACTGGCATGCCCAGTCTGCTTTTCCTGAATTCATCAGCAAAAAAACTCAGCCCTTTCCAGGAAGGACAGGAACACCTTATTCTTTCTCTCTTTCATTCTTCTGCAAATCTAAAATAAATAATGACATTTCTAATTATATGGAAATATGGCTGTCCCTGCTCACAATTTAAACTGCAACCGAGAGGAACTGTCCTGCAACAGCACTCTCCTAGCTAATGTCATTGTCAGATTATATGTTGAAAGAACGACTAAATGAAATCCCTCAAGACAGAACAGGTAAGAGTTTAGATAGAACATGTACCACTGAGATTTGAAGAGAAGGGTGAAAAAAAAAAAGGCTTGGTGACTTTTCCAGTGTTTTTTTTTTTTTTTTTTTTTTTTTTTTTTTTTTCCTTTTCTTGATAGAAATGCCAAAACATTTTTTTGGCAGTACCTCTCATCATAGTAGTATGATAAATGCTTCTAATGGTAGCATCTCATTTCCTACCCATTAGAATAAATTTAAAATAGAAACAGGGTTGCTGAGTGGGGTTTGGGGATTCAGATAAACACCCAAACTTTTAAATAGTGGAAACCTCCACATTTTTGATGCTCAGTCAAATGCTCACCATGGCTAACGTCATACAAGTTATTTTATATTATTAATATTTTTACATTAATTTATATTGATATGCATTCTCTCATTAGCTCCCATTGGAACAGGAATGAGGAATGACAATCATACAGAAAATATTTATAAATACAGTGGCATTGGCATGCATGTCATGTAATTGCTATGACGTTTGTGCAACTCAAATTATACACAAAAGAATAAATATTAAAAAAGAATGCTCAGTTGCAGAGATAAACAAAACAGAATAGAAAGTATGTCACTTGAAAATTGTTTAGTACACTAAATGATTCCATCTTATTTTATAGTTCAATGTACTTGTGCATTAGAGATACTCAGTTACACAACTTTGATCAGCAGCTTACCACTATTAGCTAAAGGTTATAGTTATCTACAGAAAACTTATCTGTTCATGCATTTCTAACTTTTACCTTTATTCCCAGCATACAGATACAAGAGGAACATTAAGGAATATGAAACTAAATGCAAAAAACATTTATTGTCAAAATAAGGAAATGATTATCGCGCTGATAATAAAAGGCACAAAATTATTATTGTCAAGAAAAAGAACTGGAAAGGTCACAATCCCTTCTTTCCTGCTATCAGAAAATAGAAAGAAGAACATGTAATACTTCTATTTACTTTTTTTTGTTGTTGTTGCCAGTTTTTGATTTACATAATCTACCCATGAAGACCTGTTCTAGCCTGTCGAGAAATAATGATTGCTTCCAAAAGAGGGAAGAAACTGAAGAAGTGGAAAGCCGTAAAAAAAAGACAAAAGCTAAAAAATATATTAAAAAAAAAAGGAAAAAAAAAAGAAAAAAAAGAAAGAAAAAAGAAAAGAACACACTAGACAAAGGCTCTTACTTTGTTTTGAAGTAGAACGCTGCACAAAGCATGCCCACTACGACTATGCCAAAGACGATACAGGAAATAGACAGCACCTGGCGCTGGTACACTTCTTCACTCTCTGTGAACGGCAAAATTGAGAATTATGAAGGCATCAGAAAACAGTATTTGTGAAGAGTAGATTTCAGCACAACATGCTTTCACATGCTTTTTCATGCTTTGATGGACAAACGTGAAATTTTGGAGGTCTAAGTCAGCCAGATCCTCAACAGAATGAATGCTTCTCTGAACCTCTCATCTAGATAAAATTCATAGAGCTGTGGTCTCCTAGAAAAGTTTTAGAAAATGGTTCCCGAACATGTTAAAAGATACATAATCATAAAACTCAGGAAAATTTAATATTTTCTCTGCCCTGAATGTTTTTTTTCCAGCTCCACTGTCAATAGAATAAAAAGCGCTGCAAACACGGAGTTTTACTGGCTTAAGGCAAGATCCATCAGAGCTCTCGGAAGGTCCCATAAGACTCAGTTCATTTTCTGCTACGAAAAAATGCATGTTTTATTTTGAAAGAATGGTGATTACAATGTCTTGCTCCCATGTCATTCCCTGTATTTGGAGCTAATGCACAACATACCACAGTGAAAAAAAAATTAATCAACTTGGATGGAATCCAAGGAATGCTATGCTACAATGCATCAGACATTACTTTCATGGGAATCTCTAGTTTTTGAAGTAATTTCCTTAATACATCTCATCATCTTCTAATTAATTTCAAAACAGGAACAGAATGGAAGTTAAAAAAAAAAAAGAAAAAGCTAAGAAAACAAGAGAAAACACTCATTCATGACAGCAGACAGAAACTGATAGGCAACTGGAGTTTCACACACTGAATTTATCAACAGCTCCGTGTTATATTTTATTTTTATTATTTCAGCTCCTTTTTTAGTCTGAAGTGCTATCATGCTAAATAGATTGTATTATAATCTGTCTCCAAACATACAACATATAAAATAATCTTTTTATTCATATGTTTGAGGTAGAAAACCAACATGTCAGATTATCAAAGCACAGCATAAAAACTGTACACTGATAAAACTACATTTCCTCTCTAGGTCAGAGATCTTCAGTGCAGACCCCTGTCAACAAGAATACCAGACTCATGTGTCAAGTAGGTGACAGTAACTCCAAGTTCTAGGTTCATAAGGCTCAGGTTTTTAAGAAGAAAAGAATGTAAGGCAACATCAAGGTCTATCTGGGCAAATCTTGAAAAAATTAGCACCTAATTGGAATGTCAGTCTAATACCAACTTTCTTTATTATTATGACTGAATACTATGTACAGTTTCCTGATCAGTACTAATTATTAATTTCTCAAGAAAAAATATACAGACTACCCCAGTACTGTTATGGAACACTTGGAATCTTATTCATTTGTCTCTAATAGAAGAGCCAGTTCCACTTCATAAGCTAATTCAAATAAAATTACAAGTACCAAATCTTTGTTTCTTAGTTACTTCTTTACTTGCTCTCTCAAAGAGCAATGCAATGATTCAGAACATTCCTGATAACATATCAACAAATCTGATTCCAATAGAGCTTTAGTCCCATTCCTCACTACATGAACAAAATTTGGATCTAGACAGTAAATCCTTATTGGTAGTGAACTAAATGTCTGGGGTTTCTTGTTTCTTTTTTTGTTTGTTTTTAATAGCCTTTCTGAACACAGAGTTATCCACCTTCCATTTCCATTACAGTACACAAAAGACTGTAAAAAAAACTTGCAAGTTTTGAATCATGAAATGTTGAGGTGGATCACACTGCAAATCATTAAATAATTGTTCAGTTCCGTAATTGCTAATCTATTCTGACTGAATACCAATATCAACACCTTCTGCCTAAAATCACAAATAAAACATATGTACTTATAAACTGTGATGTTACTTAGACATTACCTATCATTAAAACAAACATACATTTGGGTTAAAAGAAAGATATAAATTGTGACAAAAAGCTCAAATTTCTTTTTCTGTTAACCTAGATATTCATTAAAAACTTTATTTCTTTTGTGACTTTGTCAAGAAACGGTGAGTTTCATGCAGCTATGACCTTTTGTCAGTCCTGACTAGCTATCATTGTCTTGTTAAAGATGCTTTAGAATATATTTTACCAAGATAAAAGCACTTCAGAGACTGGACAATATTATCTTGCTCAAACAACTAGGTGAAGATTTAAGTCTTTTGTATAGTCTGCTTAATCCCCATCACTGGTTTTCAACACATACTGATCAATGCTTTCTTTACTTTTTTGTTTATTCTGTATAGTGCGTATTTAAATAACTAAGTTAAAATAACTAGTTATTGATTAACTATACTCCATTTCTTAGAAAGCTTTGTTCAATTTTACATCCTTAAAATCCGTGTTTGTGTATTGGACTCCACTATTTTTTGTCTCCAACATCTTAAAATATAATCAGTTTAGCATTTTTCCATTCTCTAGTCTTCCACTTTTTTTTTTTTTTTTTTTTTTTTTTTTTTTTTTTAAGAAAAAATGCTAAACAAAAACAAAAGCAAATATCACCATCCTATTGATGGAAATTTCATCTGCATCTCTCTGCAAACTTTCATGGTCTACTCATTGTTATGATTTAACCGCACCATTGCTCTAAACGCATATAACTGAGATCTCCTCTAGCTGAGGGGTACAGAATAGGGCCTTTAAACCTAACACAATAAACCAGAGGGCTATAGCTGAGTTTTGCTAAGCACTATTGTTCTCACAGAACAGGACACTGATGAAATTCAATGTGCAAAAAAGAGAACTGAAAATTACTTCTGCTTAGCTGTAGATGTGCATCAAACTATGAACATATATTTACATACTGAAACAAAATTCCAAGATAATCTAAAATGTGAGTGAAATTATATGTCTCTTTATTCACAGATATTCATACATTCCTTGTGAAATAGATCACCTTAATTACATTCTGTTGAAATAAACACTAGGGAGTGGACTCCTCATTTAATAAGCATCCAAGAAAACTTTTCAGGTAAAAAAACAAAATATAAGCTGATGCGGATATTCATAGATTACCCAGATAAGGAATTAAGGTTACAGAAAATAAACTCCATCAAGAATTCAAATTATACCTATACAAACAAATCTAAACCAACAAAAATATAACCACAGAAAACAGTGCTGAAAAATAGTAAACTGTTTAGATTCAGACTATTTTGTTTAGTGAAAATTATGGAAAGAATGATCCTTCCAGAACACCAAGACAAACTCACATGGGACATTAAGCCTCTTAGAAAGGTCAGTTCCTGTAGGCAAGCGCTCATTCTCCATGTGCACTGCTACACGTCTGGCGCAGTTTTGTTTACACTATTGATTCTTTCTTTTCATTTTCATTCTAGCAACGAACTTGTCTTGCCCTTCGCCTCTGTCCCATCATCCTACTGAGCCTGAATTTAAACTTCTCATTACCTTAACTGCTCCTTCTTCTAAGCTTATTTCACACATTTCCTACTGTTATAAAATACAAAATTAACTATTGGTGACCCATGGAAGCAATATTTCTTCCAGCACTCAGAGCACAGTCAAATTTCATCTGTGTGTCAACGAAAAAAAGTACATGTCATATTCCAGGTGCTAGGTTTCTTTTTGATTCCCTTGCTCTTTAAAATTTACTCTTAAAGGCTGTCATCTGTCTGCTTTATGCATGTGGAAAGACCCACTGAAGCATATGCGTAAGACTTTAAAGGATAAAAAGTGTAGGACAGACATTTTTCTTATGACTGCTACTTCTAAAGGATATAGTGGTTTTGTTGTATAAACAAACTGAAACCTGCCACTTCTTTGTAACTTTACTATAAAAGGAAAAACACTGATAGAGGGTCCTTGAGAAGTACATATTTCTAGCCATATGACTGAAGAAAAAATAATTCAGTTATCTAAAACAGATTATGTTAGTTTTATTAGCCACTAAATCCACAATGTCATTACCAGCTGTAATCAGCTGATCCTCTAACTTCTACAGTCTATTTTCTGAATTTGTTGAAATTTCCTGGGAAGTTATTTCAAATATAAATAACTGCATTGTGGCCTAAAGAAAATTATAACAAAGCAAAAATAATAACTTTTTTATACCTCACAAGCATCATTTGCCACTTACAGGACCCTTATTGGTGTACTGTATCCTCAGAGGGCTCTGCAGAAGTCCTAAATACAATAGAGGAAGACTACATGGAAACTCCATTCACATCAAAATTTCCCATAAAATATGGATTACCATAAATTACAAGACAAGAGATTAGTTAAGAGCATATTTCTCAATATACTTATATTTACGTGCAACAAATGTTGAACTATATAAGGCATTCTAAATTTAACTCATGAAGAGAATAAAAAAAACGTTGCATGTTCCACAGAACAATCTGCGATTGCCTCAGAATCAGACTTTCAGCTCTCCCAAGAGTTTTCCCTGTTCTTTCACTTGCAAAAACCTACCATACAGACATACTGCCATATGTTGTGGCTTGTTCTAAGGCAGAATGATTTAGCAGTTGAAATGTGAAAAGCCACAATTCAGAAATTTCTTTGACCTTGGGTATAAGGAAGATCCTTCTTCTTTCTGTAATCATGAGGATAATATTGCCTCTCCTATTTCAGCAAATAGCGTAATAAACTTTAATAAACATCTTCACCTCTAAAATAATGAATTCTATGAAAATACATAGAACAGTTAAAACTGCCCCAGATAAGTCTGTTCCAATTTCTTTAAGGGCATATACATTACTTCAGATAAAATACCATGTTTTATTTCAATTTTCAGATACCTTTATTAGTCACCAAGTTTTTTTTCCTTCAACTTTTGTCTGTGTGTTTTTTTTTATTTATTTTTAAAAGGGCTTCAAATCACTTTGGCTCTCAAATTAAAAATGGAAGTTTGTATCCACTATCATTTACAGAAAGGGAAGAGTCAAGGTTAATTGCACAGGTTCACATTTCAGACTGGAAGCAGATCAAGCTAACTTCTGCTGGAATAAAGTTCATAAAGCATTTCGTAGTTCTAGTACTGATTGTCTCTTGGGAAGAAGTGTTACATGATTCTGACTGTAACAAAGATTAACAAAATACATTTTCTTGTGCTTGTGGAATGTCTGCAGCAGAAGGACCTTAACAAGAGCAAAGTGAAATAGATGAAGTGCATTATATATTATAATTGCATAATATTTTATTTGACTATTGATATTTAAACCTAGTGAGATCATTTTCTGTGTACACAGAAGGCAGAGAATGAAAAGAGGAGTGCTCAACCTCTTTGAACGACCTACTTTGGTGCACTTGATTCTACAATATTAATACTGCATTAGCTATAGTTTTGCATGGAACATTAAAAAAAATGAAGCAATGAATTAAGTATAATGTTGAAGAGTCATCACGAAAAAGGGATGCAAAGGTATGTGGCTCTAACCTTGAGCTCTCAAGCAGACATTTTAGGTTGGTGAGTGAAAGGTAACATTTGATCCAAAATTTAATAAACCAAAATATCCTGAAAAAATTCAATCAAACCTATCCTTAAAAACAATATAAAACAAAATAAAACATCAACAATAACAACTCCACTTTTTGGCTCATTCCATCTACCAAAAAAAAAAAAAAGAGAAAAAAGAGATAGGTTAATGTTACATAAGAGTGTCTAAAATGCAGATACAATAGGAGTGAACATGCCATTATTCTTAGTAATTGCTACTTGTTATGATGTGATGATTTGATAAGCACTTTTAAACAGCAAGATCATAACTTTGAAGGTAAATTAATTTTAACTTTGGTTTCCTAAGAAACACCATTTCCTTTTATCTGCAGGCAACTTCAGAGTTTGTCAACTATAAACAGTGCTCAAATATAGCAAACTTACAAAGCCTTAGTTAAGTATTTTCAATGCAATAAATTTATTAAATTTTAGGAGTGAAGTAGGTCAGTAGGCAGCTAAGAGATGAGAGGTAGCTTTTCCATTTTTAAGAAAGTATCTGGTTATGAGTTTTCGTGTATTGACATTTCATGACTAGTACAATGCAATTCTCTTCTGTGCTTCTGTTTACATCATACTTCTACAACTGATAAGGTCATTCATATGTCAACAAAATTCATTACCTAAGTCTCATCACACTCTTTCTGTGTAATTGCCAGTACTGAGTTGCTACTGAACTAATAGCTAAAAACACGTTTTAGCTAGTAGCTAAGACTTGAAGACTTACAAACAAGTCTTATTCTTTATGCCACCTTTGCTCACTGAGAATCACAGTTGTAAGTACTTCCAGTTTCTACTGCAGCTACAAGAGAGCGAAATTCTACCACTTAAACGAGGTCTTTCACCATCACACCAGTCTCAGTGATGGGATCATACTAAGCATGGAAGAACAACATGCAAGAAAAGTATAATTTAGTTGCACAGATAAACACCAACTCTGCACAGTTAAAGCTTCTTTTGTGTTGACAACACCATTGACCATTCTCATATAATGGTTTTGCAACCATTTGAATTTGCAACATTTTTGCACTGTACAGAGAAAAGCTTCTAACATTTCAAGAATATGTAAAACTCTTCAAAGCATAAATCGCAACAGCTTAGAAACTGCAAAATATTACAAATATATAATGATTATTTTCTTTGATTAAGTAACAATCTTTCCAGATGGATTTAGGTACTTTTATTATTTTTTTTCCCCATCTTTTCATTTCTGTGCATACTATTGATTATTTGCCAGGTCCTATTAACCTTTCAGAACATAGATTTCTCATAGGTAATATATTACTCTTTTGCTTCCTCTGTGTAAGCACCAAAATTTTGTATGAGAGTCTTAAGCTGGGAGATGGGGGGTGGTAATAGTATACTATCTGGACTCCAGAATGATGATTCACCCTCTTTCTACCTTAAATTTTGGCTGCTTCTTGATATATCTGATCACCTTCCCTCTCTGATTTTGTTATCTTCCTTTCCTTATCTTACGTTTTATTGTAAATCTTATAACCAAACACAATTTTGCATTTTCAAAATGTCTTTGCTATCACTTTTTTTTTCTCCACCATCAGCATGAAAAATTATAATATGACCTTCTATTTCTGCTAAGTGTGTATTCTCAAGGGCACATCTGAGCCTTCCATCTCTCCTGAGGCCCTGGTTCAGTTATACTTTGTGCTGGTAAATAGAGGAAGCAGAAGGAAGGACATTTAGCACAAGCTTCCTGCATGAGTTAGTGTGTACCATGGTTTCTTAATATACATACAGATAGGCAGGGACTAATCCAAACACCATTAAGTGCAACAGACATTGGATCAGATACATAATCATTGCACTTTAAGTAAGTCACTGTATGCATAACTATATAAGTATAGCTTCTTAGATGTTTATTACATAAAACTATGATGACCTTATAAAACAATAACATTCTTTAATTCTGGTTTAGCAATTCCTTAGCTGATGAGGGTTTTTATTCCAAAAATCATAGGCACAGCTAACATCTAATATAATAATGCCTTAATTTCCCAGCTGATATTCTATTTGATCTCAGATCTTCCATTGCTATTACCAGCAAAGCCCTGTCACTGGAATTTCTCCCACAGGTGAGGCTTACATATTCTCTAACTTGCTCACTTACTAATATTGAACATTTCACTCAAATCTCAAGCTAAAATCAGAGCTGCCAAAGTACATTTGACAGCTACTGTTGATGGCTACATTGTCAGAAACTCACAGTAAGTCAAGCAACATTATAATTAAATGCTGTCTCTGTTTTGACTACTGCTGTTTTAACCAAGGTGCTTTTATAATTTCTTCCATTTCACAAAAACACAGTGTGAGCAGTGACAAGAGAGCCACAGAAAATGACTGTTAATAACTTGAAATATTTTCTGCTTTTCTTCTTCCAAAACTGAAACAGAAAAGTGGTCTTTTACCTGGGAAGGATCTGGAGGGTGAGGGCACAGAGCAGGTGGTCAAGGTCTTACTTGGCTGCAGACAGGTGTGATGCGGGACGCTACATTGCTACTGAAGTACAGCAGTTTCTGAACAGGACTTTACAGGTGCAGGTCTATATATTTATGCATTGTTCTCTTTTTTGTTCCAAGCCTCAACTCCTTGGCCTAGCTCTTCCCAAGCCAGTGACTAAGACAACATGAGATGGGACAAGAAGGAGAGTGAATGCCAGAGGGAGCAAGTCAAAGAAGTGTCCTTCACAGAGGGTTGCGTCAATCTGTGATCCCCTTCAAGCCATTCCCAGTCAAAGCTCCCAGGTATGTGGAGGATTAAGGGACTACATACTTGGGCAGTCACTACTGTTCTGACGTTCCCTATCTACCCCATGAGCAATTGCAGGTAGAGACCTGGTTTAGCATGCACTGCCCTCACCTTGCCACAAAATATCCTCATCAGTCAGGCCCACACCACAGCACATGCAACTTTGCTCACCATAATGACTACAACACTTAAGGCAGGATAAATCCCTACAAGCAATCAGAGAGATAAACAGTCTATGTTGGCAGAGAGAGAAAATTCAACGTGGTGCCTGTAAGCAGCTATGTTCCTCCTTTTAATCCTCCAGAGGCATTGTGCCAGTGTGAGGGGATAATACATCCAGTTGTTCATACTGAGCAATGGCAGATGCTTAACGTCTACTAATGTGAGTAGCAGTGTTAAGACACGATTAAGCCCTCAACCCACAAAACGTCTAGCAGAGCTGCTCTGCGTGCTCACCCACGTTAAGGGAACTGCTTCGTGTATTTGGCAGTAGCTGCAGGTAGGCAGCAAGCTGCCAAAGCCAAGTTGCTCAAGTGCCAACTTGTAAGTATATACGACTGTTGGGACTGCTGCACTGTAAGTCTTTTCAGATGCCTTTGCTTCAGAAGGTCTGAAGAAGGGGATTAAAATCTTCAGCAATTGATATATTGCAAGACATAGATTATGCCACCTAATTGTGTTCCTAGATAAAACAAACTTCTTAACACACTTTTCCTTATTCTTGTAACTTTTCTCCCTGGCCTCACAAAATGAATAAACGCGAAAAGCAATGTATAAGCCAATCCTAATATATAGATATATTTAGTTTAGTTTGAAAACACCAGTTCAAACCATAAAGCAAATGGATGCAAACATATGCTTGAAGGTAAGTGCGTACATAAACATGAATATATTTTTACTAGCGGATTTTTGAATTTCAGAATCCATGACACATGCTGATTGTCCTTCAAGAATGAAACACACAGTGTCAGAAAAAAAATAATCATAAACTTGCCACTTTGTACAGTTGCATGATTATCCAAAAGCATACAGTGCAATGTAACTTATTCCAGTCTACAGAATAATAAGGAATCAAACTCAGCAGCAGTGTAAGTGTTTTCAGAATGACATATGCAATCAGTTTACAGTTAAAAGCAACTTAAAAAATAAATTATCTCTGACCCAGAGGATGTTATTGAGAAGATGGAGGCAGCAGTGCATGGCAGGAAGACAAGACAATACAGACAGTATTTGAAATGAGAGTTTCCTGCTGGATATAACAAAAAACAACCTCCTCATGAGGGTGGACATGCAGGGACCAGGCTGCCCACAGAGGCAAGGCCCTCCTTGCAGGCTTTCAGCAACTGAGGGCCCTCCCAGCCTGAAGCACTTCATGCCTGTCTGAAAAAAGCAGCTTTTCACAGTCACTGTGTAGCGAGTTGAAGGACACTACACCAGTGTCAAACGCACCCAAGCGAAGCTGACTGGTGGTACCAGTCATAAGCACTTCTACACAGAGGGCCTGGGTGGGCGTCACAGGCCAGGAGCTGTCACACACCACAGTGATGCTGGCGGCAGCACAGGGACAGCTCTTGATGTGCTTTGTAACGCCTTTGTTTGTGATTTTTATCTAAAAATTGCAAATGGAAATATTATGCCAGAAGCAAGACTGTGTCTGGTTCATCACATTTTAGCATAAAGCTCACTCTGCCAACCAGTCATGGCTACGCGTTTTCTGACACACTTTATACAACAATCCTTTCTGTACTCCTCAGCTTCATGCCTTTAAAAAATATTCACATTATTTCCTGTGGCTGTCAGGGTGGACAGCTTATGACTATGGGGCCAAAAGAGTGCTGAGCTTTGAACAAACACAGCTGAAACATCACAGCGCAGAGTATGGCTTAATGAAAAGAATGAGCAGGCTTGGAGAGGCTGAGCACAGCAACATAAGCAAAGGAGGGTGAATAGCAGGCAATAACTCCTTGGCCTACTTGGGTCCATCTGTGACCCAGCTATCTATTCAGCCTGGGCGAGACACATTTTGAAGAGCTCAGACAATGCTGTGTGTCAGAGGGAGGGCAGGCAGCAGGAGCCCGCTGCTGCATCACCTTTGCACAACAGCAAGAGGGGAAAAAACACAAAGGACTAGTGGGGCTGCCAAAGGCAGTGCCAGGTACGACCCCCATGCCCTGGAAGAGCTTCAAGAGATCGTGGTGATGCCTTTCTGAGTGCAACAAATGCCACGCTGAAAGGGCTGAAAGACATCCTTGCTGACCAGCCTGCTGCTCGGCCAGTCCCTAAGACAGTGTTCTCTCCCCTAAATCTGGAGTTTCTTATAATTTGAAACTGTATTCCTTCATATTTCCTAGCAGCTTTGAATAGTTATGATCGATTCTCCCACTGTTAATCTTAAATTCATAAAAAATCCAGTTTGCATTATTATTAAAATGGATATTGGATGATCTCTGCACATCTTAACTGTATCTAAATGTTTCCTTTGCTGTTAGTTGCTGCTAATGCTAAAACCAAAGAAAATACATTGCCCTTCCAGGCTGCCCTTCATGCCCTTTGACAGCTCCTTGGGTAGGACTAGAAAAGAGATTCCCTCGGATGTCCCTTCTTTACCATCTTCTGAATGGCATACCTCTAACGCCTACTCTAAGGCAGAGCCAAAAAACACAATTCATCAAGTTGCTAACATATTGCCATCACCAATTTAAAAATTTCATACTGTTAGAGAATTAAGTGGCACGCAAAAATGATAGTTATGAACTAAGAGAATGAGCTAAACAAATTGTCATTAAAAAGGTTGGGACTTACACCTTCCTCAGTTGGTAAGATTAAAGAAGAGATCAAATCTCAGTTTATTTATCTTTTTCTCCAACAAAGTAAGGTAATTATCTCCCAATGAAGGTAATAAGTAAGCTTCAGTATGTAAAGTCTGTGAAGAACAGTCACAAATGGTCTGAACTCTGCAGCCCTCATTTTGTGTCCTATCATCTTTGTCAGCAGCAGCAGGTTTGTGAATACCAATCAAATCCAGTATTTTCAGATAACAGTTTTATTAAGATGGAGACATTCCACAGGAAAATATAACAGGAGCCAACAAAGTTTGGGTCCTGCGTGCCTCAATAACCTGACACAGCAAGTATTTGATACATGGCTACTGCCTGGGAGCCCACTGAGAAAAAAAACAGTTTGCAATGAAGCACAAGGCCCAACACATACTGCCAAGCTTCCAGGTATACTTATTACTTTACTTCAAGCATTTACTGAAACATTAACTCTCAACCAGCACTGGAAACACATCAGATATGGAATTATGGTCTGATGCTTCTTTCCTTGCAGTGTTTCAACTTTAAGAAATGACTGTGAACACCTCTGCCAAAACTAGTTCTCAGTCTTCTTGAAGCACTATCCACAATCTTCTGTGGAGCACCCGTCCCTCACCACTGCTTCAAGAAATGATGGGTGGTAGGCAGGAAAAGGCAGGGGAGAAGATTGCCATAACATTTGTAGTAGTGATGAAGCTGCCCCTCAAGCCTGAATTTAGCACTCTGGATGCAAAACCAGCAACGAAGCCCAGACTGCTCCTTGATTTCCTGTCTGGTTTTGACTCAGCAGAACAAGACCAGCACTATACTGAAAACATAGGTGTCTAGTGTGGTCTAGTGCAGACATGTCTAGTATGCAGAAAAAAGGTATTACGTGAATATATATATATGTATAGAATAACTAGGTTTAGATGTAATTAGATAATTTAGATTAGTAGCCTTTACAGCTATGACCAAAGCATACACCAGAACAACCTTCCAAGAGTTGCTAGCAGAGGCAGAGAAGTTTGAAGATAGAATTTAACTAAATAAGTTAATAGCTGGGAACGAGATTCAAGAACCTGATGTCCGGCCAGAACAATATCCCTCAACCCCCAACTCTTTTCACTTACAGCTTTGATTAAATCCTTCTGTGTATTTGCACCTTGCTAAGACTCCCTTTTGAGCTGGAAGTGTTAAAGTGGTGTTTCAGATGGGAAATCCCCCTTCTGAGTGGTGCAATGTAGAGTAGAGCAAAAATAACTAGAAATAGTGGGACTGATTCTGGTCTACTTTGCAATGAACAGAAGAAATTTCAGTAAAAACAGAGTCATACCAGTATAAAACCAGAAACAGATCCAATTGTATTTGACCTGGCATTACCACACTTTGGCTGGAACAAGATCTGTCATCCAAATGCCAGCTTTCCTTTTATATTTTGTCTTAATTAGCTCTTATCGATTCAATAATCCATTTCCAGGTATTCCTAATTGGCATATGGAACATCAAACGTTCCAATAATGCAGAATCAGACCTTAGAAAACGCAAAGAAGAAAGTCAACTACCAGCTATGTGTCCCAATTAAGCTTAGCCTTTATTGATCATGCCTCTATTAAGTAATTCCAAATTTCAGCTCATTAAGAAAATTTTCACAGAAGCAACTGCAGTGACTGAAGAAAGCAGGTATTTTACAAGACAAAGGCTTATGAACCCTCTGCAATGAAATTTTGAAACACTGACCATTATCCTTCTTGAGCATATTGTGTATTCACCTGAGTTTCCTGCTCCTTGTTTTATCGTTAGCTATCTCATAATGAAATAACATATTGAGTTATTTTGGCATTAGAAGTTTATTAGTTTTTTTTTTTTTGTTTTTTTTTTTTTTTAACCTTTTAACTGTCCTGCAGAGTACTGCAATGTTGTAGTTACTCCTGACCTATGATATTTGAATTTATATAGATTCGTAACTGACATACCCATCAAATGTTGTGGATGCATTCATTGAATAACTGAGGTCACTTATGAGACATCAAACTTCAGTAAGTGATGGTGTCAAAGTGTATTTTTGCTTCAGTGAATTCAGTGAATTTAAATTGTTTTCAAGTCTTGTAGTTGCAATATATTAATAGCTTACTATCAATTTCATGAGATTATTATTATTATTTTTTTTAATATTAGTAAAGTTTTAGTCTATGAACACTGGAAATAACCCAAACTACGAGACTTAATGATTTTAACCATCATTTACAAAATACAGTCTGCCTGATCATCCTCAGTTATATCCAGTCCAGACACAAAATACTCTGGAATCTTGCAACTACCTTAACTATCTTGTTTAATTTCTTGCAGTCTAAGCTTTATGATTATATACACTTGCTAGGATTCTCCCAAAGGCTTCCTTAATAATAATAATAATAATAATAATAATAATAATAATAATCTTGCTAATTAATCTTTAATATGAAATGCATAAAAATTGACAGAGAAAATTTATGGTAGGCTAGATATATACTATCTAGATATTAATAACAGATATAGATATTAATAATAATCTAGATATTGATAATCTATAGTAGGTTAGATATCTAATACCCTCTTCTATGAAGAGTGGAACAGAAACATACAAGACAATGATAAAAAAAAGATCTTGAGGTTTAAAATCCTGACTAGATTTTTTTTTAATAATTAATTTATTTTAAATTATGCTTCCAGAGCCTATGAACAACAACAACAAAATTCTAATAGCCAATTAGAGAAGAATATAACCATTCCTCTAATTTGTGGAATTAGCCCCATGAGAGTGGGTTTGAAGGAAACTTGAGAACTTTTCCAACACATACTGGTCACTTCTGATGATGCTGAAATGTGACAGCCTTTTCTGCTTGCATGGGTGTAAATTCAGTACTCAATTTGCTATCAGTGAAGAGATGCATATGATCTGGACATATATTGGCTTGTCTTTAAGAAAGCTTGGAACTACAGAATTTGAGGTATACACTATGTAAGGTATACACTATATTTTTTTCTCTGGTATGTGTTAATAATTTTTATTTTTATATATGTGCACACATATATACACACACGTACACACAGAGGCCTCTTTCTCTGCCAGCCTCTCTCAGGTTCCCCGTTCCTCTGCATGAAATCTCCTCTGGCTGTATGGATAATAATTTGACCACTTCAGGTGCCTAAACTATCAATGATGAAAGTTCACCTCAGTATAGTCAAATCAAGTAGTAGGTTTTCAGATAAAATTCAGAGGCCCAATAAGCCATCATTTTATTTTTTTTTATATATTTTTTTTAATTTTTATTTTTTATAGTGGAACAAAGCATTTTACACCAAATCTTTTTGCATGTTCAGTGAACTCACATCATAAAATACTGTTGTCTAGAGGTAATTTTTCATTCTCGTAGTTGAGTGAAAACAGACAAGGACCATTAGACTTTAAAAATCATAACATTAGTGGAAGTGTAGGTTGGCTTTCTTTCTTGCTGTTCCAAATGTGAAAATCATGCATGTTTTGTGAAACAAATCACATATGCAAATCTGTTTCTGTGCAACAAAAGAAATGCAAGATATTTCCTTGGCAAACAGACTTAGCTAGCTATAGCCAGCATGGCATTTCATGTACATCTTGCATAGTACTGTTATTCAATAAATTGTGTAGCTCTTAAGCTCAGAATGTATGGATAAACTCTACATTTAATGTGAAAACCTGTAGCACTGTCTTACACATTATCATTTGGCAAACCAGAAATAATTAAATGATATTTCTTGTAGCCTCATATTTAATACAGCATCATTACACTATTATATTTGTTATGCTTAATGGTATGAAGAACTTGAACAGCAGTGGGCTTAACCATAAATTTATATAACATTTTGTTACAGCAATGTAAGTTAGAAGACAAATAGGCCTAAATGAAAATCCTTAAGCATCTTGAAGTAAAAGCAGACATTTCTCACTTTACCACTGTGGAATAATAAAATAATATCGTACCGATTGTCTAAACTTTTACTTCTTCCCATCTGTCAAGCTTTATGCCATTCCAGCTCTACTTTGGAAAGCCTCTTGGGTTTAGCAGAAACAAAATAAAGGACGCTACCAGAAATCTCTTTTTAGAAAGGAAAAAAAATCTTTCTTTTCTACATAAACTCTAAAACATATTTTGTATCATGTATGTTTAAGAGGTATGTATTGATACAACATGGTACCTTCATGTATCCTGCTATGTTTGGTTAAAATTATACTTGGTTATCTCCTAAATTATAAATACCGTCAAAAGTAGAGTGTTAATAAAGGTAAGTTTTGCAGGTACCCAGGAGGAGAGGATATAACCCAACTTCTTTTTAATATCTTCGAAGAGTCCTCATACAAAAACTTCCTATCTATGTAGTTTACAAATCAAAAGACACCTATTTATAATGTTGACTACCTCTTCTGCTCTCCAAGGAGCACTGCAACTCCTTCAGAAATAATGCAACTTTTTTTACATTGAAGTATTTTACTAACATTTTTCAACCTTTCTGTACAAGATCTGTCTACTGTTAAAAATCAAAAACTTTTAACCAGACATCTCATAACCCTACCTGCTTTTATTTACAAACAAGTATCAGACACAAATATCCTGTACCAGTTCAAATAATTAGAATGAATTAGTTTATAGATATTTTTTTTCCTATTTCTGTCTGGACAAGATGAATCCTATCTATTAGATCACAAAGATGCTCTTATGGAAAATGTTAAAAATATCTCACAGTTGAACCCATTTCTCTTTAATTCACATTCCTGATTTCTGCGTAATATTTTTTTTAGTCCATGAACAAAAACTGTTTAATAAAAAGCTGCAATAACTAGATATTTTTATTCAGTATCAAAATTTTGGCCTTCAAGTGACCTGTTTACATTATGATTCCACTAAAAAACTCTGGTGGCTGAAGGACTCTGTAATCTCATAAATCTGCTAAAAGAAAAGAAACAATAGCATCTGCTCCTCCCAATTAGGCACAAACTACTCTTTTTATACCACAAAATTAGTGGCTATAGAGATATTCAGTAGTAAAATAAAATGCAACTTTTTATTTATTTTTTATTTTTAACAGCATGAAATACAAGGCTTTTTGCTATTCAAAAATATTCAGATATGAAATGAGGCAAAAGCCTTTTACATTAATCAAATGGCCTACTGTCAGCAATAGCTCTGCTATTTAGCAGCTCATGCAAGCTGGAGTGAAGGAAGATGAAAAAAATGTCTGAATAAATCCAATTCTAATAAATTTTACCTCCTCAGCTAAATTGTATCCCATTAAACTTTCTCTGCTGAAACATTTCAAGTCTATGGGAAACTATAAATAGCACCATTAAATAAATTATATTAAAAAAAATAATTACTAAGCACTGCTCACTGGACCACAGAATACTTAAAAAAAAAAAAAAAAGTAATAATAATAATAAAAAAATCCTCTCCAGAGAAAAAGACAGCATTGAAAGCAAAGATTTCTGAAATTTATGGCCATATGATATAAGCAATGTTATGAAGAAAACTATTTTTTAGCTTAAACTGTAGCAAGTCTTATCAGGTAATAAAGCACAGAGCTATTTAAACAAACTGCCAAAGGAGAAGAATTTTAGACAAATGCCACACTAGGGATATTTGGCTTTGTTTCTATTTCTTTGATTTTGACACACTGATTACAACTATTTTCAGTAATGAGCAGTAATTACCACTAATGAGCAAGTGAAACTATTTGGGAGCTACAGTTTATCAGTTTACTTGGTTTACCATGCAATGCATGGCAAATTGCATTGTATTGAATAGCTTTTCTTTCTGTTCACTGGAAAAAAAAAAAAAGCCTTAATACCAACCTATACATTAATTAAAGAGACAAGGAGTGGAACTTCAGTTCATGTATTTCACTGAAAAGTGTACTTTACATATATTTAGAGATGCTGGCCCTTTCATACCCTAATTGTTTTAACTTGCCAGAATGGAGTGTAGTAACTTTTAAGATGTGCATCTCCTTCCTATTATTCTTAGTGCAAATACTCCTTCAAAACTGGATATGAATTTTTGTGACCTTTTGAACATTTAAAAAAAGAGCAGGTTGATCAACTAAAATCGTCTCTACAAATGGTCTCCATGAAAGAAGTAAATTAGCTAAGTTTTATGGATCCCATTTAGGTTTCTCTGTGAACATCCCCTGCCTGGGAGCCTACACAAACAATTTTTTAGAATTGCAAGTACTTGAGGTAATTTTTTTTCATCTTCATTTCAGTTCCTATGAATAAACACATGGTAAACATGCAAGTTTGTAAAAAATTAAGACCAGATATGCTGCAGGATCCATTTTAGAAAACTCAGAAGCGAGGAGTGGACCACAGAAAGTGGTCCAACATTCTGCAGGACTGCAGGACATAGAGCCATGCTGTTCTGGGAGACTGAAAAGGAAGCGGTGCCATACAACCCCCCGTGGCTATCAAAAACAAGAGAAAGAATTCTTCCTTCTACTTATCTGCTCTTTCCCATCTACTGTCTTCTTTGCAACAGAAAAAAAAATAAATCTGTCTCAATCTCTCCTTAGGTAATATGTTTCAGCATCTGCCAAGTGCAAAACTTGGTTTATTTCACATGCAGACAAATACTTTCATAGCATGTGAGGAATTCATCTGCTAAAGCATCCCAGGGATAAACACCACAAACTCCCTTTGGCCCCAGGGCACATGTATGTGATGACTCTCATCATATTGCCGCTATTCCATCCTGGATAGTTAGGAGGAACTTAAACAGTGAGCACAGAAAATGCAGTTAATAGCTTAGGGAGTGCTGCTTTATTCCTGGGGATTTCAGTTGAGTCACACTTATTAGACATGATTCTGGACTGCTGCTTCTTCATTTTCCATCATGTCGCTGTGCCCTCTAACTATACAGATTAACAGTATTGGATCAATGCACATTTAGGAAAGAAAGGAGTATAAATGAATGTAACAGCTCCTCAGTTTCCTGGCTTTTTTTTTTTTTTTTTTTTTTTTTTTTACCATTTATTTATTTATTCCTTTTTGAGAAAGCAGTATCATGGCTGTGCAAAAATTGAAATAAAAAATCAGTGAATGAATCCAGAAATGACACTGCCTTATTTATGCACATACACTGCCTACTGAGGTACCAGCCAGAATTTATATGATGAACTGAGCAAACTAAAATTCCCAAGATAAACTTTCATAACACTATTTGGGAAATGAAACATTTGTTTGACTTGTTTGTCCTAACAGCATTAGCATACACATCTACTTAGCTACAGAAAATGGAACAAGTCATATTGGGTTGTTGTATTCAGTACATAGGTCTCTGCATTCCTTCCTTCACTTTCAAATGAAGACTAACTAAAAAGACATTTACAAAACCAAAGCATTTCCATTGGCAGCTAAATCTTCAATGTTTACCATACATGTATTGCAACACATATGCTATGTGAAGGGCTAGATACATGTACATTCTACAGACTGTTTGCTTAGCCATTCTTTATGTTACCAGCAATACGGACATATGTAGTAGTCTGTCACTACTAGGGTTAACTCAAACTGAATGGCACGAGTCGGCACCTCTGACACTGGGAAAGGAAGCAAGCTAAATAATACAATTAATAATTAATAAAATTATAATTTAGATTTCCATTTAAGAATTAATGCTTTACACCTTAACTGCAAGGCAGAAGCTGAGTTAGATGTGAGCTGCAACTGTGCCTTTCTGTGCTTACAGGCAGCCACAACAAAAGGGGTGATGCAGCAGTCAGATGAGCATCACCTCTAAGCAAAGGGATCAGTAATGGCAATTTATACTGCCACACATTGGAGATCCTTCCAAAAGAAAAAAAAAAAGACACCTGACTGTTAATATCTATATTCATAACCTGTTAATATCTGAGAAAGATACAGATTACTAGTGGAGATATAACTTCTTTCCAGTCCTGGGATCCAAGGAGCAATAGTCCTGTAAGCAACAATAACTAGTAACTGACAGTTAAATAATCAGAAAAAAGAACTCGACTGGAATGGTACATCTGGATTTTGCCTGTCTTTCAAGGATTTTGATGCTCTTCACATGCACTAAATAGTCTTTAAACAATTGTAGAGAGGTAAGACAGTGTTACTACAGTATTTAGTTTACAATGTGAATCAACAATACAGCAGAGAAACCATATACAAGAATTGCATACAGTTGGCATCTTAGAGCTGAAATCCAGAATTCTGGATCCTGGCTGACTGGTTGAACAGATTCCTGTGTAAAAATAACAAACCTGAGAGGAAAATATTGTGCCCCTGCAATTACCAGATCAGTCCTGATCCTTTATTTTTTAGAGGCTGAGAAAAATATAAATCCATATGTTTGCAGTGTCAAAAACACAGAGCCTGAACAGCACCTAACGATTTGTACAATAAACACTCTGGGGCACTGAACAGACTTACATTGTACTTAGTGACCTGGACTCTCACTCTGGCTCCTACACACCACATCGTACAAGTAATTACACAAATATAAAACACGTGAAGAAAAGCACTAATAAACTAGTCTCTCCACCTTTATCTCAGTAGATATTTGCTGGGATGTACTTTGCATAGATGTGGCTTTGAGTTCAGAGAAAACTGAAT
Organism: Anas acuta; assembly: GCF_963932015.1. Classification (NCBI taxonomy): domain Eukaryota; kingdom Metazoa; phylum Chordata; class Aves; order Anseriformes; family Anatidae; genus Anas; species Anas acuta. The sequence goes on from NC_088985.1 coordinate 11,256,512, forward strand.
AGAAGATAAAGGGTCCTGATAATCTTCAAAGCTCTGCTGTATCACTGAAAAATGAAAGTTTCCTACATAGGTCCCCAATGGATTACCAGCTTCACTCTGTGCAACCCCTCCCCATGGCTTTTCATTATATTTCATAGTCACTTAAGCCTTTTCCTAATAAAAAGACAATGCCAAGGGTGAGATTATGAAATACTCCAAAGTTAAGTTGATAACAGTTTAATTAAATGTTGCTCACTAACAACTGGCATGTCTCAGACAATAAAAGGGAAAAATGAATGCTGTAATTGCTTCTTTTGCCACCTTTTCACAGTCTTCTGTGTTGCTCTTCCTATGACATTGCCTTTCAGAGCATGCTGTAGAAGATTTGGTCATGTGATGCAGTTGCTCAATTTAGTTTTACACTGAGCACGAAGGATTCACTTGAACTCTGGGTGGCTGCAGTAAGCCTGCATTTGGTATGGAGCAGGATCTGCATGATTAGATTTTGTCTGCTTCTTTTCAATTAAAATAAGAGGGCCAGGTTGTCAAAGGGAGTAAATGAGCAAAGCTCTGTTGAAATGAGTATTTACCAACCGAGCTCCCAATGTCAATAGCAAAATCTTCCTGTTAAAGGCAAGCTGTAAATTCCATGGCATATCTCTCTACAGACAAGTTGCACAGCACTTCCTATAAGCAAGACTTGTTCCCTTAATGAAGACTCTTAATAAAGGCATCATCTGCTTTTGTTTCTTTAGTTGTTACTTTGTTTGTTCATGCTGCAAGCACTGCACAGTTTGTGCTCAATGCTCCATGTGGCACACTTGTGCCCTACCAGTCATGCATGACAAGTAAGCAGCTAACTGATTTCCCTGTTATCCCCTGCCCATTATAACAACTTCTACAGTTCTATGACTCTTATAAGCTATATTCTTTCCATATGTAAAACAACTCTAATTCAATGTCAGCTTGGAAATTTCATTTTGATAAGTAGCTGGCATCAGTGCCTGATCACCTGCTATTGTTGAAACTAGCAAGTTAGTGACATGTCAAAAAATGTGCACAGCAAAATATTTTCTATAGAAGATAGAAAGAGGAGTGACTAAGCTCACATTTCCCCTTAAAACTGGCCTGCTCTTACAGCATTGAATTACATTACACAATAATTTAGTGTATGTTAACAATGTATATAGCCTTCTGATAGGTGTTCAGCATAATTACCAATTAGCAAAGCCAATTAAATAATGATCTAAATAATGCTATATTTAGATTGTGGTTTGCCACAATCACTGGGGGTATAAATAAGTTTTACCCTTACAAACTGGGAATCTATATGAAAGAACACATAGAAATTAAATAAAGAAAAATTATGAAAAGTTTTTTTTATTTATTTACAGAAATGCCTATAAAATAGGCAAAAATACTATCATATGAAAAGCAAAATTAATTAAATCCTAACACAAAATCTAGCAATAGCACATCTACTATGTCATGTACAACACCACGAGCTGCCATGAAACACATGCTCCTGTGTCAACAACTGAACAGCCAGAAGCAATGTCTATGTTTGGAAAAACAGAAGCTTGCAGAACTGAAGTAGTTTGGTTTATAATAGGTCACCTTTCAAGCTAAAACAACCTTCATTTGTCTCTCATTTATTCACTTAAAGACACATTTTATTGATGTTTTTCTGGAGACTGACACCAATTTTCTGACTCAGAGACAGACTGGCTGTAGCACTTATTGAATTTTTTCTCAGCAAAACTCCTGGCTTCACTTTTGCTATGAGAGCCTTCATTCTTAGAATTTGCTTTTAGGGTAACAAGAGTTACACTAAATAAAAACCTCTTTCTCTACAACACCACAATCACGGTGTTTAAGAGGACCACCACTGCCTCTTTCAGCCCACCCACATTGCCTCTTCACCAACCCCAACATGGTTTCTCCTTGTTTCATTGAAGCGGCACTGGACTTTCCCTTTGTTCTTGACTTTATCTTTCCTGCCCACATTCGCTTCTGCCTTAACCCATTTCATTAACAAACACTGGTCAAGAAGAGGGATTACAGCATTTTGCGACCTCTGATCCATTGTGCTCCGTGCTGAGCAAACAACGCTGAAAAGTAATCCAGCAGATGAGGGTGTTTTTCACATGCTACTTGTCTCCTGCCTAAAAAGCAGGAATTTACCAGTAGGCATAGAAAAGCACAGCAGCAAAGCGGAGAGCATCGGACATAACATATACAGTATTTTGGGTGACAGAACATAATTTCTTTACTTTATTCATAGTGAACGCTCTTGAAAACACCAAGCTTAACACTAGCAGTGTAAACTGAATGGGATTTGCTTCTATTATAAAGGTCCCCCTGCAGGTTTGGACACAGCTCTAATTGTTTCTTTATCCTTACCTAAGACAAACTGGGCAGATGCTGGGGAATATAGGATCATAAAGGAGTGTTCAGTGCATATTCTGCATCAAGTAGTTATGGAGTTCGTTATGCTGAGCCAAAAAGTACCTGTCAGCACTTTCCCAGAAAGGCCAGCAATACTGCCCTCACCTCTGGAGTGCAGAACCTCATGAAAAGGGCACGGGTACCTCCCTGGGGGAGCATGGCAAGCGGCCAAGCTCTCAGCTATCCTGCAAAGCACTTTCCCCTTCTCAGGGAGCATAGTGGGGCACAAACACAGCCTCCACAGAGGCTTGTACACCACAGGGAATGTGAGGGGGGAGCTGCATCAGCAGGTGGAAGGCAGAAAGCTGCTGAGCACATGAATGCTTTGCTTCTGGGGCAGTGTCAGCCTTCCTCTAGTGATGGACTATGTATCCTGGTCCACCTCAGAAGCTGAGGTCTTCTGATTCAGCAACATTAACATAACAAATGGCATAACCTCTTACCCACATAGCACTTTAGATTATTTTTAGAACAACAACGTTATTCATCAGTAATGATTAAATAGGGAATTATGAGTAAGAAACCATTTTTCTTTGTAATATTTCCTGGTAATAGAATAACAGAAATGGTTCTTTTCTGCTTCCTGTTCAGAGAACAGAAACAGAATTGAAGCATCCACAACATGATTGTCCATATTAATAGTAAAAACATACTTTAATAAGTTGCTTTAATTTGTCTGGGCAAAGCAGGATGCATCATTAGATGATGCATGACTGGACCAGTAGATTAGGTTAAAATGACAGTTTAGTGTCATACAGTGTATAGCATAAATGAAAAAATGTGACTAATTAAATGTGTGTGTAAAGACTTCAGCAACAATAGAAGACAGAATAGGAAAAAAGAAAAGTAGAAAGGATTCTAGCAAATAAAATATAGAAATCAATATACCAAATAGGTACTCCAGTTATTTCTATGTATAGAAAATGTTAAGAGCTCTGTAATATGCCATTATTAACTTTATTTTTCATAAGTTGCATTTTAGCTCATGAAACTTTTGATTTTAAAACGTTTTCCCATGGGATTCTATTATGAATTACTCTTTTCTTTTTCTTTTTTAAAATATATTCAATGTAGTTATATACTATAGATAGATAAATTTGATATAGATCAAGATAAATATATTTGCAGATTATATGTTTCAGTCTCTCACCAGTGTAAAAGGAAGCTATCTTGACAGGTGCAATGATAAAAGATACGAACACCAAGTTATTTATGCAAACTGTAATTACTTTACTTGTTGAAAATTATTCTTATTAAATGTGTAAGTTATAATCTATTATGGTACCTGGGATACAAAAAAAAAATTATTATTTTTTTTTTTTTAAATTGCTTATAGTAATTTGAGACAATTCAGTCACTTGTAACTCAGAATACATTATCTGAAATGACTTCTGTTCACTATACAAATAGCTTCAAATCAGTTTGTAATCATCTTATACTGCACGAGAGAAATCTCACAATGTTTATATCTAGTAACAGTAAAATCAAATTCTTCAACAAGAAATTGACCTCTTCCTGTTCAAGAAAGTAAACCTTGCTGTGGTCAGAATTCTTCACCCAGTTATTGCCTTGCAAAAAAAAATAACTCTTACAAGGAATTTCCGCCTACTTGTAACTGTTCCTTTGTCTGTGCTACTGCACCAGCTCATCTCTTCATTATGCCAAATGAAGACTGCTCGCTGGCAGCCCTCTACTGTACAGAGGATTAAGCTGTCCTTTGACTCATCCCCTCTGTGCTGTTCCCCTCTAAATTGGACAGGTCAGATATGATGGAAGACACTAGAACACTTTACTATCAGATATTCCAAAAAAACTGCAAGACAAACTCTTTTTTTTTTTTTTTTTTTTTTTAAATCTAACTCACAATTACTGAAATTACTAACAGACAATTATTGAAAGCATAAAAGATTAATTTCCCAAATTGAAAAAAAATTTATGATAAAATTTTTGGTGGCAAACCACACAGTTGCATTCTTAGTGAATACTGCATACTCAGTGAATAAAAGTAAAATCTTAATATGCTGTCACTTGCTGAAGAAAATGAAAAACGATGCCAATGAAAATGACCAAATCCTTTTACATTCAAGTAAAATGACAGAAAAAAAAATCTATGTATATAACAGAAAGGGACAAAAGAGAGGAAAAAAGGATTATTTTCTGTCTTTTAACTGCCCATGAGTGGTAAGCTGAAACTACTTTTTCAAGCTACCAAAATATTTAAGAACATTTATTTAAATCTGTTTCCAATCTGCACAACTATCTACTTAAGTAGGTGGAACAGATCTGACAAGTTTCTTATCCTTTGTTTACAAGAAAAATAATAATAAATAAATAAATCTCAAAATCATCATCTGTTTGACACTAGTTCAAATATTAATTGTTCAAGACTATTCAGACAATGCAATCTACAGAGTAAATCTTTGTTATGTATTTAATTAGGAAAAAGACTCAACAAGCTCAACTGCATCAGTGATCACGGAAGACACTACTTCTAAATTAATATCAGTAAGTACTTAGAATAATGCTGTGTTGCAATTTCTTACATTAGTGTAGCATACAATTTGGGAAATAAAATTGTGGAAGACATTGCTTAGTCCTAAATGCTTTCAAATTTTTAAACGTATCTCAGTAATAGTCAAACACAATTTGAACATTTTTACATTTTCTCACAAGTTGACTGGACATTGTTACACACCACATTGTTTTTTTAATTATTATTATTATTACTTTATAAATAGACATATGGTTTAATCTGGACACTTTAGAAGTAAATTCTTCCACATTTACTTTTCTGAGTAAATATACTATTAATGAAAAAAACTAATTTAACCAGGTCAGTGCTTTGTAGTATTGTACTTCTATCTTCATAAGTTAATACATTATTAATAGATACTAGCGCATTATGAGGTTATGTTTACAGTACCTAAATCCACAATGCTAGTGTGCTGCAGTGTATTAAAACCCAAACTATTGGTTTGTTAGATTGAACAACCACCTACATAAGAATATCAGTGATTTTTGTAAAACAGCATTCATGATATAATTACCTATTACTGTAGAAATATTTCTCAAAGTATAAATGTATCCTCATGCTGTATGCCCTTGATGTTTGTACTACATGTCTAATCTGTCTCCCTTTCTTCTGTCTCTCAATTTCACAACATTAAAAATCTCCATGCCACTCAGAAGACTGTAGATCAGCTCCTTCCTCCCTACCAACTTCTATTTTTAAAGACATCCAAAAAAAGAAGCAAAATAAGCAAGAAGAAAAACAACTCAGTCACTCTGTCAAACAATTATTCTTGTCTCATCTTGTCCATCTGTCATTTCTACTCTCCTAAAGATAAGTTTACCCTGCTTGATTTCTTCAGCCTCAAGTACCTCTGTATCTCCTTGCAAGCTATTTTTTCAGAAGTAAATTACTCCCTCATGAACTACTTCATCTTGCTGTAAGCTACTATTCTTACACACTGATGTATGCCATCTGTAGAAACAGGTTTCCTCTTGTTTCTTTTTAGCCATGTAGATGGTGTGATCTCTATTACACCATGATGTCCAGGTGGCAATTCAGCACATACTAAAGTGGACTGATCACAGTCTGCATGTACTGTTCACTCCCCACTGATTATAGAGCAATTCCAGATGATTAGCTTGTGGCTGGAACTTTAAAGTATCTATAGTTGGATGAGCCAAGTCTTATATGTTTATACTCAACCTGATGACATCACTACTGTGTTTGCTGCAAAGAATATGCATATGTTCAACAAAACCTAGAATCTTGCAATATTCTTATGCTGGAAGTTAGATCAGCAGCCTAAATGATCCAGGCTATATCCTGACTTCTTACCCAACATAAAACACTTTGTGTTACCTCTTGTTTGTTTGTTCCTTAGGTTACTGCAGAGCACACACCCATGACTTCTAGTATTTTATTTATTTTTTTTATTATTTTTGAAAGTGACTACCACTTGTTGGTGCTAGCAAAAATACATAATAAAATAATAATCCCAATTAATAATCCATCAGACTGTCTTTTTAAACACATTTTAAGCAACTCACTTTATTATAAACACTCTAAAAAGAAGTTCGGCCAATATGTAAAATGATGTAGGAGAGGAAAAGTTGTCCCTAAAGGGAGATCATTAGTCTTTTCTTCCTTTTGCTGATAGCGTTGTCATAGAAACAGCAGAAGAGAAAGAATACTCTATTAACTTCACTTGGATTTATTGAGTTGCTTGTTCACTGCCACCATTCACCATAAAAATGGAATAGATGCATCTTAGTCTAAAAGAATGATGTCATAAAATATCATATGAAAAACATTTTAAAATACATATTGGCTTTGTAAATATTCACTAAAGAGGAAAGATGAGAAAGATATGAAAGAAGAACTACTACCTAAAAATATTTTAATTTTTTTAAAGATTATTAAAATTCACTAAAGTTCACAGATTTGGAATATACAACAACACAATGTAAATACATACAAAGTTGGAAAGGAAACAGCATAAGACAAATCAGAAAAGAACTCATCATAAATTTTCAACACTGAAGCATGAGTCAATCACAAATGTTAATTTGCCTTTCATGACTGCGCCTAATTCAGGCTATTGCAAAAGTATATGTCTATCAATAAAAGCACTTTAGGAATAGAGTGTGTGTTAGCTTAAAGCAAGGCTTGTACATTTATAACCTTTTCAAGCCTATTTTGATGGCATGCTCTAAAGTTTATAAATCTTTTACTAAGACTGCAAGATGAGACTGCAATGTTGAAGCCATTTCAAATGAAGAGTCTTCAATCCTGTAGTTTTAGACCCAAAGCACCTTTAACGTACATGGATAAAGTGTTGAACCCTACTATTCCTGGTACTTTTATGCCTGAATTCTGTTGAAGAGTCATATCAGGAATCACAGCAGATTATATATTGTATTTCTCTTAACTGTTTGTCAAGACTGTTAAACTACTTTTGCTTGTTTTTGTGACCATTAGAAAACTCAACAATATTATTTTCTTAACTTCCAGTTAATTCTTTGAATTCTTGCCTAAGTGCAGAATTTAACATGAAATTGGATAATAGCAGAGATTCTCTAGATAACAGTAAGAGCAACTTTTATCATACTACATGAGCAAAGATGCCAAAACTAGAATAACTTCGTAGCTTTTCTGTTATGATTTAGAATAAAATAACATTCTATACAGCTCATTAATTTTAGAATCCCCTCTTGTATACATCTGATAAAATACTATACTCTAGATCTGGATAACAGCAAAATCAGAGTGAGCTTTATTTTAGAATTGTATTATATCACGTAATTTTTCTAGTAGTAAATTTACAGAAATTAATGATGATGAGTTATTTGCCAGGCAAGAAAAGAAAGATTATCAAATCTAAGGCTAAACACATTTTTACAAAGCATAACAGTCAAAACAGCATAGAACTGAGGATCAATATGCAATTACTTAATAATATCTAAAATATAATAAATAGTAAAAGAAATAAATATAAACATACTCCAAACTAAACAAAAGCATAGTTCCAAAATATTTTTACATAAATAATAAATTAAAGTGAGAATTTTTAACTAAATATGAGGAAGCTTTATTTTGCCATTATGAGAGTGAGGCACTGGAACAGGTCACCCAGAGAAGTGCAGTCCCCAGTTTTTAAAGACTCAGATGGATCAAGCCCTCAGCATCCTCTTGGAACCTGAGCTAACCCTGCTGCTTTGAACAGCAGGTTGGACTAAAGACCTTCTGAGGTCCCTTCCAATCTCAATTATTCAGTGTTTCTATGACTTGCTTTCTGCAAATACTAAGTGAAGAAGAAACTCTCAGGCACAACAACTATGCTTTGAACGACAGCAACTTCAGACAACCAGGGAACAGAAAATGAAAGGTACAAGAGGGAGCAAAACAGGTGGTATCGAGCAAAAAAAAAATAAGGATTAGGGAAAAAGAAATATATGCTATAAATTATATAACTCAGAGGAAGCACTTCCAACATTAAATAGGGAGGTTAGTACATAAAGAAAGATAGCAAAGTGGGCAGGAATACTATAAATTATTTTAAGAAGTGCAATGTAGCTCATTGCACTGCAGAACTCACAAATAACAAAAAGACAGTTAGCATCTTGGAGATGAACATGAGATTTGCAAAAAGAACTCTGAAAAAAATCTTAATTACAAAAAAGATTTTAAGTTCTAGCATAAAAGAAAAACAAGAAGTTCTGAATAACAGATGTAGGTGTTAATATGTGGACTTCTGATTATTCAGAAAATTTAACAATACAAACTATTGGTAAGGAAAAAAAAGGATAGCATCAACAGCAAAGTAGTAGCAATATCAAAATAATCAGTAAATAAGAGGTGGCTGCAGACAGAGGTGTGCCAAACAATGAAAAATAAAAGGAAATCACAAAGGAAGTAAATAGGTAAAAAGCAACTCTTAAGAGCAGTGACACAGGAATAATGACAGCAAGGGACAGACTCCTTTGAACAGCAGAAGACCTTGCAAAAATGTCTATCAGTATGGCTATGCTATCAACAGAAGCATCAATATTTTTACAGCACCAAGAGTGAAAGAATGAAGTGTAAGATGAAGATATCAAAGAGACTGAGCAAGCAATAAAGGTGACAAAAGGATAACTGAAATGATTGATAGTACACACCTCGATACTACGAAGAATAAGCAGTAGAAAATGAGAGAAAACAGTAATGTTAAATCATGGGATGTATTTATGAGAAGATAATTCCAAGGCAAATAAACCATATACTGGTATTTTCTTTCTTTTTTTTTTTTTTTTTTATTAGCTTAGTTTATTGAGAGAAGAAACTACGAATTGAAACAGAAGCTTTCTATTTATAAAAAAAAAAAAAAAAAAAAAGAGAAACGGGGCATATTTTGGTGGGTGAAGAGGCATGGAACAGGTTTCTTAAAAAGTGAACTGCTTCCCCACCACATTTTTCACAGTAGCTAAAAAGGAAAGGAGTATGTCCCAATTTATGCAGCATGCTTGAGATGAAAAACTAGCACTGAAAGAATCCAGGGACACAGGCGAGACATGCAGGAAGATATCTGGAGCATACTTCAATCCTAAATTCTCGAGGCAGCTTGTCACAATAAGAATTACAGCTGCAAACTTAAAGGTGATTCTGAATTTTCTTTGCACAAGAACTATTAGATCCACACTGCACACGAATGAGCACACTGAACTGGATGATTACTGAACTGATTCATGGCCTACAGATGCTAAAACCATTCCATAAAGGTATTCAGGCAACGAAACAATAAAAATAGCTGATACATGAATACTACCAAGTTCTAAAAGATATAGCAAAAAATCACAAATCACTCAAAAAAGCAAGCCAACAGCATACATTGCTCACTCCTCTAGCAGAACAACACCTGTTGTAAAAGCTGAATAAAGCAGCATCAATAACACAGATTGCATTTTCATTGTCTTTCAGATGTCTCCTAGCTACACCAATTATCAGTGAATTGAGAGATTTTGACCCAATATTTAGAAATAAGATATTGCCCTTCCAGCACAGTTCCCACAACTCACTAGCATTTGGCAATCCACCAATAAGTTATAAAATATACATATTTACATTGATGTTTTAATGATAAAATCCAGTTCTATTGGGGCAAAATAGTGAGTATGACATTTAGAACATGTAGCTTAAAATATGTAATCCCAGGAAAACACAATAGTTATCTTAGCTTTAAAAAAAGCACAGTTAAAGATGAGTACATCTACTGTTTGTCTCCAGCTCACCTACAAATCTCTCAAAGTAATTTAATATTAAATGGATTGATTTAATTCTACAAGATTTCTATACTCACTTACCTTTTCCCACTAATGGCCAGCCATCTTATTTCAAGACAAGATTCACTACTAACTGGAAGAATGAGATGCTCTGGTACTACCTTACCTTGATAAGAGGCTCCCCCATCGTGTGAGAAAGAATTTAAAAGCACCCCACAGAGCTTTACAAGAAAAAGTGACACAAATCAAAACCTTATTTTGGTGATTTTTTTTTTTATCTTCATCATTCATCAAATGAACAGAGTTAACTTTGGATATTTTCTTGTTTATATCTTAATTGAATTGCCCAAAGTACAGGAGTATAAAAAATGTCATGCAACAACAGTACCTGCAATCACAGTGCTGTTCTCACTGACGCAGGTTATTAATTTAATAAATTCTAGCACTGCAGCACATACGACTACTTAGAGCTAAACTTGGCTTGCATAGGGATATGTAAGTCTTCACAGCATTGAACAACTTGGTGCTTTTCCCATGCCACACCCAACAGAGCTAAACGCAGGAGTGTTGTGAGTGTACCTCACTGGGCACTGAACAGAAGAGACAAGTCTTAGGCAGGCAGCATTGAAGGTCCACAGTGGGCTTCATTCTGCTCCTTTAGAGGCTTAAAAGCTTGTACTTTTTGAGACTAAAATCATTACTTCAATGACAGAAGGAAACAACTTACACTCACAGCCATTATTAGCACCATGTGGGAAATTACTAATAGAAGTATTAATGCTCTTAATTGCAAATAAACTTCTCTCACTTTCATCTTTACAAATGAGTTAGTCTTATTAATTCTGTCTAGCTCTTCTCCATCCACTATTTTGAGCATTTTTATTTCTTTTTTAAGTTTCACTGTCAAATATTGAAGACCCTAAATTGTTTCTGTTAATTCTTCTGAGAACTTCAATACTATCACCTGTCATGCCCCTCCATTACCAGGCTATTATTTTGTATTTCCACTTTGATCTTTCTTTGTATTTGAATGTGAAATGCAAAATTACCAAAGGACCTGAAAGAATAACCATAGAGTAATATTATACTACTAAAGACAATAGAGTTTACTCGATAATATAGGCATGCAGCAGTACATAATTCATTTATCATGAACATAAAAATGATCACATTAATTTGATAATTATTCATAAGTACAACCACAGTGACTAACCACATGGACATGATCCAAATGATACTGAGAATTCTGAATCCATAAATCAAAATACCTCATTGTAATCATTTTTACCATCCAAAGGTCCAAAGTCTGCACTGGTAAACAAAAAACCATGTCTGTCATCTGCATGCAATGTTTTGCAACTCTGTGATTGTTAAGAATCAAGTACACAAGAACAACACACACGCAAATAGTGATACCCTGGGTAACTGGACAAACAGCAATTTTCAGCATAGGCATGTTAGTTTTGAAATGAAAATAAACTGATATTGATGAGGATGGAAAATGGGATCATGAGACAATTTCCAATTATTGTAAAAGTAACTTTATTAAAAACAATCAGCTGGAGTTGGAATAATGACTTTGTGTTTCTTCACATGCCAATATCGTACAGCTCCTGCAAAAGAAAAGAAAAAGGAGTACATGAAAAAATAATTTAGTGCTCTACAGAATGCATTGTCAACTTTTCCACATTGCTTACCCTTCTCCTCTGCTCCCAGCAGCTAGTGGCAGGACACTGTCTCTACTCATTCTAGGCACAGAGGACATAGAAAAATTTAGTTCACTGTCAGAAACATCAAATTTTCTATACAACTGTAATATACATTGTAAGTGCACCACTGCCATGGAACATTTAGTGTGATATTTACCTTCTGCTTTCCAAGTCCTTGCATTGTTTTCTGGATAAGACTTGACATCTACATGACATCTCAAAGCAGAAAAAGGACAAAGTAACACGATTCACCATGGCTGCATAAACATGGCACAGCACTGGCATTTGGAGCCTCTTTCCTGTAGCAAGATAACTTCAGTACACAGTAAACAACCACTGAAAAAACCCCACAACCTAGTAGCCTAACAGCAGACTCCAAGTTCTCATGTCTCTTCATGTACATGTTGCACGTATTACTATGAAGCCTCCTCCCAGGTCCTTGCTCAACTGGAAACACAAAACCTCACTGGCTTTGTATCACAGCTTCTGGCAGGCAGCTGCCTCCACCACCACCTTGGATGTTCAGGTCTCGCCTTTGTGTGCTAGTCACATTTCACACCATACAATACATACTAGTCACTGTCTACACATTTTTTCATCTGGTTAAACTATCACAGCCCAAACAAGGCCAAAAGTAAAATATCAACATTGCAAGTCATCTGATTATGTTAGCATGCCCTTGTGATGCCTGTTTTAACAACTCCTTGAGCTAAATGAAGCATTTACCTAAATACCACGTTCAAGCGCAGCTCATAAGGCTGACTGGGTATAAGGTCACATTTAAATACACAGCTGTCTGTTCAGTTGGTGCCATCCAATTACCTGCACTTCATGATGAAAAGGGTTCCCCTTTGAGACACAGTAGCCATGCAGCAACCTTAGGTACATCCCTGATCCCAAACCAGAATGTATGCGTAATTTGTATACATAACAACATAATACAGCAAAAACCTCTTTATGCAGATGAGATGCTGTGTTCCCAGTTGAAATCCAGCCTTGAAGCACGTCTCTTCTTCCCCAGGTGACAATAGAGTGCAGTTGTTCTTAAACCAACCCTGTGCAAAACAGCTTTGTAGCTGGCACTAGGAATTCCATGGCAACTTACCTGAGAGCTTGTATAAAACATCCATTTTGTAGGGCTTCCCAATTCTGTTTTCTAGTCCACAGATAACACCGACCTTACTAATTTCTCTCTGATCAGCACATAATGATACACTATACACACTCGCATAAGAAGTGACAGAATAATGGCTATACGTAGCATTGCTGATGACATACGCCCAGTTATACCCTGCTTCACACAACTAACACCTCCTCCAGCCCAGCCCAGACAAACAGAGAAACCCTGACTGATTCTAGTTTCCTAAACTCATCAATATACTGTATTATCAATAAATATATACATACAATTGCGTTTCCATATGTTTCACCACAAGTAATTAATAGATACAGTTAGGTGAAAGCAGAAGAAAATACATACCTTGATGTTATTTTATCCATATAGTTCACAAAATGACTATTTTGATAGGGAATATGGTCACGAAGTGTTACAGGCTACTACAGCACATGTAAATTAACCGTATGGTGAATCTGTTAATCATGCCTTCTAAAAATAATGCAAATTAATCCAATCCAACCCACTGCCAATACATAAAATGTAGACAAATCGGAAAAATGACACACAGAGAAAAGTACAGAAGGTAGTGGTGAACCAAGGTGATAGCAGAGCTTTCTCCAGCCCCTGAGGAACCTCTGATTTATCCATTACTCTCGTAGCATGAAGACATCAGCTGTTTCTATAAAACTCTCTTCTGGTACTTATGTCTCTTTTCTCTAGAGCTGAATAAATGACTGCTCTTATCCGCTAAAAGAATCCCGTGCAAAGATCTCCAGATCCAAAGTAATTTAGTGCCTCAGAATACTAATGTTATTTTGCAACATACTTAAAAGTGATAGGTATTTCACAAAGCAAAAGAAAGACAAAGGTCCCAGGAATGAAGCCCTTACTAAATTTGAAAAAAAAAAAAAAGTAATGAAAAATTTGGTCAGGATTAATAACAAAGGGATTAATGGAGCAATGACAACAACTGACATTACCTAAACATCTTCTCTTAGTTCTTTCAGAATTTATTAAAGGTGTATGGAGATATGATGAAATATTTTAAATACTTATGATTAAGAACAATATTAATTAACTAAATAGACATGTGTTGATTATGACCAGAATACCTAACAATAGATTTTATGTAAACAGAAGCATAAAAAAGCCAGTGCCACATATTACCATGAAAAAAGATCTACCTGCTAAATACTTAAAAAAGGAAAAAAAAAAAAAAAAAAGAAAAAAAGGAATATAGGGAAAGATGAACTTTATTTTTTAAAACATGTCCGTTAGAGCAAATACATTCTTTGCTCATGCAAACGAGCATTCATCCTCTTTTCCACTGAAGATGGAAGTATAAGAGGATTTTATAACAGATAAGAGTTGCTAAATGACAACTATGGCTAGAACCATCCGCTGGTATTTATTTTCATTATCTGTTTGCTGCTACAAGACATTGGGTTTCAGAGGATGGTTCACCAGCTGCACATTTTGTGAACTGTGAAGGAACCAATGAACTTTATGTTTCTTCTCAAACAAAATAAATATTATTTTTTGCAGTCTTGCTCATACTGACTATCAGCAAACCCAACTTTTGTTGTTGGGAAAGATCAAAATGCATCTGTCAGTGTACATGACACAAGCTTACAGAGTTGATTTATTAGGTGTTCCCAGAGTCTTAGGCTTACAACCATCTTATCACAATGAGGAGACCGTGAGAATTAGCACAGTGAAAACAAAGCAGGCACCTTCTTCTCCAATATTAACAACTGCTCAGAATACAAAAAGCAAACATTTTTCACACCATCATCACAACAAGGTTATATATTAAGAATAATTTTCATAGCATTCAATTCCTGAGTTCTTTGTAGCTCTGCTCAAATAAATGTTATTTAATGATTCTCCACCTGTAAGGGTTCCACATCATTGTTACTCCTTTGACTTCGGTTAAGTTTCTTCTGATTTTTCCAAAAAAGAAAATCAGTTTTAAGGAAGAATATTTATTTCCCGAGTAAGGCCTAAATACCAGAGAGTTAAACTTGGCAACTAATTTTAACAACTGCTATATTAATTTTGCAATCCAAGCATAGAAGATTCAGGTTAACACTTCATAATTATTTATACCACTGACATTAGTTTAACTGTTAGGCAGCCTAAGGAAGAGTACTATTTGATATGACAATGTATTTCCATTAAAACAGCAGTGGCCTGCCTGTTGCACTTGCCTGTGACATGTTATTTTCATTTGTATCCATCAGACATTACTGTTACTAAACAAAAGATAAAGATTCTGGATCATCAGATTAGGTGTTGTGGATGAACTGCTATAACAGTCGTGCTTGCTCATGTATCACTCACCTTCACACTTCATCCTTTAGAATGCCCTAACTCTGCTCATTCTTGCTGTAAGAAATTAGTAAAACTGATGACTCCTTGTCTTGGGTACCGACTGACTCTTTACCCGGAACACTTGTTTGTAAAATCACCCTCAGGCTTCTGCATCTCTTTTGCGCATTAGTTAAAGCAGATTTTACTCTGCAGCTGAGACACGCACACATGAGGTCAGTCTCCACAACCCAGCTACCAACCGGGTTGCAACTACCATCTCACCAAATAACCAGATCAGCCGTATTGGCTATCAGAGATGTTTGGCTTCATCATCAATATTTCCAACTAACCAAACAAACATTCAGTTCTGAAAGTCAAGAAGACTGATTGTGATGTGTACATACTCTACCCCACACTAGAGCTAACAATACATCATTTAGTTCTCTCATTCAATACTTCTTTCAATCTCTCTCATTTATTACAAACTCACTGCCCCAAACAAGCACTAGCAACAGCCAGCCTACTTTCAATTGACACAAAATTGTTAATACACATAGATGTTCAGCCTGTTTATAGGAACATCATGATAATATTTACTTACCTATGTGATAGAAATTTAAATGACATTGCAAGCATCATCATTGGTGAGACATTTTGGGAACCCCACAGAAATGTGCACCAATCCAGACCAGGCACCCTGCATGCTGAGGCAAGGCAGGTCCCCAGTGCACCATGGCATGCTCCTAGGAGGAACCAGGGAGCAGCAGCGAAGAGTAGGTGAACCTTTCAGCCTCTCACAAGGAAGAAAACTGTGTTATGCACTACAAAAAGAGATTTAGTCCCCAGAGAGTTGAGAAATCTAAATGTAAAAGCCTGACAAAAAAGATAGTAAATGAGAAAGTAAGGCACAGAGTGATAAAAATATATTGCCCAAAGCCTTTCAAGTAGATTGCATCAGAGGTGGGAACTGAATCTAGTTCACACAAGTGAGTACTAAACAAGAATTTATTTTTTCTTTCCTTTGAGGTATTAGGCAATGTACAGCATGACCATATCATCAGAAATTTCAAGAAGCCCAGCCACTCTGATTACAATACTTAGATGTACATTTTTGAGAGGACAGTGTCCCCTGAACACATATATGAATTTCATTTTTCCCACAGAAGCTGCATGAGCATACATCAGAAGCATACATCTGTTGTCATATTTGCAACATTTTAAAACTGATATGCCACATTAATAAGTCTGCATTTATCTCTGCTATCCGTACGAAGAAACAGACACTCCAAACCAAGGCCAGCAATGATACTAAAGTACCAGGTATTCATGTTTGTGCATGTACAATAGCATACAGAACATAAACCAAATAATATCCAAAAGGAGGCAGAGGGGAACATGGTCAAGGATAACAAAACAGCAAGTGTGTCAGACAAACTGAATGTATAACTCATGTTCAAAAAATGCTGCATGTGAGAGAGAACTAAGGATCAGTCAAAGGTCCTGGCTGGAGGTGGGTTTGGCAGGTAATGGGACAGCAAGGTACACAGCCTGCCAGTGAGAACCTCTGCAACTGGCAGCTGCTGGAGCTTGTGGGGGAAGGCAGTACCAGCCAGTTCAAAAGGACACGCGAATTCATGGACGGCAGATCCGTATAAGGAGAGTAAAAGAACTGGGCAGGAGTCTATACTCCAGCAAATCTGGATTCTTGAGAGTCTGACAAAAAATGGCTCATTTCCTTTCCTTAGAGACTGAATGCTTAATTGGATGGACCATTCATCTGCTCCACTGGGGCATCTCCAGGGATGGATGTTCTTATCTAAATAAGCTTTTAGTTTTACTGACCGTGGAGAGTCCAGCCTTCCCCAGGAGTCCAGGCTTACGTGGCTTTTGCTCTTAGAACAAGTTTGTGAAAAAGCGGTGAAAATAATTTTGAAAAGCAAGGCAGGGATCCAAATTCTAGGTTTTTATGTAGTGTTCACCATTACTGTTTCACTTCACCTAATTACAAAATGTTTCTAAGAGAGTGCAGCGGTATCTTCCATTCCTTCATTATCAGTCAGGAAAAACAAAGTGAAATTCAGTTCTATTTTGAAAGTGACAATACTCTCCAAATCAATTATTACACTATTTTCCTCAAAGAACAGGGGAACTTCAAAAGCAAAATTCCCAGAAGACAATGATAGAAGTGGAATCCCTAAAGCAACTGAACCCATAAACACAAAGAAAATGCTAGAAAGCATGTCCTGGATTACACGCAATCGAGGCTAAGCTTTGCATCACCCATACATTGCTATTTCTAATAACTTAAAAATATTTGT
Source organism: Anas acuta (assembly GCF_963932015.1). Lineage (NCBI taxonomy): Eukaryota > Metazoa > Chordata > Aves > Anseriformes > Anatidae > Anas > Anas acuta. The sequence goes on from NC_088985.1 coordinate 11,274,166, forward strand.
CGCAGTAATTGTGATTATTTTCTACAGTACAGAAGTAAACTGATGGGAAAGGCTTTGCATTGGTGGCCATAACAGGATGCGTATATCGTCACCTCATGTCTCTGTATACAGAGTGGGGATTTGTATATTTTGCTTTGTGTACAGTAATGATTCCATATTTGCTTACACTTCTTAAGTAGTTCTTAAAGGGGTGTGGGGGGGGGGGGGGGGGGGGGGGAGGCAGCTTTAAGAAGCACAAGCATTTCACTTTCATGTGTAGTTCTGGATTTTGCTTTTTTCTAGCCCACCATAAAACACCTCAGGCCTCATCTTAGGCTCTGTCATAATATTTCCAGGCTGGAGACACAAGATTTCATTAATTTGTATACAATCAGGATCTGTTCCGATATTAAATAAAACAATCAGAAAGCTACTCATATGCGAAGACTACTCTGAGCCAAGACTACAGGGATTGGCTTTATTTCAAGTCTTAAAAGAGACATCGTAAAAACAAACAAACAAAACAATACAATACAAAAACAAAGAAAAGAAAATAAAATGTTCAAAATGAAGCTAAAATGCTTCAGCTTTGCCTCCTACGGTACGCTTTCCTGCTTCCTATGGAAAAGCTTACTCTTTGAATCCTGTATGTGTTCCTTATCCTCTTTCTTTTATGTATATGCTTATCTTTCAGTTCGTATGCCTCAAGATTGCTGCTTACAATTTCAGTTAAGCAGTAAAATTATAATATATGCAGAATCTTCCGTGTAAAAAATTTTGCTTGTCAACGAAGTCTACAGAAACACTTGCATTAATTCCAGCAGTACTTTTAAAGTTTCCTATAAAGTGAAGTGAAACACCAAGCTTCTAGAGCTCACAGAATCACAGCATAACAAAGGCTGAAAGGGATCACTGGAGGGCATATCCTGCCCAACCAGCTGCTCAAAGCAGAGCCCACCTTGCAGCACCATCAGGGTACTCAGAGACCTCTCCAGCCAAGCCTTAAAAATCTCCAGCAATGGAAGCTCCCCAGTGTCTCTGGGGAACCTGTTCCAATGTTTCATAGTAAGTAATGTGAACTTTTTTTTTTTTTTTTTTTTTGATGCTGTTTGGGCCCACCGCCTCCCTCACCTCCACAAAGAGTCCAATTCTGTCTTCTCTGTAAGTAGTCATCAGATAGTTTTAGATGGGAGGGAGATTCCACTTTGTCCTCCTCTATGAAACTAGTGCACTTTGCATCTCTTTGCATGTCTTGAGCTCCCTGGCCATCTTGGTGGGCATCCACTGGACTCAATTCAGACTGTAAATCTTTGTCCTTACCTAGGGAGTCTGAACCTGGAGACAGGTCTCTAGGTATGCCACAAAAGTCCAAAAGCAGTAGGAAAAAAATCCCTCCACCTGCTATCTGTCCTCTTGCTAAATCAGCTGCACCGTTAATATTCATCACCATGTTGGTATAATGACAACTTATACTTGAATTGCCAAAATAAACCCCATATCATCACTTACAGTCATAAGGTTATCATATTTTTACTTTTAAAATCTGAAAAAAAAATGGGCAAAACTCAACACATGCAAAGGATGCACTAAAGGTAATTTTTTATGACATCCATACAAGTTCACAAGCTTTTTATTACAGTGTCTTCAGTCATATGCAATAGTTGCTGTTTTTTTTTTTTTTTTTTTTTTTTTACACAAAAGATGCATCAGTTCACTAACTCTACTAAGGACAGACTTGAGCTTCCTAAAGAAAATAACCCATCCACTCTCTGCAGATCCCCAGCTGAGAGGTGAAGCAATGACCTAATAAGTCTGTCAGTCGTTCGGGCTACGAATACATTACAAGACAGCAATGGATTCAATAGAATATCACCTTTTCTTTTCAAAAAATATAAAAAGGAATTCTTCTGATCTGTTATTCACTCCTGCTTAATTTAACTTCAGGTTAGGAAAAAGCTTATTTGTCATTTTTTCTGAAAAGAATCCCTGCAACTTCTCTGTTAAATGCTAATGAAATGGTTCACATTAAACATAGTTACACATTAACACTGCAGTCAATACCAAATTCTGAAAACAAACAAAAATGCTCTCGATTTTAAAATTTATTTTCCTTTACATGAAGATAGGCTCTAACTTCTTTCTAAAATCTCATATAAAATGTCATGATACACCCATATAATTTCTACAATACATTTCATTAAACAACAATAAAATACAAAACAAAACAAAACACACACAAAACATTACTATGAAGTTTACAGCTCTCTATAAACAAGAGTGGACAAGAGAAAAAATAGATCTTGATATAATTTCATATGTAATCAGTAAATATAACAGGAGCTGTTCTCAAAGCCCAATCCAAAATCCACTGATGAAGTTCATGGGAGTCTTCCCATTAACTTCCACGTGCTTTGGGATGAGGCACCAAGATACATGTTAGACAGTGAAAAAAGAGAAGAGAAAACTTACCCATGAATTCGATCCCTAAATGGTCTGCTGTACATAAGAAAGCATGTAAAAGAAAAAAGAAGAAGAGATGGAAATGTTAGAAATAGACAAAAAAGTAAATACAATCTATATCATCATTTGTATTGTATGATTCAGTATTGAATTCAGTACTTTATGACAGATGCTGCAGAACTCAGTACAGGGTCAGGGATATACTGTATAAGGACTGGTCTGAAAGAAAACCAGAGCTCTGTCCTCACAGGGGCAACTGTAAGCCAGAACTTTAAAGTGTTGTCACTTAAAGTAAGTGTATTTGGGGTAGGACGTGAACACCTGCACTCATTATATTTACATTGACTGAACTGCCTCAAGCCAGTTACCTACAGGAATTCATCCTCTCTTCCTCCTTAAAATCCTCTCTCAATATCATTAATTAAAGTGTTCTCTTTCATTTCTCTTTCAGGGATCAAAACCTTGACTGAGAAATGAAAGGCTTTTATTACTGAGTTTTGCAGCTCGTTACAGTGGCCATGCCCCCACCCAATGTGATTGCACAACTGTGGTGTGTTCCATAACAGAAAACCCGACTTCAGGAAATAGCAGGCACATTGCCTATTTAGCCATTTGTTCTGATATGGAGCAATAATTTCAAGGAAATCAGAACAATCAAAACCTTTTTTTTTTTTTTTCTTTTTTTTCAGTCACATGGACTGAATTTACCATAATGAGATCAAACCACTTCAAGACCCCTTTTTTCACATGACTAGTGGTGGTAGTGAATCATGGTTTGATGCTGTTACAGAAAGAAGTTTTAGTGCAAAGTAGATTTCAATTTATATAAAGCCTTTATCTTTTTTAACTTGATAGGAAGTATGTTTAAGTTGACATGCAATTAAAGAATAACAAACTCTCCACCCTTCAGGGACAGGGCAAAGGCAAAAAATAGAGCTGACTCTTCAGAACTGGGTGTGTAAGGAGTAGCTTCAAATAAACTTAAATTGTGGAAGACCAAACTTTCTGAAAGGGTGCAAACCACAATTTTTGTCTATGCTAGTACTGACATTTTACTTTTGTATTATACGTATACAATGTTTATGTTAAATTAAAGCCATACATATATGAATTAGGGAAATATAACTTCACACAAATTTAAAGCCATACATCACGCATCTAATCAATATTTATGCATTCACATCCAAACAACCCTGTTGGCACAGGGATTTAATTCTTAGAAGAGCATGAGATTGGAAATATCAAAAGTGCATTTAATATAATATATTCACAGAGGTTGTATCTTGCTTTTTTCCTCAATTTTTCTGTATCTACAAAATCCACAAATATCTGTCTGCAATTCACACCTTGCGTCTTTCTGTAAACTAGATGAAGATGTAGCCACCAACTGCTTGCTTTAAAAAAAATTATAATGGAGATCAAAACACTGTAATCAGGTCTCCAAGGAGCTAAGGATATTCACACATGAAGATCAAGCTGTATCATCTTTTTAAGGCTATGTAGAAGAGCTGATAAAATTATCCTGACCAGGTATGCAGGTTCTCTAAATAGCAGAGCTTCCCATGCACGGCCTGCACTCTCCTGCATTCGGTTCACCAACAGGGTTAAAAGCTACTTGCTCAAAAAGAGCATACAAAATACACCCTTCCTTTAAAAACTGGAGGGTTCCTTAACAACATCTGGAAGGTTCAACTGAAGAGGGCGGAAATTTGTCAGGTTATTTATTTTAAATCTCTCACGTGCCTGGAAAGCAACTTCAGCAACCAGCATAGTATATATCGCTGATAAAGCTGATTTACAAAGATTATGATGAAAGGATGTCTAATGGGATAAACCCTTACAGTAAAATATCTAAGCTGCCAATTTGTATCACCAAGAACTGTTCTACAAGCTCTGCAAGCAGACACCTGGAAACAGAAAACACCGCATTAATAATCCCTGCGGATTTGGTGCACTGCGCCATTCAGAGCGCATAGGCGCTTGCACAGCCCTCTTCCCCTGCATGACGGAAATGGAGCCCAGGCTTGGGAGCCAACCTCTGCAGTCACCTGCAGGTTTGGGGAAGAGCCACCACGCCCAGAGTCATGACCAGGAGATCACCCAGGAGGCGTATCTGGGGATTATGGGCGTCCCACTGACTGAAGTGAAAAACACCCAGTGACAGTAGCATCCTGTTTAAAACACACTTTCCAGACCACTGGATAATGCGCAAGTGCTGTCCAAATGTATCTATAAATCCATATTTTTGCTTGGTTTTGGTTTTAAACTGCAAAGAGACTGTAATACAACTCTTCACTTTCTTCCCCCCTGTTCCCTAGTTTAAGTATGTCACGACTTCATTTTAAAACAAGAAAGATGCTCTGATCCCACACACAGCAATGGGATGGCAGCACTACTTTGGCTTAAGGACTTCAGAAGGAAGAAGAATAAATAAAAGAAATAACCTCTTAAGAATCTGAATGTACACACAGCCTTCCATCCCCTTTTCTCTCTCTGCAGAAATTCAGCTGTACTCACAAGTTAACAAACACCTAACTTCAAAACTTAATTCCTTAATATAAACATGGCTCCTACACACAGAGTTGAGGATGCAAAGTAATGAAAGGCAAAAGAAGAAATATCAGCAGTCATTAAAGTAACTGCTCCCATTGTTTGGCTCTTAGAGTAACATTTGTATCATTCTATGATGTTTCCTCCACTAGACAGAGAAAAAGCAAAAACAAAAATCCAGCATGACAACCCCAAACCCACATCTTTGCATAGAGAAAAACATAAAAACAAGAAAAAACAACAACAACAACAAAAAGCAAAACCAAAAACAGAAAAGGAGAGAAAATGACTGCTGCCACCTCTCCCCTTATCTGAATCCTTGTCTGAGTTGTCTCCTTTGAAAGGCCACCTCCAAAAACTAAACCCACTTTCTCAGAAGGCAGAATCGGGTGCTAACTCTCTGGGAATAAAGCCTTTATTCCACAGACAGGCGCCACCTCCAGCAGAGAAGTGACAGGGCTCTGGCAGGGGTAGGAGGGCCCTGAAAGCGCCCCGCTAGAAGTGCAGCATGGTGAACACCCAGCGCACCCCTCCCCTGCACCCAGCAGTGGCTGGGACAGGAGGCGTGGGGAGCAGGTTATGGGCATTGGCCGGCTGCCCTTGGCTGCTCTCACTCACCCTGTTCTGGTGAACATAAATAAATGCTTTCACAAGGGCCATCCTTCTCCGAATCGTGCTTTTCCTCTCTTGTTGATGGCAAGACCTTCCAGCAGGTATTTGTGAGAGACGTGCACACTGTAGGGCAACGGGGGCAGAAAGCAAGCTGTGGTGCTGGCCAAAGGCTGAACCAAGCACAAAACCATGGAAATACTGCCCCCTGATATGCCCCCGTGTAATAAAGGGCTGCTATATTCCTACTCAGTCATAACGTGTACATGATAAACTGCATCCAGAACGCTTCCACAGGGACAGAGTGCGGAGTGTCAAGTAATTCGCCATCAGGCAATGCAGTTCCTTCAAGGACTCAGTTCAACAAAAATGTATATGAGAGCTATTAATGTGCTGAAGCGTGGGCGCTGCTCCACAAGATAGGGTCATTAACCAAATAATGTGACTGTATTTTATTTTTGTTATTGTGATTTCTTTTCTTTCTGGTATTGTTATGTTCTGAGGAAATAATATATTACTAAGACAGGAAGACTATTCACTTTTGTATTTAATTTTATGAATATTTCTGTATTTTGTTGTTGATGTGGGAAAAATACTGTGCCTTATGGTCCTTGTATTATGTGAATTTGTTGCTAATATTGAAGGCATTTTAATTTATACTTTATGAATACATACACACCTGGGAATACTTGATAACAAGCACAAGAGAAGATAAACTTGCACCTGCTAATGGATAAATTTACTAGTGCTTCACATGCAACTTGCAGCCTTGGGTCTGGATTATGGTTTGCTGGGGCCTTTTTCTTACTCGTATTAACATTGAGTTTTTTCCCAGTTCAAGACAGGTTTCATTATTCCGGGTGCATTCTAACACACACTATGAATAGAAATATAAATATCCCTGCTTCGTATAAGAAAAATATTCATTATTAAAATATTCACCATATACCACTTCAGACATTTAAATCTGTTCTAAATATAGGTTGACTTTGGCATGAAGGAGACAGCTTTACAATATCTGTGCAAAGTATTTTCCCCTGTAAATGAAATTTATTGTTTCCAATAAACTCATAAGATTTGCTAAATTGTCCTTGGTAGTTTATGTCTTGAATAAAAAATGCAACACTGTAATATGCTGCAAACTACCTTGGGACAGCTCAAGTGTTCTGAACAGATTTGGTCGATGGGAATAAGACAAAGTTTAAGACCAACCAAACTTTGTCTGAAATAGGAAAACAACAACAACAAAATCCAACCAGCCAACCAACCAACAAGCAAACCTTTTCATTAAAAAAGGAGCTAGCTGAGGATACTACCTAAACACTGAAACTAAACATACTCTATCCATTATGTTTTACACTGTTTGACAATACACAGTTTTCAGCCTGGTCATGTATTTAGTGAAGATAAAAGCATAACTGGTTAGATACACATATGAAAGCATATTATTTTTGAAATCCAAACCACTGCCTCACTTCAGCATGCGAGCCCACAGCTTTATAGGACAAGCTCTGTCTCTGCTCAGCAGGGAGGACAGACAACCTTCTCTGGATGTTAGATCAAAAAAAGGAGTTCTCAGACTTAACAAATGAGCCAAATGCTCTCAGAAGCTTTTTTCAGGCTCAAAAACAAAAAGCACCAGCATGTCAAATGTGAGTTATTAGAAAGCACAAGACATTTTGTTGTTTGTTTTAGAGATTTGGTTCTACAACTAATTTGCACAGAGATACTCTTCACAATATTTAGGGGGGAATGATTGGGACGATTCAAGGGAATCAATCAAATAAACAAAATGAAGATAATTCAACTACTGTTTTTTTCAAACCGTCTTCATTGAAAGACATTATACAAATCTTACTCTGCAGGACATGTAAAAATGGATCAAACTAAATTCTGAGACGGACTTGTAGCAAACTCATACCTGGTCCGTCCATTTATCCTCTCCAAAAAAGAGGGCTGTCAAATTTTTTGTTGATGTGAACTTCTCTGGCAAAAGGTGTATTCACTACATGCTAGATGGGGTGACAGTAAATTTACAGAATATATCGGTAATTTGTCCTGCCCACGTTGACAGTAATGAAAATCATACATCCCTTATACATCCCTTAACGGACTGGGTCATTTTTAGTGAAATTTTAAAGCACAGAAATCATAATTTAAAAACAGAAGCCATCAAGCTATATAAAGCTTCAAAATCTGCTGTATTCTTGGTGTAAACAATGATAAAAGATTCATATTCTGAATTGAATATGATAGGGTATAGAAAGGGTTAATTTTATCTTAAAGCAAATTAAAATCCTCAGTCCACAAAACTCAACGCTGAGACAACATCTAGAAGTTAATCATTCTATCCATTTCTTTTTGGTTAAAACAAAACAAAACAAAAACAAACAGGAAAAAACAAAAATTAGACTTGCTTTGAATATTTGTGTGGCTATATAGAAGTTAGCATAGCCTCCAGATAGAACCCCATACCCACCATCAATTCTATAACAAAGGTGCATTTGAAAAAGACACAGCAAGACCTGTTCTTATATAAATAGCACACAGTACTGAATAATGGAGTAAACCATTGAGTTTCTTTCTGTTTGAATGACAAACACTCCTGGCTGTGTTTTACTCCACCAAAGTGGAAAGACTGTTTCTAACTTCTGAAAATAAACACTAGCAATACTTGCATCTTCCCAGGTTCAAGACACGTTAGAATTCTGAACTACGTACCTCTCCTGCAGCATGGAGGCTCGCAGCAGATTATCTTGCCTGTTCTGTCATTTTAAAGATCTTAAATTATTATCTCCACAGCTAACAGACCGTTATTTCTCTTTGATGCATAACACTGGATTTTGATGAACAAATTTACTTTCATCAAATAATGTAGACAATCTGCAGATATCCAGTCTTGTAAATCAGTACAGATTTTAACCCTAGATTAGACATTTATATATATATATATATTTATATATATATATTTACTGTGGCTATAAATTCACTAGAACCAGAAAGCATGTCTTTAATTTTAAATTTATGGATTGAAATTACTCCATCAAACTTAGAAAATGCCTGAAGCATATCTTTAAGAATTTTAGCAGGTCTAGGACAAAATATTGAGTGTTAAGTGTCAGCCAAATACTGCAATCCTTCATTTTTCTCTGAATGAGCTACTGTATTCACCAAGAGAAGAGAGAGCAAGTAAATGCCAGATACTGCTACTGCACACATATTATTCAGATATATATTTACTAATTTAGTTAACACTCAGAAACAAACAAACAAACAGAACACACATAAGGACTCTAACAGTCCAGATTATGTGTGGACACACTATGTTTTGTCTCTTGTCAATCAACTCTAAGATACTTTCTAATCTAATTTGCGAACAATTTAATGCTCTTTCAGTTAAAATTAGTTACTGCATCAAATGAAAATGAAGCTGTCTGTATATGGTGACTCATGGTGAAGAGGTTATTTACAAAGCTTCCTCTAAATATATGCTGAAAATGATAAGTAAATGTCACCACTCTGTGATCAATCTCCCCACAATCTAATGAGACTGCAGTAAACATCGAACAATGTATTGTGGTTACTTGGTTACTGATAGGAGTAGCAACTGCTATAAGCAATGATTCTGCTAGGTGTTCCTACAGTAAATAAATAGAAATATTTCCTGATATTCTGAGAGATAAAAAGATTAGCAAAAAATCTGTATTAGCATAAAAATTGGGGAAAAAAAAAAAAAAGGCAAATCCTCTTTTCTGTTCCAATTCATTACTGAAGCCGATCTCTGGTTCCTTTTTTATTTTTTTTTTTCCCTCCTCATTTGGCTCCAGACATCACACTTCTTTTACACTACCATCTACAAGTACAGCCTCACATACAAGGATCTCTCTTCTGTGCTAAGTACACAAAGAGAAAACACCAAAGCAGCTATTTGACCTACTTCTGAAATTCTGAAGTATTTTCTTGGGCTTCTGCAGCAACTTTCTCTGGCAATGACTACACTCATCCCACAGTCACAATTGCCTAGTAGATGATTATAGCACTGTAACAACCGAGGAACCATCAGGAGAATTAGGCTACAGAGCAATACAGTCTCCCATCCTTCTCTGTGTCATTAACGTAACAGTTCCTGCAGAGCTGAGACTTTCACTGCATAAAATCCTTGTCTGTATCTTCTCACTGCTCAAGGTTTGCACAGTGGCATCTGCAGGTGGGCTTGCCTTTATACACAGGAATGTTGGTGAGTGGTATTATTCTATTAATCTAAACTGAGCTTTTCCAAGATGCTTGAAGTAATTAGACACTTCCACTGCATTTCAATAGCAATTGGCATGGTTAGTCACGCAGAGTCCTTTGAAAATGCCAACCTCTACATTGCTAAAACTGCTCCTTTCCATCTATGTCATGACAAGCTCTCATAAAGCTCCTTAGGAGAAGGGAATCATATTTTTGTCAACACAAACAACAGAAAAAGTGCTACAAACCATATTCCAAAAGCAAATATAGCACTTTCAAAACATATGGTCTGGAAAGTTTTTTGAACCATGTATGAACTAGGTTATTTGTCTTGTCACAGACTTAAAAGATTTCACTTGACTGCAGCGTGTGGGGTGGGGTGGGTGGGGGGGGTCCTCTTCTGGTTAAACAATTACACAAAACGTCTATTAGGGTGGAATAAGTCTACGAGGTTCTTAGAAATTACTATAGGGATTTTTGCACTATTATTTCCAAATGGGTATTTGACAATATGGGTCTGTAAAATATAACCAGCCTCACAGAAACATTAAAGGAATTGCTAATAGCTCCCTCTTCTTATAAACATATGACATTTAATAAACATTTCTCATGCTAAATGTTACTTTATTCCTTCCACAGATCATTAAGCTGTCCTTCACTTGCCTGCTACAGAAAAATGTTCAAATGCAATCGTGTTTACTGCTCTCTAAAGGCACGGAAATTTTGTAAGTTTTTGTCAATTCCTTAAAACCTAATTACTTTCTTCAACTTCAGGACAAGAAATGTACATCAATTTGTGGAAAAATATAGCTTTATTCCCTAATGCACTAAGTAATTTGGTTCTACTGCAGTCAAAAAAAAAAGCCCCTGAACTACTAACATCAGCAGAGTACGTGTATTTACACCAAGACTTTTTACAATATTGACTGAATTATACATCTCTATTCTAATGACAATAAAGTTTCCATATTTATTTATATCTATATTTAGCTGTCTACATATCTGGTCTGATTTTTGCATTGAAGTATGCAGGAAACTCAAAGGTAAGGGATTCTTAGACCTTTTTAGAAAGATGTTGTTTTTTATTTACCTTGATCCAGGAAGCTACGTTTCTTTAGTCATTCAATATTGACAATGGTAACCATATTTGTTGTACAAAGAAGACACTTTCTTATATTATTTTATTTTAAAGAATGCAGAATGTACCATGAGAATTATTTAAATTTACTCTGATTACTCCAAGTAAGCATAAGTCTCACACACTATGTAAGTAGCTACCTTACACAGCAGCTGTACTTAACCTAATTTCCAGTACTTCTGTGTTTCAAGTTTGGATGAGGATAAGACATATTGGCTTTAATCAAAATTCTCCTTGTGGCAGGAAATTGTGGCATTTCCTGTACCGTGGGCTTGCTGGTTTCCCTTGTCTCCTATGTGTCTCTCAACCCATTCTTCCTTTATTAACACCAAGATCTCCCTTGTTCCTCCAAATCTCACTGAGAGGCTCCTTTCTCTGGGGAACCAGGCACCAAAGTCCCCTCACACCATGGATATGGCTCCAGCGGAACAATCCATGTGCATAACAGGTTGCATTAAAATAGGTTGTATTCACCTATGTAAGCCTCCTTTGTTTTGTGAGGAAAAAAAAGAAACGCTTTTTTTTTTATTATTTTTTTTTTTAAGAAAAATCACAGGGCTATAAACCTGGAAGCTTTAAAGACCTTATAGCAGTGAACTTTATCATAAAAGTTACCATTTGTCCAATGTCTCTTATGATTCAGTGGAAGAAATACCAAATGTCACTTCACAAAAATACTGCTATTACTGCACAACTCTGCCATGGCTGTACAAAAGTGGTGTGTACAGCAAGGCAACAACTGCAAATCTAGGCACATTTCTTCAATTTTTTCAGTGTTAACACCCCCCCCTTCCCCCCCATTCATTTTACAAGACAACTAATAGTTTCTTAAAAACAAACAAACAAAAAAAAACACTGCTGCATGATCGGCTGGCTGTCACGGTGTGCAAAACACACACATACATAACATTGCTTTTACTACATTTATGCTGTATGTGGTGTTAAATCTTAAAAAGCTCAATGTCCACAGATAAGTAAGGGGTTTGACAGAAACTTCAGGGGTCTATTTTTTGGTATGTTTTATTTACCTGGTAATTTCTATTGAAAAACTTGGTGATTCCACCAAATGATTTGTGCAGCTACATTTTGTCTGAAACTGGTGAGCAAACACAGACACTTAAGGGGATTATTGTACAATATGGTGTTTTCAGATTCAGGGATAGGCTCCCTGAATGACAGGCACAGCTCTATACTACAGTCTGAGTGCTCTCTGAAATCACCTAAGAAGTGCCTTCCCCATGCCCCATCCTCTGAGGCTGTTGCCAACAGCCCTCATGGAAGCAGGCTGGTAGTTACCAGCCTGTTTGTGGTATCAAAGCACCAACAGCAGCTGGGAACAGAAGAGCTGTATTTTCCTCTAAGTTAAAACCCTTTCTTGACATCTGTAAATAATTTGTTCGAGGTAATCAATACTAAGCCAGCCATGCTGGAGAAGCACACTACAGTTGGACAGCAGGTCTGCAGCGAATGGAGAGCTGTCTGAATGTCAGGAGTTTTAAAGTGAGATGAGTTGTTTGTAGACATGTAAAATTACAGAGTTATGTTATCAACGCACCAAGGAAATGTGTCTCTTACCTGGAGCTGTAACTGTTCAAATAATGCCAGGTCATTTTTTGGTGTGTGTTGGCATATGCACCCGCACACCATCCTGACCACGTGTGCTTAAGAACCCACAAGACCTTTAATACAAAACAGTGAAACAACTCATCCACTTACCTTGCAGTTCGGTGTAGTGCACGCAAATGGAATAGAGGCTTTTTCCATGCCTAAGCTGCCTACTTTATGGAAAGTTTATGGAAACAGATTCTATTGAGAAATCTATTCTGTTTATTAACTAATAATGGAAACAAACACATAGCAGAAAAATGGATGGCAGAAAGCAACCATCAGATCTTCTTCACAGTCTGAGCATCTTGTGGAAGTCAGTTTAACTACTACACGAAAGGTTAATTCTGGATACATGATGTGAATTTATGGTGTCTAATATCTAGATAACAATCCCAAAAACACTGTCATTGTTCCTGTGATTACTGTAGGCCTTCAAGTTCTCTACTGCTATAAATTGTGTACTGGTATGTGATAAGGGAGTCCACCATATGGAGGCAGTTTGAAGTACCTTTTCAGAGTTTTGTATTTTGTTTCACTGCTACTATATGGAGAATTCAAATATTTTTAAAAATATTGCTAAGTGAGGGATTAGAGTTCTTTTTGACTGCATTATGTATAACAAATGCTGTCTAAAAACGTTAATGTTTGGGATGGATAATATTGCTCATACTAGAGGTTGGAAGCAGACCTGGAGCTATGATAAAAAGGATTCTTAACTGAGATCAACAGAAATAACAGGAAAAAAACAACAGCATATTGGAACAATAGCATATCACGTGCACACAACCTGGAATTATCTACAGCAAGAGCAGCAAAATTACAGCTGCTGTTTGCCCTCACCTGAGTATGGTGACACACTGCAATTAATTGTTATGAATGTTATGTGAGGATAGCGCCAAAAGGCCACACGTATGGAAATATTTTACTCATTGAAAGCAATCACTCTGCCAGAGCCATTCAGACAAATTAATTTGTTAGGCACAGATCAGGTCTAAGTGGAAGCACGCAGAAGCGTACCCAGGTGTTGACGACTGCAGCACTGGCAGCTTGCATCTTGCCCTCAAAGCAGCTCACAAATTACTGCAGCACCCCACACAGACCAATGTATCAGAAAAATATAGAAAGGAAGAGAATTTTTTCTGTGACCTTCATAAACATAAATTGTGACTTAAAAGCCAGGCAAAGACATTTAGATGTTTGGATGAATGCGGAGCCTTTTTTTTTTTTTTTTTTTTAAAGAGGCTTCACAGAAAAAGGCATCAGAAAGCCAGCAAGAACAATGGAAAAAGCCACTATGCCCTGCCCTTGGTGAGATGCCTCAGCAAAGCTTGTACTTGGGATGATCAGAAGTGCACTTATTTTCTTTTTTCTTGTTTCTTCTCCATAATACAAACATCCAGGGTCCTCAAAGAGCCTAATAGTTCCCAACACACCTCACAGTACATTCCCCCCATCAAAGGTTTTTTGAATTACTGTTTCATGTCAGGGTTAAGATATAAATTTATTGTACATTCAGTTAGATGATAACAATATCACAGAACTCAGTGTTTCCATTACATGACCTTTCTATTAGGGCATAGATCATTTTGACAAACAAAAAAGGGGTGAAAGGAAGATGTGGGTTCTTTTCTAGTACAAACTGGGAATGTCAGTCAATAAACGAGCTCTGTAGGATGGTCTGGAATATCAAAAGAAAATTAAGTTTTTACAAAAAATTATTACCTGCTTACTTTGTTTTGTCAAACTGTTCAAATCAGTAAGGCTTTGCTCAGAGAAAAGCTGTAAGATCATGTCAAAACTTTCTGATTCTCTGTGGGACATTCAATTTCATGAATTATCAATGTGCAGAGGGGACTTTGCCTTTCCCTTTCTCCTCTCCAGCTCTGCACCTTCCTTCAAAAACCTGAGCAACTCACAAGCCCTGCAATGCTGCTCAGCCAGCCAGCTGGTAACCCACTGCTGGGCAGCTACAGCTCAGCATGTGCCCACCTAGTACCACCAGAATTTGACAGGAGAGTGGACAATAGCTGATGCTTAGAGAGCACAGATAAATATCCAGGCAGGATTAAAACACATCGACTCTTTGTGTACTTTCTAAAGCATTTCTCTAAGTATCACCTTACATTTACACATTCAAGTAGTTAGCACAAGGAATACCTGCCTATACTTACTGCAGAACTGAAGAATGGCCAAGCTTGAATACCAAGGTCTAGGAATAGCTTGTGGTGTTGCAGCTGGATCTACCACTGAGTTGCTGTTATTGCTTGTGCTGGTTAGATCAGGATAGCTTTCAGACACCTAGATTTGCTGTGTGATAGCCACTTTGCTGAGACAACTACCCCTTTCTTTGGCAATCAGTTGCATTAACAGAAAGCTAGCAGGGCACTAAATGCTGTTGTCTCCATCCTCACACGTGGAACACTTCTGCTAAAGTCTAGCAACCACTGCAGTAAAAAGGTGGTGAATCTGAGGCACTTCTGGATGCAGTTAGTTATTAAACTATGTATCTGATGACATTTAAATAAACAATTCACTTGTGCCATTACGTTATTATGGTCACCAGCTGAGATCTTAAGCATCTCTTAGGTTCCAAGCGGCAGAACCTGATTTTTCTAATATGTAGGAATTTTCTTTCGATTTTCAGTCTAAATTTATTCTGCACCAATTTAAACCCATTCATTCTTGTGCCAACATATCTTTCAGTTTCAATCATTCTCATCTTTCCCTTATATTTATCCACTTGACGTATTTATAGACCCAACGATCTCTCTGACATATTTCCCAGGCCCATCATTCTATACAGCTGTAATTTCCAGACAGACACTGGAACATCTATCAATTAATGCACTGCATCAGCCATATATTCACTCAAACAATGGTGTTCAAATATTTCTTTTTTAAAAAACTGAACAATTACTGCCACTACTGTCACTTCCCACATGAAAGACCCACATCCCTGTAAGACACTGCATGTAAAAAGAGCAAAAACATACCATGTGCCTACTGGTGCTGTAATAATAACCAGAAACAAACAAACAAACAAACAACAACATAAAACAAACAAACAAACAAACACAATAATCCAGAATCCAGAAGAATAAAAGATGTAAAAAGCTCTGACTAGCACCTTTGAGTCAGACTCTTCCGGGGAGAGGAGAGCTGACACTGCATGTCCAATCTTATCCCCAAAATGCAAGTTAAGGACTGCACTGGCTGGAATGGTGCTCACTCTGTTACTGGTCCAGCAGTGAGAAAACTGTCATAATGAATCAGAAGATTTTCCTTAAATCCCAGCTGCCTAGGAAGACTGTGGTTCCACTAGCAGGATTTTATCTAGAATTATTAAATGGAAATAATATTTTTACTAGAGGAAACGTGTTCCAGACTTGCAGATGAAATAAATCAAAACAATTTAAGAAGATCTAACTCTTTTATCATAGCTAAATTTTGTACTGAGGAACAATTTTCGGAATAAATATCTTTTGGTTTTAGAGTGGAATGTAAAATTCAAGACAGAGGTCTTAAGACTCCATCACTAAAAGCAACTATTACCAAATCATGTTGTGATAATTACAGGTTATGCACACGTTTTGGGCATATACAATCACACAATAAGTGCAGTCATGCACGGTGCTTTTCTCTACATTTTGAGTAGGTTCTACGCACCACTGCATAAGACCAAAATAATATTGATACACTTTATTTCTTCTATTTATTATTGTTGGTAATTCTGGTCAGACTGTTAGGACAACATACAGTTGCAATTTTGATGTCTTGTTGACATCTCTTCCCTGCTCAGTATGCCATTTAAGCAAGTTCAAGTACATGTAGAGTAATTATATATGAAATGTTAAACAATTGCCTACCAATTGCCATACGTGAAGAAGAAATACTTGTTGAAGAATTAATGCAAGTGGAAGTCTGCAGCAACATTACTTTTGGAAAGTATTTTCAATCAGCAGTTGAGTTATATATTAAGCATTAATATAAGTGTCTGGAGACAGACATATTCCAAATGCTGTAAAAAAAAATAAAAATAAAAGCACACAGCCCTAGTCTGCCTGGGTTGATTGAAGTCACTGTCACTGTGATGGAAGCTCATTAGTTGCTCTGCAATTACACGTTTCCATTTTCTTACAGTCCATTAGCCTGACTTTAACAAAATTAAGCACACTCCAGGGCAAAATAACCATGCAAAACAAAAGAAACCACTTATACTGTTCATAAACATTTTCCTAAGAAATTGCAATTTTGAGGATAAATGTTTCTCTCTTGAGCAAACTGGAGACCATTCATCCCAGCTCTCTTTGTTGGATGACCACAGAATGGAGGTGTTCTGTGTCTATGAAACATGGTCACCAAAACCACATTGTGTTGATACCTCCACTTATCACGACTTTTTAACATTATCATCCTTTAAGCATTCCAGAGGATCACAGAATATATCAGTATTGAATGGTATAAGAAAGACCTTTTCATTTGCTTCATCTGTCATTTGAAGGCAGGAAAAACTTTGTTTTGGATATGCTCTTCCACATTTTACCAGTAAATTTATGTTTTGTAAATTGGTATCAAAGATTTCTTCTCTCTCTCTCTCCTTTTTTTTTTTTTTCCTCCCCAAAAAAGGTCTTTCCACACATTAATTGGGGTGCAGGACATACCAAGAGGTCATAACATTTCAACCATTTTGATGGGTTTTTCTAGGCTTTCAAGATGACCAAGCACACCATCACTGAGAAACCGAGCTTGGGCTGCAGGTATTACAGCAGCAGCAGCTCTGAAATACAGTGGAAGACCCCAGGTGCTGCAGCACAGACCCATCATTTTGAGACTTCCATTACGTGCATGAGAAACCAATTTTAAAGAGTTCTAACTCCAGTCCATTTATATTTGTCCTCTTTGTAATAATTTTTGCTGACACAACTAATACGTTTGATTTGAGGCCTCTGTCTATATGTTGTGATTTAACCCAAGGTAATGATGGCGTTCTTCATGGGCCACTAAACACCCTGAAGCACATGTGGTCTGGCCAGGTTATTTATATGACTACCTATAGATTACGTAACCTAAATGATGAAAATGAGAAGTGCCAGCATTCCCTGTGCTTAAGAAATCAGCTGACAGCCCATAAAATGATTCCACCTGGAAATCATTTTTAATTCCAATTATTACAGTGCTTTGTAAAGAATTCATACAGCAAATTTCAGAGTGAGAAACAGATTGTTCTGGCTCTGTTCTCTCTCAGTGCTCCCTCCCTTCCACCTCCTACGACTTGAGTATAAAAATTCGCAGAACCGGATTTCCTGCATTTTTACATTTTCTAGAGAGAGAAATGTGGCAGCGGTATTTTAAAGGTCTGCAAAGTTCATTTGTTGCAAAACGCTGTCAAGATGCTCTGCTCTGCCATGGAACCATTCCTTTGCAGAATCAAAGAACAAAATTAAGCCACAAACGTGCTAAACAAAAACAGATACTGCACCTTATGCCACAGTCCCGCTTCTACTCAAAGTATCTGATTACAAAAAGTCAGGAAAAGCAGAAGGCACTCACAAAAAGCAGCAGGACATCCTAGTACAAGCAGATTAGGTTCACCTCACTTGTGCCGGTCACTCACTTTCACCTAGTGTTTAATATAGTTGAAAAAGATTCTCTTGTAATTGCGATAGGTAAAATCTTAGTGGTATTTTAGATTGCAGGTTATTGTTAAATTGTGTATTTTAGTGCATTTTTATCTTAGAAAAAGAGGCTGGCTGCTTGTATTTTTTCTGAAGTTATGCTATGAAGAAATGTAATTTGACTTTTAATAGAACTGTTAAGGACCCATTTTCTCCAGTTTACTATATAGATTTGTATGCTCCATACAAAAACATTGTGTGTTTAATCGGAACAGACAGCATGACAGCATAATTTTATACAACTGTTTACAATTATTACAATGGCAACTTCCACAGAGCTTGGTGATTTTTCAAGAGCATTTGCAAGCATAAAGTATGCATTAAAAAA
Organism: Anas acuta; assembly: GCF_963932015.1. Lineage (NCBI taxonomy): Eukaryota > Metazoa > Chordata > Aves > Anseriformes > Anatidae > Anas > Anas acuta. The sequence goes on from NC_088985.1 coordinate 11,292,746, forward strand.
ATAGTAATTTGCTACAGCTGTGCAAAGTGGATTAGGGAAATCTATCAGCAGCAACAGATATGTAGAAATTGGAGATATTTGGCCCATCTGAGCACAACTTGGTGACTTTATTTAACCTATCCATTAACAGCAACAACAAAAAGTATTCTATTTTAGCTTGAGTTGATGGTACATAAGAAGAGACAGACTTACAGGTTAGGACAGCATTCTGGTTGCTCTTCACTAAGAAGAGACCAAGACCAATTAGCCAGAACCAAAGAGCTCTGTCCAAACCACAGGAAAGCACGCTGTGCTCATGAAGTTTTGGCAAGTTATGCAATGGCAAGAAGCAGTAAGGAGCAGACCAAGAGAGAAATGGGATAGGCAGAGAAACAAGAATAGTATGGGCCTAAGATAAAAACATGGGAAAGGCACTTCTCTGTGAAAGACTGGGTAGCTTTAGTGCTGGAACTATGAAAAAAATTTTGCTTGACGCATCCTGTTCAGACAACAGAATTTACTCATTCTTTTGCAAGCCTAACTGTATCAAACATATCAGAGTATTAGCAACTTGTCTTTCTCACTGCTAATTTCACAGGATCATCAGTTCTGGTCAAAACTAGTGCTATTATTATATGCAAACATATATACTTGCATATATATGTATACATGCATACTCTGTATGCATATTTTAGCAGATGATTCAGAATGGAGACTTACATGGAAGGTTAAAAGAATAAGCAAATTTATTTTCTTAAGAACATGTTGAACACAGATACTTGAAGAAGCACGGTGAACATAAGGGCAATAAGAGAACAGAACATTTAGACTTAATGAGACAATAATGAAAAAAGCTCATTAGGGAAGTTTAAGGCACCAGTAGAGAAGTTTATGGAAAACAGCAACCCAGTTCTTTTCCTGAAGTGATTTTATGGTGATCTAAGTTATTTGGTTTCGTTATGCAATACATTTATTCTTTATTTACTTCTGGAGATATTCTCATGACCCAAGAGATCCTTTTTGACCCTGAACTTTGTTGTTAGATTTGTCACACACTCAGAACAGATTAATGCAATAGGAACAGGGAAGAAAACTGGGCTGCAACTAATGCATGTAAATTATGCTGAAAAGAGAGCCCAGGAGAGTTACTGGGTTGAAGATGGACAAAATTGCTTTTCTTCTTTAGGGAAAGGAGCAGGCAGAGCACTATTTATGCAAGCAGGTGGATTAATTGGCTTTTGCTGAGCTCTATGCTGCTGCAGCTAAACTGCTTCCCAAACCTGACCTAATTCATTTAGAATTTGCTTGGGTATTTCCTCATTGAACCATGTGAGAAGCATAGTATGCAGTGTGCTGCAGAAATAATCTTGAAAAGTCGCACAGCCCCATACCAAATAAAAAGATTCCTCATGAGCAAATTAAAACGTCATAAAACATTGTTGCAGCACTTTTTTTTTTTTTTTTCTTGATTTGGTGCAACATCTTACAATTCAGCTGTAAAACTTCTGAAAACTTGTCACTCCATGTACCACATGGGAAAGGTTTTTGAGATCTGAGCTGTGTTACATTTGCAAGAGATACACTCAGGAACAGTCACAAAGTACATATTAAACTTAGGGACAGACTAGAGAAATTCAGCATAGTTGCTGAGGGCAGCTGTCTCTCCACAGCCCTGCACGCGTCTGTAAAGACTCCCAGGTAACAAACAAGCCCTCTTGTGGCAACCACATTTTGCAAAGGGAATCAGATAATGAATAGCTGCCATCTCACTTAATAGTTACCTTCCTATCACTGATCAGCTATGCAGTACAATCTCTGTTTGGAGGAGGGAAGGAGGGAAGGAGGACTTCCTGAACCCTAAAATTGCAAGCAAGGATTTTCTTCAACCATGTATATACTCCCAGGTGTTTCAAAGGCATTATGGAGTTAATTTTTACAGAGCCTAAGTTTCATTTCAAAAATTAATTTAAGACATACAGGAGCTTAAATATTATTAACTTTCTAAAGGTGCTGAATTTCTGCTAATAATTTTGCACTTACTGCCTTTTTCCTTCTGAGTAAGAGATTTGTATTCTTACACAGCAGGTGCATTGTTTTACATTCAGATAGCAGTGCAGCTGCTAGTACCTAAGGCTTGAGAGATTTATGGAGAATAACAGGAGCGAACAATAAACAAGCACATTTGGATGTATACCAAACAGAATCTGTATCAGTCAATCAAACTGCTGGACAACCGATACAAGTTTAGAGATAAATGTAAAACAAAATAAAATTCTCCAGTCAGCCAGGTTGCTTCTTCAATAAATACGTTACACATCTCATAGTCCCAGAGTGACATGGATAATGTATTACTTTCCTCTTTGACCAAAGCATACTATTGAATTTGTTTTTTAAGCCAATGAATCTATTAAAAAAGAAAAGAATAGACATTCTTTTGTGTGGCTACCAATAAAAAATCAAACTTAACAATCATTTTGTGTAACAGGAAAAAAAAAAGGTTGTGACAGTGTAAGGTTCTCAAACATCCCACTTTGCTCACAAAGTGACTGCATCTTGTCTGCACATTAATTGCTGTGCTGGGCACACACTGCTTATTTCATAGTCACATCACTTATTCTGACATGGAGTTTCTGCATCTTTTCCTGTTGTAAATACTTGTCTGTACAAATGAAAACAATAAAAATTCTGTGTATGCCTTTTTCGTGAACAAGAGACCAAATAAAGAACCAGACTATTCCCTGTTCAAACTTGACAATTTTATGACATTCTTTTTCAGTCTTTATCAATCAAAATCACTGAAATAAAACAATGGCACACAGAAGAGCTCTGAATTGAAGTCATGATTGTAAACCTATACCAAAAGTCAAAGATGTCTGTACGCAGTTCTCATGAACAGTTCCTGGGGTCAATAGCATTTTGAATAGAACACGCACCACAGACTAGCAGATCTATGTCCAGGCACCCTGTGGTCAGAACACGGGGAGCAATGTTCCTTCTGCATTGATCAAAGCAGCTGTGTCTCTTCTAACTTTCCTTTCTCTTTAGCTTTTTATGTTCAGCAGTTTAAGACACTCAGAGAAATCTTTCATAAATACCCAAAGCCCCACTTCTGCAATCAGCCTGATGCAGAAGCCAGGTCCTGACCTTGGGCACAGGGTGGTGTTGGCAGCCAGGGCTCTGCAGGGCTGGAGGCTGAGCATCCACCACCTTGAGAACAGCTTCCCATCTGCTCCTCTTGGCCTTCCACTCCTACTGCTCTGGTCTCTTACGTGGTTTAAATTGTAGTACTTGCCTAGTATTGCCGACGATTTGATTCATCTTTTCTGAGCCAAGCTCCTACTTCTTAACTTTTATATACACCCGCCCCGTATATTATAATCTGCTGGTAAGGGAACATGCATAAAGAATTAAAAAAAAGATTTGCTTAGATGGTCATCATGAATTCCTTCTCTAATCTCTTATTTTTTCTACTTCCCTCCTTCTGAAGAATCTAAGTAATGCCTAGCTACCTTTTCTGCTTTGTAAACTTCACTATTATGCCTGGCAATATATTTCCTTTGCTGATGCTCTTTTTTCTGCTCAGACACGGACCATCTGCCATCCTGCTCACCAAACTACTTGTCAGCTTTAATATTTGTAGGCACTGAAGGATATCGTACTGTGAATTATTTTCATATTTTTCTCCCTAAACTTTGGTTTAAGGACAGTATTGTATTATATTGTAACAAGAAACTGATTATTAAAAAAAAGCAAAAGCCCACAGCAGATGGGACAGAAGGCATGTACTATAAATTTTCCATGTGCACTTCCTACCACTCGTTAAAACTTATTCAAAATCTCTTTTACCAATCAATTTCAGATGGTTTTCAGCATTATGATATTAAGCAAAAGATTTCAAGTTATCCAAGTTTAATTTTCTCCCCAAAGCTGATCCATTTATGCGGAGAAGTAAAACACAAAAATTGTTCCAGTGAAAAATGTGCAGATGATACACAGACTAATGCAAGTAGAGAATCCTTGGAGTAATTCCAGTGGAGTAATGGTAAGGACTGCAGCTCTAGCAGGCAATTTGTCAGCTGATGAAAGACAGCATTGTCAAAAGCAACGCACATTGTAAGGATGTGCTGTTAGGTGTTAAAACATTTTGCTTTATGTCAACACATACATACTAAATGTTATGAGGAGCATTTACATATGAAAGATCAAGATGGGGAAAGCTTTGGAGCCCAGTTATTCTATTCCATTTGATCCACAGCCAGGACTGAAAAGGAAGGGAAGGTTAATCTTGTGGACCAGTCTAAATTTCACTAACTCTCATGCTGAGGTTTAAGTAATTCTCACTTTCGTTTTAGTAACTGTCAGTTTCAGTTTAAGCTTAAGTAATTCTCATTTTCAATACAAACTCAGCTGGGAAGTTAAAATATACAGCATCCTTCCCAGGCCTAATTCTGGGAGCAAAAGCTCATTTGGAATTCATTTCATCAAGTCTCTCAACTTACGCAACAACGGATTCCACAGATTGCAGTCTGACGAGTCTTCCTCAGATTGACATATTGAAGCTTCTTAAACAGTCAAGAGAACCTCTACATGTCACCTTACAACAAATAAATTTGGCTTTTACCTAATTTGCCATATTGTAATTAGCCTGTGGTGGAGTAAGAGATTGCATCTCCCCCATTAATTACTTTGGGGACTTAGAGATCCCAACTCAGATATTTCTAGGGTGGTATGGAAGACCACAAAGTCTATGCTGCTTCACAACAGATTCTGGAAAAAAGGCTCCTGATGAAGGGCTGAGTAAAGCAGAAGTCCTGGAGGGAGAAATGGATTATTCCGAATGTACCTTCAAAGGCACGGAATGTTCAAAATATGAGATCCAACTGAAATGGACTTCCACAATCTCCCCTGGCTCCTGAAGAAGTTGCAGAAGAAGTCGTAGAGATCCATCTCTACATTTAGCAACAAATATTATAGTTTCTGGTATTTAAGAAAGTGTCAGAGTCCTTATCGTCATCACAACTGGATCCAACTTGTTATTCTTTTGCCTACAAACTCATGTAGTAGCATTGTCCTCTTGTCACAGAAACGAGTTATCAAATATTATGAATATGCCATGCATCCTATTTTTTATTTTTTATATTTTGGAATGAACAGGAAAATACTGATTTGTAAGAATTAAAAAATAGATTAAAAATCAAGAGCAAATATTGGTTTATAAACAGAGTCCAAATTCTGAAAGTTCTACTTGTATGACACTGTGACACATAATTGTCAGCTAATGGTTTTCCATTTTTCATGTAGTATTGTCTTTAAGGAATAAATTCTGAAAACAAACATGTAGATTATTTCTACAGAACTGTACAAAAGCCCTGATATGCTCAGCTCAACAGGCATCCAATTTGGAATTACTGATGACTGCAAATTCCACAGCTACAAGGAATGAAAAACTGATGAGATTTACAGCAAGCCACCAATTTCTTTTTTACCCTCTGTGGAAACACATGAAAGGTCAAAAAATGCTGGTCTTTCTGAAAATATTTGCTATTGTCCATTTACCAGCTTTCTGCCTGACTTACTGTCCCTTCTATCTATTTAATAAACAGTCAATTCATTGTTTAGTTTGAACAGAGAATAAATAAACTGAGCAACCAGGGTCTAACAAGACATCTCCGAAGAGCTGACGTGGGCTGCATCAGGAACTTTCAGCTCATGTCTTGGGCCACAAGGAAAAGTCAGTTTGCACTGCTGCATCACACTGCAAAGTGCAGTACGGACAGACAGACTTCATCTTATATTACACAGACTTTTTTTGATGGTCCTTGGACACTTGGAATGACCTTACATATTTGATTAAAGAACAAGTTTTTATTTTCTTACAAACCCAAGTAGTAGCCTTAGCATCTCTCTAAGTTCAAGGATTCATATTCTCTCTTTTAAAGTAAACTGCTAAGTGACTGCTAAGGTAACCCTCCTGAATGCTCCTACTGGAAAAGCTTAAATTCTTGCTACTTCAGAAGAACAAGACTGCAGTCATCTGTCACAGTAGGTAGATTATGTACAGACTGGAACAGCAGCAGGTACATGGAGAGCAGATGCTTGGTCCAAAACTGCCACCTCACTATCTCACTGAGCCCATTCAGGCAGCTGTCCTTGCTCCATGTAGTAGCATGGTAGAACCCAGAGTAGTTTCAGGTAATTCCTTTCATCACCAAGCTATGAGAACACTGTCATTTGCCAGGCTGAGCAAGTTCCAGTGAATAGCCACATTATAAAGGTGCGGTAGGAGACTTGCCTCAGTGCATCTGCAAGGACCCAGCACACAAGCAAGTGGTTATCCTAGAATAATTAATTGCACTCTAAACCTACACCAGAACTTGCAGTAACTTGCTAAATAGACATAACCTGAACAAAAGACTAATTTAACCTGCCATCTGTTTTTAAATGTTCTAGCAAAATTTATAAGATTATTACAGAATTGGACATAATCTTTGATCTGTAATAAGTAAAATTCTAGATTATTCTAATGGTATATTCTGGCCTAAACTAAAAAATGAAAAGAAAAAAAAAATCTTGGTTAGCTTTGCGTTAAATACATAGTCAAATTGTCCCACCACCTTGTATATATTAAGACATTTGCTACAATTATACTGAACAGTTTGACTTAATTTTTCAGTTATTGTGCTTCCAGTGCCTATAAAATGAATAATAATTTTTTCTGAGAATGGGAACACTGCACTGGTAAGAAGCTGTTTCACTTGGAACTGTTCAGACATTTACAAAGATGGCTTAAGATTTCACAATTTCTTCCATAACAAGTCATCTTTTCTCAAAAAGTATAAAGATAGGGAAAAAAAATCTTAAGGCTTTTAAAGCATTTAAGCCTTCTTTTACTGAACTCTGAATAAAACTTAACCAAAAGGGTTGCTTAAAACTGATAGAAACAGCAAATTAATGTTATTAATAGAAGAAAAAAACTTTCACAGAAAACTAACACAGACTGGAATACTTAAAGCCTACACAGTAACTAAAATGTATAAGACTAAAAGTTAGTAAGATGTATATACATATTTATAAGTCTTTCCAGAGACCAGCAATTCCTTCCAAATGACACTACCTGTCCATGTCCTGACTTGTCTGTCGGCTGCAGCCAGAGCCATTCAGCTGGAGTTCCTCCACCAGCAGGTGCCAGATTCCTACCCCAGAGCCATTGAGCTTCATAGCAAAAGTCTTTTAAGAAGGACTCATTAAATCAAGAGAATTAAAATTCAACAGATCATCTATCAAACAAATTGCAAATTCTGTGAGGTAAACCACAGATTAAATGTAAGTAATTTGGATGCTACAAATGTGTTTAGTATTTTTTATGTGAGAAACAATAAGCACGCATATAGTTTTTTGCAGGATCAAGACCTTGGTCAGTATCATATGTTTTATAAACTCTCGCATCATTTACAATATTGCTGAGCGCTAAGGCAAAATTATCCTGTAGCATCTCTAGGGTAGTGCAGTACTGTAAAAATGTGTGTTTTAATGTAACACGGACTTTAGGTCTAACAGCTCATCACTAGAGATGGTTGGGAAACTGTAGAAAAAGCCTAATCTTTTCCTTCCAAAAAAAATAAAATAAAATAAAATAAAATAAAACAAAATAAAACAAAATAAAATAAAATTAAATTAAATTAAAATAAAATAAAAATGACAAGACACTGACCCACTCACTTTTCTATGGTGTGATTTAGGCATTCGTCTGAAGAGAGGAGAATCAAGTCAAGCGGAACAAGGATTGAACCTGTGTTTCACCTGTTACAGGTGAATATTCCATTCTCTGCTAGTTTGGGGTCCCTTATTCTGTATCAAAGCAAAACTTTTTATTTTTACTGAAGCTGAAAAAGCTTTCCCTGTAAAAATACTGTTGAGGCACATAAAAAAGCTTTAATACTGCAAATGCAACCTTTTTTCAAGTAGAAGTTGGTTTTATAAATTAAATAAATAAATAAACATTAAATTTAGACACTGCCTTTCACAAACAGCCCACACAGTGGATATTTTCTCATGATAAGCATCAGGTATTAACCTCTTCCTGTATCTTTAGAGATAATTGGAGTCAACTCCTTAAATAAGAAAGTGGAATATGGGCATATGCTCAATGTAAAAGTGCAAATAATGTTTTGGACATTAAACTATAAATTATATATTTTTTATTCTATTACACAGCAGAAGTACAAATGACATATATGGAAGAAAGGGAAGCCTAAATGAGACTGAGCAGACTGTGCATGAAAAGCTGTCTTTGATCTAGACATTCATCTGGAAGACGGGAAACAGATCAAGCAGTGCAAGGAGCTGAGCCTTGGTTTCACAGGGGGAGTGAAGGCCACTGGCAGTAGGGATGTGCAAGGAAGTCACAGCATGAACACACAGCAACCACTGAATGGGAGCAGGGATTAGCAGATAGTGAAGAGTCACTAACAGAAATGCAATTCAGATGCCGAAGGGAAAAAAGTCCTTTAATCAGGGAAGGAAATAAGCAGATGCATCAGAGTATAAGTTAGGAGGAGAGAAGGAAAAAAAAAAAAAGGAAGAAACTAGAGAGTAGAAAATTTAGCCAAATAGGACAAGAGAGAGAACATGCATCTTCAACAGCAGAACATGTAGTACACTCAAGTCTTTCCTTTTTGATGATGATAACCTAGCTGAGATTCCAAAACAGGAAGAATGGGAGGGAGAGGGAAACAAGAACAGAGGGCAGAACTACTTGAAAATAATCAAATGGACAATGGCAGGCAGTATCTGGCTATTATATTCAGTTATTCAGTGGTTCAGTTCTATTTTAAGACCGTTCAGAGGTAGACTATCAAAGCTGCTACTCATGGAAGAAATGAGAATTTATTTTTTTTGTCTCCCAGGTCTGTTCTTAACCTGTGACTTATGATGGCAGCAAGCAGTTGGACTTTTTTCCCTACAGCAAGCTGGTACTGGCAGTGAGAGCAGAGTCAGGAGTCTGTGAGCACAGAGCTCTGTGAAAAGGTTGGAAAGGAATCAAATCCCCCACTGCCTGTTACAATCTGCTCTTTGCTTTTCTCCAGGGAGAGCACTGATCTGTTTTTGTCTTTAAGAAATCATTTCCATGATCAAGTTTATCACTGAAGGAAATGAATACAGGGACATATCCTCATAGTTGGCAATTTCAAACTCTTACTGGTCAATACAAAAAATGATAGCAAAAAAGCAGTCATACATGGAAGTCAGAATACAATGACATAACCTCAAAGAACTAAATAAAATATTTATCAGTTTTAACAAGATCAAGATTTTACCTTTTTGATCTTTCTGATCCATGGAATAATAGTTTCATAATCTGCTGGTTTTGCACAGTAAGACTGTAGTCAGCATCACTGTTGTATGTCCTCTTGCCAACTATGATTGCTATAGAAGCCCTCAGAAAATCAGCCTACAAATGCCTTCATGAACCTCAGAACTATCTTTCTTCATAAAAAAAAGAAAAAGGTAACTACCTCAATGTGGTAATCAAACTCAAAATAGTGATGACCCCTAATGTTTTCAGTAAGATTACCATCATCCTAGAAAAATAAATATATACATGCTACCCTCAAAGCATAAAGCATTCACAGCAACACAGAGCACTTATTGCATTAATATTGCACGATACACTTATTCCAGGTTTTCCTTAATGAGCTGAGATTGTTCAAATGAGCTGACTGAACACTGATAGAAGCTCCAAGTGAAGTGCAAAGTCTAACAATAATTGCCTTAATAAGCATCCTCACAGCAGAGTACAGACGTAATGCAAAGAGTGAAGTTGAGTTTGGAGCACAGAGACACTTACAAAGCATTAGTTTTGATTTGGGAAGTAGATCAGGACACACAGCACAAATCCTCTTGGAGATGCTAAGATGCTAAGGAGCCCCTTAATGCTTTTACTCTCACAGTAGTTAGCATGTGTTGGACTGATCTTCAGCTTTGTGCCTGTAAGAATCAGGGCAGAGCTTCTCCTGCTGCTTATTGTTGACACTGACACAGTATGGTATAACCGTATTGCAGCCAGGCCAGATTGCAATACCAGCCACCCCATAACTTTGTGGTTTATCTGCATATTCAGTACTGCTTTCTTTACTAGAATCATTTTAACATAGAACACTCATAGAAGAAGGCAAAATGCTCAGTTCAAACTTAGATTTAACACAGGTTAATTCAGAGGCATGAGATTAGTTGCCAATAAGAGAAATCCATCTCTTTTCTCCATGTGTTTTTACTAGCTCCCGCAACAGGCTAGGACATCTTTATGAAATATAAACCATCTCAATTAATCCTGAATCTTTAAAAATCGGAAGTGTGACTAAATCACTGAGATAAAGTGAAACAGCATTGCTAAAGCAAAATGCTATTTAGACAGCTGAGTAGCTAATTCATAAAGACAGAACCCAATGAAATGAATGCTTTTCAGTTTAATCACTGGCATGTTTTGTGCAGTATTTCTGTGTGCCATCTTGCAATGACCTATCTTTGTTCATACTTTTCTCTTTGAGCATGAAGAACTATGGCTGCTGCACTGCTGAATTTTCCTCTGTAGAAGGACTATAAATGGGATCTCAAGTCAAATGATCAGTTGTGTCCTGTGTCCAGGCAAAACTCAGAGAAGTGTTTTTGAAATAATGTGAGATTGAAACCAATAGTATTGTGGCTTTGGTATGGAAAGCACACAAGCCAGAAAAGCTAGCTATTCAGACCAACAGGCTAAATGAGATGGTTCCTGAGTTTCCCAGAACATGCACTTTGTGCTAAATTTATACTTATGGTTCTCCAGACATGGGACAGTCAAGGGAATCATAACATGTTTGTAAGAACAGCAGGTAGGAGAAGTTTCAGAGTCTCATCGCTTCAGAAGGTGCTTTAGCAAATGTGCTGCACCGCCTCTCATTCACGCACCAAGATGAACCCGGTGCTCATGGAAGAGCAGGCTCGCCAGCTCCCGCGATTCACAACTCTGTCCTTTATATAAGACGGTAACCTCTATTCACAGCCATCTGCTCTGACTGTTGTATAACAAGCCATAGTCTACTGTTGCTGCCATCACATGGTAAATTTCCTTAAAATACACATGCAAAAAACACTACATGCAGACCTAGATATTCTTTAGCTAGATGCAAGTCCCAGATTTCACAGATGAATGGTAATTTGGAAAAGGAGCCTTCAAATTCCTCTACATGGGGTGCCTGTAATTTCCTTCTTGATTTCTGTCATCTATGGCTTACAGGAAAATACAGTGATTAAAACTTTTTGTTTGGGATTTGCATTGCTTGATATTTTCATTCTCTGTCTTCCTTGGGATTTATTCTGTGCTCTAATAATAGGATTTTTCAGTTTCATTATCATCATTTCACATAGAGACAGTTTTTAAAAAAGTAGTAGAAAACTAAGTTTTTCTTTTTTTTTTTCCCCTTTCTTGTTCTGCTTTTTCTTTTGCATATGGCATCTACCTGTCACCGATCACTTTCTCTTCACATATTTCTACTGACATGCGGTTTTCATGAGCTGAATTACAGATCACTTACGGTGTAAAAAGACATGGCAAAGACAGACATGCTTTAATATTAGCTATGATTTCTGTAGATTAAAAGTTTTGAAAATAAAACAATGTTGAGTAACCAGATGCCAACATCTTGCCTTCCAGGACAACAGATGAATAAAGAATTGTTGTTTGTTTAAAACTAATGAAATTGTATTGGCCAAGTTCAGACTGAGTTTTTCTATTTTTCCAAACAAAGCTCTGTGATTTCTTATTTTAATGTTATTTTAGCTAAAACTGAATAAACAAAGCTATGAAATTGGTAAAGGTTAACAATTCATCTGAAACTGAATTCATACATAACCCCCTTGAATCTTTCTGAGAAAAAACACCACCACCACCAAAAACATCATCATCCAGGGTTGAGCAATATCAAAACTACATTTTTAAAATCTATTCTATAAAAGTGATAATAAAATAACTAAATAACATCTGTATTGCACATTCTGTATAAGTCACTGTTTAGTTATCCATAGAAACAAATATTAATTCCAGTTGTTTCTTCTCCATTTTAATTTGGGTTTTGAGATATTATGAAACACATTCTCAGAACTGATAATGATTTTTGTGTGTGATTTTCTTTGCCTACTGCATTAGTAGCAAATTTGTGATTTTATTTAATTTCTCTTGGGCTTTAACTTTTTGGTATGTTCTGACCAAGAATGCCTTTGTGTTTCCATTAATCAATGGCAAATCATTTTACTAATGTGTTGTTAATGTTGCACCTCTATTTTTGAGCATTTCATTCTTGTTCTGCAGAATAAAGCTGAAGTTCCTACTTTAAAGCAAAAAAAACCAAAAACAAAACAAAAAAAAAAAAACAGGGAGATTGATACTATTTACACACAATAAAATTGTATGGTTTCAATGCAACTCAATCTGAAAACATCATTTTCTGCAGCATGCATCCTGAGATCTCCACCTACACTTGATAAAAGAGGAGGAATAGCATGTCCCTCCTTTGCTCCAGTGTATCTTTTCCTTCTGATTTTACTTTGCTAGGGTTTCATACTCCCTAAACCATGTTTCTACGTGATGCATCTTTTCTTGTCTATAGAAAGAATCATCAAATCTTAAGTGACTGTGTTGCTCTTTTCCTTTATTGCTATTTCTATAAAGCCAATTCCTTCCTTTCTTTCAGTTTTTAATGCATCAATACTAATATAGGTTGATTTGTAAGACACTTAAACTGAGGAACTCTGTTTATGTAACCTTAAAAAAGAAAACATAGTTAAAAGAAATGTCATACACACTTGATAGGCTCTGACAGATCTTACACTGACTTGTCACTTTCAAGGAATTCACCTGGCCATTGTCATCAAATAGCTCTTAAAATCAAATTTTACAAGGCAATAAAATATCACCTTTTGATTATTTGTTTTTTAAAAGCATAGTATGCCATAGTAACATTAATGAGTTTTATTGTGAACATGCAGTTGATGTATCACTTCTTTGCAATTCCATTAGTAAGAGTGCAGACAACAGCTATTGTTACAAAATAAAGTTGGTCTGCAGCTGCTACCTCCATGAGAATTTATTTTTTTTTTAACACAGAAGTCTTAATCTCAATAAAGGGATAACAATTCCTCTATAATAAGTTTTGTAGAAAGTCTTAAAAACTATTATATATATATATATATATACTTTTTTTTTTTTTTTTTTTTTTGAGACAACGCTAAGATACAATTCAGGTTTAGATACACATTTACAAAGGTCCCTCTGGGGTTAAACTAGCCCAATATTAAACTTGCTTTAGAAGGACTTGCCCTCCACCAAATTCACCTCTGGCTAGTCAGTCCTCACATCTTCTGTCTTCCATTCATAACTGCCCCTACCTACAGAGAACCTTTGTATTTTTTCCAACAGAAAAATCTTATTTTATCTTATGTTTCTAGAAAGAAAAAAAAAAAGTAAAAAAGAAGAATGTTGGCAAAATCAGAAAGGTTAAATAAACTATTCAGGTTCTAGAAAATTAATCATTCATTAAGAGACTCAAAAGTTTCACGTATCATGTTTATCCAAGTGACTTGACAAGATGAAGAAATTCTATAAATATTTTGCAACTGTCCTCTATTTAGTAACAGTCCCTTTGCAGCCTGCCTTCGTGGGGTCCAGTGCAGTTACCAGGACCTTCAAAGCTAGCTCTGCTTAAGGCAGGAGGCTGAGTTTCCTGAGCTCTCCAGAGAACTCCAGATTTCTCTTTTAACCTAAGTTATCCTATGATCTTACAAATACAAAACTGGAAGGAAAAAAAAGGCAGCTAAGCTCAGATTGAAGCATAAGGCCTTAAGACTAACATAACTGCTACTGTTTCTAGGCAGAGACCTCTTCCTAAAGCCAAGCCTGTGCTCACAGAAAGCCTCTTAAGTAAAATAACCCAGGGCAGTGAGTTGGACTGATGGGCTGAAAACATGGGCATATATATGCTTATGCTCAGACACTTCCCACTTAGACATGCCAAAGAAATGCAAAACTAATCTAGGCAAAAAAATAGCAATTGTATCACTACATAGCATAAAAGAGTAATTAAGATGGGGCTGAGGGAGAGTGGGTGGCACGGAGAGGTTTGGGGTTTTGAGGCTTTAAAGATGTTTCTGGAAAAACGTATTTTATTTTTAAACTATCTGGACTTGTTTTGCTTATTTACAGCCCCAGAGTCTTCTGGGAGAGGGATTTTGATCTTTAGCTACATAAAGAAGTAATCTAAGAATGAATAATTGCAAATTCCAGACATGGAGATTGCAGGTTTGTCTTTGATGAGATTCAAAAAGAAACATGATTTGTGTCATGCTGGCAGAGGTTCAAGTATTATACGACCACAGGCTAAAGCTAACTCTATAGAAACAAGACTTCTGACATTTGAAAAAGCCAGACTGACAGACCCAAAGCATAATGCGACTGTTTGTGGAAACTGATGGATAAAGGTATCAATATTGAAACAAGGCGCACATTTAACAAAAAACATAAAGGACAAGTTCTGGCTGTGAATAAATTCTGACTGGAATATGAAACCTTCAGAGCAGGGGTGATACAAAAACTGTCTCTAGTGGCTAGTTCACACTGGTCACAAGTGGTAAAAATGAAGTGTAATCAGCCTGTGGAAGTAATCACATGATGGGGCCAAACACAACAGCAGGAGCATAGCTTAGCTACTCATAACCTTCCATCTTATTTTTCTATTTTTATAAAATAATGCATTTATTTTGAAATAGGATTGAATAGCATTCCTGATCTTTGATAGGGGATCCCTCTTCACTTAAGCCTTTCTGGTCATATAGGACATATAGGACAACTCAAATGTCAATATGTCTAATACAAAATTAATATTGCACTTCATAAAACTAAAACACTTTTTTTTTTTTTTTTTTTTTTTTTAATTCCCCTATGGGAAATAGCTTGCAGTGCTGTGTTAGGGATAGAATAGTTGAAGGCTAAGTTCAACTGAATTTGGTAAAAACAAAAGAAAAAAAAACACACAATGCTATATGACATACCCATTCTCAGCTGCTTTCTTCACCACTTTGGAGTAGATGCACAGAGAAGTTAAAGCTTTGAAGGCAGCACTTTGCCTCAATATAAAAATTGATCAAATGGAATATCTGCAGCCTAGATACAACTTACCTTTCAAGACTCATTGGTCCAGGCAGGTCTACTCGAGAACACTATAAAGGACAGTACATAAGTACATTTGTACAATTTATGCTGTATACAAGTTTCCAATCCTATAGATACACACAGGACTACACATGCCTGAAAAATGACTTGTATATAAAGTTATAAAGCATCTTAAAGTTGTATTTATAACGTTGAAAATATAACTGCTCTACCATTGCCATGAACTGTGCTTTTGGAGAGAAGTTAGCTCAAATGGAGAAAGATGAAGCAATGTTTCAAATACATTCTTATCATTTCCTTTCAGCAAGTCCTATTTCACCTTTTTGCCCTGTTAGTCCTTCCTCCATACACGAGGGAGAGGATGAGTGAACAATAATTCGCAGGCTTGTCCTAACTAGGACTGACAGATTCCTTCTTCTTGACAGTGACTGTGAGCATGAGTTGTACTGTCGTGCAGCATGCAGCCTTTTTCCTTTTTGGCACATTATTCATTTTGTTAGAGTCCCTGCTGCTCCCATGCTTTAAGCAGGTTTCTCCCATGTCCCAAGATTAACAAACCTGAGTTTTGTATATATAAATAAAGACTTGAGTTATGTTTTATTCTTTTTCTTACAGATAGAACTCTGGTTAAGAGTTGAGAAATTAAGTCAAAGAGGAAACCTGTTAACATCTGTGGAAATTTCCATGCTTGATGGTGCACTGGAAGATTTTGTGTTTGGGGTATTTTGATATTGCTGTCTTTCTGTTTTAAACGTGCTTTCCTATTACTTTGATCCTGACTTTTACCTGAAAGAAGGTAGGTAGCAGGTGAGGATCTGACTGCTAGAAGGTCCATGCTACTCTCTGAATCACTGATGCCAGTTCAGGAATTCTGCAACCCCACCAATATTTACAAGAGATTTCCCAGAAACAGCATCTTAAATATCTGTTCAGGTTAATTAAGCAAAAATGAACATGATTTAATGTGCATTAATCCATATTAAACGTTAGATAATTTGTATCTGTATCCATGATGTAAAGTTACGATGTGCCTAATATAGGCATAAAGTGAGGTATGAAGCAGGACTTTATCTCGTGTTTTTAAAAATTAAAAAATAAATAAATAAATAAATAAAATAAATACTGCAGAGCCATACCATATTATTTGCCCCTATGCAACCTCAGACAAAAGCCACACAAAACAAGCTTGGTTTGTTTTAGAGGGTTATTATAAAAAAAAAGACTCTCAAGCCTCTAAATAGATTTAATAATAACAATTTTAAGATGATATTACTATTTTCTGAGTGTGGTTCAGATTCACTTCCCATTTAATGGCAAGCAAATGCTCTAAAAATGTAACCTGCACAGTCACAGGGAAACCAAGATTGAAAACATATTGCTTCAATCTTTCATGTATGCAATCTTCAGAAAAGTTAAATATTGTTATATGATGTACCAGTGGCAGCTCAGAACATATTTACTTCCAAGAATCATAAACAATCCCACAAAACACTAGTGAGCTAGACTTGCTTATAAAACTTGAGTGACACCAGTGTTGGCTGAGTGCTGTCCCGACACAAGTGAACTCATTTGAGTGTTCAACTTCTGGAACTGAGGCTTGCATCTGAAAAAATTACTTCTTTCTGAAGCCACCTCCAAATGTACTCTTTAGTATCCTTCAGCAGTTCTCCTGCTAATCTAAAACTACACATTCAACTACAAAACTAAATTTTTGCAAAGCAACACCAGACGCTTTGGAGACGGTCATGTTGCACTTGACTACTGTGTCAAAATAGTGTCATATACTTTTTACAGTCCTCTGGTTAAGCAAATAGTAAATATGACCTCTACCGAGTGCTAACCATCAGTGAGATGTTCATTTTTTTCTCATGGAAAGAAAGGTAAATACTTTATTGATTTAACTCTTAAATAAAATGCTGATATTATAAATGTTCAGCTGCAACAATTTTTTTTTAATATCTACCTTGCAGGAGAGTCATGCTTAGAACAAGTGTATATGTGCATACGTACTAACACTATGCCTACACACAGGAACAGGCCTGAGCAAAAGCCTTTTCTCCTTTGAATGCAGATGAAAATTAAATACAAGTTACATTTCAAAACTGACTAGGAAAATACCTGGTTCACATTAACCTTCTTAATTTATACTGGCAGAAGGACCATTCTTGGGCCACAGGTGTGACCAGATCTACGTCAACATCAAACAAATAATATATTTCTAAATGCAAGTGTTAATAAATACAATTAAATTGCCTATTATAGTCAGAAGTTGTCAACAAGGACATTTCAGCAGAACCTTAGCTTATGGAGCAGAATCAGGCTGCTCAACAATTTTATGGAAACACTACAGTCAGAAAACAACCAGTGTGGCTCCCAAGTTCAGACAAACAAATCTGTCCAACCAGCACAATGCTGCAAAAAAAATCAACAATGTTTGCAGCACGTAAACACCGTAGGGCTTTTGGCCTTGTTAGAGGCATCTTAACACAGAAATCTTTTTCTGGGCTTTGTACTGCATCAACATCAGTTTCAGTGAAACACTACAGCTCTGCCTTAGAGAGGATACCACCAGAGTTCCATGTTTAAAACATGTCAGAAAGGTACCACCCTGCCCCGTTGCTAATTGAGTTACCTTTCCCCAACTTTTGGGATGCAAAGTACCTTTTTTGTTCACACATATGCAACCGCGATGTTTACACATGCACACACAGCTTGGCAGAGATAAAATATACCTATTCATTATAGGCTCTGCACTTTACAGTTAAAGGTCAAGCAAAAACAAAAAGCTAAAACAAATACAAGGCAAACTAGAATGGAGGGTATACAACATACAGAAATACAAAACAACAGGTATCTTTGGCAACAGGCTTTCACATGAAAAAGAACAAGAAAATAAGCAGAAAGCACAAAAAAAGACTTGAAGAACAAGCATTATTGTTCAAAAAACAGAAACAAAACAACCAAAATGACATTTTAAAGAGCACCCAAAAGCAGAAGACTTGAATACATTACATTTTCCAGGTATAAGAACAAAAATAAGAGAATGGATATGACCCTTTCCTGTATGTCACTTCATCTAAAAATTTAACATGAACCGTATTAATTAGCAAATGGATTTGGTTCCAAAGAATTAATCTTGCATAGTATTTTTTGATAGTCAATATAATTTAAAAAGTGGAGTAGGAAAACATACACGCAGATGGCATTTTGGCACATATTGACCAGTGTAATAGAAAGTTACTTTCCCACCACATTAAAAATGGAAAGCACACCTTTACTTCACAAATACAGAACAACATCATTCATAGAAGTGAACGGGTTTTGTGTAAACTGAAGGAAAAGTAATGAATGATAAAATAAGACATCACCTATTTCCAAAGAGATGATAATCTCTGCAACTCCAGAAAATATGCACTTATTTTCTTTGAAGGAACCACTTTGCAGCCCATACTTGTTTTCCTTTTAGATTATGTAATTTCACTTGTTCTTGAGTCAAAGGGAGGAAACACGAATGTTTTGGCTTT
The DNA here is from genome assembly GCF_963932015.1 of Anas acuta. Classification (NCBI taxonomy): domain Eukaryota; kingdom Metazoa; phylum Chordata; class Aves; order Anseriformes; family Anatidae; genus Anas; species Anas acuta. The sequence continues at coordinate 11,311,451 of NC_088985.1, forward strand.
AATCACTGACAGCATCATTCCACATCATAAGAAATCAAGTCCCCTGATGGCCTGCTCTGCTGCGACAGAATGTTTTATTAGCACGGAGACTGATGGATGTGTTTTTATTTATTTTTAAATGTTGTAATCTACAAAAGCAATACTGGTCCCTGCATGCAACTGCAGTGGTCCCTAATATACTTTTTGACAATAGGCAAAGGGTCATCTCGCATAGCAAGAACAGCCTCCAGCATGGGATAAAAATATAAGAAAAACATTTGACGTACTTGGATCTGACAAGATTGAGTCGGTTTTCGGCAAAAATTGGTCACAGCGGACTCCTTGGTAGCCCTCTTTGCACCTGAGAAAAAGGGGATAAATGACAAACATACGCATGCGATAGTAAAAGGTTAATTTCAAGGTAGCAAAATCAACTGAAAATTTCCCTGTCAATGCTGTGAGGGACTTGCAATATTCATAGTTATTTGAACTATTATAGAAGCAAGATAATTAAAACACAACAGGACCACATAAAGTCATTTGTCTTTAAAGAAATTCTTTTCAATCCTTTTTGGTTATTTTAGAAACTATCAAAAAAAAAAAAACATCATTTAAGCATAACCTTTATTTAAATATCAAATTAAAACTCAATTAAATATCAGTTCAATGATCAAAGAAAAACCCTCAATAAAACAGACATTCGTAAATAAGTTAAGCCCATTAGATAGAACAAAACTTTAAAAAGCCTCTACACTGTACAAAACAAGAGATTTACAACACATTCATCTTAGGATGTTTGAATATGCAGTGAACACTTATCCAGCCATTAATTTTAAGACTAGTGCCTACTGTGCTTAAAAGATAATGTGTTTAGGCTTGATAGACAATGTCGGACATCGCTTGTAAGTGAACAGTCTTAGATATCTGTGGCATTCAGTTTTGAAGCACATAAACCAGAATATCTCACTGCCGCAATAAACCTGAAATTGCTTTGACTAATATTCTAATACTGTTATTTATCTTGCATCCTTACTTTGAAGAAATTCCATTTGCTGCATTTGGACTGTTCTCAGAACAGTCTTTCTCATTTCAGCTAAGCATATCAGAATCGGGCCTTTAATTATTTATTCGTTAAGCAGTTTAACAGAGAAAAGTGATGGACACTTTAATTATAAATGATAGCAACAGGGACTACGTATCTCCCAACGCTCCTGCACATCATATAAACAATATGCTCAAATCAACATCAGTACCTTCATTAGGATTGACAACTGTAGCTTGAATTCTATGATAATGTCAGGAACAGAAGTTCTGTTCCTTCACAGTGTTTCTACTCAGGCTTCCTCTAAAAGTTGCCTTTTAAAATGCTTTTGGGTTAATAAATTAATGTTTCAGAGAGAAGTGCATCTCACCAGCACTGATTTAGGGGTTAAAAACAACAACTTTGTGAGTAAAATATAAGTTATAAAAATTCCTATCAGACCCAACAATCTACAGTAGGAGAAGGATTTAAAAAACGTATTATTTCAAAACCTCCCTGAAGGATACCTAGTGCTTCTTTGTCATTGGGACCTGCATATCTATAAAATGACTGACTGGTAAAAAACTGAATTTGGATCCCATGGCAGTGATCTCAAATTGTCAGTCAAGGAAAAAACATTCTGAAGGTATATATACACAAACACACATACATATATGTATTTTTTCTTAATGCAGCATATTGAGTTAAAAACTGGCCACTAGTCAGAAAAACTGAAGAAGTCTTCATATACTCATACACTGTTGCATGCATTTTTTATTTATTTTTTTTACTCAGATTATAAAATATCATAAGCAGTCTCACATTGAACACAAGCTTTCCTTCGCACTCTTGAGGAAACTTGGTAGACTTCATCTCAAAGCTTAAGAACAACCTTCAAGGATGGTGATATTCTCTGCATTAGCATTTTCTGTTAACTTCTGGATGGACATTTATACCTACCTCATTTGCTATTGCCCTATTACAGACTTAAAATTCTCCGTATTGCAGTGTTGGTCTGCAAGCCATACCAGGGTTCATCACCTAGCCTAACTCCACAACTGAAAGCTTTGCTGCTACAGGCAAGGACAGAGTCACAGAGCAATAACTCCTGGAAGAGCTGTGTGTGACTACCACCAGGCAGGACCAGGCAGAGTGATGCTACAAGTACCCTACAGCAGCAGGAGCCACCCCTTCCTGTCCTGTCTGACAGCCACCACGGCCATCTCAGCCAGCAGCTCTGCTGCCGTCCTTCCATATCATTCTGCCCCTCATGTAAAAAAACAGGTATTTTATTGTCTCACTTCACAGCTGAGAAAGAATCTGCTCCATTTGTTTCAGCTTTCAGATGGTCCAGGTAACTAATTGCTCATGCTGGAACTGAAGGAGAGAAACTTTGCTCCTATTAGCTGCCAGGGCAGGCAATGAACTTGGGGGTCTCTATTCCAATTCCACCAACTGTATCAAGAGCCAAGCCAAACACCAGTCTTTTACTTTAGAAAAATGTTTTTCCTGTCTGTCAAAAGCAGCAACTGGAGCTGTGAAAATTCTCTTTTCCCTTTAATGTTGTTCACAAGGGCTACATTTTACCAGCTGCAAATTCTGCAGAGGCCTATAAAGTTGGTGTCCTTGAAAACAATCTGATGCAAGACTCCTGTAACTGGTAAAGTATCACACAAGTGCTAAGTTAGATGTGTTTCCATGGCTTTCATTTCCTGAGTTTGTAGGAGCGATGGGTTGGAACAGAATATATCACAGAGTCCCTCAAATTTACATCTGATGCCTTGTAAAACTGAGCATCCTTGGTAGTAGACTGGATTGTGCACTGCCTCAACTACGTTATGCAATCTGCAGATAATGATGGGGACTGGCTGTCATATCAAGCTATTACTTCTGTCCTGGCTATATCATACTACTGCTCATCTCCAACAGCGTGAAACTGGAGCATACAGTAATCAGATGGTTGACTGAGTTGGATGCATCTTAAGTAACATTTTCACTTACCTGTTCATTTCAATGAACATGCCAAAACAACAATTTATTTTTGTTATTTTCAAAATTGAATAGAGGTGGTTTATATATCAAGCAAGGGCTTATTAGAAATGGCTTTAAAAAATAAAAGAAAATGAAACTAGCATAAGACATTGCTCATAGTGAAGTGCAAGCTCTGACCCGTATGTGGGACCCTATAGCAAAGGGCTGAAAACATTGTGTAAGCTCTGATCCAACACCAGAAATCAGGTATCTTCTATAACACTTTGCTCTATGAACAGACTTAGGCACGTGCTCAAGTGCAGACCATGGTGATAGGCTCTTTAAATAGCATTAATTAAAGACTAATTGCAAAGTAAATATGAAAAGGGAACTCACTATTTTTCACTCTGATTTTCTCCTCAAATAACTGTATCTGTCTTAGATCTGGACCAATATTATCAACAAAAGTTTAAGAAGGATTTAAATTATTATGTTTAAATTAAAGAGGTATGAAAAGAGAATCCTAGATAAAGCTGATCTGTAGCTACTGAAAATCTTGCAACCAGTACATGACTAAATGATAATTACCAAATTCAGCCAGGATTATTTTATTATATATTCTTCACATGCTTCACTTTCTAATATACTTTAATATGATGATTTTTAAGGTCACCAAAGACAAGCTTCATTGTGTGTTACACTTACAGAACCACCCACAACATACTTTCTGTGAAAACACATGCAGAAGCACATTTCTCAATTGTGGTAGTAAGGTTTGTTTTCCTTTTTTTTTTCTTTCTACTCTACTCAAGCACATTCACACTTAAATATCAAAAAATCAATTACTTTCTCATGACACTATTAACAGCCATTGTACTGAAAACCAGATGCCAGGTAACAGCATATCCTGTATGTTTTATTTGTTCTCTGAGAGAAGCATCAGCGATCCTTGTAAAGAAATATACCAATGGTTTACACATTTTGATCAATATTTGTTTACACACAGAGAATGCAATACACGTTATCCTGGGTTAGAGCACCAGTTATGCAATAAAGATATATTGCAAGCCATGACACTTTATGGGCTACTGGGTTGTACTGGAGTTTAGCCTGGAATATGCCATAAACAATGAAAAATAAGTCCTCTGCTCTGCAGGTAAGCTAATGATAGGCTTCTCTGCTTTCAGCTAGAATGACCTTAACTGTAATCAATGGAAATTTGTATTTATTATTGTAACTGTTGTAAGGCAAAGATTTCGTTCACAGGGAAGAAAAAAAGTCATCTCAACAGTGAGGGTCAGACAGGGCAGCTTGTGCACTGACCCGAGAAGTAAGAGATGTGCATTCCATTTTTGGTGTGAAAATGAAGCATGAAAGACTCAAGCCCAGGTTTTCTATATCCCAAAAATGCAATGATCACTTGATTATTTTCTATAACAGTACTTCCTAGAATAGATAACCAGAATCGTTTAGGCTGGAAAATGCCTTTCAGATCACCAAGTCCAACCATCACCTAACAGTACCAAGTCTACCACCAAAGCACATCCCACATGTCCACGTGCATCCACACATCTCTTCAATACCCTCCAGGAATGGTGACTTCACCACTTCTCTGGGAAGCCCATCCCAATGCCCAACCATCTTTTCCACGAAGAAATTCTTCCTAGTATCCAGTCAAAACCTCCTGAGGCTGCCTCCCTGTGTCCCACTGCCTGAGAAGTGAGACCAGCACCTCCCTCACCACAGCACCCAGGCAGCTGCAGGGAGCAATGAGCCCTGCTACAGCCCGAGCAGCCCCAGCACCACAGAGGGCCACCAGGACCCAAGCACAGAACCCAGCCCCACCAAACCAATAAACACACAACTTCAGCAGGGTGCAAAGAAAAGTCCATCACAGTTCTAATCTAATCTAATGCAGGAACAGGTGAAATAGCCATGTGTCAAGCCTCAGAAAGCTAATACCGTTATCAGGTGGTGTTCACACCCAACAGTGTTTGTAGTGGAATACAAAGCAGAAGTAATATTGTAACGCAAAGTGAGCTAACCATTATTGCAGACTTCTCCACAAATTGCCACAGACAGGGGACATGGTGAGCAGTGCTGACAGAGACCACACTTTTCTCTTTGCTAACTTATTCCTGTAGCCTCACAATGGAAAGACTTTTTGAAGTTAATGTGACCTTTCCAATATTGTCTCATAAAAGGTTCATGCAGTAACTTACAGGCAATCTGTTAAAGGAAGAGCCATGGCTTTTCTTGGTTGTGAGAACGCAGGTGGGCACTGGGCTGCAGGAGCTCGAGCTGCAAGCGGTCAGGTCTCGGTAACATGAGCGGCAGGAGGTGCAGAAGGGAAGAGGAGGAGGAGGAAGGGCGACAGCCCTGATACAAAACCAGTTATAAGAGCCTGCCATAGCAACAGAGGAAACTGCCCTTCATTAATTCCTCCCTTGATCTATTTAGCATCACATCATATGTAATTTAATAAAGCTTAATCTCTTCCTAAAACAAAGTGCTAGATTGTAAAACTAGATTATAAAAAAATAGATCATAAAAATGCAGTTTTTCCTCAGTGATTTTCGTTAGCAAAGATGGAAAGGCGGTTTACACGCTACTAGAACTGTACATTTGAAGGATCCTTTTTGAAGGCCATATCACTGATGGTGTGCTCTTAAACATGATTTCCATTTGCATTATGTATTGAAGATGCTCGTTCCTCTCATACCTACAGCAGCAACACAAACTCAGTTCCCTGCTAAGATACTCTTCAGTTTCATAAGCAGTAACAAACTGCATTCTAAAGATTTTTTTTTCTAGAATCTAGAATAACTTCCACCCAGAGATGAAACTTTCTATATAATAAAGGTTTCATATTCAGGGTTTGAACATTTATTATGATTTTTTTTTAAGACCTTGCAATCTATGTTGTGATTAAATTAAGGCATGCATCTGACTTTCCTTTTCCTTTTTTAAAAAGAAATAAGGTTCTTTATTGCGTAAAGAAATAGTACAATTCTTACAGAATGGACATTATCAACTTTGGGGAAAAAAATCACCGTTCTGTCAATTTTCTTTTAAAATCCTGCAATTGTTAAAAGTAAGTAGAGCAAGTAACCACAAAGGAAATTATATTGAAAAGGCAGCCAGGGAAGGGTGAAAAAGTTTTCCTATATCATTCGCCCTAAAACCAGGCTAGCTGAAACACTCTAACTTCAATAGAGAAATTGAATCAGACTTTTTAAAGTCTTTACTTATTGGTATAATTCATTATATTTTTCAGGCTAGAAATTGTCAGTGCACCTCTCTGAAATAGGGAAGTACTATTGTGCACTTGTTGCAAATGCATCAAGATTTAAAGGTCAAACCTACAAAAACCTATATCATTGCCTAGATTTGGATAATACAACTTTCAACTCATTTGTTGACTCCAGTCTTTCAGGTTCCTTTAGCTTCAGAGAAGCTAAATGGGGATACTTTAGTAAAATTGGAATTCTCTAAATCCTCTGTAGGAACCATTGAACTAAATGAGGCTTTTAGCATTTAAAAAGAAGTTATATGAATTTGATTTAAATGCCTCAACCAAGGTTATGCAGAAACTACCAAATTATCATTTCTCTACTGCTCTGGATGGTTATCCTTCATTTTTCACAAAGGATAGGTCAGAAAAAGAAATAAAAAAAATAGCAAGAGGTGTTGACAAAGCCATTCAAACTGTCCAGATCTGTGGCAACAATTCAGTAACCATTCCCTCTCCTGTCACCCACAACCAGCTTTTTCATTTGGTGTTGCATGAAAAATTAAAACCAAAACAAAACAGAATTGTTGCACTGTGCTTCTTGACTATAATATTGACTTGAAATTTAGGTTAGCTTTTGTATCCTGAGAGATATGGTTAATGTATTACAGATGTAAAAGAAGTAAATAAAAGTAAACTTGGTATCAAATTTACTTGCAATATATCCACAGGCAGAAGGGCTGCATCTCAAACCAACACACAGGCTTCATGCTTTTCCTGTGGGTGAAAATTATCTCCACCCTCATAGTAAGGACAATGAAACTCTTAAGAAATATTTTTTTCCTTTTGTTTTCATAAAATATATCTGGATAGAAGTCACAATATTCATAACACTTAATTTGAAGTGACAACTTCGCAAATGACTGTAGTTTAGTTTCAATGGTCAGATTCAAGAATGAAAAACAGCTTTGAAGTTTAATGTAGTCACGTTTCAAATCTTCTATAGTCACGTATGTAGAAAGCACTGGGATTTCCAGAGAACCTAGTCAAGCTGCTTATCCAATCAAATCTATGTAATTACTTAAATCCATACAAAACAGGCCTAACTTCAGCACTGAATGGAGTTTAACTGATGTAAGCCTCCAGCTGTTGGCTGCCGCCACATCTATTAAGTGTGACGAACCTTGCTATGTAGCTTCAAATGAAAAGTTTACTTATAATTAAGCTAGGATGAATTCATTGATTTAAATCATATACTTTATACAACAGAATTTGTCATATACATCATATACTTTAACAACAGAATTTCTGGTTTTAAAGACCTTTATCTTCCTCCAGCTGAACACTGGTCTTTAAGTAAGACTGTATTCAGGAACCATCAAACCAGAGCACACTGGAATGACTAGAAAATAGACATCACAAGTATCATCCGGCTTGTTCAGTAATCAACAGAAATTAAATCTTGCTCCATTCTTAGCTTAATAACACAGAGTGCTAGTTTATTGTGTAGGAGAAAAATTCAAATCTGATAGGGCTGCATTACTGTGCTGAAAGAAAAAAAAAAAAAAATAAAGCTAGAAATATGCACCACGGACAGACTGCTCCGGCAGTCATTCACTATAAAGAGACCCAGTGGCCAAGACTGACCAGCATTTACATGCCAAAAATGATGCATCTGTTAAAGAAATCTAGGAATCCTTCTGAAGTATTGCCAAATATTTAGCCCTTGCAATATTCCAGTGAAAGGAAAGAAAGATGAAAGGAGCAAAGATACATTTGCATCTGAAATTCAAACTAAACAAAACATTAGAAAACCCCCCAATTTTATTTTTTATTTTTAGTAGTGTGTTGAGAACCACTGACTTCTAGTATTCATAATGAAACAGATTTGGAACACGACTGGAAAGAATAATCAAGAGTATGCCATCAATGTTAACAGGGCCAAGGTCACAATCACCTTATGCTAAGCCTGTTTAAATGATAGAATCATTAAGGTTGGAAAAAACCTCCCAAATTATCTGATCCAACAGTTCCCTAACCACCAATATTACCCACTAAACCACGTTCCTAAGTACCACGTCCAGCCTTTACTTAAACACCCCCATCATGGTCCCAGGAGAGTTTTCCTTTACCAAATAGAAAATATTGCTTAGTATCAGATTATTTTTTTTTTATTTTGATTTTTCTCAGCTGTGTTCTATAAAAATCAAATATTAGGAGGTGAACAAGCGATAACACTTACTCAACAAAAGTTCATACAGACTTCTAATTCCACATAAACGGTGCTTACATTACTTCTGAACTCTGATTAGGACAGACAGCTCTGGACAGGCAACATTTGTTTCACCATGGAAGTTTAGATGTAAAAACTAATTTTACTCCAAAGAGAAAAAAAAATCAATATCCGGAAAAAAATATTTCAAAACAAGGAAGATTTGAATTGGCTTAATCAACATTTCTCATTTTAAAAAAATTCACTTTTTCAATGTTTAACTTTTGTTACCTTATATTAGTGCTGGAATAAGAAAATTTACAGTCTGTACTGCATAAATTGAGTCCCTAGTGCCAATTCTAACTATGAGTTGAAGATCTGAAAATGCTGAAAATCAGTAGAGATGGACAAGTCCAATGGGGGCTTTCAGAAGCAACCCTGGCAGTGACTGCACTTCAGAACTGTAATTTTTTGCATTCTCTTTTGCTTTTTAAAGGAATATTTTAGTTCTGTCCTATATCTTTCAAATTTAATTCGATGGACGGAATTCATCACAACCTTTCCTTGTTCATGCCTCACCATTATAAAAAGAAATGTTCTCTTCTCCTTAAAAGACTTCAATCCATAAACCACAAAGCATGAGAAATGGTCTTGGAATATCATCTAATAAACAAAATGTTTAACCAACTAACTGAGCAATCACTTCTCTGTTATTTTGTATTTAACCAAGCAGAAAAACTGAAAAGCTTTGATTAGGTTTTCCCCCAATATATCTCTGCTGTGTGATAAACGATTTACTATGGATGATAAATGAATATAGTCTTTCATTATGTATGGCATTCATCAGCTATGAGAAAGCTTTTGAATAAATGGAAAGTGATTTCATACCATATTCAAAGCCTCATGCAGCTAAGGCACAGATGAAAGCCACATTCAATACTTGAAAAACAAATGAAAATGAGACCTTTGCTTTACATTATGTCTGCCCAAGATTACCATCTTTATAAAAGCCCTTCAAAACTCTTCTTGAAAAGATCTTTCAGGAATGGACTTAGGTAGGAAAAAAAGATGTCTCAAAACCAATTAAGGAAGGACTAAAAGACATTAGATTTATAGATACTATCATGGCATTCAGTAGGAACCTACCTCATCTTCAAGTGGCCATTTGTTAAAGACAGCAATTATAACAATAAGTGAGCCAATCCTAGAGAGAGATGCAAACTCATTAGTACGTAGCAAAAGAGATTGGCTGGATGTGTTTCTTTTCCAAGTTTTCTCCCCACGCATATTACATGCTCAGAACTGAAGGTTTTTGCTTCCAGCTACTTAACAAAAGCAGCAGCCTTGGACTTTTTTTTCAAGAAGTTTCAAATATGTTTTTCATTTTGTTTTCTTATTACCCCGTTCAAAAACAGAGTCAAACTGAGTATTCTCAGTGAAATGGTATTCCTGAAGCATTTAAAGTCCAGCTAAAAGTACTATGGATCCATTGATTATCATGAATAAGTCATGCAAGTTGAGCCCTGCAGATTCAAAAACATCTGTCAAGTTTTAGTTGAAGTTTTTGATGCATTTTTGGACAATTTTAAAATATGTATTAGAAACTTAAATGCTTGTCCAGTAATAATATATGGAATAATGCTTGACATAGATTACTCTCTTAAATAGCTCAAGGTCACATCAAGCCAATCCTTATCAAGAGGGACAGAGTGTCTCTACTAGCACTCAAATCATCTCACTAGCTCAGCAAGGTGTTCTTTGTCATCTGTGTCAACTACTGCAACAGAAAGAGTGCATGGACAGAAAAACAACAACAAATCTTATACAGCTACAGTGTTAAGCAGGCAGGAGATAATTAAAGAGTAAAGGCAAATTTAAGTCTGCTTTCTTTAATCTATGACTTACAGTAAGGAGTCTTTGATACTATTTTTCTCTATATACAGATCTAACAAACAAAATCTCAGATCTAATATGGAAATAACAAACGGAGAACTGGAGGGGTTTACTAGTGCATGACTTCACATGGAGAACGTTTCTAGGGAAAAAAAATGCTATAGAAATATAGGTACTCACAAGTCTTCCTTTAGTACCTAAGAAAACAAGAAAAAAAATCTCGTGATCTTGAACAGGTGACTCAAAAACCCTTGTCTGCCCAGACTGCCAGCAAAGAAATCAGTAAGGCTGATCTTCAGAGTCTTGGGTCATAGGAGCCCAAACTGGACTGCTGACAGGGGCAAAACAGGTCCCCCCCCCCACTCCCACCATTCTGTGACAAGGGCGCCTTACACACAGCCTACCCTTGATTTGAGAAGTTGGCTCCCAGTGAGGAGCTGTAAGGACTCCTGCTGGCTTAGAAATTGAATTTGGATCTGACACCTAAATGAGCTACACTGTAAAAATGGTATTTGGGTGTTTGCCCAAAGCACTCACAGCAGGCCCTGAGATGGACTACACCAACAGTGGTTCTTCTGACCAGACAGGTATGAAGTGACCACTTCAGTTGCAAGAGATGCCTACGCTCTAGTCTTTTCAGACAGATTCAGGCCAGCCTTCCAAGATTTTCATTTCTGTTGGGAGTTGGCACCTTGTTTGGAAAGAATCACCAAAGCCACTCTGGTGGTGCCAGTTAAAATACTCCTAACTACTTACAAGGTCTACACAAATGATGCCCTCTCACTTTATAGCAGGAAATAAAATTGCTTATGCTACCTCCTTATTTCATCTGATCAGCACACATCTCATTTTATAGATAAGAACAGTCTAACATGCAATGTAATTGCCTAGCAAAGATCAAATAGAGAGAAACAGTTTTGAAAATAATTCCTTCGTAGCATATTAAGTATAATTTAGAATCCAGAAAATAAGTGTTGTTAAAATTCAAGCAAGCCGTTTTGTGGAGATATTTAAAGTTGCTGAGAAACTCCAAATTTTTCAAGTTGCCAGCCATTATACAGGAATAACTACGAACAAGTCTTGGTAGTATAATTTCATACGAAGAGAAAACTGTATGGACTGTAATGACATTATGGCATCAGTATACGTAATTATGAAGAGTTTGCATAGAACTAGCAGCTAAAGCTCTCCTATTAATGGATAAATAGCATACCAGTCAACAAAAAGTGTTGGGAAGCAATTGAGCAAATGTAGATTTAACACCTACAGAGGACAGGAAGCTACTGCCTTCTTCACATTACAGCAGTGACTCCAGTTAGTAATCATTGGTGGCAAAAGAAAAGCTCCATAGCTACAGGATCAGGACCACTCAAAACAAAAAAAAAGTTACATCATCATCCACATAAAATACAATTCAGATACAATTCAGGTGGACTTGCACAGAAGCAATATGGCACCCTCACTACACTAAATAAGCAGGAACATTAATTGAAGATGAAATATTTAACAAAATAACAATAACAAAAAAAACCATACTATTTTTTACACACACACAAAGAGAGAACAAGGCAAAAGAACCTCACTTTTGTTCCACTCTGAAATCTTGATCAGAAGCCTTAATTAATTTCTTGTGGTTTAAAAGAGCCCATATCATTAAAAAGTACTAGTAATTCTAGCATTTTTGCTCACAAAAACGTTAATGCAAGCTTACCAAGTGTCACTAACATACAATCTATTTGTAATTTAGCAGAGTTTGGATGAATGCATTTAAGACTATAGGATGTGTACCAACTGCAAGCAATACTATTTGACTATTAACAGTACCTGATATGTTAGTGACATTCTTCTGTATTTGTAGAAAACTGAAACTTTTCTAATGGAAAACAAGGAATGTCAATTTATTAACTGTAAATAGTAACACAATTCTATGCTACAAATTCAGCTCGAGCTAGATTTTTGCAGCTCTGTTCAAGAATCTTTAAAAATTATTACTTCATAACTTCCTGCAAACCCTTCTTGTACTTCATCACTGCCTATCAGTTGTGAAGGGCTTGTTTACACGAATCCAAGTCTTTCAGTAACAATAAAATATTCTTGAATGAAGGTATATTACAACACAAAATTTCAAAACTTCTGATATATGGATTTCCTTCAGAGGAAAGACTGAACCACACCAAAGCCCATGGATTTCATGACACTTAAAAAATAAGGGTAAGGTTTTCTCAGACCACATTTAAAAATAACTCCGTTTCTCAAAGAGTCTTAATTAACACAAAATAACTGAAATGGTTGAAGCCATGCTGATGAACACAAATTACACATTATTTTGAAGAACTGTATATATCTTTTGAATTAAAATCAAAATGATCCAATACAATAAATTGTGTTAATAGAAAACATTTCTAATAAGGGTGGTGAATGTTTTCAAAAATGGATAGCAGAGATGAAGGCACAATGTTTACTTCTGATGTCAATATTTGTAAGCTGTTTTCAATATATTACCTCCAAGTAGGCTAGATACCCAAACCAAATGAAATGCAGCAGTAGGGGCAAGTTTATGTTGGTCTGTGGCCATTTCAACTGTTGCCCAACACGCAAAGCAGCTCTCTGGTTGACAAAACTATCACTGCTGGCTATGTGGTAATGCACAGGGATCCAGAGCATAGTATTTCATGGCTACTCATGGGCAGAAACATTTTAATCTGCTGTCTTTTTCTGCAGCTTCTGTAAGAGCAGCAGCAGAAACAGCAACATTATTAGAGACGGGAGCTCCCAAGACTTGTGTCAATATTAACACCCAGGTTAGCGCTATTGAAGGATTAAATCCTTTTGAGCAGTTGAGCTCTGCAAAATGCTCGACTCTTACATTAAAGCATGTAAAGTGCTTAAATTCAAGCAAATGAGCGGAAGCTACCTGAAAAACAACTATTTGCTGAAGAGAACATCCTCACAGAAGACCCGCTACATTATGACTTACAGCTGACAATTTGCATCTCCTCTCAGTAATGTTTTTAAAAGTAAGAAGTTGCTTGAACATTCGCCCACGCCCTGCCACATCTGCCAACGAAAAATCTTTAAAAGGACTACTACTACATAGTGTTAACTCCAACGGGCAGCACTGATCTGATGTGCTTGCTGCCAGAAAATACTGGTCATACATATACAACACTTGCTTGATTCCATTTTCAAAAATAATGGCAGCTGAGGGTGATAATCAGAAAAGTCATTAAGTTCCATTTAGGATCATTTTGTAGATTAGAATTAGTCTCTGATAAGACGTCCCTATGAAATTTGAGAAATACATTTGCTTCTCTTGAACTCCTAATCATAAATCAACTGAACTCAGCTACGTGATTCTGATAATTCCCTTACAAATTCAGGTGAAATAATAGCTACACAGCTTGTACTACCTCTACACAGTGCTACCAAATTTTTCCCATCACATACACACAAAAAGAGCAGAAAAGGTCATTCTGATCTTATTCATTCTTATTTCAAAGAAAATAAATACTAAAGACCAAATATAAATCCTTTATGGGGAAGAGAGCAGAGAACATTTGCTAAACTGCTCTGTTCCAGAAGCCGTGCCGATTTCTTCAATATGACCTTCAGCCCCGCATGTAACAGCCTCACCACTCAGTCTGCCTCCGTAGAGCAGCATAGCAGGATCAGCAGTCTTTACTTCAGCTGGAATGTTGTGAGGATAAATAATTGAAAAGCATGCAGTCAAAAGCATGCAGGTGGTAATTTATTAAAGGTACATGGGTAATATAAAGATGTATCTTTGTCATTGTCTGCAGAAAGCAGAAATCTTACATTGTCCAACTGACACACTAACATTGGGTATAAGGAAGATTTTGATATTCCCTGTTTGTTTGTTGTTGTTATTTTGTTTTGTTTTTGTTTCAGTTAACTTTTAAAATATTAACATCAAGTAACAACAAAGCAAAGCTTAGCATTCTTGACACCAAGCTAGGTGCGTGTGTCGATCTGCTCGAGGGTAGGAAGGCTCTGCAGGAGGATCTGGATAGGCTGCACCGATGGGCTGAGGTCAACTGTATGAAGTTCAACAAGGCCAAGTGCCGGGTCCTGCACCTGGGGCGCAATAACCCCAAGCAGAACTACAGGCTGGGAGAGGAATGGTTGGAGAGCTGCCAGGCAGAGAAGGACCTGGGAGTGATGGTGGACAGTCGGCTGAATATGAGCCAGCAGTGTGCTCTGGTGGCCAAGAAGGCCAACGGCATCCTGGCTTGTATCAGAAACACTGTGACCAGCAGGGCTAGGGAGGTGATCGTCCCCCTGTACTCGGCTCTGGTGAGGCCGCACCTCGAGTACTGTGTTCAGTTTTGGGCCCCTCGCTACAAGAAGGACATCGAGGTGCTGGAGCGGGTCCAAAGAAGGGCGACGAAGCTGGTGAGGGGCCTGGAGAGCAAGTCCTACGAGGAGCGGCTGAAGGAGCTGGGCTTGTTCAGCCTAGAGAAGAGGAGGCTCAGGGGTGACCTTATTGCTCTGTATAAGTACATTAAAGGAGGCTGTAGCGAGGTGGGGGTTGGCCTGTTCTCCCATGTGCCTGGTGACAGGACGAGGGGGAATGGGCTAAAGTTACGCCAGGGGAGTTTTAGGTTAGATGTTAGGAAGAATTTCTTTACTGAAAGGGTTGTGAGGCATTGGAATGGGCTGCCCAGGGAGGTGGTGGAGTCACCATCCCTGGAAGTCTTCAAAAGACGTTTAGATGTAGAGCTTAGGGATATGGTTTAGTGGGGACTGTTAGTTTTAGGTCAGAGGTTGGACTCGATGATCTTGAGGTCTCTTCCAACCTAGAAAATTCTGTGATTCTGTGATTCTGTGATTCTAGTTCACTGTCATGCATGATATAAGCTCCTTTCTAGAAACAGGAAAAAAAAGTACCTTTCTTTCCACAGTGATAAAAAAGCTCCTCACCATTTGAAGCCCAGAATGCCAGGAAGGGAGGAAAGCCTTGTCTGAATGACCTCTGAGGCTGGATGATGAGTGCAGACACTGTGGATATCGGCTAAACAATACATATGCAATGGCCAGCACAGGCATGTAGTCTGAGACACACACCTCCACCATTTCAGCTACAAGGCCTTTACCATTCCTTGTCCTTTATAGAGTCTTAATTCCAGTAGACCCAGAGGTGAGACTCTCCTGTTCAGCTTGAATTTCTCCAAGCTGAACCTGAAGAGAAATCTGTACAGTTTTCCACCTGGGCAGGCTGTGATGGAGGCACACAGCCAAGCAGAGCAGCCACTGGGGGCTGCCTGTTGGGCACAGCATCCCACCAGCATTGCTGCCAGCAGCATAGCCTGCAGCTCCTGCAGTTTTAAGTGTCAGCTGTACACTCTGGATGCCCCCAAACCACTCAAGACAGTTCTACATCTGATCCAGTCTTCAACAAGTCAAAGAGATAGCCCTAGTACCTTTGTGAGATACAGATCAGTTACACTTCACTGCCAGGACAGCCACTACCGTGATAACCCACCCCAGACCTCACTCACTTCTATAGACATGCTGGAAATTAAAGGCCCTATGGTTTAAGCGCAATGTTATACTTGCTTATTCAAATACCGTTTATATCATAGCACACTAGCATACAGCTCATCACAGCGTACTACCCACGTATTTACAGAGATTTTTGGTAAATTTGGCAGCCAGAGCTGTTTCTCATGATGCAGCAATTATTTTATGAGGTGTGAGTTGGCAAATCTGATGTTAGCTTGGACATCTTTTCACTCCCTTTGTTACAGACTATTCTAAATAATGTATTGCTATCCTTGCTATTTTCACACCACTGCTGCTTACTGGTATTTCTGCTTTTATGCAAAATAACTCAATTATATATAAATTGATTATTCAAAAGTTAGATCAGCCCTGCAGTGAAACATGTTTATCCCTTTAACTTTCTTTAGTCAGTAACAGATCAGAAAATAAAAAATGACCTGGCTAGCTTCTTCCAATAGTACAAAATAGCCTTTTCCTTTTTGGTTGACTTTACTGCCTTTCAGATTTATTAGAAATAAGATGCTCATCAATTTTATTTATTTTTACCAAGTAAGTGTGTTTCTAAACAGAAGAAAGCCCTCTGAAAAATATCCTGAGCATGTTCTCCTTATTGCCCATGTATGTTAGTTCTTACTGTTGGAAGTACCAGTCCCTTTACTCCCCTCCACCACCACCAACACTTAATGGACCTCAACGGACCTCTTTAAACCATCTGATCTAGAAGGTAACTTTAATTTTGAATCTACCCTATCGAAGATGATCTATATTTCACATACAAAGAAAGGGTTATATTTTGAAATAGAGTAAAAGAAAAATATTTTTTAGCTATGCTACTCCATTTCTACATATAAAAGATAAGACTGGGTAACATAGTAATGCCTTATGACATTAACTTGAATAAGCACAAAACCACAGTTCTCCAGCCCCAGTACATTCCTCCCAATTGCTTAGTTGTGAAGAAAGCTTCTCAAATCATGGCCATGAATAATGCTTTAAAGAAACTGAAACAATAACCAGCTTAAAGCAGGTGGGGGAATCCATGTATTTACAGCTTAAAATTCTCTTTTATCTCATAGGAGCTTGAGTTCAAGATTTATAAGGAAAGAAACATCATTTGCACTTAAGTCTAGTATCCCTTTCAATCTATTTTGTAATGAACAGTCATTAAGCATTCAGATGGGATTTATGGTGAAATGGTTTCATTTGAATTAATGTAAAATTAAAAAAAAAAAAAAGATGCAATAGAGATTGATACAGCAGTGCTACCAACATAAAGGTAGCACAATAGTTCATCATTGAAGTATTAAAAATAACATTAAGGAAGATGCATACTGCTGTCACTTCCTTTTATATGCTCAATTAACTTTTTAAAGATTATACTCTTGAAATGCTTTTTTTTAAAAAAATCTATGTTCTAGTGTTCCTTTGGAGTTTGTAATAAAAATAACACAAACTCAGATACACTTGGGGTAAAAGTAAAGTTAAACCTGATCTAGAAGCTAGTATTTTGAAGTTTCAAGCTAACATAATCTGATGCATAAAAATAAGTACTTAACTTTGTTCTAAGTCATTTTGCCTGTCAACACCTGACTTCATTTAAACCAAATAGCCTAATTACAGATTAAATGTAATAAAAAAACCACACACTTAAAAAAAAAAAAAAGTAAAACAATGTGGGCTTCTAATACATATGAAAATGACATTGTTACATTAATTTTAGAATACATTTAATGTATTCCAAAGCATACTTAGTGGAGGACTTGTTAGTGTTAGGTCAGAGGTTGGACTCGATGATCTTGAGGTCTCTTCCAACACAGAAATTCTGTGATTCTGTGATATCTACATTAAATTTAAAGTTAGAAAGATAAAGATACTTTTTTTTTTTATTATTATTTCAAATTATTCTTTTCAAGTCTCATCTTTTGATAGCAATCATAAACACCATTTTCAAAAGAAAGGAAATTGTTCATCTACATAATCTATACAACCATGTTCTTGGTTTAATAAATAACTGTTTTCCCAGATATAAGATATAATATTATGCCTTATTTAAATAAACTCAACCTGCAAAGATTTAAAACTTAATATACAGGCTTCTGTCTCTAGAGCTATATCATGGAAAATTAAATCCATCAATCCTGAAGAATGGTTTTCTTTTACTTTACTTTAAATTCCACCAGAGTCAGGAAAAGCATTCCAAGTAATTAGCAGAGTTTTGCATATCTATGGCTGTTAATAACCTGAGTCCCACAGTACTACAGTAGGGAATCAGTGAAAGGAACGACCAAGAGAAGAGGCTCAGGAAGGAACTGCTGTCTTCAGCACCTTCCTGGAGTTCATCTCCAGCTTTCTGGAGTTATATTTCACCACATGATACACTTGGGAAAAAACAGAATCCCTGGTATCAGTTTTGTTTTTGTTTTTTTTTCTCCTCCCCCTTTCTTACAAATTGGATTAATTCTTATGCCCTTCCATTCTACAGCTTTAACAACCTACCTCAAAAGTAATATACCTGAAGCGTCCTGATTGTAGCCAAGACTGATCCACGCTTTCAACTCTCAAAGGTGATTTCTACTCACTTGGAAGAGTCTGCATATGAAATTTCATCAACAAAGCCAGTAAGTTACACAAGCACCTGTGATCAAAGGATTGGCACAACTGACATACGAGAAGAGCCTGAGAGTCCTGGGATTGTTTAGCTTGAAGATAAAGCTCAAGAAGGATATTATTGATGTGCACAAGTGTCTGGTGGGGGTGACTGAAGAAGGCAGAGCCAGACTCTTCTCGGTGATACCCAGTGAAAGAACAAATTGAAATACAGGAAATTCCCCTTAAACATAATTTTGTTTGTTTGTTTGAGATACTCAAACCCCAGCTGAACACAGCCCTGAACAACTAGCTGTAGCTGATTCCATTTGAGAAGGGATTGG
Organism: Anas acuta; assembly: GCF_963932015.1. Taxonomy (NCBI): domain Eukaryota; kingdom Metazoa; phylum Chordata; class Aves; order Anseriformes; family Anatidae; genus Anas; species Anas acuta. Next base: position 11,330,212 of record NC_088985.1, read on the forward strand.
AATAGATGATCTTCAGGGGTGCCCTTTCTACCTCATCGATTTTATGTTAATGGAAAAAACTCAAACCAACAATTTCTGAGAATTACGATTTTCCACAATAAAAGAAAACATAACAAACATCCTCCCCCCCCCAAAAAAAAACCAAAAAACTAACCAAACAAAATTTGATCATTTCTAGTGAAGTTTAAAGCCTAGTGTATTTCCTAAAGCCCAGTATAATTGTTCAGATAATCATTCAGCATTATGACAAATGAGAAGAAAATAAATTTCCATATCTGAAAACAACATTCCATGCTTTCTAAATGAAGTGCTCAAATGAGTCATGGAAATCAATCACACAGGCTCCTTTACTTGCTAAAGAAAGATCTAGGATCTATATATAAACACAGTTCTCTTCTCCCTGTCCTCCAAAGCTTGAGGTCTGGTCTCATCATCTTTGCTTTAAAAGGAACTCATCTCACTTAGAGTTATAATCCAAAGAATAAAGGTCATAAATGAAATAGCATGTGTGAGCTGATTATATTATAGTTTCTTGTTTTTTTTTTTTTATGAAAACATTTGAAGACTTTTGACCTTCTTTATCCCACTTTGATTGATATAGTATATTGCACCATAGGGAGACAAGAAAAAAAAAAGAGGAAACAAAAGCTAAATCAGAGAGGGAGGCAAAGCAACAGATTGGAGAAAGTACTTTATAGCAAACAGTTATAAAAAACCAGGAAATTTTTCTGAAACCTAGCTAACACTGTCTGTACTAACTCATTATTGGAAAGAACCTAACAGAAGTGATATCAGTACAATACAAACATTTATAAAACTCCATTTGCACCTATTTTTCAACAACCTCTGCCAAAGGCCTACTTTAGTATTTCTTCTAGAGAAACTCATTTAGAAAACCACCCATAACTTCCTTCTCTTTGTTATAGCTGTCCCAGTATATGGAGCTGCTGATTTCAGAAAAAGGAGAGCTTTTATCAATTCAGTAAAGGAAAGAAATTCTAGTTAGATTAGAATGAGAATAAAGCAAAAACATATTTAATTTCACTGTATGTAACTAAGTCATAAAATTTCCTTGGGAAGAATTAATACACAAACGGGACAAAGCTTTCTCAGAGGAGGTGGAAATTGAAATAAGAATTAGTAATGGGACATCTATTCCAAATTAGAGTCTTTCTCTCTCTCTTTTTTTTTTTTTTCAGTAGGCTAATGTCCACAAGTATCCAATCTACCTTAACAATGCATGAAGAACAGAATTCACTGTTGCCTTTCTGCTGCTCCTGTATTTCCAGCAAGACAGGATATCTATGTACAGTCCATTCCATTTCCATTCACAGGTATTCAGAAGGAAAGGGTATATGAACAGATGTGGACAGGATGTGGTAACATCCTGGTTTTATCAGGTAGCGTACTGTTATCGCTCACCTAATTACAGCTGGCCTAAAATGGATAAAGCACCTCTGTTTTTCATACCCAGCTCCTTACCACACTTCGAAAGGTTTTAAAGCCCATGCTGACTTCCAGCCACAGCACCTGCTCAGCCACTCAGCGTAACCTCAACTATCCTCAGGAGGAAGAACACCAGATCTCTAAAGACTTTCTGCACTCCCATCAGTTAAGCACCTACTCTTCCCTTCCTGAGCCCACCAGAGATGTTGAAGTAACCCCTACATGACCCAGCATTTGCCTAACTCAATTTGAGGACACTGTCCCTAAAGCATTCTGCTCTCCTCACTGCTATGACCACAAAAGCTGCCATCTGGTGGTAGGATTCCAGCTAATTAAACCCATGTTTCAAGATTTCTGGCCATCTGGTGAGATGATAAAACTTCCTTGCTACAGCAGAGAAGAAACTAAGGACATGTCGAGCCGCAGGTACTGAGAAGTAAGAATCTTCTTGAAAGGAACCAGTTCTTCACCTCAGAACTTTCCTGAGGAGCAGCCCGAGAGGACCTTGCCGAGAGGCAGAGACTTGGGCCACAGCTACTCCGGCCACTCCAAGGCAGAATTCATACTATGGCCTTCTCAGCTTTTGGGCACACCAAGACAACTGTTAACTCAAAGTCTGCAGCTAAAATGGACAAGTGTCTCTCAGGGGAACAAAGACTAAAACTGAAAGGATAGCAGAGACCCACAACTTTAATGGGACCTTCCATCCCACTCCTTACTCTGCTCTGAGCAGAGCAGATCCCCAAGAGGTGGGCACATTTAGATGTAGAGCTTAGTGATATGGTTTAGTGGAGCACTTGTTAGCATTAGGTCAGAGGTTGGACTAGGTGATTTTGGAGGTCTCTTCCAACCTAGATGACTCTGTGATTCTGCATCTGAAGGACCTGGCCAGCAACACAGGTGGAATCCCAAACCCAAACCCCCACCTTCTCTTTCTGTCTTCTGCTATGATGCTTTAGCCTCAGAGACTGTTCCAAGCCCCAGAATAAATTATTTCCCTAACTCTAGGACCATTATTGAGACTTAATTTGTCCTCTCTGAAGTTTTTGAAATCCAATAAAAATGCAAAGGTTGAGCTGGCACCATCAGACTCCCTTCCTCCTCCGTGTCAGTCACAGCCTCTCCATAAACCAAGTAACAAATTTAGGAAAGCAGCTGCAAATGCAGAGAGAACAAAAGGCTCATGGCTGGTTTTTCTTTCCCTCTCTCTCTCTCTTTTTTTTTCTCCACTGTTTTGTACTTCAACAGTTTTGTTTATCAGCATACACACCAACTTTAGCTCTCAGTAAACACCATTTTCACAACTATAAATAAAACATGCATGAAATGTGGTGCTGCTTACTGTTTCATCTCCCTCTGCATTTTCCTAATTGTCTGCATTTTATGCACCTATGTTCTGTAAACACAGATCCTGTGGCACTTTAGTACACTTGTGGATGCTCTAGCAAAAAAGGACTGCTGTCATTTCAAACTATTTTAAAACTGAGCAGCTGTTAGATTGCACAACATAACGTGTAACTTCAGACTAGTAAGATGAGATGATTTTTCAAAGACATTCATAAAAATGTTGCTATATTTTTTAAAATCCTGTAACTGTTCCAATGCTGAGAATAAAATTTTTATAATTATTTGGATATTCTATGGCCTATATGAATTTTTCATTAGTCCTTAAATACTTCTTCTTAGTGACCCTGAAGGACTTACTTAAATATCTTCTTCAAATATTCAAAATCACTTAAATTCCCAAGATTATGGTTTAAAAATTGTTTTTCTAAAACACCAGAACAAAACAACACAACCAACCCCCCAACTTTTATGCATCTGAACAATAATCTTGATTTTCAGAGATAAAATACTTGAATGTCTAACACAGTCAACAGAACTGGCACATCCTCAGAGGCTGATCCCTGTAAGCCTCTGAGCTTATTTCCTTGCTCCAGGCAAGCACTTAAACACAGTTAATTTCTAGTGTCAAGTTTCAGTGGGAGCACTCAGACACCCAAACTTAAGTGATTTCTGAGAGGGCTGGGTGGATAACTTCCCTGACATCACATTCTCAGTTATCTACTCTCTATACACTGTTGAGCAAAAAAAAAAAAAACTTCCCCGAAAAAACGACTTTTCTGACTAGGACTCTAGTTCATAGCTCTTTCCTTACATATTTCTGAATTTTCTTTTGGTTAAAAAAAAAAAAAAAAAAAAAAAAAAAAAAGGAAATAAAGAAATAAAGGAAATAACCTAGTAACCTAGGAAATAACCTATGCTCTTAATATTTGTGTTTTATACTCTATTTACCCTTATGCAAATAAAAGGAAATCCTTTTCTCTGACCTTAGTCACTTTCCAGTGCTTAGATGGTAACATTGTCATAGAAAAAAAAAAAAGAGAGACTCTTTTGCTTGTTTTAACTGAAGCTGTATTGATTGAAAATAGATTGAGCTGACACCGCCCGGCTTCAAACATTCAAAGACACATGACAACTGCAATTTTAAGATTTTGGGAACTGACTAGGTGGAGTTGGTATCAACACAAATACATGCATAAAACAGGTCAAAGGAATACACTTGTTTGAGCTGCAAAAGAATTTCTCAGAGCACCTTCAGCACAGAGTGCAAGCACAGTCAAAGAACTTTCCTACAAATTCTGCAACAGTTTGTAAAAACTTTTGTTTACAAAACCTGTGCGCTTTTTTTTTTTTTTTTTTTTTTTTGAGAATGTTTTTCATCACTTTTTGCATCCTTCGGCAACAGAAACATTTGCTCATGTTACATTAAATTAAAATGTCACATTATATAAACATCATGTCCCTGGGGCTCACTGGAGGTGCAAGAATTAGTGTCACCAGCTTTTTTATCATAAAGGCTTACATCCAGAAACAAGCTATAGTCACACATTTATTATACACACACAGACAGTAAGACTATTAAAAATATTAATATCGAATAAAGGTGGAAAGCATGATTACACCCGTCAGAATGATTTTTTGGTGTAATCAACCGAGGGTTGCACAGCTGGCTTTCATAAAACAGTTATTCTTAAAAGAAATCTCAAAGTGAGTGAAGCATGCTCCACTGCCAGCTGTGTCATGGGCTATGAACCATCTCAACCAGTCCCAGATGGACATGTTGCAAACAGGCCTGGATGGCAAACTAGCCACCCATTTCAAGTAATGAAAGTGTATATTTGTAACACTTTTTAAGAACATATTCAAGTTTTGAATGAAAAAAAAAAAAAAGGTTGCAGTCAGCTAACCTCCCTCCCTCTTTTCAGCACTGAAAAATTTGCAGACCATTATTCCTTTGGAAATTCAGTGTGGATATACACAAATGTGTGTTTAGCACAAAGATAACATTACTTAACCACACACACACACAAATAAAACCTCTTCCAGATAACTTTATTGACTGTTATTCCCAGATTTTTCCTTCTTGCTGTTTTAAATTAATCTGTATTCCTTTGGTAGCCAATGTCAGTACAGCAATCCCTGTTAGCTAAGTCTTGTCAGAAGGTGATCACCACCTTAAACAGAGTAAGTTTTCTCCTCCCCATCTCAGCACTAACCTGGAATCATGATGAAATAAACCTGCACAGCAGGGTTCTCCTTTGCTACTCTAAAAATATCACTTGCTTACCCACACTTTGCTGTTTACTCCCCTTTTCCAAGACCCTGATTTAGGAAGGATATTCCTATTTTAAAATTCTATTTTGTAGAAAAAAGTCTGCAATAAATGTTATATTTTCACCATTGTCTTCAAAGTTTTGAATCAGAAGTCCTAAACTCAGAAGGTTCACCTAGATTCTGGGTTTGGGAACACCCCCCCCCCACACACACACCCTCCCTGGGTTAAATTATTAATTTAACTATATTTTTGTACTAAAAGAATTGTAGAGAGTCATCTAATAAATCAATTGCAAAAGCTGATCTTATGGGTTCTTCAAAGCCTAAAGTCTCAGTTTGGATAATAGAAGAGAAAGAAAATAAGTGCCTCACTGGAGACTTTTTTTTCCCCCCTCCTCAGTAGCTATTTTATTGATTTAGCTGCTTGAATACCCGTTTCACCCATTTCAGTGATTTCCTATGGCTTTGATATTTATTTCTAAGTTCTGTGACAATTTAACTGTCCCAATAATATCAAAACAGTGATAGCCAGTGGGATAACAAGTCAATTATTAAAATGACATATGTATTTGAATGTCAAAGATAAGACCATTATATATTTATATAATTTCTGGATAAATAATCTGAATAAATTAGCCTTGGAAAGAGCTAACATGAAATCCTCTCACGTAAGAAAATACCTGGTAGATATGCCCTAAATTCTACCATTAATAAGAGACAGAAGATGAAATATTGTATTGATACATGTCTCTGGCCATAATAGCAAGCAAAAATTAGTTTTTGCTTGCTATTTTCAAAAAAATACTTGTGCTACATACAAATTAAAAGTGCGAAGCCTATTTGGGAAAAAAAAATACATATAAATATCTTTCTCTGTATATATGCTGCGCTATATATTTTTTTCTAACTAGAGAGAAATTTAAGTGAAAATTGAAGGCAAAATGAAAACTGAATGCAAATCAAACTGGCAACAGTGGAAGACTAAAACCAGATGAGAACTCACCTGTTTCAGTATCTCCCTAGAATCTCACCTGAGACCCAAGCCAGCTAAAACTCCTCTAGATTACAGCAGAGCCTTGCACACTGGAATATGATGACAATTATCTTGAGATTTTACAATATGTGTAGGCTGAATAGTTAATATTAAATTGGCATTTTTCCCCATAGCAAAAGCAATACCTTTCTCTACAGCAGATCAAAATGAATTTTACAACTACCTGTCATATTTATATATATATATGAATATATATTCATATATATATACATACTTTTCAATACCATTAAGATTGGAACAGGAAAAAGATCGCTTATGCAAAGTGCAAGCATGTCTTTGGCTTGCAAGCCCTCAAAGTGGCTGTAAACAATTTAAAGACATGTTTTATTGCAAAACAGTAGCTTACCTATGCAATAATCAAAAAGAGTTACAAGAATGAACTGAGAAATCTTGTACTCTCACTTTCCTTAGTCAAACATATAAAAATACTTTATCCTGCACTGTATATTTTTTTTTATTATTATTATTTTACTTGAAGAAAACACTTCATAGGGAAAAAGCACTCACAATTTACTCTGCAAGACAAAATTGCAAACAACCTTCTCTCTCTAAATTTTATTAAGGGAACTGTACGATCAAAGTACAAAGAACCTGGAGGCACCTTCACAGAACTGTGTTAGATTGATTTGACTAAGGCTGGTGGTAGAAAGCTAATCACAGTTTATTTACAAGAAAATTAAATGATCACATTTGGCAGAAGTAACATTAAATTGGATGTGCTTGTAGCCCTTTGACAAAAAGCAGACACTCAGACTTCCCGGAAAATAATGAGAGTTTTATGTCAATCTTAGCCTACTCTAAGAATCATGTCCAAGTCCCTATTTGATTTCCCAAAAGATTATTTTCCATCAGGTCCCAGAAGCGTACAAGAAACCAAAGTTTTCATAATGTAAAATCTTTGTCACTACAAGAGATTGATTTGATTTTAGCATCTTTACAATGTGAAGCACATAAAAATGACTTTAGAAGAATTATTTAATCCCAAATAAAAGAAATGCTTGAATAACTTATGTCTTCATTGACAACACAGACTCATGGTAATTCAGAGCATCCAAAATATTCGCATTTTAAATCTGAAATAAGCTGTCATTTGGCTATAACATATTTGGTGTAAATATTTCCCATCACAGCTTTGATCAATTTCTATAGATTATCACTTTAAAGTATCAATGGAACGCACTGGTAATTTGATGGATGTTGCTAAACCTCTGTAATTTTATCAGGAAACATTCGATAAATAATTGCTTCTATAGACGGTACATTTGGTGATATAATGCACGTTCATTGAAAATAAAACAAGCTTTTCAGCAATGTGCAATTAGATTTGTCATAGACTGTATGCTACCCCTAATGTCATGAGTATGTTTTACACATTTTATCTTTTTATTCTGTGAATGAGTTGAGTGTTCATGGATGCACATTATGAAAAGCAGCCAGATTCCTCTTCCAAAAGGAAAAAGTTGGGCTAAAAAATTAACAGCCTTTGAAAAATACAACTCCTCCTCCCCCTTATAAACCATGCTTTCCATCCTAGAAGTAAGGATAGATCCTTTGGCACACTTCTGGGGAATTTATGGCTGTGTTCTGCCTTCATGAACACTATAGCCTGAATCAGAATTCTGTCAGAAACCTACCTCGTCAGGAATGGGACATATACATCTTTCTTTGCAGGAAAGCATGTGGATTATACTATCCATAACACGAAAGTGTAAGATTTTCCCCGGTCTGCACATGTTCATAGCCAATGTTTCAGATATTAAACGAATCACCATTCCTAACTATAATAGCATTATCAGCCAAAGCATTATGATGGATTTTGTTTCTTGGGAAAATCTTTCATCTCGGAGAATATGCAAAGGGGAAAAATTGTGTATGGATACTAACGCATGTTTGGAAAGAAACCTCTTACAGTTTTCAGATAGGTACATCCATGCCTTAAATATAGTTGCCTTTTTATCAGTGCACAGCTATTAAAAAAAAAAAAAAAGCTTGCTGCTTTTAAATCTTAATTAAAAAAAAAAAATAAAAAGACATTTTGCCCTCTGATTGCATCTTTATCCTCTCATCTATTCTCTGCTGACCTATATATCGGCATTGCACACAACATAAAGGGACCGACGAGCCTCAGAGCAGGTAGGTCTAGAAAGTATCTATCTCATACCTTTTGGTTACCACTGAGTACACAAACTGTACTGATAACAAAAACAAGTTAATATACCTAGCAAGTAATCTATGTGCAATTAGTTAACACCCTTTCTCCAGCTGGGAACTATGTTTTTCCAAATGTCCCACCCCAACCTGCATTAAGAGGGTAGAACGGGTGAACTGAGAAATATAATTCCTCGTGGTCACGAAGTTCTATAATCATGTAAAGAGATGTTATAGTTGAAGCAACAGTACCTTGAGTTTGGAGTGATGTAACATTTACAACCTGTGTACCTGATCAAGAAAAGGAGAATGTTCTCACATGAAGTAACTATGCAGACTCCTTTATATGTCAATCCTGATGAAAGACTCAAGAGAATTTTTTTTTTTTCCTCTCTCTCCACAGAATATCCTGCATCCTGGCAGGATAATCCTTTTCAATATTAGAAATCTATATAATAAAGCATATTGTATATCTGGATTTCTGCAAAGTATTTTATGTAATAGCACTGGACATACTGATTAAAACTTTCATTATATGGAAGTAACTATTCATATTTTAGCTTCATTAAGAGTTGCCTCTCAGATTATAGTAAGTAAAGTTGCTCAGGTCTTCTGCCTCGATAAGATCAACTTTTCATCTTTGTTGAGCTTATTTGGGAAAAAAGAGGTTACTGAGGTTTTGTTTTTTTTTTTAATACAAATAATAACCTAAGCTTTCATGATAAAGAGCATGGCCAAACTTAGTAGGTGTCTTAGAAGAGAGATGGACAGATAAAGAGTCTATGGAAACTTGCAATCAGGACAGACAATTTCTGTATTTCCTCTCTGAAGGGAGATTTGTCTTTGGCTCCTGAGTTACAGACTCCCAAAACATCATCTGTATTGAGGTACAATTAGGAAAAAAAAATACAACTCTGTTTAATAAATTGTTTTATAGCTCTGAAGGAGAAAATTATATAAAAATTTTGCTTTGTACAGTGAAACTATTATATTGGCATAAAAAAGAAATTGTTTGCATAAAATTATGTAGAAAATAATGGCAACACTACAAAAAAGATTCAATTTCTTCTTTCCAGTAAAATTCTTTAAGTTCTCTGTTGCACAAATATATCCGAATATTGGTACAAGGTTTATAAAACAGAATGGAAAGGTTTTTCTATATAGAAATGTTGAAAATAACCTACCACTATGGAAAATAAAGTAACTCTCCCCTCAGTTTAGCAACTATTGTTTACAGTTCAACAAATATTTAAAAGAGATTTACTGAAGGCAACTTGTTCCAATTCTAGGTTATTCGCTCTTGCAGTTGGTTTCCATTCAGCAACCACTGCCGCTAGGAAATTCTAATTCTTGTTCTCTGACAGTAAGTTTTAAATCTATCTTATCTATTTATTTCACAAAATTCAGATCAGAATAAATACATTAGGTGACCTTATGTCAAATGAGAAAGATCATACGCATGACACACTTTCTTATTGGGAAAAAAAAAAAGGATAAATACTCACACATCAGCATATTGTACTTTTTTTGTCTTTTTTTTTTTTTTTTTTAAGTCAGTGAAAAACTCTATTTTAATCAAATATTTGGTTGTAGTTGCAAGCATTCACAATTTTAATAAAAAAAGAAAACGTTAATGCTGATCATCAGCTTTCTGACATTAAATCAGCTTTTGCATCACATGGGAAGAAGAATGGTTCTGTGACATTCAATAATCAGAGGAAGAAAAAGTAGAAATAAGCTTCTTTGGTGAGCGTAAGTGCACACGAAGAGGCACACACCTCAACAGAGCATAGGGATTGGAAATGGGTGATGAGCTAATAAAATGGGGGAAATTGTATTTGAAACAGTATTAGTAAAGTGAAATGAGGTGACAGAAAATACATAAGGAATGAAAGTACAAAGAATCAAAATCTGCACTTTGAAGAAAAAAGAACAAAGAGGAATCCATTTTGACATACAAAGAGAGTAATCAATGTAAAAACAATTTTCAAATATTTTGAGCTGCAGATAGATAGAATTCTTTTTTAGCTGAGAAGTATCTAGGACCGCATTAATGAAAAACAAAAAGGATCATGCAAGCTATCTACATCAGTTACGTAACTGTGGCCTCTGAACAACTAAGGCAGTACAACCCAAGCAAAAGAAATCTTTCATGAAATAGGTTAGTTGGTATTCAGAAATGCCTATATGCAGAAATCAAATTTCCAAAGTCTATGAAACCAATCTTCAAAACACAGTTAAAGACCACCTATAGGAGGTCTTTAACATCAGATTTTCCTTCCCACTCATGCCGCATAAGTGCTTTCTACAAAAAAATAAAAAGAACAGCTTGGCTCCTGCAAAGCCCTTTCTTTATATTAAATAAACTGGAAAACTGATATATACTGCATTAAATATCCCAATTGCCATTGCACTACTATGACTACATACCACGTAAGAATATATCAAAACAAAACCTATGCCCCATGTAATGGATCCATCTTAGATCTTATTTTGTTCATCAAACGTCAAGAAAATAGGTATATAAGATTTGCAAAATTTAACTAATATTCCCCCAAGTCCACCTTACTTCCAATCTCTTATTTATAGTTTTGCTAGATACCTTTGTTATTTTTTTTACCTCAGACTAAGAGAGGGCTTAAAAATTTTGACTCTGCTGTATGTCTGCTTGCAAGCATTTTAATTTCATTAGAAAACTGCCATTTGTGCCTCATCATGTTTGGATGTTTTTCTCTAAGCTTATACAAAAGGGTACATTTTTGCTGTCATTAATTGCCCAAACACATCCACAATCTTATATTTTCTATATTTCTATTCTATTTAGAATTTTTGATTATTATTATTTTTTAAAAATAGCTGTTAAATGCTTTCAGTAGGACTTTTTTTTTTTTTGTTAGTTCCCTACATGAAAAAACAAACTGATATTAAAAGTAAAACAGAAAACTTTCACTAAAACAACTAATAGAGGAGTCTCTTAGCAAGAAACCTTTCACTTAAGATGATAAGAAATCACTTATTCCTCAACACTCTTTCCCCCTCCCAAAAAGATCAGTCAATCCAGTGGTTCCAAAACTGAAACAGAAACAAAACCTGGTATAGACTGAAATAAAACCAACTCTAAATGACAGTCAAAGTGAGAGACACTGAATTCAGCACAGAAAGAGACCTGTAACACAGCTACAAGCCAGGGCAAGCCCAAGTATGTAAATACTAATTTGTTGTCATTATAAAAATGTCTGACACTAAGATCCAGTTTCCATTCAACAGTAACTACAGTGTCTCAACAGTTCCCCATCATTCTGTATTCCTGAGAGAAGTAACACACAGTTCTAGTACGATACACAACTGGAAACATACTTCTGCCTCCCGCTTGCAGTCAGACTGATGATCACGGATGATACATGGACAACTGACACAAAAAATCTGCTTGATGTCAGCCATGACTAGTTTAATTAGCCAGTTGCATCTTGTCTGTTTGTTACAGAAACAAGCACAAAATCATCAGACAAAGGACCTGGCAAAGTGATCATGTTTTCAGATAATTTCAAGTGGCAGTGGTGATGGGCATGAAGCACAGGGGCATGAATTCAGTGGGGGGATGCTTGGCCTGTGCTCCATGCAGAGTGGTGACCCCGCTCACCTCGGCCTCTGTCTGGTAAAAGAGATGGTGGGTGAACTTGAAGATGGGGCTTACACTGATTCCATATTCACTACAGCCCTGTGCTATGCCAATCTGCTCCTTGAGCGAGTTTCAGTGGAAAACCTATTCTAACAGCCTGTTTACTGCAGCCCAGAAGCTCCTCTAAATGCTACAGATCTCACTGTTGGGCCTGAGAAAAATTACCGTAGATGTAATACGTACCTTTTAAGTTAGACAGCACACCATATAACAATGTTAGAAATCATCGATGTAAGAGATGATTATATGACGAAGTAAGTACAAGTTGGTTTTCCAGGTTATGGCGTTCCTGCCTTACCACATCTTTTTCTCCACCATGACCACAACAGCAGCTCAAAGTTTTAATTCTGTGATTTGCATCAGAGGTCTTCATTACTAATTTTATTAACCTCCTACTGCATTCCTGCTGATAAAATCAAGGTTCATCTACAGCCACACCGGTGAGCTTCTGCCTCAGCTCAGACAGGTTATCATATTGGGCAGCTTAATTTTCTGCAAGAACAATATATATATATTTTCTTTTTCTTCAAAGAATATTTAACACTATTGATTAAACTAGGACAACAGAAAAGGCTTTTAACTGAAGATATGATGTAATCAACTAGTATAATACAAACTTTTAGTACAGATTTCATGCTTCTATAACCTTGACAGAAAAAAGCGAGATGGCTGAAAACACAGTTGATCAAATCCAACTCTGTTCAAAGGACCATCTTGTGAAACACTCATCACTTAAGCCCTACTTTTCACTCAGAAAAAAGAAAAAAAAAACTTACGGAATGAATCAACTGCTAACATTATGAAAATGCAAATATAAACAAGAGGAAACAGTCTGTAAATCCAAATACAAATGTAACCATTAACAACACATACACCACATAGAGGTAGAAACAACACAGGAATCACATACCTGCAAAAAACCACCCAGCAAGTACCACAAAAAAAAAGGGGGGGGGGGGGGGAAGAAAAAAAGAATCAAAAGCAACTGCAAGACTGTAAAACACACGCTTCATTTGGCAAGTCTGAATGAAATACTGTAGCACTTATGTCTGAGTGCAACGGTACACGATTAAGACCCTGAACTATCAGCAATACCAAATTAAACATTTTGCTCTGTGAGTGATATCATTAAAATTTCAGCCTTGACCACTCTGTTGTTGAGTGCGTAAAGGACTGATCACTTTTAAATGGAAAGGCAAAGTGAATGAAGAAAGAATAAAATTAATCTTCAATTAGGTAAGTCTCCTTTTGTTGTTTGGTTCAGGCAAAAGCAATAGACCGTACGTTTCAAGTGACTAAATCTACCTTCAGGTTTCTGATGAATACTGAATCTCTGTGGGGCTGTTTCTGTCAGTAACAGCCATTTTTATTGCTCTGGGTTTTCTCACTGGCAGCCACCTGCTAATAACACTGCTACAGATTAGCGGGGTGCTCTGGAGTTTGGACACAGATTAAAAAGTAATTTAGAGCTTGGGCTAAAATACATCTAGAAGCCATAATACACAATTTAAGCCACTTCTTTCTTGTTTGGGAAATGAGTTGTCTTTAGAACAATCAATTTATCAAAAAAATAAATAAAAAATGACTGGAAGCATGATCTTTTCCAGTTCTGTAACTGAGAATTTAGTAGGCTCAATTTTCAGTTCCACCACTGCCATGCACCATTTGTTTCGCACATGCATATACACAATACCAAATTTCAATTTAGTAACACAGTGGCAAGAGTCACTCTGAACATCAAGTTATGACAAACAGACTTCCTACATGCCACTGAAAAGCCTCAGCACAGCAAGAAGGAGGCGCAGAAGTCCAGCCATGACAGAGTGCCCCCACAGCAGTGAAGGACAAAGTACCGTGGATATGCTTCGTCACTGCGAATCACTCCTGCCTTCTACATTAGCAGCAATTAAATGAAGCTCCCTAACAACAATGTGGACATATGGAAAAAGAGAGCCCTTTTCTCTTCAAATATTTTGATCACACTGGAAGGAAGAAATCCTGCTTGTCTCTTGGTCCCTTGAAAGGCATTCAAAGGAAGTCCAGCAAGGCTCCTCTTTCCTCATCCTTCCTCCCTTCCCTCAGCTAGAATGGCGGATCAGCCATCAGATAAGTCTTATAAAAAATAAAAAAAGGCTGTCTTCCTTGGCAAATTGCATCCCATAAACTAAGTCCTAACCTGTAATCCAGAGTAAGCAGGCAGGAGTGAAGGCATGTAAGAGACTGAATGGCCTGTCTGGATTTCCCTTGGAAAGACCAAGGTACAGACCCCTCCTTCAAAATAGCATCAGTAACTGTCCTTGCTCCTCTGCAGAGCTTTGTGCAAGGGCAACTGCATCTCTCTGCCAGCTATCCCAAAGCACCATCTGTCCAGCCATTTAGTGTGTGGCTGAAAATGCAGTCCACAAATAAGAGCCAGGAGGTTTGAAAATCAGAGCTCTAAACTCTCTTTACCAACTCTGTGACTAATTGTTACCTTTTGCCTCTCAAAAATCATCACGTGATAATGAGAGACGATCTGTTTCATAAGGAAACATAATCTAGCTCTTGAAATTACAACTTTTGGGAGCCTTCAGTGTCTAAAAATGTACTTTCACCTAAATGTCAGAGCTGACTTCTATCTCCGTAGTTCAGTTAGCCACAATCTTAGAACCAGTTTTGGAGATTTCAAAATTCTGATCTAAAATGGATAGGTTTGCCTTATCTCAAATAATTATGATATCTCACAGAATTTGTCAAAGATCACAAAAAACCCAAACCTTACTTTTCTGGAATCTCTGCAGTACAAGGGAAATTATGCTACAACATGAATTTTCTGAGTATTATTCCCACCTAAAAACAAGAGGAAAAACCCAATTTAAACATGTCCTCTACAATAATGCTACTTTTACTTCATTGATATTGCTGTTGGATATGTTCATGATTTACCTGGCTTACCTTGAATCTATGCTTCATTTATTACAGAGTAGATATGTTAGTAACTATAAACAGTTGACAAAAGAGAAATTGAAAGACCACTAGAAAGCCTTGAGTGTTTTGCTTTAATAGTTTTCAAAAATCATAACTATTTTGTAACTAACTGAAATGGACAGCCCTCACAACATTTAAACCTCTTTCCATCATGCATATTTTGAAAAGGTATTTTAAACACTGAAGTTTAGTATGACTGTTAGTATGACTGTTATTAAGCCACTGTAGTTCTGAAAAACAAATGCCATGTGAAGTTCAGCAAGCACCTAAGATTAATATTATGAAGTTTTACGTTATGTGTTTTTTCTGTTATATTAATTACAAGTGTTTATTTTTTTTTCTTCTGTATTAAGGAAGTAATGAAAAAAATTAAGTTCATCAGGAAATAGTCTGTTTCTACAGAGCGGCTGAAGTACCGACTTTATTTTTAATAGCCATTAATCTTTAAGGATAGAGGTACCCATGTTTTACTCATAATCATAAACTCCTATCCGTAACAAAGAGAAATAAACACCATTTCTGTAATTTATATCATTTTATCCATCAAACAATTTATCTGGGGCAAAGTCAATGGTTGCACTAGCTTATGTCTAATTAAAGTTTATTTCGGCAGAATAATACTGGCCTAGAGAGCAAGAAGTCTAAAGAGAACACAGACCATGATTGCAAGTGAGACCAACCTTCATCCCTGTTCAAACACACGTACAAAAAGCAATGCTCCTGTAAAGGAAACTTGGAAGAACGCAGATGAGACTCATTTCCTACAACATGGCAGTAACACATTCTAGAAATTGCACATCTACCTAGAGTTTATTTTTCCTATTTCTGCCACAATCAACAACTACTTTGAGACCTGTAAACTGCATCTTCCACCACCACGTTAGGAAATACTTCAGTTTGACCTGCTTTGCCTTCCACTATATTGCTACTGCAGACAGAGATCACTTAAGTATTTGTTACTAACAGATGGGTGATGCCAATTGAATATGCTCTCATCACCTGCGTATACTAGACTTTTCTCTGTGCATTTTCTTTAATTTTTTTTTTTTTCATTTGAGGACCTTACATATCTAATCAAATGTAGCTGAAAAGAAAACCTCACAGCTGAAGACAAGATTTGAGTGTTTTTTTTTTTTTTTTTTTTTTTTTTTTTATCTTGTGAGAAAGATACGCATCTTCAATTACTTTGACAAAATCTCGTAGGAGAAAAGCCAATTGACACTCAAATGAGATTTGAGTTTACTTCAAGCTAAAAATGGGAATTCTGCCTTGCTGAAATACAGACAGGCATGTGGATCAAATTAAATTATTTACTAAGCTACTAGTAAATAACAATAAAAGAATGGTCTTTAAAAACGTGGACATTGAAGCTCAGACCTTAAAGATTAAAAGTACAGTCTGAAGCTTAGGTTTCAGACTTGCTTTGACTGAAGCTTTGCATGTGACAATGAATTCATTAGTACTAAAACATTAATTCTGTAACACTGTATTATTATGATTAATATATAACTTGGAAGATTAGTAAACAGGAAAAATTGGTGATAGAGGTTAAGTGAGGTACTTGACTGAAAAGCAAATGGCACTAGAAACTTTCTCACTGCAGGCCAAAGTACAATCAACTCTATTTGATGGATCATTATTCTTTGAAATCCTGTCAGCATGAGCCAGGCAAATGATAATGTGATTTACTGTCCCTTTACTGCTTCCTTCCTACATTATTTCCCCTAAATTGACAAACTGAACTTACAAATTCTATAGAGACTTTCACCTCAGGATGTCAAAGAACTTTATAAAGCAAATTAATCAATTAATCAGAGAACCACAGTGGGGTATTTTATGCAAGAACAGAACAAAATACAAGTGCAAGTCCGGAATACATATGAAAGGAATAAATTCAAATGTCATGATAACAGAAGGATAATTTGAATGTGATTGAGCCTGAAACTTGGTGAGGATGTAAAAATAGAAAGGTTTTGGGATGGGGCTGCTTTTTTTTTTTTTTTTTTCCTAATGTATGACTGTTTTTCAGTCAGAGAGAAATAGGAAAATATAATTCTGTGAAACTGTGAAAAGTTATTTCCATTCTTTATGTCCTGGTTTTAAAGTGATCAGCAAAACCTATATCTTTAATAAAAAGGCTTCTGGGTGCTTTGATTTGTGTAACTGACTATGGACTCTGCTTTACTGTTCACTTATTTGCATTTTCTAAACCCAGCTATGCTTGTAGCTCCCTTAAAGCAACACAAGTCAGGAACAGATCCTCCAAAGAAAGTAAAATTACACTTATTGGGGAGAACAGTTGAATTGCAAGTCACCCTTGGACAAAGGATTAATAGCAGTCATATAATCAATAAAAACATTACTTGTGTCCAGAGATTTCACTACCCACAATTTACCCATAGTCATCACGTCACATATGAAATTGTCCAGAAAAGCTCAAAAAATTTGCTCAGAGTTTGAGAAACAGACCCACCCAGCTGCAGCTGCAATATACAAGTTAGAGCAGGAGTTATTTTAATTTTATTTATAAAATGACGCTCAATAATGAAATTCTCAAACTTTCTTTTAACTGTTGATAACTAATACACAATAATGCTCCAAATACATTTTAGATCAACAAATACATGAAAAGATAATGCATATTACCTTTCAAGGTTAGCACAACTTTGTTCAAGTGATGAACTGATGAAGTGATGAACTGAAAAAGATGTTTATACTATTTTTCCACAAATTTTGTTCTTAACTAAAGCTGTTTTGTTATGGACATGCGTCATGATAGTAGAGTAATCTTTAGGACAAGTACTAAAAGCACCCAAAAAACCAAAGCAGGTATATTGCTGTAAGGAGATAGTCTTCCTTATTATCAGAAATTAATCAGTCTCAAAGCAAACCTATAGATTGTGATTAATTTTCTGTCTTTGCAAATCATTGCCCAGAAAGTGCACACAGTTGATCAGCTGATCAAATAATGTGCTAAAATCCGTACCATGAAGAGACTTCTCCTTCCAATTACAAATCAAGACTTTTTTTTTCCCCTCCTAAGGTGGAGCTCTACAGTAGCTCAAAACCAGAACTTGTTTATGCTTGGTAGATTCCCCATGAGAGCTATAAGCATAACCTTTATCAAAAGTATTTCAACGTGTGAGGCCTCATTTCAACAAAACCCAGTAAAACATGTAACTTCAAGCCTGTGAATTCAAATTAACTATATTTAAGTGATTTACTTAGATTAGAACCTAAAATCCAAATCCTAGTCCTTAACTTCAAAATATATACTCATAACTCAACTAAATTTTTAATTTTATGTGCCATAACACACAAATACCTTTCCAAATTCTCTAAATTCTGGTTGAAAGTAAAAGATCAAAATATTCCACGAAAACAGATTGCACATTATTTCTATTTTGGACAAGACAGAATGAAGTCCCTTTCTCAACACAGAAGTCTTGTTTAATGCAGCATTGTATTGTTTTGCACATGTATGTGTGTTTAAATATGTTTAAGATTCAAATGCCTTAGAAAATCTCTAATTGTCTACTCTCAAAATCAAAACTATTTAGAAGCATATTCATCATTTTATAATTTTTTGTCAGAAAATGGTCACATTGTGAGTCACCATTACTCTTTCTTCCTGTTTTTCTAAAGTGCAGGCAAGCTATATCCAAAACATATTTATGCTCTGCTGACCAAGAAAATAGATGTAAAGCCATACAAAACGTGGAGCTCTCCTATACCTCAGCACCACTCCAAACTAGTAAACATGCTATTTAGAAAGACTTGCTAGCAGACTAGATGTGCTTGCCAAAAAGCCTGCAGTACGAGATAAAATGCTTCATAACAATAAAGTGAGTTTATAGTCTTTTCTCATTTAGCATCACTTCTGCTCGGTGCTGCAAGCCAGGGACGCAGGGAAAAGGGGCATGTTGGACCTGTCACAACAACTGACTGTCAGATATTATAATATCCGGTGAAACACCGAGAAGAAAATCTTGGTTGCAGTTCTATTTCACAAGCCCTAAAACTGCAGAAATAATTTATTTCCGTTGCAGAACTACTACCACACATTCCTTTCCAGCTACAAATTTTGGCTGCCACAGAAACCCTGTCTGGTCCAGTGCTCTGAAACTCAACAGTGGCACCCAGTGGTGGTTATTTATCACATCAAAGTACCAACAATATTATTTTATTTTTCGATGCACCACTTAAAACCAATTTTCATTTTTGAACCTGTTCAAAAAGATTCACAAATTATTATAATTGAAAAGGCTATTGCTACCTACCATTTTAAAATTACTTTTCTCATTTAAATTTTCAGCCTGTTTCAGGTATGCTTTTCTTTCCTTTTTTTTTTTTTTAACATGACATTACCTATATTTATTTTTATTTTTTTTCAATCTGCTAGGTATTATTCTAACAGTCCTTCTCTGCTCTGCGCAATGACAACAGTAGCTGCTGATTAAGAATTCTTTCCAAATTAAGTGAATTCGAGGTTGGTGTTTTGAGTACTGAAACCTAAATGGAGTGCTAAAAGCAAACTTTTTTTTTTTTTTTGAATTAAATACTAATGTAAAAACTAGGAAACAGTGATTGCATGATTACTTAGAGGAAACAAAATAAAAAAAATGAAGAGGTGATAAGAACTGTATATATTAAATAATGTGCTAGGAGACTTTCTAGGACACAAAGTTGCACTCCTGTCCCAAGGGGGCAAAGCAGCAAAAGTATGGATGAAGGCTGCTTAAAAATATTTGAAACTGCATACAAGTAGTCTACACATTATCTCTTTGAGCATTTTAAGTTATATTTATATGTGCATTTGTTCTGGGGTTTAAAACCTTAACATCTTTGAGGTGTTAACAGTAGATCAAGCTTTCCACTCAGAACCCAACATGCCAGATGGCAAGTGTGTGCACATATTCAATGTGCAGGAAAATCTCTCCTGACAGCCTCAGCTCAGTACTTACTCTACAAATTTGTATTTAGTATCTTCAGATTAAGACATCAGGACTACTTTTGCTTCTCTTACTTTGGAAATGACTACATGTATTATCTTGTTACTGTTTTCAAAAACTCATGAACTTAAGAAATGGCTTAGTAAAATAGTTTCTCATCATTGCTAATGGTGTAGCAGGGCACTGACAAAAAGCTGAGGAAGGTGTCTAAGGAGCTCAGCTGGCAGATGCATGTAGGATAGAGCACCTTTTCTTTCCCTCATTTTACAGAGTGTAATCAAGTGCCCACATTTTCAGCTGTACATAGTCATAAAGATCCCAGTGCAAATGAAATGGCCTGCTTGCAAAAAGCAGACAATTCACCTGGCTGTTCTTCAAGAGGTCAAGTGGCCAAAGCCTTTTCCTCCTGGAAGCTGTATTTTCCCAGCACCCACACATAAAAGTACAGAAAGACAGAAGTTTCCATGGACACTAGCTGAAATTAAACAGTGCCCTAGAGACAGTTCTTTATGATTGAAAATGCCATTTTTTACTGAGCTATCTCAGACTCATTGCAGGTACTTGGATTAGGTGAACACCATACAATCTACATGCAAAGAATTAATAATCTACCAGCAGTATAAATATTTCTTTTCTGATTTCATAGTGCTTCTAATTGTATACAAACAATAAGGAGCTCAAACATTAACAATCTGAATGGAGTTTCATTCAAAGAGATCTCTAGGCTCACCATCTTACCACTTCATTAGATAAAAGGTTGAATGAATAAACAAATCTTATGTCATGCCCTTAATGTCACTAAAATATAGCACAAATGTAGGAATGAATTCCAGAGCTGATGGCTCTCTACTGAGAAAATTCTGCTTTTAGTCCTTATATCTTTTACTTTACAGGATGTTACTGAAAGCAACTCATTGTCTTTCAATATGCCAAGCATTGCAAAGATAGGCTTTACAGGTAAAGCTCGTGACCTTGAATAGTACCCAGAAACAAGTAAGAAAGTTGCACACAGTGCACAGAATTGAGGGGAAGCCACCTAATGGCACTGCAACTGCACATCCACTCTAGCGTTCGCTGCAAGCCAGAGCAGTAAGCAAGACACTGCGTAAGCATTGAGTGTGCACCCTCATAATTCAAAGTATACAGAAGGATACTGTAACAAGTAATCATAATACTGAAAATATATATCCAAAAACATCCACCAGAAATAAGAAATAATATAGAACCCATAGAATTGCGACCCAGAACTACAGCCTTTCTGGTATAACATTGTATAACATTACCGCACTGCCTGCAAAATTAGCACCCATCTAACATGGAGTACCTGAGTAAATATGGCAGTATTGCAAGAAGTCCTCGGTAGCCTCATTTTTAGATTAAAATAAATAAAGATATAGGCCCAAAAGCAAAACACATTTACTTTCCTACTGAGAAGCCTAAAGATGAGTTCCAAGCTGAAACACTTCATTTTATCTGAACCCTAGCATACAAAACAGGCACAGCTCTTAATCTATGATCTGAAAGCATGCTGCTTAGGGCATGCAACTTCATCTCAAAATTTGACAGTTTTTATGGTCTTCTTCTACTTCAAAACATATATGTTTGCAGCAAAATGCTGTTAATTTTGTACTAATACCAGGAAAGGTGAAGCAGTGGTTTTCATCCATCTGCTATTCCAGCCCCTTCATGGAGTTGAGAACTAAGGTTTTCCTCCTCCCTGAAAACACCACCCCTGAAAAGGGATTTTAAGTATTGTTCGGCAATGGATGCCACCCTTCCAAAAGCTGTGATCTAAACCAGAACACCTAAACTCATATTTTATGATTAGAAACAAAAAATTATTTACTCTCAGAATAGTAAACAGTGTTCAGAAGGTCAGAGGTATTCAACTTTGAGGAAACAGAGCAAGATAACTCACTTTTTTATTTAGCACTTGAAAAAAAATTGCTTAGTACTAAAAAGAATTGTTTTTCATTTGAACCAATACAGCTAGCAGAATAGGAAACCATTGATTTTCAAAGTGTTGCCTTTGTGTTTCCAGAGAAATTACATTTAAAAAAGCATTTATTTCTCTGCTGATCACTTTTGTAACTACTATATAACTTGAAAAAGCCTGACAATGCTGCATGTCTAGTAAATGTATATTATGAGTGTTCATATAACATAGAATTATCTTTATGCAAGGATCTCAGTGGTTTATGATATGGAGCCCAATCATTATCAACTGCATATATTAAATATGATTTATTTTTCCATGAAACACTTCAATTCATTGTTAAAGAAATCTCTTACTACAGAGACTTTCTCTAATATTGCTCACCAAGGCACTACTTTTATTGGTGACCGGCACTGTGATTTATCACAGATTTTTTTTAGCTCCATTTTCTTACGTACCTGTAAAACAAAACTGCAGACATGCAAACATGCAGAAGAGATACTGCACAGGTCTTTTTTATCCAGCAAGTAAGCTGGGTTTTGTAAGGGAAGGTTTTTGGGTTATACAACTTTTGTGGAAGCTAGCAATATAAGCATTTTTATTGTAGCTGAGATTTTTCCCCCTCTCTGCAAGCTGCCTTTACTGATTCAAGTGAAAAATTTCAGAAGGGAACCATTTAATCTTTCAAATGTTTCAATTTTTCACTGTGCTATTAGGCTTTATAAAGAACCATAAAGAATGGAAAGTTTCCCCTTTGTGGCAACACTGAATCAGAGGTTCCTTGTACTTCGTATTACTTTTACAGCCTCTGGTTCCTTATGCTGGAATGGGAATTCTGGAAACCATGGAGGTCCAAGGCACATAACTCTGTTTTCATGGGAGCAAAAGGGTTTGGCTGGTGAGATGGCACATGATTCAGCAAGAGAGCATCTCTTCTTAACGTTTTTTTCCCCCCCCCGTGTAAATATTGACTTTGATCTGAGAAAATGTAGCTACTGCAATGACTTAAAATTTTTCAGAGCTAATGGCTCTTTTTGCAAAAGCCATACATATCTTCCTTCAGAGTACTATTTTATCTTACTAGTTCTCAAAAAATCCTTTTTTTTTTTCTTTTTTTTTTTTCACATAGAATGACACATACAAATGCTGAAACTTGCAAAAATTAACTGTTGTCATCTAAAACTCTGGTATCTGTTCTAGCCACAGCAAACAGGCTCCTCAGCATCTAAGAGAAAGAAAATCTAAGTTCCACTTATCGCAAGGTTTGGAAAATTAAAGAAATAAATCATCTTCAGTGTTTCTTCAATGACTGCAGTAAGTTGCAAGAGTATCTGAAGTATCTGAAACCTGAGGTGAAGTTTTCTGCTGCTTATCTCACTGCCACTACTTCCCTACAAATGACCCTCTAGCAGTACTCCAAACACAGTTATTTTGGAAAATGCTAAGATTTTGGAAAAAAGAGTCCAAATATTCATAGCAGTTGTTTGGCACAATTGTAATGAAAACATGCTTATCTTCCATATCACTAAACATTCTCCCTTTGATAAATTACATCTCTATCACCTTTTCCAGCATGAAAACAACACTTTCTATAAAGCTCTCTCTGAAGTTGGATTCCAGACCAGATTGCTAACCTAAAGGAATTTTGTATGTGACTCCCACTGTTATTCAGTGTTGTTTTTTTTTCTTTCTTTCTTTTTTTTTTTCATTTCTTAAAAAGCCTACTACTGAACTGTCAAGACCCCATGAATACAACTATACCTGTAAAGATCTACAAGGATTCAGGATTTTCCTAAATAATAAGTGTTGACTTGACAATCTCACCCAGATTATCAAATTTAGTTTACCTCTTGCCTTGCACCAAAGCATATAAAAAGAATTCTCCATCTGCTACTGCAGGAATAACTTCTCCCCTTAAAAGACCTTATATATTCAAGCAAACTATGCTTAAATAAGGATTCATTGCTATAGATGAACTGCACAAAAGGATGCTTTTGTATCTGCACTCTTATTTCAGAACAAGAGCTTGTATAATTATTCAAAATACATTAAAAAAATCCAGTGTGTATTGATAAAATTCCCAAAGGCATACTGTTGTAAGTGGAATATGCCTTCTATTAAACTATTTTCTTCTCCAATTAAGAATAGAATGTAAAATTCAGTAGGCTTCTGAAAAGTTATAAAGTACAAACAAAAGAGCCATTTTCTATTATGCTGATCAGTAGATGGGTATGGCTTAATCCGCTTATTAGAAGGGAAATACCTTGCCAAAATTGACAGATCTAATACCTTAATCTGTTGTACCACATGTGTTAGCCTATTAGGGAACAAATTATGGAGAAATCCAGACAGAGAACCACAATAACGTCCTTAGCAAAGACATGCAGTGCCTTCCAGTATCTGCAATTAACTGTGAATTACAGAGACCTCAAATACCAACAGCTTGCTCTGTTAAAGACTCATTTTGTTTCCGTACAGGTTTCACTGGACAAAAAGAACCCGAGGTTCAAATATCATGAGTAGGTTGAGAAGAAAGTAACTCTAAGAAAGTAACTCTAAGAACTCATGATCCTCCACCCGGGCTTCTGTATGCCCCAAGAAAGTTGCATTTGC
Organism: Anas acuta; assembly: GCF_963932015.1. Lineage (NCBI taxonomy): Eukaryota > Metazoa > Chordata > Aves > Anseriformes > Anatidae > Anas > Anas acuta. The sequence goes on from NC_088985.1 coordinate 11,354,625, forward strand.
AATATAAAGACTTTTGCTTGATTATTCGAAGCCTTATTAGTGAAGAAAGCATACAGAAGCTTGTTGTGCCAATAGCACAGATCTACTTGTTTGGATTCCTTGTTACTGTTTCTTCCTGCACTTTGTCCACTGGCTGGATAGTGTTAGCAGCCTCAAGAAGACGCTAGTCAAGTTGCACAAAGTTCTGATCAGCTCCTGCACTAAGTTTCCAGTTAGCCGAACTGCTAAGTCAAACAAGCTTCACTCAGTAAGATCTCAATCTTCAGAAATGTCAGCCTGGCTCTTTCATAAGCACTGAATTCACTTGCAACAGTGCAACTCTTAATGGCTCCAATGATGTAACTTCATCTGTAGGAACTGTTGATTCAATATGATGGAAATGTTTCATACATTTGTATTCATATCATACTCATAATGGTTCCAAAGGAGCTATTTAATGTCAATTAAATACTATTATAGTGTCAAAGGGAGTTCATTTTCAATATATTTTATTCTTCTTTTAATACTTTGTTGCAGTACTTCTACTCTTTTATTTCAATAACGGTACAGCAAAGTTAACCGAGTACAAACGAAGTGAAATAACGAACAATTTCCTTTTGCTCACAAAGTAAATTATACTGGCACTTGCTTGTGTGCGTGTCCAAAGTATGGTCTCTTCCCTTTGTTCTCCAACCGTTAAAAAAATCAAGAGGAATAACTGAATAAGAAAGTATAATAATAATTTATGGGACTGCTGAGAGAACCCTCTTCCTCCTTGATAAATAATGTTTTTTCTCTGTTCTGACAACTACACTTCAGTCAACCCTTTTTCTCCTTTTCTCTAAAAATGCTTAATTCTCCCATCCTTCAGCTAGTTCTAGGCTCTCCCTCTCACTGTACTCATTTGTCTGATATCTTCCTATCAGTTCCCCACTTCAGTTAACCAGTGACAGCAACATTTTTTTCCCTCCTTGTCGTTCCCCCCTCCACCTTACACAACCCTAACATCTATCTTATATCCTTCTTCACACTCTTTTTAACCTAGCAAATTTTTGTGACTTTACCTACATTTATATTTGTTTACATTTATTTTCAACCATATATATTATTATTATTTTTAAAAACATACCTGTCCTTTTGGTCAGATTTTTCTTAATAGAGATATAGTCTGCTACAGACTGGTATTTTTTAAACAATCTCCAGTGTGACAGGAATTTCTTTTACTATTTATTTAGAAATGCTTTCAGATTTGTCTCACATCTGTTCCATGTGAACTGGTACAGAAATGACCGACCCTGTGGTGCAACAAATCTGATTGAAAAGCATGGAGTTCTTTCCAGGTTACATCTGATTTTTTATATAAAGGCTAGATTGATGGGGCATTGAATATTTCTATTCTCCTACAAGCCCTAGAAAAGACTGCTAAAGAATTAAAGGTGATCTTGATAACTTTCTTCCCACTTTCACTCTTAAAGGCAGGTTTCAAATAACTTTTTTTTTTGTGTCTCTTATGACATCCTCCTTTCTAATTTCTATACCCACCTGCTTAACACAGGAAAGGACTGGTTAAGAGGGTAATAGGTGCGTTACTGAGAATTGATGGAAAGGGTCAGCTTTGCAGACTCTCAGAGTTTTTACTTTACCTGACTCAGAGCAAAACACTATCTAGCACTTTATTTTTTATTTTTTAATTTTATTTTTATTTTTATTGTTGTTGTTTTTTCTTCCCCAATACGAATCACTCTACTCACTGGGGAAGGGAATTGAAAACTAAGTTTGATCCTGACAAAGGGTTTTTAATGATATCTTATGCTGATATAAGCAAAAATAGTAAGTAGCTTGGCTTAGTATCTTCAAGATAACATGTGTTTGCCTGAAAATACTCCTTCTTAGGAATATTCAAAGATAATAGTCACCTTCAGAGATAATATTGTATAATTTACTGAGATGACCCATGCATACATTTCTAAATATTAAGTCACAGTGAAATAAAGACACATTGAACTGAGAAAGCAATGATATGAAATTAAGATGACAGGCTTGTGTAAAGGGAACTTCAAGACTCAGTTCTGGAGTAAAAAAAAATAATATATCTGATCAAAGGGAAGTACATTGGAAGGTCATATTCTTAAAGTATTTTTGCAGACAGAAATGACACAGCAGTTTTGTACCTGAGGTTGCAAACAGAAGATGTCATTTTCCAGAGGTGTTTAGGAATGGATAAATACAGAAAGATTGTTCATGCTAAAGGATGTAGCTAGAAAATGTACAAAAACTGCAATATATAGGATTAACACTGAATATTTCAACCGTCACTTCACTAATTCAACAAATACTTACATGTCTTACTCCCACTTCTGTTCTCAAGGAGCAAGGATATTCTGAGGTAATCAACACTTGTCTTTGAGCAATCCCTCTTAAGTGTGATGCTGAGCACATTCGCAGTGTGCAGACTTGAATGATTTGGAAAGGCTGGCTTCATCCTTGATGGCTTCTTCTTTATCATAATACTTGTAAAACTCATGGCAGATATTTAAAATAATGACAATAATTGCAGTCTGCCTCAATGCCTTTCAGAACATTCATATAAGCTTTATAAAAAAAAAACAAAAACAAATGTTGCAAGTTGATCAACCAAGACAAGTCTATAATTTTGAGAACTTTCTTAAATATACTTCATAAACCATTTATGCTATTAAGTCCTCGAATGCATACTTTGGACTTTCCCTTCTGGTATCATGATGGATTCCAAAAGCTCTCTTTTCAGACACAAGCCATACCACATTACAAAGGTGGCTACAGTAACACTACAGAAGCACTTTTTTTTTTTTTTCTAACAGTGGAAAAAACATATTTCTGGAGCCAAGGAAACCATTTTACTCTTACAAGTAAGATTAATTTTTCTATGAAGATGGCAACAGACACAATAAAGTTAGCCACAGTAAGGAAGGATCTCTACCTATTAGCTCCAGATTTAACAGTAGCATTTTTTTTTTTAAAGCTTGCTGTCAGTCATTAGACAACAGAGCACTGCCACGTTTCCCTATTCTTCCTGTGTCAGTGGCAAAAACGTTCTTTTAATATAAAAATAAAATTGAGCAGCAGGCTCTAATGTAGCTTGCCTTTGATCAACTTCATCAAGAGAACAGAGCAGTAGAATGATCTTCTGTGCAGTCAGAAACCAGACGAAATAACCAAGAAAAAACTCCCTAGAACAGCTCAAAGGAACTAGCTGAATAAAGACAGCAGTCATGCTGCTTCACTGACATTTTATGAAAAGACGACCTCTCTGAAGACTTTAGATACTTCCTATGAATAAATACAGGCAATTGTTCCAACCAGAAAAAAAAAGTTCAGATTTTAAAAAGGGATCAAGACAAAGAATTTTAACTGATTGACCCTGCACTTAATATCTTAAAAACATTGAATTAGCAAAACTATTATTTCAGTCTTCACAAGAAAAAAATAACACATTCCAGTATAAGTATGCACAGTCACAGTATCAAGCTTATTGTAAGTAAACGCTTATCTTAGTAAACTCACTGTATGCACTGAAAGCAATTTTTTAATGTAACTCTTACCTTAAAACAAGTATTCTACAAAATTTGCCTATTTCCCCATAAACTGAAGGACCATTCAGATTATACTTCCTCCTTTCTTACAACCCGTCTTTTTGGAAACGGGTATAAGTAAATGGTTTTATGCATATATATATACATGTATATATATATATATTTGATGTATGTACTTCACTGCATGCCTTTCCTGAGTCTGATGAAGGTAATGGAGATTGTTTTTCATTACACTAATAAATGTCAAAGAAATTTGCTTCTTTCAGAAATAAGCAGATATCTTCAAAAACATTTTGCAGCTGTCTGGAGAAACAATACTTCATGATCTCTGTTGCTCATTTTATCAATGTCTACTAGTTTTAAATACAAAAAAGCCTATGTATTAAACTCAGGTTTCTGATACACGGAATACATGCTATTTTCATTTGAAATTATTACTGAATATCTGCTGCAATGTTAGTATTTGTCGTAATACATGGAAGTCTGCAAATTTCTCAGGTCATCGTGACTCAGAAGATGAGAAGGAAAGTGAAAAATAAATATGCCAAGAATGACAGCAAGGGTTTCAGCATCTGTTGATCTACTTGGTTTCCCATGGCAATCTTTCATTACATGACTGCAAATTACTCATGCATATTCTTGCTTCCTAATTATGGGCCTGACTTCTATGAAAGCTACTGTAATTCATAACAAACAGGTCACCCTCTAGATTCATTGCAAAGAGAGTGGAGAATGAATTTCCTGTAGCTCAAATCTGTTTCAGCCATATAATTTGACAGCAGTGTTAATTCAGGAATATTTCTGTTTTTCTTCTTGTGAAAGACAGTACCAAGGAAACATTCAAAGATACTGAAAATCAACACATATAATGCACAAGCAAAATCTAATACCAAATTAAACAATTTAAAGGTAAAACAGGGGAATGTGTTGCCACAACATCTAGACATATTAACTCAGAAGTGAGGATGTGTTGGTCATCTACTATGCTTTGGGGAGGAGTGAAAAATTCACATTTCAATGGCTGTGAGCCAGCCAATAACAAATATAGCAACATAAATATATATGCATTTGAAGATTAATCCATAACTATGCTTTACAGGATAAATTTGACTACACATTCTTTTCAAGCATCTACCATGCTCCACCAAAGAGAACTACTGGATTGGATCTCGGAAGTAAGAACATCCAAACCTCCTCAAAAATTCCTACATCTATGGTTTTCACCTTTATTGTAGGAGAAAAGTAAGGACAATGGTATCTGCAGAATGCTACTTACTATCCAATGGGCACTTTTTGTACATTTAAAAAAGGTGAGACTCTTGGGTCCAGCTGCTTTTGAAGTACAAAGGAAACAGAAAGGTTGTTCATAAGTGTAAAAATACATCTGTCAATAAGATTATGGTATCTCTGGAGTTTTAAGGTTTTTGTTCTGAATTTACACTGTGTCCATGAAAATAAGGTTTTGATACAATGTTTGACTCCTTAAGGCCAGTCCAATATTAAATAAGAAAACTTGATTCACATCTGTACTATATATATATCTGTATAACTGAAACTTAGTTATTTTCCCCTCAAATTTCTGCTTTACTATTTTCTGCTCCCTTCTGGGCTGACAACTCTCAATCAGTTTGTATTAAGAGGTAGTGGATGAGTCAGGCACTTCAAAACAAACAACAGCTCCAGTCCCAACTATGTACTGAAGTTTGACAAAATGAAAGAACATGTGTCTCCACCTGCACAAGGCTCTAGCTGCACCCAGTGAAGTGCACAGAAGTGCACCATTACAGAACAGAGGCAATATGAATTTAAGTTTTCATTCTTTAAACCCTCAAGAGAAAAGTTACTGCTCAGTAGTTTGGATACTAAACCATGGTTTAGGCTCTAACACTGCTCAACCACAGACTGCACCACTGACCAGAAAGGTAACAGAGGCACCTTAGCAAGTTAGGGAAGGTGACCAAAGGGAGTACAGCTGGATGCCTGAACCTCTTGGATTCTTTTGAAACCCAAACAGGCTGTTACCTGCAAAGAAAACATGCTTTCCAAAACCTGTCAGTCATTTCTTCATACTTCATCCTCAGTAAGTAATAAGATTCAGGCATCTTTACTGACCCAGCCAGAGGTTTCATAAGGATAAATGCAGTGAAGACTGATGTATGACAGTGAGACTGTGGTGCCTAGGTTACTAAATTTTTGGCTTTCATATGGGTGGATTCTTATTTCAGGGTGCTGTCTAAATAACCAAAAACCAAGGTCACTAAAAATGCCGAGCTTGCAGCTCTTCGGAACCTTTGCTATCTGGGCTTCAAATACATGGCATAGTGGCTGAATCAGTGAGAAAACATTTGCAGGATACTGGAAACATACCAAAGTGCTGACAGGAGCTGAGCTCTCCACGCTGACATTCAGGGGATTGGAGAGTATCAGGCTAAAGCTCTTCTGTGTCTAGAGAGACTTAATTTCAGCAGCGTGGTTGTATGATGCATTTACTGTATTAGTCCTAGAGAGTTCTTCCAGATGCATTCCTAAAACTGCTTAGTGCGTTTAACAGGGAGCAAAGTAGCTCTGCCAGCAAAAATAATGAATAATAGATTAACCAATTAGAACTTTTATGGCACAGGTAATTACCAAGACCTTTAAGAAGGTACTGGAATATCTAGCATCACTTTCAAATCACTGGCATCTGGAGTCACAGATTTCCAAATCCTGTTGTAATTACTATAGGTATATCACATTGTAAAGGACCCTTAATTATGACTCATAAATGGTCTAAAACACACCCAAGTAGGAAAGTAACTCATATATAATTTCAAGTATTCTTACAAATAATCTTCCTCTAGTAATAAGCAACAATCTGCTATTATGAATAGCTAGAATTATTAAATAAAAATGTGCAATTTCAGTGTGTCATTTTGTCTATTCCTTTGGTAAAGCATATAGAATGATTTAAATTTTACAGAAGTCATATTAAAGATACATAGCAGAAACACACTTAAACTGTAAGATTAACACAGAAAAAAATTTGACTCATACATTTCAGCTTTTTTTTTTTTTTTTAAACTCTTTGTATTCGGGTTTAAATAGCAGGGTGATGTTTCTGTTCCACCTACATGTCATCTTTAAAGCTGATTTTTAAATCCATTAACCTGATTAGTCAAAGTACGTGGTAGCTTGAATAGTAATTTAAACAAGGTGTAACGTAAATTGGAGGATCGAGAGTTCATTTTCAATGACAGTGAATATAAGTGTATATATTGATGTATCTCATATATGTACCAAAGCAAGTACTGAATGTTAAATTATATGGCTAGTTCTACATATTAACTTAAACCTAGTCATAATTAAGAAAGTTTTGTTTCCCAAAAGTAGATTTCAGGAAGTAGCCAAAAAGATGTACTTATAAAAATTAAAAATAACAACACCTCAAATGTGTTATAAATTTAAAGATGGTTTTAGGCAGACTATTTGGAATTTTGGCAGACTTCTGCCAGAAACAAAAGTAATGCAAATAATACACAACATTTTCAAGACATCTCTCCCATAATCCTTGGGCAGAGACACCATATGCAACCTTGCGATCTCAGGGATCTTTATGGCAATCTGAGGACGAAGTCAGACGATGACACACAAATGGCTGCTACAAGTGCCCGTAGGAGTGGTTGCACTGCAGTAATTTTAAGTTTCTGGCCACGAGGAAGTCTGAAGAGATGGAAAATTGACACTAATAGCAGTTTTAACTGAAAAAGTAATTTCCTATGCCTATGGAGTGAAATCTGGGCAACACAGAAAAACCTCTGTTGTGTTTTATTTCCAATAATATTGCTCTTTATTGGCCCCACCTCTCCTATTGTTTAAAATCTGTTTAGCGTCTGTAGAGTTAGCATTCTTCAACAGGACATTGTTTTTATTTTTAAAACACTTCTACTAGCTAGGGACATTAGATGCATCAGAAAGGATATATTTGCAGCATTTGCAAAATCTGTTTTGCCAGCCTTGTGAATTCTGGAAGCAGAATCAAAAGAGCATGGGACTTGAGTGGCTCCTTAGTTAAGGCTCAAGGAAAATGGAGCTTTGATTCAAGCAGGCTAAGCAGACCTGTAAAGTGTTGTTTTCTTAAAGAAATAAATGACTGGTATATCTGATGTCTGATACAACTTTAGGAAAATTGGTTTCTAAGAAAGACATTTATTTTTGTGTAAAAAATAAACAATTTTAGCAATTAGACTCTGAGACTTTCATTAAATTATGATATACTTAACTACATTTCAGGAGAGATGCTTTCATGCAATCATAAAAACCTCAGAAGTCACAAAAGGCATAGCTAAGTTTTCAGAAATTTATATTTCAGTCCTGCAAGTATACACTAATCATGTAATTTCACCCATATATGTATATTACACCATGCAGTGTAAGGTCACTGCAGTAGATTAAAGCAAATAGTCAAGCTTTTAATAGACAAGCAAAGTACAAAGAACAAAGCTTGTGAAATTGCAAGGAACAAAGGATAACACTTGATACAAGATACAATAAAACTTTGGAGAAAAATAAAGGGAAAAGGTTTTGTATAAAGACTTTCTCCAAGAGTCCTGCAGAACTGCTCAGATTTTGTAGAGTGATCTTGTGTTAGAGGATTCCTAATCCTTATCATCATTATTAAAGGAGGTGAGAATACTCATCGGGATTCTTCTGTCAGATCAAGTGGTCTATTTCTTCCTAAGATACCAATTATGAAAAGAGAGTGCCATCTCTTGCCAGTATAAGATTGCTGGAGTCTTCAGTCTGGATACTTCAAAAGCTCTACTGAATAGATTTAGTTTTTGAGTGGTAACTGTATGGTAAAGGTCAAGTATGTCAGACGTAAGATATTTTAAAATCATAGAATATGAAATAGCTCAGAAACAACAGAGGAATTAACTAAATTAATACAACCACTACATCCTTGAAGCCCTTAGTATGATGTTGGAGGCAATTACCATTATTCAATAAATTTATTAGCATATTTTTCATTTAATAAAATATGAATATTTTTTATTAAAATTTACAAGGACATGTATGATAGAATGCAAATCTACCATCAGGCAATATTGGCATGGGATTGAGCAAAGAAAAAAAGCTTTATACTGTTACTGAGCTCCAAATGAAACACCTGTGTACTGTCCCATGAAGGCTTCCCTTTATTCATCATAGTAAAACTCCCAGTATAATGCCTCTTTTGTCAGTTACTGGAAAATAAACATTAAAATTAGGCACACAAGGAACCTGTGAGATTTCTAAAACTGTTCTCATTGCAACAGATTGTAACTGATATCTTTTACATCGCTAGCCATAACCACAAAACAGACCAGACAAGACCACAGCAGTTTCCCACCTAGCAACCCAGAGGTGTACGTTACAGTCCCTGCCCTATTTGAACCTATTCATACTTTTTGCAATTACTTACATAAGGGCTTGAGACTGCTCCTGAGTGTGCAATTTCTAAAGTGAAACAAAGTTATGACTTCAGATTTGTTCAATCAGTGAGACATTTACTTCAGATACTAAAACAAATGAAAAATAATGTTCACAGCCCGAATAAGACTCTTGAGGACCCATATTTATTTCCTGAATCTCAAGAGTTAATTAACATTTCCCAAGATTACTATTGAAGTGAATCAGTTCTTCTCCCTATTTTAATATCATTTAGAAGCTGAAGAAGCTTAAAAAGAAAAAAAAAAAAAAAGTTGTTCTGAACAAGTGCCTACTATAAGCAAATATATATACATGTATATGTCAAAATCACCGAAACATTCCTATCAGACTTTCTGCAGTGTCAACTCATCCTTTTTTCTTTTTTGTAATTTAATCACAAAAGTCACAAAGAATTTATAAAATAACTTTATGTATTACTTCGTTATCCAAATTAATTTTATTTATGTTCTCTGTGTTAAAGTGCACATCTCAGATACAGATGATATCCACAAAGAGAAATCTATCTGAACTACCTTGGGAAAGGTTTGGATCTGGTGGTTATAAGAAGGTATCTGCCATGGTTTAGACCTACTGAGTAATCTCTTCCATTTCAAGAATGATTAAGAGTGGTCATGTAACACAGTATGCAGATATTTTGCTTGAGCCCTAATGCTTGCTTCTAAGCTGCTCTGTTGCAGATTATTACTATTTATTAGCTCTTGCAGTATATATGTTTTTCTACATTACTTTTCACCAAGAATGGATGCAACTATGATGTCCTGCAGTATGAGTGGTTAAGATGATTCCTTTAAATTACTTCACTGATTATTACTAATTGGCCATAAATGTGATGATCATAAACTGTCAGATTCCTCCCTCTAGAGGCCTGCTTCATTCAACAAAAGAATGATTACACTACAAAATATTCAATTATTTTATATGTTAAGATAATCTATAATATACAAAAACAGCATCTTCCACAACATTATAGATGAAAAATGCTAGATAAATATCACAGTCATGATAAAATTATTTCACAAATTAAACAGAGTATAATTGAAGACATTATTCTTTTATAGTTATATTTCTGAAATGACAATTTATGTGGTTGAAATAATTTGTGTAATTTTTTCATCTAAAACCTCACTGAGGAAAAAAATTAAAACGAAGTAAATAGGAAAAAAATCCACCAAAAAATTTAACACCAATTTTAATTGCTTATCAGGTAGCTTGGAATAATGTTAATTCTAAGACTAAACAATATTACAATTATGTAATGCTCACAACCATAAGTAATGGACATCTTACGTCATTGAAAAAGAGAAAATAATATCATGAAAGAAACAAAAGGCGAGAAGATGAACCTGAGACGTTAATTACCAGAAGGACATCATATTAAACACATTTTTTATTTTTTTATTTTTTTTACAGGAACTATGGCAAGAGAAAGATCTTTAGAGACCAAAGACATCGATGCCATGTCTGATATTTGAGTACCTTCTTGAAATCTCTCAACACAATATATTTTTTTTATATGGTGAATCTTCTGCTAACATCTAAACATTTGAGCTAGTGCAAACAGATGATTTATTTTCCTCCCACACACAGCCTCTTCAGAGAACAATCCATCATTTTACAAGACTATTTTGTATTTTTTGAAGTTGTGTACATAGTTTATGGAGTCCTTTTTTATATACCAAAAAACAGATGTATTCCATTAATGTCTCCATACACATCACTTTATTTAAATATCACCTGTTCTTGCTCATCAATGGAATAAATTCAACTTGCCAGATTTTTCTTAAAGGGGCTCAAATCTGGAAAAGACCTTCCAGCATAATTCAAACTAGAGTGGGACAAAAGGATTTTCTTATCTTGCCATTAATATATCCCTATTTTCTAACTATCAGATTATTAACTTATTTAGGGGAGTTGGACATAAGAGTTAAGAACCATTATACCACTCAGCTCTACTCATTATGCCTAAGAGTTCACCTTCCCAATTATACTATCTTGCATTTTAGTGGACTCTCCTTCCAATTTATCAAAATGTTCGAAATTTCTTCCATGTTGGCATCATTCACAAATGTTAATCTTCATTACAGCCATTAAAATAAAAACAAAACAGTAAACCTAAACCAGGTTGATCTTAAATCCAGATACTAACAATGTAATATATTATATATCATATTATGTGTGTGTGTATATATAATATATATATAATATAATCAACAATATTGATCTTAGTCCGAAAGAAAATTGCTGACAATTACTCCTTGGTATTCATTTTCCCACAATGTCATTGTTCTTCATTGTTTTATTGTAGTTCATCTTCGAATATACTCTGAATTTGCTCAGAAAAGCAGACAGAACATCCGTATTAAAACTGACATATGGATACATAGGTTCTTCCCTGCTATTTACCAGACTACATATTCCAACATGAAAAGAGAATTTAAATAGTTTTAGCAATGGGTTAAAAAAAAAAAAAAAAAACATAAAAAATGCTGATCCCAGGACTGTTATCTTCAACCTAATAAAAACTAAGCTTTTTTTTTTTTCTCCCTGGTAGTAAAGAACTCCTCTATAACCAAACCACTTTTCATTATTCATTACATACATGGGAGCTTATGTAATTTTAGACAAAGAAACTACATTAATACAAAACGTAAATGAAATAATATTTCTATTCACATATACAAATTTCCATGACACCAATATTGCTCATCACCAACCTTTAGCAGACATTTTAAAATTGGGTAAGTATTATCCACATCTCCAACCTGGACAGCCTTGTTTATCAGCTGAAGTTTGTACTTGATATGTTCTGGCACAAGATACCATTTCTGTCTATTAAAATTTGGACAAACATGACCCACTGATTTGGATACAATGGAATAATAAAATGCTTTACCAATATAAAAACTGAAAGTGGATGATATTTAGGGTGCTCCATTACCCTGTTAAAATGCGCTTCCTACTTCTCCAGCAAGCATCACAATCCACATTTTCAGAAAAAATAATCCTCGCAATTCCTTACATGCCTTTTTTAAAAAACAAACAAACAAAAAACTATTTTTTATTTCTAACTGTATCTACTAACAGTAATAAAATTGACTAATTTCCTTTTTCAGTGAATTAGTTTGTATATCATGGGCAGACAATCAAATCCTCTGGATGGCTGCATAGTTGTGATGATGTCATGCAAGAACAAACATTAAGATGAGCAAGGAAGGATAAACGTCAGATACTGTATTCCTGTCCTAAGGCAACAAGAAAGTAAAATAAAGAAAAAAAAAAAAAGGATGATACCAAGATGTACCTTTAAAAACATTACTAGATTCTGGAAGGTTTGGTAAGGCAATTAATCAATTCAAGCTGTGATCAACAGACTCGAGTTATCTTTTTTCCACATGATCCATGAGAACAGATTGGAACACAAACTGCTGAAGTGACTTGAATTAGGTATAATTACTGGTTCTACAGAAATATTTTCACCCTTCAGGAGATCAATATATTTGATGGATAAAGCCCCAGCTAAATTCTGACTCCCATTGCAGCAATTTAGGTACAGGAGTTACCTGAGAAGTGATATATTAAATAGATAATGTAAACTCTACTGGATTTACAATTTGTGTGCATGGGAGGGCAAAAGGTCCACGCTACTCTACAGTAATCATCAATTAGATTAAATCTTGCAGTTTTCTGTACGTCTCAACACTTGGTTATTGCATAGTGTGCAGAATCTGATGTACAAGATGTCACAAACTTTGTATAGCTGTTTACTAGACTGTAAAAGCTTTATATTGAAATAATAGATTCTGAACAACCATGAAGAGAACAAAAACTCTTTCATCTTCCCCTCACTCTTGATTGAAGTCATATTTTCCAGACTAGTAACAGAATTACAAACAATCAAAATATTTCACATCAATCTGTGGTTATCCAAACACAAGAGAGACAGCTGTCAATGATATAATGATTGTCTCTGACTTGTAATAGTTTTATGTAGTCTAGAACAAAATAAGCATCTGTTCTTCATGGCTGCAGAATCTCTATCCTCCTGCTAGACACAACCGTTTCGAGCCTGAAAATACAGCAACACTAGTAAACTCCATAAATAATAACCTACAAGGAATTCTGAAGAAATATGTTTGCATGTACTAAAGCCTAGACATGGGTTTGACAAAAGAAGAAGAAATGTCTATATGAAGAATAAAAATTGTTCCAAACTTGCCCAGGCCCAAACCTTTATGGGTTGTATGCTCAGCAATCAGGCTGCTTCCTCCACTATCCTGGGGGAGTACTCATTGAGTTAACACATCAACTCTCACCTTACCTTCCTAAGAAGAATTTTTGTGTTATACGGAAAAATATCAAAATCTCAGTAGATGCTATCCATGAAGTATTTCATAGTAAATTATGCCAGAATACATTTCTACAAAATTCATAAATCAACTAGATGCAACTCCTCTATTGAATGATCTGTCAAGCTGTATTTACTGTCACACAGAGTATCTGCACTTGATATCCTCATATGACAGGTGAATGAAAAGTACCATGTGGCTAGAAAAAAAACTTGCAGCACTTTTTCCATTGCAATGAGATGGGCAGCATACCAAAAATTCTGAAAATGTCTTCACAAGAAAGGATCATATTTGTACAAAATTATAAAGATAAAAATAGCAGATTAGGAGTCTGCCTACATGGCAATACATACTGCCTAATTAGCCCTTGTAACTTTACAGATTAGTTCTATGCGACAGTATGGGGTATACGTAGTATAACATAGTATTCTCACTAAGGTTTCCTGTAACTTGAAAAGCAAAAACGTTTCCAAATGCCACTCATCCAAAACAAGTCTCACAGGCATTGAAGTCTTAAATGTCTCTGTGCAATTACATTTGAGGAACCTTGAGAACTGCTTCCTGGATCCAATGAAATCATTGTTCCAAAGCCATGACATTGACTTTCAGGTTCTAATGCATATTTGAGTCATACAAATATGAGCCTGCTGACCTCCTCTAACTCTGTGTTACAATAGGGAAGAGGAAAAGAATAAGAGAGAACCATCCCAAATGAAAAGAAATCCATCTCCTCTCTAGCTGCCTGTAACATAAGAGTTGTGCTACTTCACAGGAACAACTCATGAATATAAGCTCCCACCCACATAGGAAGCGAAGGGTATCCAAGATGAAAAGCAGGGACACAACTTCCTTTTCACTACATTCTTCTAATCAAGTAGTGTTGTGATTAAAAATAACTCTTCAATTTTGTTGTCCCTAAAGTTATAAACATGTACAGAGATTAGCTTGGTAACATCAAGCTAATCTTTGTATACCTTTCAAGTGGAATTTCATAATAAAACATAAATACCTCAGAATGTTTCAAAACTTATGCTATAAGTATACGAATAGGAAAGAATGAATAGTTTCTTTATCAACAGCAAGAATTATGCTGGATGAGACCAGGATTATGCCAGTCAAAACCTGCCAAAAGCATTTAGAAAAAAACATAATTTTCTGTGTATCATTGCAAATCCAGATAATAACCTCAACAACTGGAGATCAGACTGGGATTTGCATATGATATCCAAAATTGTTTTGTGCCACAATCATAAGCAAAACAGTTGATAAAAGACTTTTCACTGCCTAACAGCAAAACTCCTCACTGATTTGCACAAACTAAATTGTGTTTCATAAAAAAAACTGAATCAGCATTTTTTAAATATCTTCCATTTCTTCTCTACCATATGAATCAAAAGCCAATTGGATATAAGAGTGCTCCTAACTGCATGGAGGAATAGAACATATAGCACCAGCTAATGAACCACATGCCTTGCAATGGTAGTGAAGAAAGTACAGAAAGTCCTAACTACAGTACACTCTATATAGAAAGCAAGTGTTTGTCATCTCTTGCCACAATCAACAGTCAGTAGCATCAAGAGTAATTAAAAAAAAAAAAGTCTCAGCACTTTCCTTCCCAGTATATTCTCTCCATTTCTATTGAACTATTTATCCAATCACTTTGTTATCCAAGAACATGCAATAAAGCCTCTTTTCGGACTTGTGAGAGGTACTTTCACACACTGTGGTTACAAAGGTACTTTAATACTGAGAGGTACTTTTTAACTGAGAAGGAGGAGGAGAAATTACCATTTTGATGAAAACACGTCTCTCTCCTGAGGCCAAAGAAAATGCTTTCCTCTGCTGAAAGAAATAGCTGATCTAAGAATACTCAGACCATTGTCAGTGAGTGTGAAAAATCACTTATTTTGACACATATAGGTCTATCAACTGAAAAAAGCTCAAACTGGCTCTAACCTTGGGAAGGGACACACAACAGCACATTTATTAAAGTTCTTATCAGCTGCATCGATACGGGAAGTTTAACATTAACTGCTCACAGTTGTAAATGATCAGACATGCGATTATGCAGAAGTAACATTTTAATCAGAACACTGTAACAGTTGCTAGTAGTAAAAAGCTTTCACCAATTTTCTGTATTGCTACCAGCCTTACGTGATTTAATGGGGATTATACTCCACCACAGCATAAGATTATATTAAAAGGAGTTATGCGAGTAAATAAGTTTCTATAAAGCTTTGTTTGGGGATAACTTTTTAGAAAAAAAATGTCTGTTTTCAATTTTATACAAGAAGACATACTAAATTTGACTCTTAACAGAGCAGTAGGTCTTCCACAACTCAATATACCAGGGAACAAGTTTTGAATGCAAATTCAACTAAGTTTCCAGTGAAACTGAAAAAAGACAAAGTCTTTTGAGAGTGCTAGATGAATATCTATGAAGTAAAAACTAACTTCAGCAAGATTGCACTCGTGTTCAAAGATTTAGAGGCAAATAGAACAATACTGCGATTAAACATCTAAAACATTGAAAAACTGATAATATTCAACTGTGAAGGCCACTATGTATGAAATGCAGAAAATTCCATTTACAGAAAACTGCTATGTAGAAATGACTAAACACTAAACATGTTATTTATTAAATGAACAATTTGACTGTTCCATAAATTTAGTCAAGACAGGTTTCTCTCTTTCTTTCCAGACCTTGTACTAGGTATTTCCATACCAAGATCTTACTTTAATATTGTACCTAATATTTATTTTAAAAAATCCAAAGATGCTGTATTTAACTAATTGATGCTTTACTAAGTAGTTCTTCAGAATCACTGGTCTCTAACATTTCTCTAACATTTCTTCATGTCTGTGATAATACTCATCCTATCTAGTATCACCACTGGACAATATTAATTCCAATAATATAAACTACAAATTCAAATGAGCTTTCATTTTCTGCTGTTTTTACAGTCAAAATGTCAATGTTTTCAACATAAAAAAAAAAAGAAAAAAATGTAAATATTAAGTAGCAGATTGTTCATTTTGTGTACCTGTTTATTTCTAACTCAGTTGTCAGTTTTAATAAATGTTTCTGAGTGTACAGAAAATGTTAGAGGACTTTTCCTTCCCATTTCACCTTCTGCATTTCAAAAGCTAAATATCAGGGGGAAAAAAAAAAAAAAAGAAAAAAGAAATGCCACGTTATTTCTAATTGCATGTTGGTAAGATTACATTGCCCAGCTAGACATGAAAGAAAAAACCTAGCCTAGTGTTGTGGTTAGAGGCCAACTATCCCCCAATTTTTCTGTACTTCCACATTTTAAAATAGCCCAGACATGCTTCCATTAATTTCAAAAGATATGATAGAAGGCAACAGACAGTCAGCCTTTGTGCCCTGACATGAAAAGAAATAGAAGCAAATTTGACCCCAGACATAGGCAACAACCATTGAATAGGAAAATTGTTTAAGTAATAGGAAAGCACAAGGTCCACATAATGAGACAGAGAGATGCTACAGATACTTCTATTATCTATCTTCAAATGAGTAACAGATTTTTTTTTGTTTTGGTTTGTTTTTTTTTGTTTGTTTTTTAAATAAATGTTGACTTCATTATAGAGTGCTAATAAAACATATGAAAATAAAACTTTATGCAGTAACCGATAATTAAGAATTCACTGCAGGTGAACTAGCAACTTCTCAAATTATAAAGCCTAAGATTTATGCCAAAACATGAGTCTGTCCCAATTGATATTTACTGTTTCTTTCCCCGGCAAACCGCAAACTAGTTGTTTCATTGTGTGTTTTCCTAAACTTTTTATTGTGCTTCACAGAATCACAGAATTTCTAGGTTGGAAGAGATCCAACCTAGAAGATCCCTTGCTTCTGTTTGCAGGAGTCAGGTTGCTTGCAAAGAACTAAATGAGGATTTCATAGATAAAAAGCTGGGGAAAACTCCAATTCTTTGAGATACAGGATTTGCATTTAAAATATTATATTGTCAAAGATAGGCCTTCAGTTGGTACATGGCAACATTATGTTACTTGCCAGCTAAGCAAAAGACCTTTTTCCATTGTACAGAGAAAAGTTTTCCCAGTATAAAATGCCCTTAATTTTAACCAGAAATCTGAATTGAAAAGAGATTGCTTTTCTATATAATTTACTATAATGCATAATAATGAATGATCTAGCAAGCTCCATGCACCTTTAAAATTACTAAATATATGCAGCACTTATTTCAAGAACTGTTATAACAAGTACTGTTAATTTCTATATTTTGATTAACAACTGTGAGAAAATTAAAAGGCTTGCCTTTTTTTCCCACCCCCCAGGCCCTTTACTCTCAGGCACAATTCTATTTACTCAAGTGAACAGTAACACTTGAATAAAGTGGAAATTTATATCCTAGTTTTCACAAGTTCAAGACTTTCTACAAGAGGAAAAAGTGGAAGTAGCTACCTCTGTGTACATTCAGGTTTATTTTTTTCCTGTTGCATCCTAAAACATAATTCTGGATATGTGTGCTTGTATGTGTGTGAATGTGAGTGTATATAAAAACAGAAATATATACACTTGTAAATATATATACAGTGAATGCAAATCAAGCTTAGTTCATACAGATTAACAAACAATAACGTTGACAAAAAGTAGTGCTGAAATAACAGATGCAGGGAGGTATGTATGGAAACAAAAGATTTTAAAGTATTTATTAATCCACTATTTCTGAATTAGAGTATTTTCCACTACTGTCACACCTATACACAAATTGCACACACCCACACTTAGGCAGTTTGGAGTGGGCTGCTTTCATTTGCTCTAATCCTGTTCGAGCACTTTCCAAGAAAAGGGGGACATCCTTAACGCAAATGACACAAGATGCCCAGCATCAGTATTTGCAGAACAGCTAAAGATTTCCAGGTCCATCTGACCATTCTGAGCCTTTTGGGTTAATTATATTGCATTACAGTGCATCTACTTGATAATAATTACCTGATAAATCTGCTTTTGACTTGTTCAGCTTTTCAGAATCATTTTTTAACAAGAAAATAGTTGCTGTGGCAACAGTTTTTCACTGCTGTTTATTGTAATTTTACCACTTGATTCATAAAAAGTAAATGAAAATTATGCATATAAATGTGATATAGCAATGTTACTCTTTTTTACTGTATTGTATAACATTTTTGTATAGTTACATATTGCAATATTTTTTAGTATTTCTTTTATGTAAAGAGACTAAAGACAGAACTCTGGGGCAGAACCTGTCAATTCAATATCCCCAAAATACTCAAATGTACAAAGAACTAATTATTTTTAAAGAGGCTGACTGTTTAATCTGTTTCTACAAGTCCGTTGCTTTGAACCATTAAGAAATACTCTTTAGCAACAAAAATTTTCCACTGATTATAAAATGAATTAATTAAGTCTGATTTCTATTATAGAATAGTGCAGACTGGGGCAGGGCAAACTGGCTTTAATTTTCAGTTATCAAACTTCTCCAAATGAAACCCATAATAATAACAACAACAACAACAACAATAACAACAACAACAATAATAATAAAGTAGGGAAAAGAGAAAAAATAATTTTCAAAAACAAAGCAAAAATGAATAATCAGCATTCAGTATCTTCCAGCAGCGGCAAAAAATTGTGTGTGAATAATACTGTTTAAAGGACTAGGAGAACACAAATCATATTTTTCACACACTAACATCTTCCCAGTGTTTACCGGGAGCCAGAAAGAAAGGATAAATTCTCTATTTTTTAACCCCTAACAGTTCAACTTTTCATCATAGAGGATTTTGTTTCTTTGAAATCTGAAGCAGTGGATGACACTGCTTCTTTGGTGGACCTGCAATGCATTTGCTCAGCCTTTAGAAATAAGGAGAATTGGAAGAAACAAATATTGCCACAGTTGCCCTGTCACACTTCCTCATCTTCTGTGACCAGATGGGAATGTTCTTTAGTTGGTAATAGAGTACGACAACATTTTAATAAAACGCTTGCACAGAACTGCAATTCATTCCTCGATGCTAGTAATGTGGGTCATCCTCTCATGAATGGAAATATGCTGCTTTCTTCCATTGATGGCAATAAAGCTATGGTCTACTTTTCTTCATTCTTTTCACACACAGGAATTGTTTTACATTTTTTAACACACAAGATAACATCTGTCCCTCTGATAATTGTTTTTTTTTTTTTTTTTCTAACCCCCTTCTCAACAGTCAAATTGCAAAAGCTTGATCTCTATAATGATTCAAATGCCAGTTAATCAAAAAAAATAATTTACTTGAGTGAAGCTAACGGTGTATCATAGTATTATGTCTGCTGAATAATTTATGTTAAAGTGTTCTTTCTTTCCTTCTATTTCCTCAAACCTGTGATGTGAAAAATCAGTACTCTATATCATTTTATTTCACTGATTTGATCAAGAAATTTTTCCTAAACAGCCTTTTGGATTTCCATCTATACCTTTTGTGCATTCTGTATTCATATTCTTTAGCATTTGATTAATGATAGGATAGGAAGGGAAAACTTGGAAAACCAACATGAATTGATAAAATACAGAAAGAACAAGTAGGTGTTTTATTTTTCCCAGATTGATATTCCACAATAAACACTTTCAGATGAGTCATTAGTTTCAATGATTTCCACACCATTTCACTTGTCATATTGTGATATTGGGAAAAAAAAACAGCTACAACTTCAGTAACAAACACGACATATGATCTATGATTCAGTAAGGAAACACCAGAAAACTTGATTTTAAACCATTCAAAATTTGTGTGTATGGGAAAACAGCACAGCAATGGACAGGACATCCAAGTCTCAATAGTTGAATCTATGTAATGTGGAAACATGAAAGCTTCAGGCCATTTATTGTCATATTGTACTGAAAAGTCAAACTGTGGAAGTCATATTGTACTGAAAAACTCCAGAAAACTGACCTCTTCAAGAAAAGTGGGTAAAGATGCAGTACTTCAGAAAATTATTCAGAAGTCAAGATTCAAAGGTAATTGTAGCACAATATTCCCAAAGTTTTGCAAAAGCCCATACAGAGAAGGATGGTAGGCTGACCTACTATAGTGGAAAATAATGAAAAAGAAATACACTTATGGTCAGCCATCTCATGGGAATCTTTTGAATTCATTTTCGAAAAATGCTAAATTCCTGGGCACATGTGCACACAGCTCCTCCCAGGAGATTATCCTAGTATTATTTCACAGCTGAAAACAGAAAACATTGACTACTGCAGTAGAATAGGTGGGAAAGCTGTTCTCCCCTTACAGGCAAGAGAAAAAATATAATCTGAGTGAAGATTATTATCACAGTACATCTGTATAGAAAAGCCTAACTATCCACTTAGCGATGGACCCAGAAAATATCTCACAAAGACAGGCCCTATTTTGGTGAGTCCGGTCTGAATCCGGAAAGTTCTCTTTCTAAGAATTTCTCTCTTAACATCAAGAGTATAGTAGCTGATCAAATGGCATGTTACAGGATTTGCCTCCTTTGTTTCAGTATTGGACTCTACGGAAACCTGTTTTCTGTATTTCTACATGAATTGATGTAATTAACAGTTTATTGTAGTTTAGCTCTCTAAACTACAATAGGTAGTTCCATAAACTATGATAGGTTGTTTGGTCCAAAAATCAAATATACTGCCCGGTAATATAGTATTTATTATTACCATATTTTCAAACTTAGTAATAGCTTATGTTGCAGCATTAATAAGTAATACGCTTCCTCATGAAATCTAATACAATGCATCACCAACGTGGAGCTCATGTCCATGGGGCATAAAAGTTCCTATGACAAGTGCATCTTCATTCATTCACCCAATCCTTTCTAACAGTTTTAAACAGACCTCCTGGAAAATACAGTGCTATCATGCAATTAGAAAAATAAGTATGTTTCTTTTTCCATTAGGCCATGGCTCTTGCTTCTACCCTATGTAGGTCAGACCAAAATATTAAAACATTTTTCAGGGGAAAAGTTATTTTGAGCAGGTTATTTAAAGGTCTCAGAAATGTCCTGTTTTTCTTTCCCATTTTCATCCCAGAAACCTATATAATTGATGCATGACAGAATCCATTTTTACAAGAGAAAAAAACATAAGAAATAGTAAAAAGATTACTTTTTCAAATTGCTAGAAAATTTTACAGAAGTCGAGCAGAACTTAAACAAAATTAGACTGCTGATCAGAACATAGATGAAATTGTTGGAAAGACTTATCATAAAATTACTTTTCAGTCTCTCCTTTTCTAAGCTGATGACATATATCTACTCGGAGAAATACAATGGTGCATTTTATAGTTATATCACATTAAAAAAATGACTTCTAATTACAGTCAGAAAAGGGGATAATCTAGAAGATACAATGCGTTAGAATTATGTGATGTATGATTATCTTTAAAGCAAAACAGATAAAGGATGATCTGACAAATGCCCATTTTCAAACTGCTTTATGTTTATGAAAATACCACAGAATTTTCTTATTTTATTTCACAAAACAAAATAAGAGATAAGATGTTTTATGTTCAAGAAAAATATTCTGTAGAGAAAGGAGGGCTATTCCATTCATCTGGAGCATGTTACTCAAAATTAACCCCCCTAAGTTTAGATATTACTCCTGAGCTTACAAACACAGAGTTTTGTATTATATTAAAGTGATAAAAACGGAAAGTTTTCAAGAGATACTGGGAAAATGCTCACACAAAACTTAAAACAATGTTTTCTGCCTATTCGATTTCTACCTGCAGTCTACAGGAATGCGGCAGTCATCTACAATAAATATTTGGTGCAGTTCCATGCTACTTTTCCAGAATGCTTTTCACTCTCATTTATTAAACAGTAAAGCTCTGACAGTTTCCTTAGTGGCTTTCTCTGATTAGTATCTTTTCACAGTAGAAGCTGTTGCACACTTCTCCAGATGAACATTCCTAATAACGTCAATCGATCGTGAATAACTCATTAAGCCTCATTTACATAAATGATTAGATTTTAATTTATTTGGGAGGTCAGTTTGGACTGAATGAAGCATTATTTCAGGTTCTGGATAGGCTGCACAGCAGCCCCATGGCATTAAGACAACAGGATTGCAATGTTCACTTTTATTATCCTTACTGAATAGTGGATAATACAGACAGTGGTTCAAATTATTACTGCAAATGCCACTGCAAAGTTAGCCCATATTCCTGTTGCAAGATTTCACAAATACGAAGTGACCCTAATAGCTGTAAATGAATTCATTGCTCAGAAGTGTTTGCCTGACAAATTACTTGAATGAATTTTATCCCATGGGACGACCTGTCAGCAATTTGCTAGCAATGTCTTGTATATTGTTTGATTCAAATACATATCATCCTTAGCCTCTGATCAGTCACATGGCATAATTTTTGATAAATGAAAAAGAATTTGTGCTAGGAAAAATCATAAATGATCAAAGCTTAAAGAGATGGAAGGGATACTGAAAAAGCGCAGAGAACTCTCTTGCCCATGTATAAAACTACTACTTGCATGCAGATAATAAATAGTTGTACGGTTTGCAATTGTTCTCTAAACGTTAATCAGAATAGAAAAACTCATGTGAATGCCTTATGCCAATAAATTAAGTTACATCAATGTCACTAAATAACTATTCAAAATGAGAATATGTTTGTAAACAGCAATTTTACATAAGTCATTTCTTTCACTAAAACATCACAACAGCTAATGTTCTTTTTATTTGTAAACATAACTCCCTATGAACCTACAATAGTAATAAAGATTGAGTATCTACATTTTTATTATTGGTAGTGATTCCTTTTCTCCTGCCCTCCTCAAAACAACATTTTCTCCTCTTGTTCCCTGTCCCACATACTTAATTGATGACATGAGACTTGATTATCGAAAGAACTGACAACAGGAAAGCTCAAAGTTGAGCTGCTGTCACCTTTATCCACTAGAAGTGGAGAGTAGCATTTATTTGTACCTGCTACTCAGAGCTGGAACACAGATGGCCATACTATGCCAAGCCTGAGCACAGTGGAGCTAAGCAGGAAGCTGATGCTGTTTGCTGGGTGTTTATTCCAAGGAACAGAGAACACAGGCAGAGATCTGGCAGGAAGGGCCAGAGAGAAAGCTGACTTTATGCAAAACAAACAAACAAACAAACAACACATCAAAATTGCTGGTACAAACCAACAACAGATTATCCCCAAAGGACAGGATAGAAATTATACATCATCCAGGAGTGATGCATGACAGATGTTGCCCTTCCAAATCATTCTTTCTCATGAAAAAAAAAAAAAAAAAAAAAAAAAAAAAAAAACTTTCATGGCCAATTTTCTTCTTTGAGCAATCCATAACTCCTTTAATTCACTCTAAACTCCTAAACATAACTCCGCTTTAATTCACTTTTTTTTTTTTTTTAAGCAATCCACACAATATTGGCTTCATCTCCTTCTTGTCCCTTCCTCCTCACAACAAAAATCTACAGCAAATGTGATTTTGTATTGAACCACATTTCTTCTTTATTCTCTCTCTTCAAGAAGGCCAGTGATCTTGAGGGTTTCTCTGAGTAGTAACTCAGATAACTTGGCAGTTTTATTACATTGCTTTAGCTAAAAACAACTCATCAGTAATTATTACCTAGACTTTGCCACCAGAAATGATCCCTATAATGCAGTGCCTAAGAGACAGTCATCATTAACTAAGATGTTACTTAATTAATCCTTAAGTAGATTTGGTGGTGAAATTCACTCACTGCCAGTCAGGAATGATACTCACCATAGACAGATACGTAAGAGGACCAAAATTTAAAGAAAACAAACAAAAGCACCAAAGAATAAAATTGATTTACTATGTTCTTTGAACTCCACATTAACATTCTTTCACTTTTCTTCCAGAGCAAGCAATAACACTAATTACATCTAATCCCACATTACCTCGCAGAAAGACTGTCTAGAAACATTCTCCTTACTCTTTCAACCTAATTCCACATATTCACTTTGAAAAAGTCTCCAGCTTTGATTTACTATATTGCACAAATACCAACCAATGGTGAATATGAATATATCCAGAAAAAAATATTTATATTGTACTCCTGAATGACTTCAATATTCAGAAAAAAAAAAATCCATTTTCAATGAAAGAAAAAAAAACAAGAGGGGAAAAAAGATTCAAAATAACAAAAATACCAGGATGAAATAACTTTCTGAACCTGCAGCAATAGCTGTAATTTTAGTCTTCAATATTAGCTAGCCTTCCGTGTGAGACTAAAGTAAAGATTAATAGCCTGAATGTTATTTTAGCAAGTCTTACCTAAGTCTGTTGACTTCACTGGAGTCATGTGCACCAGAGCAAGAAAGAACAGTCAGTCTCATTATAAATGCATACCATAACATGCCCCAAAGTAAAAAGTTATGCTGTGGGAATGCAATAAAAATAATATAAAACAAAAAAACTCATACACTGAAGAAATAAGCATTCAGTAATCGTTCAGTCTGAACATTTCTTTTCAGTTCCTTTCAGACTTCTTTTTGAATTTTTAGAAAGTCTGAGCTGAACACAACTAAACTCAAGCCAGGTGCATGCTCTGTAACAGAAAAGATAAGTGCTAATTGAAAATGCTGCAGTGAAAGCACTCAAGTCCTATCCTAACTACTAACAACAATAATTATAACAATTGTTAACAGGAGGCTAACTATTTGATTTTTGTAATGAAGAAGCTACAAATGAAAAGAATTTCTAACATATAAGTGATTACTTTTCCTAGAAGCAAAATCAAATTAAAAAAATACTGATATATACCTATCATCTCAGATTTGAAAATGTCTACGAATACACATACCAACACAAGCAGCCAAGCTGACTTCAAAGATGCCTTGGCACAGCAAAAAAATTGTTATTGAAATGGATATGGAGTTAAGGAAATACTTCTAATACAATAATACAAGACATCCATGAAACCATTTTCTGTTTCTAAAGTAGCAGAAAGAAAATCAGATTAAAGCCTGATTCAGTGTGGGTGCAGGTGGGAGGAAGAAACACTGAGACTGGGGAAACAGTAGTATGGATTTGTAAGCAACTGAAGCCTTCTACGAGACAAGTTTTTTTTTGTTTTTTTCTTCTTTCTTCTAGAAAAGTATCTGTACTGCAGGCACCATTTATCAAATGGAAATTGTACAGATGAATAAAATAACGATTCAAAATAGGCTATATGTAATCTCACCAGAATAGTGCTGCTCTAACTTACCTGTCATAGTAAAATTCACTTCTTCGTTACATTTCTGAAACCCACCCCCTCATCTACTTCTCCAATCTACACAGTGCCATTTAACATCACATCACACACTTAATAAAAATTATCTATCATTAAAATTATGAACTAATCTTAAGACGAGTTCATCAAAGTTGAGCATAGATTTCTTAGAACCTGCCTGGTTAATCATTTTTTGTCTAACAATTTTAACAAATAATTTCAGTATCTATTTATATTTTTTTCCATGAGAAGTACATACACATTGCACCTTAATTTTCTTAGTTGAAATTATATAGGATAGACACGGTGGAACTCCCAGCTCTCATCTCTGATTGCAGCATTCTGACAGTAATCACCGTGTTTTCACATGCAAATCAGGATCCCAGCCTTGCAAACCAGCTTCCACAGGCATTAAGATCCATGTGGCTATGTTTGGGCACAGCTGTACGGACCACATGCAAACAGCATGACTGGAACTGATGCACAAAAAACACCCACGAGTTTTTAAAACATATATGGCTGTATATATGCATTTCATATTTAGTCTACTTCTAATGTTTACATGTTTTATTTTATTATTATTATTATTATCAATTTTGTAATTTCCCTCATCTTTCCTCCATATGACCTATGGAATATATTCCAGCACACTGATCTATTTTAACAAGAAAAGTTCAGCTTAATAGAAAAAGACAAAGACAAGCCCAGCCTAGGTACCAGGATAATCCTGATACACAATGGAAATAAGGCAGACGCTTTTAACCAATAATGTTTTAGCCATTGGATTTTCCTTTCACTGAAAACTTCAAATTAAAGTTGGATGCTTTTGGAAAGATGTGGTTTAGTCAAATTAGTATTTATTTATTTTGACAGAGGAGACCTGCCTGTTTTCACAGGAGAATCATGAAAATCACAAGATACTGACCAGCCAATAAAATGACAGAGGGGGAAAGAAAAAAATAACACTATAGAAACAGGAAAAGGAATAAATGGGGGAAAAAAAAAAAACACCCTAATCTATCAGTAGTGGCTGTAAAAGTGAAGCAGAATTTTGTAACTTTTAGGAAAGTAATGGAACAACAACATTCATTTGCTATTGTATAAATCCCTGGTCTGTTAACATCAATGCTGTGTGTCATCTTGGATCCCCATGACAAAAGGAACAGTAAAACTGGAAAAAAATCAGAGAAAGGAAACCTAAGGTTGGCAGAGGTAACAAAATGTAACTTCTGTGCAAGAAATAGCCAAGTACAACAAAGACAGTTTGGTCTCTTTCCAGAAAGACAAGTCTGAGGGGAGAAATAACAAATGCCTACAAAAACATGGTCATCAAGGTCAAGGTGATAAAAATTGATTCTTCGTTCTGTCATCCATAATAAGGAGCAGAAGGCATCTGCTGCATCTAACAGGAAACAGCTTCAAGACTTGATGAGGTGACTCATCAGCCCACAAACGGTTGAGCTGTGAACCTCCTGGCTAATGGTGTTTAGGAAGGTAAAGGTTATACCAAATTTAAGGGAAACTCAACATATACTCAAGTAGGAGAAAACTTGTTAAAGGTTAATAAACACACAGAAAGTACAACCAGCTTGATCCAGAAAGGGCTGGAAGTTTTAAGAAATATCTGAGATACGTCAGCCATTTTCTCGGAGCTCTTGCTGCAAGCAGAACCCTGGTTACTCTGCCTTTTGGCCTGGTCTACCACCGCCACGCTGCTGATAAAATCATGGTGCTGTGGTATAACACCCTTCTGTCTAATCAAAGGAAATCTAAACAAATAAAATAAAAGGAAATCTAAACAAATAACATGCTACATGCAAGGTGGAATACAATGATAAATCAGACAGCTTCATAAAACTCCAGTTGCAAAATGATTTTGAGATGTTGCCTCTCTGCCTTTTATTTTTCAAGAACAATACATTATTGAACAGCCTTTCTAAACATAGAATTTCAGAGTAATCAGTTTTAGGAGGCTGAATAATATATAATAACAAATACATAATAGATATATATATAATAACAAATAATATATAACAACAAATACAAAGTTAGTTCTAGAATTTACACAAAGTTATTTTAAATTATTTTGTCACGAGAGCTAAAGTATTTATGAAAAGATTACAGATGTTCTTATTTCCCTAAGCAACATTTGGCCATCTTTTATCACTCTCCATTCTGGTTTTGGGTGCTGTTTATTTCAGTTTTCTGCACAATAAGCCACAACAGTATGTATCACCTGTTATCATACATTGTGCTCTCATCTCTGATCAAATGTACAGTCGTCTCCCAGATTTTACAGAGTAGCCAGATGGGATGTTGGGGAGAAGGGGTGGATGGGGACTTGCAACCCAATACAATGTTTCCAGTGAATGCCCCATGACCACCCCTTCCCCTAAAGTCTTCTGTTCTCATTTTTACAGCAGGAGTGGATGGCCTTTATAAATTACATGTAAATTCGAAAGTAATTTTTCACACAACAAAAAAAAAAAAAAAACACAAAGGAAAATAGATAGAAAAAATAGAAAATAGAACAATTTTGTTGCTTTTCTTCTATGTAGTATTTCTACTGGGTGGAAGAATGAAGGAACGTAGAAATATGTCTCCCCAAAATCATATCTTGCACAAGATAGTAAGATGCAAAGATCATATCCCATCTGCCTACACACACCTCAAGCATTTCAAATTTTAAGAACTAGAAGATTGCATTCTGAAAAACATTCAGCAGAAGATGAACTAACCTTTTTTTTTTTATGGCTTTTTCTCATTTTTCTTGCTATTTTCTTTACCTAACATTATCAAGCACATAACAGGTGGAAACATCACTTTCTAGCCAGGAACACACAACTTGAAAGCAGCTGGTAAATAAGCTTACTGCAGAATCACAAGAGATTGATAAAAATAATCATGTCAGCAAACCTACCTCAGAACTAGACAAACACAAGGATATTTTCATTGCAAAGCTTACAATAGAGAACGTTCACACCACACACCAGGTCCTACAGCAGTGACAGAACTGCACCACCCGCACCTACAGATTCACAAACCAATACCAGAGTATGCCTCAGGCAGTCCCACACCTACAGAGCTGGAGAGGAGGCTGTGTGCAAGCAATGGCTGGACTGGAAGACCACGCCAGGATCTGTGAAAAGCAGCTCAAATGGACATCCCTGGTTTGGAGAAGTCCTGCTTGGGTAAAGGTAAAACACTGCCAGCTTGTCTGCACCTTGGTGATGTGCTGCCCCCTGCTGCATCCCCACCTGTCTCCACAAAAGCAAGCATTGTAGAACAGCAGAGCTCTTACTGTAATTGCCTTCACAGCCTAAATGCCCCTGACCACTGCAAGGTGTGAAGCAACATTTTGTTCAGATAGATCAGTTGAGAAACCAAACATGCTTCACGCAACACTTTTATTTCTCCCCTATCAGCAGGACATACTAACACCTCTGAGACAGCAGCCCATCATTAAGGCTGAAGCACTGCCTGTGCTTCCTGTGATACTTGCTGGAATTCAGGGGCACAAGACCCTTTCCACAGTACAAATCTTCAACTTTTTAATCTCAAATCATGTGACAATGGACAGGATTCTTTCTTCTACAACTGCCCCTTCCTTGTCATGGGGCTATTTTTGTTCTTAATTTTTATTTTATAGAATAATACCAGCATCATTGTCCCATTTTCTTGGAAAAAACAGCACAGCTAAAACCAGAAAATAAGATACTTCACATGGCTTTCTACGTAGTCATACACTACCCACATACATAAATTCCAAGTCACTGAGAAGCACACAGCGTGGCAGGTCATCAGGTTCCTCCCCATGCTCAAAGGGAAACTGGTTCTCTGCATAAATAACTCCCACAACTGCAGCTCACAACACGTGGCAAAATCCAGACAACGCTTTTCAGAGCCACCCTCAAAGAGATTGTGATCTACGTACCACAGGTAAACAAATGGCCTGGATTTTACAAGCTGGGCATTTTACACTTGTGTGCACCATTGGCCTATAGATCATCTGTTCCAATTATGCTACTTAGGAATGTATTTTAATAAGACTCAACTTCCTGAGGTGTCTGAGGTGCTTCTAAACAGCCTAGCTAACATGATGATAAACATTACTGCATGTTTATGAAAAAAATAAATAAATAAAAATCAGTATTTCAGCTCAAAACAGCTTATTATAACCTTATCACAAAACTTGGAAAAAACTCAGTCTAACATCACAAAGCATGTTTTATGTCACCTCATCCATGTTGGAGAAGCTAAGTTGTTTAATGTCAAAACCAACAAACCACTAACTGGACAAAAAACAGTTTTTAAACCACCAGCTGCTACAAAGCTCAGTTGACAAAACAGAAGAATCAAATCTCGTAATACCTCTTTTCCTCTAAGCTTCAGTAATTCTCATCATTTGCAAACTGTAAATTAGGTCCTAAATAAAGAACCTTCTACTGAAGCTATCCTGTTATTTATTTATTTATTTATTTATTTATTTATTTATTTTGTCATCCTAGAATTAGGACAGATTAGAGTTTCTCTGGTTTTCTTGTCATTCAGAATAAGAAACATACAGATTGCTTGTAGAAAATAAGAGTAATAGACAGGATAAAGGACAACTGAAATATGCCGAATGATTATAAACTACGTAGAAGGGTACCAGGCCTATAAAGCAGGGATGACATAGATAGTATGACAGACTGAGATACAAGATGATTATGTTGGAAAATGTGTTACTGAAACGGGTATGGTCAAAACTACAAAAAGCAACCAAAAAAAAAAAAAAAGGAAGAAAATACTAGCTTATTTTTGTTTTAAAAACATTTTTTGTGTGTGTGGTTATTTTTTAACCAGAGTATTTTCTGTTGTGCAAGACAGCATCTGGAGCTCTGTGCTCAGTTTCAGGCCAAGACATTGACATATTGAAATGAGTCCCAGTGGTTAGATGGCTGTAGTACATTGCCTAAAATGATGAGAGAGTTGCATTTATTCTGCCTTGAAAACAGAAGTTTCAAGGAAAATCCTATTTCTACCCTCCAAATATGCAATGGGAGTGCATAAGTCTGATTCTTTTTTCCACAGTGCAGAGTGACCCGATGAGAGACAAGGGACACAAGCTGGAAGATGGGTGATCCTGTAGATACAAGGGCATTTTGCTCCCCGAGGATGCTAACATGCTGGAATGGGGTCTGTTGAGTCCTCATTTTTGGAGTTGTTCAACATCAAGCTGGGCACAGACATGAGCAATCTGTTCTAGCTGGACCTCCTTTCAGCAGGGTCTGTACTAGATGATTGCCAACCTAAATTTTTCTTCCATGTAAAATTCTGCAAAGAACAAAATCTAATAACAAAAAAAAATCATCAAAGTAATTTACAGTTTCTCAGAATCCTAATGACTGCTTCTAAAGCTATCATATCCTTCTTGTGTATTAAGTGTTAAAAGCAAAACAAAATACGAAAATAGCAACAAGACCATGCCTGGAGAAACCATAATGCTTCCTTGAAGACTGAAGAGATTACTCCTGGGCACTTTATCTGGTGTTCTGCAGTTGATAACTGAGTGCATTTGGTATTTAATTCCAAAGCAAGCTTCCAGCTATTCAGACACAACTTACTAGAAAGTAGACTGCTACTGATCGTATACAAAGGGGAACGTTGGTAACACAGTCTAGGTTAGTGATTATGTTAAACAAGAGGTGACCAAGTAACACAACTAGTCAATAAATCAAAACAGACTCAAAGCCTCCTTCTTGATACACTTTTGGAAAAAGTTATGGTAAGCATTCTCAGAAAGGTAGCTAATAAAGAGACCAAAAGTTTATTGCAGCTGTTTTTTCAGAAAATGATATGTGATGAATGAATCAATTCCAAAGTCTCTGGGGCCATCTCATGAACTGTGACAATGACGCCATATAGCCAGACTCAAGCTCCTGTTCCCATCTAGTTTATCTCAGCACTGGAATCATGCACACCTAATTTGGAAAGCCAATGAACCATAGTATCACACCTATCTTTTGCTTGACTGAATTGTGCTTTGTGCGTCTTGGAGTAAATATCATCTGTTTGAATGAATGAAAATCCAGTGCCAAAACTGTCTCCCCTCTTAGAGTCCTCATACATAAAGACTAGCAGCTTATGAGTACATCAACGATTTCAGTAGGATTTCTTAGAAAATAAGGCAAGAAAAAAAAAAAGATCACACAGGAGAAAGAATTCCATGCAGACAATAACAAAACAGATGAAAATGTAGTTATACTAGCTTGCATTCAAGCAAGAATATTGCATTACGACAAACTTCCAGCACTAAGTATAATAAAATACAAGCTCAGATCTTCATTTTATTAGCTTGTTTATAATTTTTGCCTTAAAATATGAAAGGAAAAAGAAAAGATAAAGCATATTTTTTAAACAAAGAGATGTAACTTGCATTTTCATAATCAAATAATCCAAAATATTTTGTCAGAGAAAACAGAGTTACTCATGTGAATGAGCTGAATAGAGGCTAACATATTTCTATTGCTCTCAAAAGATTTATGTCTACTTAAGTTTGAAAAGTATGTTAGCAGACACTGAGAATGAAATTCCTTCTTGGTAACCCCTCAAATATGACACTGTCCAATATCACTCTATATAATATATATGTATATATATAATGTTTACATTAAAAATAATAATTGGGAGTAACATCACATTGTACCATCAACATGCTAATATTAAACAGCATCCACAGCTCATTCAGGTACATAAGTAAATGTCTTACATAGGACATCTTTTCCATCCTTCTCCCTGTATATGTATGGAATTCAAAAGGATGC
Organism: Anas acuta; assembly: GCF_963932015.1. Classification (NCBI taxonomy): domain Eukaryota; kingdom Metazoa; phylum Chordata; class Aves; order Anseriformes; family Anatidae; genus Anas; species Anas acuta. Next base: position 11,387,030 of record NC_088985.1, read on the forward strand.
TTTAGGGTTTTATGAGAAATATAAAACAGCAACTGCTTGTTTTTTATGCTTGTCTAAATGTAAATGTAATGGCATGAAATTATTACTGAGCTCATATATTTAAAACCATTTGATAAACCACCCCACATGCCAAATCAATCATCTATGTTATTATTGTGTCACGTGCGATGTCTTTGAAAAACTAAATGCATCAAAAATGTCTAAATTACTCTGTTTTACTGTTCATGACTTTTGTTATATGTAATATGTTTCACAGTAATGTTTAGGTATAAAAGTAAAGCTGCTTTGAGAAAAAAATAATCAACACAACAAAGTCCTTACATCTAAATCTACTGGGATTGAAATGAACCATGCATTTAATGAGTGTAATAACAAGTAATGTCAGTAAAGCATGTGGGTTAATTCACATCCTTCAGCCCTGTCTGCAAATGGACCTTGAGTTCATTTAAGTACCCAAGACTGAGCAGATCAGCGTGTCCAAAGATGAAAAACTTCCATATGAAAACTGTATTCACACTGTGAATTTATTAGTGTGAAAAAGAACTCTTCCAGTGATTGGATTAGCCAACCAATATATATTACCTAATATACAGGTAAAATTTCAAATAGGAGAACCATAGTTACCAAAAGACAAAAACAACTTTTGCTAGCTGAATATAGTAAAGTTAATGTACATTTATAAGAAAACCTAAGTCTAAGTATTTTCTGCCCAAATTATCATTGGAATAGAACACTGAAGCAAATCGCTTTGTAAATAATGACAAATTCAGAAGCAGAAATAGCCAACAGAGCATTTCATTTCATACACTTAAATTTATAACACAGCTTCCATTAAAAAATAAAATGTTTCTACTTAAACACTGGGCAAAAGAATGAAAATAAAACAGCTGCACTGTTTCATTAGTTTTCACTAATGAAAGAAATCACAGCTTCCCAAAATAAAGGGAGTGAACAAGAAAAATGACTTTTTTTTTTTTTTTTTTTTTTTTTTAAAAGTTAAAAATTCTGCAATACTGTTAAGTACCAAAATTTCTGAAATCTTGCTAGGCTGTTCCTTGCTTCAGGAACTCTGAACACAAAATGGGAGACGTTCTGCAGCTTTCAGGCTCTTCCTCTTCTAGCAGTATTCAATAATGTGCTTATATTGTACCATCCCTGCATTTTCCTAATTCCAGGATTCATTCCATGACAAGTAAAAGGATGTGAAGAACACCCCAGAAAAGTTGAAGGGAGATGATAAATTTCAGACCCACTTGATCTTCAATCCACCTTGCTGCTCACCACAGTTGGTGACCAGTCAGATGCTTCTAAAAAGGTAGATGTTACTGCTCCATCTCTAAGCCCATTCACACGCTCCAAGTCTTCTTCAACACAAACTGGAATGTACAACATTTTTATTTAGATAACTATTTACAAGTTAGATTTTATTTTATTTTTGGGATGCCTGTTCTTAACTGATTCGCCCTCAAGTTAAGATAAATAAAGTAGCTACATTTTTACAGCAAGTGTTGAAAAAAATGTACTGGTTAAATGCTTCATTCTATTGGGGGGTATTATACACTTACGTTATTTAAGAAACAACACTTTTGCTGAGAATAAGAAGCTTACTAAGAATTTATTTATTGCCCAGTGCTTTTCATATCAGTAACTGTTAATCTTTTCCTTATTTTTACAGAAATATTCAAATTATTTGGATTCAGTAACCAACAGAGCTTTTCAGTCTCATGTTATGCTCAGTAATCATTATTGGAAGATTGTTATTTTATAATGATTAGTTTTAATATTGTAATTCAATAGACTTGAAATATTAATTTCCAGCATTCTGATCCTTATATCTTATTCCTTCTGATCGAAATATACTGTTGAAGACCAGTATTAGATATAGCAAAAAACATTTTTAAAAAGCAATTATATGCATCTCATTGCCAAAAATAGGCACCATCTCTGTTAAAAGGATTAAACAGATTAAGGGCAAAAATTGAGAAACTTATCAGAGTGGATGACATTTGTGAAAAGAAAATAATTTTATGTAGACCTCAGAAAACAAAATGAACAAAATCACCCCATCTTCATACTAGATGTGCTTATCACACAGAAGAACTGAGGGATTTGACATACGAGCACACAGTGGTAGTCCACACTATTAAGCCTACAATTATTGCCAAGAGGCTCTTTTTAGCTGAAAATAAAAAGTAAGCTGGAGGTATAGGCACAACTCTTTACAACACTTGGAGGATTAAAAAATTAGGAAAAGTCAGTCAGATTCTTCTTGCAAGAAAAAAAAGCAACACACACACAACCACACACTCCTCATGGCTTGTCAGATTATTCAGCTGGTTCTCAGGGAAGGAAGATTTACATACAAATATGACTATGGATAACAGGAGGAGGTTTTTAGTGCAGAGGTGATAGAATCTATTTTGGATAACCCTAAAGACTTCCAGTTGCTCTTTTTCAGTTGTTGGAAGCGTCCATTCTTTCTTTCTGAATTCTCTCACACTCTTGAAAAGATGCAAATTACAACACTGAAGCTGATGAGACAATTTGACACTTTTCACACTATGAATTCAAACTGACTCAGATGATATTTGGGTAAGATGTATCTTAACATTTTATCAAATTAAATATTAAAATATTAAAAAGTGTGAACTTCAAGGGCTTGATGGGAAAATTTAAAGCCTTACTAAAATAATCTGTCGTTGAATTGTGGTAACAATGAAAAAAAAAAGACAAATTACACAGCAAAGAGACGAAAGAATGGATTTTTTTATTATTATTATTTATTTATTTTGATCCTGCAGAAGAACTTGTACTACTGTCAAGACAAAACAAGTGTGGCTTCAGGCTGATCTCTATCAGTGTGATTCACAGAATCATAAAGGTTGAAAAAGACCTCCAATATCATCTGGTCCAACCATGTCCCAACCACCAACGTTATCCACTAAAGCATGTCCCAAAGCACCATGTCCAACTTTTCCACAAACACCCCCAGGGATGGTGATACTACCCTGGGCAACCCATTCCAATGCCTGACTACTCTTTCTGAGAAGAAATGTCTCCTCATTTCCAACCTGAGCCTCCCCTGGCACAACTTTCCCTCTAGTCCTATCACTGGTTATCTGCAAGAAGAGGCAGACACCCAGCTCCCCACAGCTTCCTCTCAGGTAGCTGTAGAGAGCAATAAGGCCTGCCCTGAACCTCCTCTTCTCCAGACCAAACAACTCCAGTGCCCTCAGCTGCTCCTAACAGGACTTGTGTTCCAGGCCCTTTACCAGTCTCATAGACCTTCTCTGGACACGTTCCAGGGCCTCAATGTCCTTCTTGCAGTGAGGGGCCCCAAACTGAACTTGAGGTGCGGCCTCACCAAAACAGAGTAGAGAATTATCACCTCCTGGTCCTGCTGGCTACACTATTCCTGATCCAAGCCAGGATGCCATTTGCCTTCTTGGCATCAACCAGCACCCCCAGATCCTTTTCCTCTGCACAGCTTTCAAGCCATTCTCCCCCAACCCTGTACCATTACATGGGGCTGTGGCCAAAGTGCAGGAGCCAGTACTTAGATATGTTGAACCTCAAACCACTGGCCTCTGTCTGTCAACCCACCCTTTCCAGGCTCCTCTGCAGGGCCTTCCTACCCTCTGGCAGACCAGCTTGTCACAAACCTGACCACTTTTTCTTTTTCTTTTGAGACTGAGTTTAATTCTTGAACAAGTCATTATTAAAAAATAAAAAATTAAAAAATAATAATTCATAACAGTAAGAACGGTTAGATTGCTTAAAGTTAGGTTTGTCAAATTTATAGGACCACACAGATACTGACAGGTAATCTGTTATTGCCAAGAGACAGCTGTATCGGGGAGAGCACATGACATTTGTGAACAAAATCACACATCCCTTGCATTCTGGTAAAAAGTTTCCAAAACATTCAACCAAGGAAAGAATGGAAAACTTCACACTATTAGCCAAGGCCAGCAAATTTTTAAGTATCTCAAAGAATGATTTGTAACAAATTACTAAAATGAAGACTGAGACGTCCTATAATGCAGCAGGTATACAGTGACATGGGGCTTGAAACCTCAATGGAAAAATGAAAGAAGATGAAATTACTGTGAGTGACAGAGTGCAGGAACAGGTTGCCCAGAGAGGCTTTGGAGTCACCTTCTCTTGAAATACTCAAAACCTGCCTGGACACAATACTTTTCTGAGTTATGATGCAGTGAATTGTTTTAAAATGTTCCTGAGGGATACAGTGATTCTTAATCATTTAAAGTTCTAGATGCTGTCCTAGAAAACATATAATTTTATTCCCATCTGCGTAAATAAATAAATAAATAAAAATCCCACATGAAATCAGAGCCTTGTATCTAAAGCTACCCAGCTAGCTGGAGTACATGACAAGCACAAAATCCCACCTTACTTTTGAAAGCTTTGAATTTTATTGCTGAGATTAGTTCACTCATTTTATTTGCCAAAAATATCTCTTATCACTCACGTTCACAACACAGTAAATGTAGCAATATTGGAATGGATTTTTAAAGTTTGTCTACTATATACCTAGTAAGATTTTTGAATGATATTATAGGTCACACAGAAAAGACATCATTACCAATTAATAACAAAACCATTATCTGTGCCTTAGGTGAAACAAAAAGATAGTAATTCTTAAAGTAGTTTGTTTTTTACCAATGAAATTTTGCTTTATTCAACACAGTGCCCATACTCTTTCCGGTCCTATTCTTACTTAATTTATTATGTACAACACTTGAACAGGACCAAACACTTCTGTGCACCCTAACAGAATTTGAAGATGCTCTCCTTGTTTGTACTGGCAGCCCCAAGGGCCAGCTGCAAGCCGGGGTGCATCAGGCACAACACAGCTGCCTGGGGGGATCCATTTTCTGCTCTGCTTTGCACTGGTGTGGCCTCACCTGGAGTGCTGTGTGCAGGTTTGGGTGCCACAGTACAAGGAGAACATAAAACTATTAGAGAGTGCTCAAATGAGGGTACAATGATGGTGAAGAGTCCAGAGGAAAAGGTGTGTGAGGAGTGGCTGAGGTCCCTTGGTTTGTTAAGCCCAAGAGGGAGGCCTCATGGTAGCCTGCAGCTCCCCTAAGGACGGGCAGGCCATGAGGTCTGCTCTCTGGGGACGGCAACAGGACCTGAGGTAACAGCATAGAGCTGGGACAGGGGAGGGTCAGGCTGGGTGTTAGAAAAACATTCTTCAGCAATGAGGTGGTCAGGCACTGGATCAGGCTGCCCAGGGCAGTGGTCACAGCACCAGGCCTGTCAGAGTGCAAGAATCGTTTGGACAGGGCTGCCTGACATGTGGTCTGATTTTGGGTGGTGCTGAGCAGAGCCAGGAGTTGGACTCAATGATGCATGTGGGCCCTTCCAACTAGGGATATTCCATGATATTAAATCACATACAAGCTAATACAGAAGGGGATGCAATAGCATTTTTGATAAAAGATAACTATTTTATTTCACTAAGCATTCAAGATTTACCTTGCAATGCTTTCTCACATGAGGTACCTTATCTGAAGATTTTGACACTATACTTTGTTCACTGTTCTTCCAAGGGGAAGAAAACTGAACACACCTGCAGAAAAACAGACTTTTACTCCATCTTCCTTATGGGGAAGAATAATTTTCTTATCAAGAGACATTTTTATTTTCTGTTTACTTCAGGGTAACCTCTCAGATGGCCTAAATTCTGGCTATGTCTAATATTTATTCTACATTTCCTGAAGGGTTTCTGGATTTAACACTGCTGACACAAGCTCCTCTAAGAGGAAAATCTCAAATCCTGACAAGCAAGTCAACAATTGTTTCTGTTTATCATCTTGAGCATACAATTCCCTTAAGGCTTACCTAAGCAGTTCTTTCCCTAATATAAGGGCTGCTCTTTGTTTTGTTTTCAGGTTCTGAGATATTACCCCATATGTATATTTGCATATTATATATTAATGAAAGCAACTTTAAAACATGATAGTTTCAACACCTTAGCAGTTAAATTGAACAGCTTAGTAGTATTTTAATTCAAAACAGCATTGTTACAAGCTATAAAATTCAAAACACATCATTTCAGTTACAATGACAGACTTCATTTTCCAATATATGGGATACACATCTCCTTTTGGAAGGTAACAGCTGCAGAAATGGGTATGAACCTCTCTCCCTTTAAGTAAGAGAATGACGTAATCTTACATTTTCTGTGTATGATATATATGTGGAAAACTTGCTTAAGAAGCTGTATTAAAGTATTAGGAAAAGGCAAAACTAAAGCTATCTTCCCAACAGTCCTTTGGAACACCTTTTTTCTTGAGACATTTACTACAAGAAAAAGCCTGTTTTTTTTTACAGAGTAGCTTAACATTGCAACTGGGCATCCAGATCTCTCCCTGCAATCTCTGTCCCTCATTCAACAAAAGTCAACAGGAGAAGGTCCTGAGAAACACGATTTAAACCTTACGTCATGCCTGCTTTGAAGGGAGCATGGAAAGGCAGCTCTGAATTCTAGAAAAGGTCACTGCAACCATGTTTTCCTGAAATAACCGTTAATGTGCATTTCCCTAAAGACTAGCAGATGACTCATGAAGTGCCATATATCACCCCTTACAGAGCCCAGCATTTAGAGTCAGTCACTCAATAAATGCATAATTAGTGATTACAGCTGGTCTGGTTTAAGTGATTTTACCAGGACCACGTGGTGAGAACGTGGCAGACAGAAAAATAAATGTAGTTCCAAAGGTTAGCAATCTATCATGCTGTACCTATGTCTTTCTTCCCTGATGCTCTGTACCACACCCATAATTTTTAGATCAACATTTCCCATTCTCCCAGTCCTTACACTGCAGTGCACGGGGAATCTTGTAGAAATAAGTAAAGCCTTTATTAGAATATATGTAAGCTATACAGCATGTACATAATACATATATATGTAATGTACACTACTTCAACCCTGATGAAGTAGTATCTAGTCAGTAGTATCTAGTGTCTAGTCAGTCTTTCTTTTGAAAGAAATCTCCCCACCTGAAGAACATTCCAAAAGTAGTGAAGTATTTACACAAAAAAGAATTCTTCTCAGTGAAAAATTAATCAGTCAAATGACTTCTGATGAGTTCTGCCTCAAGTACAAACAGAAAAAGATTTTACTAAACTTCCAGTAAAAAACAGTATTTTCCAATGCTTGTTTTAAACTACGAATCATACTCTAGCACTCATTCCACTTGGAATGAAGAGCTAAATCTAATGCTCTAGAAATGCTGGTCAACCATGTACCTGCTAAATGCCAGCCCTGACAGTCCTGTGGCTCTAGCTGTATTTAAATACACAGATAATTTAATAGCTGTAACTGTTATTCAAGAAGCATCCAACTAGAATTATACTAATATAAAAAGCACACCTGTATTTTCAAAACATACCAGAAAAAAGAAAGGCTTGTGTTCTTGAAGAACATTGATTACAGAAAAAAAAGAAGAAAAAAAAATCCCCTTCACAGAATAACTTAAATATTAAAAATGAGTTCTTTTCAACCACTAAAGGAAGGAAACCTACCTCTCATTGAGTATGTACTAATCTTTTCCTTACTATTCTAATCTGCTGGATAAATTTACAAAAAAATATACTATGGTACTATGAGAATATGGAAACTAGTAGAAAGTGAAGAAACATTAACAAAAAGCTGGCAGCTAAACATAGATAAAATAAAGCTGTTTGTTTGCTTTCTTTTTCCAATATTATTTAGCAAATGTTTGTCATCGGACAACACATCCCTTTCGCAATGTAACACATTCACTGTGCAGCTTTCCTCACCCTATTCAAAATAAATAAATCCATAATCTTCTGCTTAATTGTTCTCATGTGCCTAAAAATTAAGAGGGTTACACAATTTTCTTAAGGTTTCAATAAGACTCCCATCTCAAGATCCTGCTCAAGCATCAAGAAATTCATTAGTATCATAGAATCAAAATCATCAAGTTTGGAAAAGACCTCCAAGATCATCTAGTCCAACCATCACCCTACCACCAAGGTCACCCACTAAACAGCATCCCTAAGCACCAGGTCCAACCTTTCCTTAAACACCCCCAGGGATGGTGACTCCATCACCTCACTAGGCAACTTGTTCCAATACCTAAACATTATTTCTGAGAATAAATGTCTCCTAATTTCCAACCTGAACCTCCCATGGCACAATTTGAGGCCATTCTCTCTTGTACCATCACTAGTTATTTGGGAGAGGAGGCCTCTAATGCAATATATGGAACTGTCCTGCTCCAGAAATACATGATGAAATCATTACAGAACTGTGTTAGACCTAATAAAGCCCAGCTGAATAAAGCTGGGGATGCAGATAAGGTTAAAAGTGCACAAATTTTGCCACTTGAAGCACCAAGGAGCTTTTTCACTCCTCATTAAAGTGTACCTAACTTCTATTTATCTAGGACAATAGACATGTACCTAGGGTCTTCAATTCTACCTTTAAGTACATCAGGAAGGAAGAGGTTTTGTTAATTTTACTTTGGTGCTTCTAAAACATTACTCACATTTTCACTAAATCTGGCAGCTGAAAGTGAACTGACATGTTAGCCAGACAGTGACCCTGGATAAAGGATTATAAAAAAAAATTAAAGGGAAAAAAAAGTTATGCTAATAGACAGCTTAGATATCTTTCAGAATCAAATAAGTCTATGCCTTTGGTATTAAATTTTCTTAACATACTTTTTAATAAATAATACATAGTTAGATAATTCCTATTCAGGGATACTGTCACTTTTTACTTTTTTTTTTTTTTTAATTTATTTCTGTCAAGACAAAACAAACTTTTCAAAAGCTGGTTAGTCAACAAACCTAAGGGGATCTTTCTCCACAGGTTGCTACTGCAGAACATTAATTCTTCACTTTACATGCATATTTCTATGCTTTATTCACAAAGAAGATTATCTGTCACTGTTTTGCAAAATGAAACACACTATTACAAGTAATGCACTCCCTCTCAAAAATTACACCATTACTTATTTTTGTGTCTTTCTATAAGCAAAGAATTGTTGAAAAATAAAAGTTCTAATTGGAAGACAGCAACAAAGCAGTGATATTTAACAAAAAGGAGAAAAAAAAAAAAAAGGCCAGCTCATATTAGTAGATTGTTTAGAGACTGAGAGAATTTCTACTGTGTCAGCTAGAATGTAGCCAGGATACAAACTGGTAAATGATACTCAGTTTTGCTTTGTATATATATATATATATATATATATATACAGAGACTACTTAGGGCACAAAATCACATTTCTTCATAAATTAGTTTTGCATTATATTTAGTTTTCAATTCTTCATCTTAGCTTACTTGAGGAACGCTTGTATAATTTATTCCCGTTCAGTGGGATAATACCTGATCCCAACCCTAAGGTTGCCTTGAAATACATGAACCACAACCCCAGCTGGTGCAAGCAGAGTTTTGCTGAAGTTAACCAAAAAATACTGTTGATGGTGCTTGCAATCTATATTTTTATGTTATAATTAAGTTGCTTAAAATTATTCAATAATCAAAAAAAGCCTTTCTAAAAATGAAACAAAATGAAAAGAACTACAGTGCTAAATGTCAAAGTGCATGGAAGAAAAATGAAGTAGCAGACTGCTAATTGATATTAATACAGGAAAGGAAAAGAGTTCCAGCTCATTTGCTTTGCTCGGTGTAGTTATATTAAGGTGCAAAGAACCTTACGGGTAGCTCAACTTCAAACATGACCAAGAACCCCCAATCCCCTCCCACAAATATAAACACATGGTACTCAAGTTCTCCACAGTAAATGCTGCACAAGGACTTACCACTGCACACACCCACAATTCTAGATAAGATGGACAAAGGAGGATGAAGAAGCACCCGAATTAAACTGATTTATCAGGAAAGATGAAAAATAGATTCATAACTCAAACCTCAAGATTAACCAACTTGAGCTGCACTCAGGCTTGGCTTTCCTGGGTTTATGCTCCCTGTTCAGGGAAACCAGTGGAGCAAAGTGTGCTGGCATCTGGGCAGGTCATACCCTAAATAATTCCAGGTCGAAGGACTGCATTAGCCAGCACTGCGTTTCAGCTGATCAGACTTCAAAAGGCTGGATATCTTCTGAGATACTGTAGGAGATTCTGTTGGAGAATTCCCTCTTGTGCATGGAAATTATACCTTCTCGAACTCCAGGCCAAAAAGTCTGCTTCTTCCCAAATCTCAGAATCAAAATGTTCTCCCACTTCTTTTCCAAATTATGGAATCCATGAAGTCCTCTATATTGTTATCATGTCTGCTGCATTGTAAAGTCAAACACTACCTGATGTCACAATATCCCTGTAAGGAAAAATTGTCTCCCAAATCAGGAGATCATGTTCAATTTTGTACACTACTACTCCAGAAGCATTAGCCAGAACACTACTGTCATATGCAGCATCAAAACATACATAGTATTAGCCAACTTTTCCTAAACTTCTCTCCTTATAGAAGAAAATATCTTAAATATACATGTATTTATTTCATCATTCTAATTTATAAACAAAAAGTTTGATTCCATCTGAAAGTAACTGGCCTGCTGGGAATTTTTCAGGACCTCTCAAATTGTCCATAAGCTCTATTATAAAAGCACACATCTTTTTGATGTGAGCCATCAGAGTAACTATTTTCAAATTATTTTTTTAATATAAATTCACATTTCCTAATAAAAAATGTGATCAAGTACAAGTCCTAATCTACCTATTTTTCCTCTTTCAAATCCAATAGAAATCTGTTAAGACCCCCCTTATTATTTAATAGAAAGTAACACATACATATACGCAGAGGTCAGAAAACGTGTAAGAAGACTCAATAAGAACTTGTTTTTTTTGATGATACATTCCTCGAATGGAGTATCTACAGAGACATCCTTTATGTCAGCAATAATTAGCTAATTGATGTTCAGTCTTTGACCTGTACATATGAAAAGTGTAAATGCTTTTTTAGAATGTGGATCAGAAAAAGGCTTGAAGAGGTGCTGAATTTAAAAAAGGAGAAAGACAACGGTACTTACAAGAGCAATTTATGAACAAGCTGTTATTACCTCAGCTTGGTTAGAGACTTTGATAGCCCTGGATAATCTTTAACCCTCGAAGCTATAGGAGAGTAAAATTTCACTAAGCTTTCAAATACAAATGGACATTATCTTACTTTTTCTTGGTATGGTTGTAGAATACTTAGTCAGCCTAGACATTGGGAAGCTGATAGGCTCTATTTCTTGATAAGTTTGGCTTGGATGAAACACTGTCTAGACCTGGAAGACTACACACTCATCTACACTAAATTAATAAAAAAGTCAATTTCATCTGAAGTCAAATTAATAGTGCAAATGCACATAAACAACGTGAGTGAATGTGATTCTTCTAGCATGCTAATGACAATAACTCTAAACTATGTGCATGAAACAGAAGTAGCCAATATAACATATTACCAAACACCTACAAAATGTGGAAATTAACTACTGTGAATACCTACAGGTTCTTACTTTTCTTTATATGGCATGAAAACAGCTTTCAGGCTGCAGAGCTCACACAAATTTCAGACCGTATAGTTTCATTTATGACTGGAAAACTACAACAAAATTAATCCCTGAAGAGACTATAGAGAAGACATACAGTCTGTGAAAGTGACTGCCATAATAGTACCTGTTAAATAATAAAAAAAAATCTTTTTTTATGGAACTACCCTGCACATTGGAGAAGTCCACATATGTTGACTATCATATTATGCTTCCCTGTAGCCTAATTCTTTCCTCCCTGTAACCAATGGTCACGTGGAGCTCTACAACAAATCAAACCATTTTATTCACAGCATAAAATAAAATTCCCCACAATGACTGGGAATACTAAAGCTATGAGAAATAAAAGCCCCAAGGCAAGCAAGTCACAGTTGATTTATTTTTACCAGCAGAGGATAAGCTAATGGTGTCTAAAACTAAATCAAAGGTCCATCAGACTTGCTGGTTTCAGCAGATGAATGTGCTCACCTCAATGGAGCAGACAGCTACCTCTGAGACATGCTGAATTCTACCACCACCACCACCGAGGAACCCAATTTTGATCCATTACAAAATGAAAGGCTGTAACAAACAGCAGCAATGTTCTTGTCACATGGCTCATCTGAGGAAAAACTGATTCGATTTTGGGAAGAAAACAAAAAATATATAAATAAATGGTAACTTCTCCTATATTGTTTAACATGCCTTTCCCTTGAAAAGCAAGAGTCAAAGCTTTGAGTAAAAAGTGTGTTTGGCAAAATCTCAACCAGGTACTTTGAGACAGTAGGAATTCAAGGCAGACAATCCTCACCCAATGCTTTATTTTGATTTGATAAGAATGTGACCACACGGGCCACTCTGTCTCCCCCCCCCCAGTAACAATGGCAAGTCACACACTGTTTCAGCTCATGCATCTCTTCATCCAGTTCTGGGTTAAACCATCTAAATTTGCTAAAATCACCCTCAGCAATTTCAAACTAACTCGACTGATTTTGAACCTATTGCTGTTCTCACACAATTCTCCACACCATCTCAACAATCACCACCTCCAAATGAGGGGGTCATTTCAGGTGTTTTCAAAATGACTATATGATCAAACCCCAAGTGACCAAGAGAGAATGACAACTAAATTGCACTCTCATTCTCACCATTCTAACCATAGATTCCTTTCCCCCATTCCTGTTATCTTTCATTTTCACATGCACCTTGCTTCTAGATTTAAGCACTACCAGCAGCACAACTGCCAAAAATACTCTTGATTCTTCTGAAGGCTCTGATGGCTCAATTATAAATACGAGGCTCAGTCAATATAGTTTTTCATTATTATTATTTCTATGTTTTTTTAGCTTAACTAGAAAGACTCAAAAGTCTAGGAAAAAAAAAAAGTTACAAAGTTGTAGTCGATCTAAAGCCCCAAAATTGCCTGGGAGATGGAATTTAGCCTATAGACATTCACTGAACCGTAATCTGGAGCAGTGACTAACTCAGACAGCAGTTGAAACTCCATGCACACGTAACCCAAGGTGATGGCAAATCCTCTGACAGTCACAATTAAAGACAAAATATACAAGACAAGAAGGTTTGCCCCTGTGACTTGAATAATATGCAGGTAATAGAAAAAGTAATTATCTGAAATACTGCAGCATAAGAAACTTCACATAATCAAATCACAAATCTCAGAGAAAAGCCACACTGCCACACCAAAGCTTTTCAAGGGAATAAGAAGACTTAACTCTCTGTGTTAGTGCTTGGACCCATTTACAGGCTTTCAGCTGGATGAGATCAGTAATTCAAAGTGAAGGCAGGAGACATCAGCGAGTGGAAGCCATACCAAACAAGGGAAGGGGCGAGTGCTGACTCGGTGTTGTTAATGAAGCGGGGTGCTGATCTCTCCCATAAGTAAGCAGAAGAAATCAATATAAGTGAATTGAGGGGCTGATTTGTGTGCTCTCAGCAATGAATCTGGTTGTGCTAGGGGCACATGGGGGATTACTGGAATTAAAACAGAAACCTTTTGTTCATGAGATAAGTGGATAAATGTTGAAATTATAACAGAAACCTACAAGGCTGAGACCTCATAGTACGTCCAGAAGGAGCCCTTATCTTTTTACAGTGGAAAATAGGTCTAAATTAAAATGCGATTTTATAGTGCAGGCAGCTCAAATCTAGCACCAAAGAGAATTGATTCCTCCTCCTAGAAGTAATTCTGATCAATGCCATGGGATAAAAGCCCTACTATTCCATCTGCAGATTAAAGCACATAGCCAGGCTAACTGACAATGCATCATCTCTTACCTAAGATCCTCACTTCAGCCACTGGTGAGAGGACAGGTTCTTGCAGGGGATATTCCCCTGAACCTTGGCACTGTTTGTGCATGGCAGGAAATACAAGGCAAACCTAGCATATTTTCTTTCAAATTGTTTTATGTGCACTGAGAGGGAGGCAGGCACCTACCCAGCAGAGGCAAATTAACAGGCAGCAAGAGATACAATACCGCACAGACATGCAACAAACTGGCACACAGCCCCAAACCACAGAGAAAATGATAGTTTTAGGTCAAAATAAAATAAAATGAAATAGAAAAAAAAAGAAGCACACACACACACACACACAAAAACACAACCCAACAACAAACAAAAAACAGACAACCACACCAGGTCTTTGCACCAATGAATGGCAATAGGAAGCAAACTCTTCTGTAACCTTGAACTTCTATTACTTCTATTTGCCAGAGGAAGCTGGCAGCTAACTTCTAAATTACACATATTTACAGCAAATTATTAAAATTTGCCTGCAAAATAATGATTGGCAATTCTTGAGGCCTCCTGCTCTTCCATGTAACATGTTGAAGCTTGTCCCTTGTAAACTACATCGTCGATTCCCTCACCTAGTGTGTAGCACACATATTGGAAGGTAGCTCAGAGGTATCACACAGATGAAAGCAAGCCTTAGATCTTTAGACATAGCTCTTGCCCACCACAGGGTGGGATTTATTAGTTGTGTTGATAAGGGAACACAGAGGGGTGTTCTGATGATGCGGTGCACAAGCTAGCAACATGATGCCCCTATAACACAACAGTAAAGCTTTCTAGTGAAGCGCGCAACTTCAGAAGTGTTAGAAAATTAATATTTTTTCCTTAATGGAAGAGTCATGGACATAATTTAAGCATGTAATACATGCCCCCCCCCCCCCCCCTTTTTTTTTTTTAATTGCAGAGGCATCTACTGTTGTCCTAACAGGACAGTCATTGCCTGACCACACGGGAGCACATTCATTTTCCACTAAAGAAGCTGACGTTTTTTTTCAGTCAGAGAAACATAAAATAAGCACTGGATCATATACAAGCTCTCTCTCTCTCTTTTTTTTTTTTTTTTCTTTTTTCCTTTTTCCCCTCCCCAGAATACACATACTGCTTGTACACTATACAGTTCAGGAAATCAGAAATAGATTCAAGGCCCCAGATTATTGAGTTTATGTATTTTTGTGAAGGTAGTCCTACAAATTTTCTCTCTTAAAATTTCATATATTGGACTTCTTTCAATACTACACCCAACCAAGAAGTCTTTGTGCAGTAGCAAGTATACTCAGAATTTGGGTACAGGTAGATAATTGACACATCAAGACCACTTTTGCTGTACATTTCACATGAGTTAAAAGAACCCTCCATCTCAAAAAAAAAAAAAAAAATCAAATCAGAATCAGTACTATTAGCAATTACAATATAATTGACTGTCCTATATAGCATGGTCAATGATAAGATTTTATTTATTTATTTATTTATTTTCAAAAAGAAAATCCCACCACTGAACTAGACAATAAAACAAGAGAGGAGAATAGAATTTAAAGGGTGGTGGTACTTTCCATGCTAAAAGGCCTCATTCTTTGACTGTATCACACAGTGCAGATATCAATGCTTAGCTGAATGTATAGAAGTCAATTCTAGGGAGAAAGCAAACAAACGTTTCTGCTGTAAATAACACTCCTAGCATGGATTTTTATGGGTACTTACCAAACACCCTCTAGAAACAAGATTACACATTAAGATCGTTACAATTACCAGAATGAGATATTGAAATGAAGGCATCAAAAGTTTGAGATTGTACAAAATGTACTCAACCAGAAGTGTTCTCTTAGACCTGATCTTTAACAAAGTAAAAGTGATGTGAACAAAGCTCCGCTACATAACTGGGGAAAAAAAAAAAAAAAAAAAGAAAAAGAAAAAAGGAGAATCTGGGGATTTAGATGGCCATGTGCTGTCTGCAGAATACATAAATACTCATATGCGACTAAACTCATACTCAAACTATACTCATACATGACTAAATATTTTAAAATATCAAGTGTGGTCATGCCTCCGTCACAAATGCCAAGATGCTATAGTAAAATAAAAACAAATTCAAAATTAGAAATAAATTAAAACTGTAAATCCATTTTATGAAACCTGTATGTTCATTTCACTATAGATCTAATGACATGTTTACTTGCAACTGCCATAGCCAAAAAGTATCATTCACATTTTTTAAAAAACGGTAATATATTTAAATTTACATTTTGACTAATGAAGAGGTTAATTCTGTTTAGTAAATGATATTGTTACTAAAAGCAGGGAGGTGCAGTTTCCATAACTGAATACTGTCTCTTCAAAGAAGATGACCTGCTTTCACAGGTCTTTCCGAACAGCTGTCTTTCCAGTGCAAGTGCAAAGACCCGAAGAACAGAGAGGCACAAGTATTTTCCAGACAACCATTACTCCTTTCTGATTTTCTTCAGGAAGTTTCACCAGATCAAATAGACCTGAATCACTTGTGATTGAACTATGCAGCAAGGCAGACATTTTGTATTAATGTCTTCTTTGTTCTGTCTAAAAAAGACTGGGTAGGATGTGGCAATCAGTATCTGCTAGATAGTGATTCTAGTCCTTTCATCTTTGCAGTGAATATTACACCTAATGTTGATTTTTATATAATTATTCAGTTGCTCTGGACATTCTCTGCATCAGAATAACTAAATGGCATGAAGCTATTGACCTGCATCCCTGGTTCAACCCTTGACTCTCTCATTTATCCTGATGTTTCTTCCACCATGTAAGTAAAGGAAACTAATCAAACCTAATCCGATCAAGTAATAGAAGTGCTATGATTTCTTAAAATACCTTAGCCTGAAAGGATTATGTTGGACATGGTGAGAAAATACCTTTTTCTGCAAAATAATACATTTAGTATAAAGCCAATGTAAGTAGGCAGCTGTATAGAGCTCTCAAAAATCCTCTTTTCCATGTAAAGAGCATCAGTGGGCTGGACTCTGCCTGCCGTAACAAAGATCTCTCTGGTGCTCCAAAGTAAAAGACAGCCAAGACTCTAGGAAGGCTTCTCATCCAGAGAAGTTCTAGCTCGCAACTACCTTTAAACATGTTAAGTAGTTTCAGTGATGTCAGTCAGACAGACTATACGGAGAAATTGAGATAATCAAATTACTTCAACTTCCATTTTGTTTTAACACTTATCCTGTAAATACCAGATGAGCTCGCATACCTTACAGAGGCATCTTAACTAGGCATAAGTAATTTGTGGATTACAGAACTGATTTTCTTTTAAAATTATTTTTAAAAATTAAATAATTTTTTTTAATAAAATTTTTTAATATTTTTTGATTATGAACAGTTTGTACTCAAACGAATGCCAACTGTTCTCAAAATTTACTAGTATTTCTTTCAGCTTTTTTTTTTTTTTTTTAATCCCCAGTATTACGTTAAAAAGAAACAGAGAAATAGTAAGAGGTTAAACTAGCATTAAAGACTAGATTTCTTCAGGAGCTAGAGTGAGAAATAAAACCCAGGAGTCCTATGTGCTAATCACGAGTCGATGTCTCTGACAGCTAGAAGAAAGAAAGGAAAACTCAAAGTACATGTAAGTTACTTTGACTCAAATTAGATACACATGCTGCCGTTTTTTCCAAGGGTGGTAGTGGTGAAGACAGAATTTTTGTTTTTGTCATGTCCCCCACCCAGCAAACTGACCAGTATTACTTCTGGGTGAAACTATCCCACTTACTTGTGCTCTCTTCCCAACAGATATTTTGCACACAGATTGCACTCCACTAAATGTCAGAAAGAAGAGCTGCATATAATGCTAGATGTTAGGTCACAGTTTCCCTCTTTCACTTTATACTATACACAGCTATGCCTATGATATAGACATGTACACTCACAAAAATACATTATGGAAAGAGTTTTCTATCTTATATCAGAGAATACCAAACAGAAAAATACCACAGCAACAGAGGCTTAACATCATCAGCTATTCTTTTTTCTTTAGGCACAAAACTCCTCGCATTGTTTGCAAATACCGCCCATTTTAAAATACTGCCATATTTTTAAATACTGTTCCGATCTGTAGCACAGGAGTTCTAGATCTCATTCTTTGTGCTCTTGTATCTCTCTGTTACATCACCGTCCCCCAAATTCCCAAGTCTCTTCAGACAAAGGAAAACTTACCTGACTGCAGAAAACAGTGCAATGTACAAGTTCCTTAGGTCATTGCAGCCCAGAAAAACCCTGCTGCCAAGAAGCTGCAAACCATTCCAGACTTCTCATAATTTTCCTTCATAACTTAACTCCTCCTTACAACAGACAACTTTTCTAAAGACAGAGTTAAGTCTATTCTCCTGGCAATCTTTCTCCCTGACACCAAACACCTGATAGGTGATGACCTTACTTACTCTGTTCATTTGCTTTTCAACACCACTGCCTATTTATGGAAAATTGAACCTTTCTTTAGGGGAATACTTTTGAATGCTCTAGCCCTTAGTGGCAAGAACTTTTTGTGAACATACAAATGTGCACACACACACAAATTGTTGTTGTTTTTTGTAATTACCTCAAACCTGTTACTGTGATTTCACCTTCTTTATGAAGGCAATATATGCTTTATTGAAACTACTACCTGACAGATCCATTATGTAGAAACATTGATCTATTGAGATTTACACAAATGGATAAACTTGATCTCTGCTTAGTGGCTTGTAATTCTACTAAGAGGGAATTTACCATCAATTGATAAAATACTACCAATAAAAAACATTTAAGTTTTTCCTAAACCAACTACTCTATCCAACTCTTTTGCTTATTTCATTCCCAAAGTGATGGAAAGAAGCTAAATTCACAGGTATGTAATTTCCATTTCCTTTTCCCTTTTTCATGGTAAGCATGAAGTTTATCTTTTCCTACAGTTCAGTGTGTACATGAGTTCACAAAGATAATTCCCAATGGACCTGAAATGTTATTAGCAGCTGTTTAAGTACTTACACAACCAAATAAATACATTTAATTTACCGGAGTGTTCTCTAACCTGAGATTGAATTCTTTGCCCTCAGTCACTCTATTAATTGTAGGAGATTCGCTGCATTTGACCTTATTTATGAAGATTAATGGAAACTTCTTGGCATCATAGGTACATGATTGTATATAACCAGCATATCGATCATTAGATCAATAGATCATTAGATCTGACCATGTGAGATAAAAGGTACCACATGTGGGATAAAGGAGGTTGGTTGCAGACTGAAGGGTAGTAAAGTCATGTATCAAGTATTAGTATCATGTTTGATAATACCAATAAGTTTCCATAGTTAGTGACCTTTCCTAATTTTTGCTAGACAACATTATTTGTAAACAGACCACAGAAGTTTGTGTAATCTACTGTGATGAATAAGTAAAATTACCACCTGTCTTTTATTTTGTTTCATTTTGTAAAAATAAGCTAATAAAACAGAAATTGAACTTAGGAATGAATTATTCTAAATACACTTTATAATCTTTTAAAAAACATTAAAGGATAAACTTGTCAAGTCTCACAGCGCACCCCCAAATATCATGGATTTAAGTCATTTTTAGAACATACTACGGTGAACAACTTCAAGGAGACCAAAAGAATAGCAAAGTGACAATTAAATTTGGTTACAGATATGCTGAGAAAGGGAAATTAAGAAAAAGAAAAAAGGAAAAGAAAAAGAAAAACCAACTAACATACCTATCTATACATACAAACACACAAATTTTTCCTGCCAAAAATCTAAGTAGCCTTAGATTTATCTAAATATCTACTCCAAGAAGACCTTTGTAATCATGGATATAGTAGACAAACAGCAATTTGTATTATTTGGACATGGTCCCTCAAAGGTAAATTTATACAAAAATAATGACACCAATTAGTTTGAAAATGTGCATCAACTTGATGAAAACTTTATTAAGAGAGAGATTAAAAGTAATAATACTAATAATATATGCGGTGACAGGAATCTGTGGTGAGAAAGTACCTAAATCAATGCAACCATAGCCTAGAAAAGCCCATCATTTCATCTCATTTTATACACATTAGAAATCTAGATCGAAGAAAGAAATTTCACTAAGATGCATAAGCCTGTACAGTGTACCTGATGTCCCTTCTGATTTAGAATTTGAAACGTGTGTATATATATATATATATATATATATATATATATATATATATATATATAAAATCACACACATGCACACATATATATATCTGTGATCAGCCCACATGCACTGTATGTGCATATATTATTGGTGGATCTTTCCTGATTGTGAACGCAGCCGAAACAATCCAAATCTTACACTAGAATTGTCTTGAACATTTCTAAAGTTGCTGTTGGAAATTAGAAATGAGCAAACCTATTTTGTACCTATTTTTACTACAACATTAGAATGTCTTTAGTCTTTAGATTTTAGATTTAGATTTTAAAAGTTAGCAAAATGTAATTGTAAACTTTGTGTCCTAATTTTTATAGTATATTATTGGTATTTTTCTACATACAGATACTAAAAGCTACAAAGATATGAAGCAAAAAGGACACTACATGGTAGAAAGATATTTTCATTATTTCCCACTCATTTTCTAAATGACTTTCAGTAATAATTTAACATTCTGTTCCTTTTGAAATACACAATTCCCATCACAACCAAAAAACAACATACTTGTAAACACACAAGAATACTTTTCCAGTATATCCATCTCAAATTTAACCATAAAACAAATTAATATAAAAATAAAATGCATTTCTGGGTTGGCAAACTTACTCCTCCCTAAAATTTTGAATTTGTTTCACCAGTATTTTTTTAGTCTTTATTTTCTTAAGTAACACACTGATTACAGGAGTCATTTTTTATTTTTTTTTTCTCCTAGCAACGAAGAGGAAGAGAATTATCAAGATAAATTACATAGTAGGATCACCGTATACTGTTAACTTGACAGAAATTACCTCTCATACTGTAATAACAACAGAATTATTCTGCTATGCAAATACAGTATTTTTGGAAATAAGCAGGACATACTCTTGAAAATGGGGGAAAGAGGTCACTAATAACCGTATGATCCCACTCTTCCTAGAACTCTGATATGAAACCTGAAAATGAAGCCATATGCATCTTTGTCACCTGGCTTCAAGCTTCATTACAAAGTCAGCAAGAGCACGCTGAACTGCTCTGTGAGTCTATGACTGATTTGTTTTATTTGGACAGATTTGTGTCTCAGAAAAGAAATTATGCTTACTCCTCAGCTGGATAGAATTGCTGCAAAAATCAGATAAAAGGCAATAACTCCCATTTATTTTTATTCTGGGTTCATTCAAAACTGAAATTCAATGAGAACTTCATATGGATAAGCTACTTTTTAAGACATAAATAACCTTATGGCATAAAACTGACCAATAGATTTCACAAAACTCTGTTTTTCCTCAGCTCCATTTTACAAAGCCACCCTTGTATGGCCAACTACCCAGTCCCACCCCACCTTCATTGTTCAAGGCACCACTTGCCTCTGCCCTTCAGAGGTCCTGCACCCGTACCATGGAAGCTTTCTCTGTGGTTCAGTATGAGCAGAAAACTACAGAATACATCACTCAGCCAAACTTTCATCACTGAACCGAGTGACCTGTGGTAGTGGCTTGCTTCAGTGGAAACAACAGCACTTGCAACTAAAGACTGATGGTGACCCTGATCTTGCTCACATCTGTTGCTCTTTCACTGACTTTGGATAGAAGCTGGGTAGGGTCCACATGTCCCCTATTTAATCCAAAGACCCAAATGCCATCACCTACAATTTGTTCATTTGCTACTGGTGTCTCTGGTCCCACAGGCAATTGCCAGCCTTTCTTCTATATACAAAAGAAGATAAACAACAATATCATAATCCTATGATCCTCTGAAGCCTTGATGCAAAAATAGTGCACAATAGAGAGCAAAATACTGGCTTCTTTGAAGCCAGTGACAAAATTAAACAGACACCGTATCCAATCCCCTGAAATTTATTCCAGTTGAACCAAAACTTTTGTAGAACACATTTTATCTAGCTGGCTCTTCAAGTATTTGTTTTCAGTCTGGCTATATGTCTAGTTACAAGAACATCTCTTCCACGAACCACATCTTTGCTTCTGCTCCCCAGACTCCAGGGCAACAGAATAAAACCAACCAGGAACTGAAGCTTTTCACTGAGTTCTTATACATGCAATTACAGCTCACTCGTCTACTCTTCCTACTCTTCCCACACTCACCATGATCTGTTTTCACACTCATGAGGTATGGAAAAGCCCCCCCCTGCCATGCCATTATGTTTATTTATGGAGCTATCATTCACACTACCTTTCTCGGGAATTACGAAGGACTTCTAGATCAAATGTGGACCAACCCAAACATGACCAAATGTAGTTCATGACTTTCACATTACACAACAGAGTTGGATGAAAGATATTTCTTAAGTTGCTTACTAAAGTTGCTTGGTATAAAAGGGTCACTATAGTCCTTCCCTGTGAATAGTATGGCAATTTATAACAACAATAGGAAAATAAAACAAGAAAAAGCAGTGTGCTTTCTTCCCTTAGGTAACTGCAGTTACTTTTGTCTAAAGCTGATAGCTCATTATACACATAATAATGACCAAACAAATCAAAAATTTCATTTAAAAAGAACTTAAGGACTAAAATTGCAAGTGAATTACTTTTCATAAGTACACACAGACAGATGCATCGTCCCCCACCCCAATCTAAAATAATTGCTTCTACTAGGAAAGCACGCACAGTGGTACTTCAGATGATCGCTTTTGATTAACTCCACATTTTTCTCTGCTGCTCCCCAGGTATTCGGGTGCACTCCTCCCAAAGGCCAAATATATTTAATCCCAGGTAGGTAACAGCATGCTCATAGCTCACTTCAAGCAGGTGCACAGGGAATCAGCCTTTGCAATATAACCACGCTGGTGGCAGGACTGACTCCTGCCCTGTGAACACATGCAAAGGAGCTTCATGCTGATGGCTTTAAAGAAAGCGTTTTCTGGTGGAAAGGCTAAAGACAGAGATGATTTCTGAGCTAATTCATTTAGCAATCCCACAACAATATCCTGCCTTTGCAGGGAAACATGAGCATATCGTGGCAAACACAGGAACTGCTGAGCAGCACCTATTGAGCCCAGTAAGTATCCTGGTCAATAACAGATGCCTAGAAAAGATTATAGTGATACTTCCTGAGCCAGAGCAAGGGGTTTTGTGCTTAACACTTCCTCAGTGGATTTTTATACTATCCTTTTAGTCAGATGTATTTGGAGGCCATCTAAAATTTCAGTGCCACAGCATTCTGCAACAAAGAGCTGGATAACTGAACTGTGCATTTGGGATTGGCTTAAACATCAAGAAGCAAAACAGCTGAAGCATTTATGCTTGGCTGACTTGCATTTTGGAGGACCTCAGTTGACCTTAGAACATTTAACTGTTGTGGTTTGGCACGAATGGGAACGTGAACCAAATGAGGGAAGCCCTCCCCATTACCTTGAGCCCTGAGGATCTTGGTGCCGAAATCATTACAAAGACACAGCAGCATACAAAACCTGAAACTGCATTCTCAGTAAGTCTGAGAGAAGCCATGCCCTGACTTTGCATCGGTAGAGAGTTATGGGTATTTTCCTGATATGCCCAGGTTGGATTTCTTCCAGTGCTTTTCTTATCTAGATAAAAATAAATATAATAACCTAATCTGATTCAAAAATCTCTCATCTGACTAAATCTCTTTATATAACTGCTGGTGGAGATCTTGAATAAGAGTGGCAATTTCTTTTTAACCTACAACTTGTGAAGTCAGTCTTAGTGTGCTATATCCTCCATACAGATATTTTCATTTGCTGTTTGTTTACAAATAAATAAATGTGTATTTTTATCCTTTGAATTCCTATTCTGAATTTAACAAGGAAAAACAAAATATGAAAATTAAATTACCACACTACAATAGAGCTCATCACATTTTACTGTTCCAATTGCCACTAGCTTTAATCAAAATGCAGTTTTAATGACGAATCAATTAGCTAAGCTGCTTCACAAGTCAAAGTGAAACATTGCTTTCCTCAGTACCAATATTAAAAATGGTCTCATATGCTACCATTTTACATCCCCCACCTCCCAGTTTACTATATTTACTACAGATACCAATTTTTACTCTCCTACACAATCAACTCTCCCTTTTTCCAGACAATTTCCTGCTAGAGTTCACTAGTCTGTGACAGTACAGGGTCTGCTTGTTAAGGAAGCTTCTGTCGAAAATGAAGGTTTAGTCTTCCCCTTATATATTTATCCTTCCCTCCCTTCCTCTTCCCCTCCCCCCTCTTTTTTTTTTTTCTTTAAAAAAAAAAAAACAAACAAAAAACTCTTGGGTAAATGCCCCTATGTGAGTATTGTAAAAATGGAATTTATGAATTTATGACATGGCATGAGCAAATAAATATTCTACAGTGTGGTTTTAATTCATGGAACATGAAGAAGTCCTCCACAGTTTCAGGTCTCTGCAATTGTGGTTTAGCTTTTAAGTTACTTCTAGTCATAAACAAATGCAAATGTGCTACATTTTAGAGAGGCATGTCAATACAAGTCAAGTTACTAAAACCATTCATACTACGTGCTGCCCATCTGTAAGATCAGGCAAAAGCAAAAAAACGTATGCACCAGCATCCTAAAAATGTGTTTCAAAGCTAATCAGAGGTATGAATAGGTTAGGTTTGCAAGCTCCTTTACTTTCACCTTCAAACTGAAAAGCAATCAGATTTTCCTGTAACAAGTTTACCTTTTCAAAAGAAACAGCCTACTTAACTTATTCAAATATACATGAGAAGCCCATCAAACAGTAACAGCTTTTAGTAACAATCAACCCTGAACCCTTTTACACCTATGAGGTCCAATCAAATTCCATGAGCTACTCAATTTCCCTCTTTAGTACCTTTGGGCATAACCGTTCAGACAACCATGCTCAGATAGACCAGGCACATTTTAAAAATGCTGGAGAACTGCAAACTTCAAAACAGCAAGCACATCCAATGCCACCCTGCACACTTTAAAACTAGCTGTCAAAAAGCTTTGTAAAACCTGATAAATCACGAAGAAAGCTTATTTCTTTAGGAAGCAGCTGTCTTGATTTCTGAATACAAACAGTTATGTACCACCTATAAAGAAACATCAAACCCTGTTTTGTTATTCTTGAAAATGTCTATATGAGATATATGGATATTTGCTGTCTTCATTTTTGTCCTGCAATGAACATTTGTGTGCTGGTCATGCTTTACTGCTTCAGAGATAGTTGTTTCTGTATCGACTGAAAATTAAAATGGTAATTTATGACCTGCACTTCCATACTGGACCACTGCAATGTTTTATTTGATTGATTTCCTGGTGGTTCTTTGCATACATTTAACAGCTTATATGAAACACTGGCATCAAGGTCATTTCAAACAAGCCATTCCCAGTTCTGCTTCCTTCACCCTCCCTACAGCACCAGATCGTTAGCTTCTAATTAAATCTTGTACATTTGTGGCTTCTTTAATCTGTAAAGGTTTTCAAATATTAAGTCAAAATTTCTCTTCGTCCTCTGGTGTGTGCCCTGTTTGCCTCATGCACTCAAGCCCAGGAAAGATTTTTTTTTTTTTAAAGAAGGATTTCCCTATTGATTGTTTTTTCTTTTCCTCCTAAGCTTTTAGCTGCTGTTAACCTTGTACGTCAGATCAACAATTTTTTACAATTAGTCTGACAAACTTTCTGCTTTTAAGTCCAGCCTCTGTGTTCATTTACTTGATCTAATGTGAGCATAATTACCTGAGCTGCTAATTTTGTTAAAAATCCAAACATGGAATACTGTACCTAACAGAAAAAATCTTCCCAAAGTACATTTTGTTAGTCTCACAATTGACAACGCTTTGGTTTTTCCAAGCATGTACTAATTTGGGACCCAAAGCACCAGTGATGAAACTTTTAATAACAAGCCAGGTATCTGTAGGTCCCCCCCCCCCCCCACCTTGGCAAAGGGCCTGGACAGAAGCACCTGCTAAGATAAGGGCATGAACGTATATAGCACGTGTGGACACACAGAACTGCCTGTAGGGTGTCTGACCAAATTGGTCATGTCAAGAAAGGCTACCACAAGTGTTTATAGAACTATATTATATATATACAGCACATGCACACATACATTGCATTTCACAAGCAATGGCCTTTTATAATATGTATTTTAGCATCTTTGCTATTGTTAAAAAAGTAAAAGATTAAGATGCTTGCCATACTAAAATGAGAAGTGTATCTTGAATCCTTAAGGTTTATTTATTTATTTTTATTTTATTATTTATTATTTATTAAACTGTTGTAAGACTTAGAGTTCTATGATGCCCATAGGTGTATAGGATCCTAAATATATAACTAAATATATATATATATATAAACTAATTTATCTTTCTTTTTCCATAGTCCAGATGATGACAAATAAACACTTTGAAAAATATATATAGATATTTAGTACTTCCACAGACCTCTAGAACTCATTGTCATTGAATATCACAGAAAGAGTTCACACATCTTTATGTCAGTCAGGCCAATAAAAAACAGCAGGAAAAAAATGGGATATAAGCCTCATTTGTTTATTGCTATTTAAAATCTTTCCCCTAAGATAATTTCAGTTTCAAATTAAATCAGCTGGTCTAAAATTGGAAATGTAAGCTCATTTTTTTGTAAATTTCTGTTAAATATAGGAAAAAAAAATCAGTCTTTAGTTCATCTAGTACCTGTCAATCAAATAATTAACATTTACAGATAGAAGTAACAGATTTGAATAAATCAACATTTTGATAACTAATTTGAAGACAGTTCAATGAAAACACATGTGGGTAAAAATCTCACATATTAAGATAATAGTTTCATCAAGAGAAATACCATCAAATTTGAACAAAATAACTCTCCAAGATTATTTTTTTTCCTTAAAAACATACATAATTTCTCAATCTTTATTCTTTTTTTCTATTAGGTCAATAAAGAGAAGCAAGCTCCTTCAGATGTCAAATCAGAGCAAATCTGACTCCTGATCTAAGCAACTCTACCTGCTAGCAACAGAAAGCTCCACCTAAAACTAGAACCGGTCTTTGGGGGATACTTGTCCAAAGACAAATAAACAGAAAAAGAACACTTTGACCTGTATCTGTACAATGAAAATTCAAAATCTAGAATGTGAGACAATCACTCGAGATAAGAATGTCCAGAGTGATCAAGTCTACTGATACAAAAAAAAAAAGAAAAAAAAAAAGAAAAAAAAAAGAAAAAAAACGTTTTCTCTTTTTTTTTATTTATCAGTTTCATGTCTCAATATTGGGAAAAAAAAAGAGATACATAAAAGCATGCAAGAAAAAAAGAGTATGGAAATATCTAGCCCATTAAGTAGAAATACTTCAGGCGACTGATGATTATCACTGCATTTACAGAAAGCGATCAATCTTTAATTATCTGGATGCCACAGGACTGGCATTAAATCCACAACTGATGTACGGCAAAGAAAATGGAGCACAAGGCAAAGCTTTGTGACTCCTTTAGGAAATTCTTAGTGCTTCTTAGAAATACGATTTTGCAAGGAGAAACAGGGGACCTTATTTATTTATTTATTTATTTATTTATTTTCAAGTCCTTTGTTATGCATAAAACATGTTAGAACAATCCCAGTCTGAAAGCTGCTTAGGAGGTGACAACTGAATTTGGGCAAGGTTGTTCTGAGTTCTGTCCAATTAGGCTTTGAACACCTTCAAGAAGAGAGATTGCATATCCTCCTTAGACACATCGTTCAATGCCTAATTATCTTCAGAGCAATTCCTCCCCTCACATCTATGCCCAAACAGAACATCTCATTTCAACATACGACCATGGCCTCTGCTAGACCACAGCCAATAGAAACAGAGCCAAGCTGGGAAATTACTCACACTATCTACACTACTGTGAACCAGGGGAACTTCCATTTGAGTTTTCTGTTCTGTGTATTGTTCCCTTATGCTTTCAATCACTGGCTTAATGAATTTGGCTGAAATTTGTGTCATAGTTCCAACTGATATTTCAAGTAAGTGTTTTACTGCTGAAATCACATCTAGTGTGGGGGTTTAGCACATTGATGTGAAATTGTGCACTAGTATAAAAAGCAAGGACAGTACTCCAATATTTCTATCTCCAAATAAATCTTGAAGTTAAAACATCATCACATGCAAGATTTTAAATTAAAAAGAGAAAAAGGTAAGCAGAAGAAAAAGGTTTACTAAGTTACCATAATTTATCATGGGAATGGTGAGCTATTATCTTGGCTTGAATTACAATTAGAAACAAACAGCTCATCTTAAAGAGACTGCAAGTAATGAGTAGTTTCAGTAACAGTTACTAAGTGCTGATAACTAGAAAACAAACATTTCACAAATATTAGCTTATATTGTTTTATGTGGTTGATTTTATATAGACACTAACATTCAGTACTGACTTAAGTCAGCTACCCTCCCAAAGCTGAACAAGTGGTCGTGACATAAATTTCTTGTGCACAGAGGAGACAGGAGAATGGAGGGAGGGGAAAAAATTAAAGAAGCAAAAAAAAAAAAAAAAAAGAAGGGCAAAATACACCTCTTACGTATTCAAAAGTAAAAGATGCATTGGGTGATCAAACATTTCGCTGTCATCCACAATCAATCTTGCCTATCATAATTTCTATTCCAAACAGAGAAAATTTTTTCTGAAAATAAAATTAGACAGGACTGTAAGGAATATTGCCTCAACATTAAATATCACTTATTTCCACTGAAGGGACTGGTTTTCAAATGAAAACAAGATAAATTTAACACAGTAAAATCTGAAAGGAAAACTGTTTTTTCTATGTACATACATTCTGACACTACTTGTCTTCATGATAGCTAGACAGAGTGGCAAGTCATGCCTACAGAATTCCATCCTATCTAGTTCATCATAGTACAATTCATGAAATGAAACGTCATACTGAATGGTTGCAAATGAGGGGCTGGAAACCATACACTGATGTCCTGGTGGGTAAGCTGCAGCAAGTATTCATGCACTTGGTGCAGAAACTCTAAGCAGGACGAAATACAATGGAACTTCACAGATAGAACACGAATGCCCTCAATGTAACTGACCTGGCACAAACCAGCAATGATGCGTAATAAATTCACAGATTGAAGAAGGCATTTTGCATGGAATCAGGTCAGTTAAAATGTAGGAAACAGACACACACACATCCACAACCTCTGAAGAAGCTCTATAAAAACTATTACTAAGTTGATTAAGTATAACTTTTCATCTTGAATAAACAAGTAAGGCATTTCTCTCTTTTCATTTATTTGTTTCTGAGACCAGATCCTGAAACAGACGACTGGAAAGCAGAAAATTGATTTGGTGTTTGTTTTTAAACAAAATCTATTTATGCATAAAGTATGTTGTTCTTTTCTGATTATATCTAAAATGAAAAAATGGCAATCAAAAAGGATTCCATTCCAGCAGGAGCTGAAAGAAGATTGTAACTGTAATAGCATCTGTAAAATCTGAAGTCAAGAGACAATACAGGCTTCAGTCATGAAGATTTACATCTGACCTTGCTACGCTCAATAGATTGGTTTATAATGCAAGGAAAAGGAAAAGAACAGACAAATGGGAACAGGCTAAACAAACAACTCCCAAATTACTTGTGTCTGAGATAAGCTAGCAAGCAAAAATTAAACGAATGATACATATGCATGTAGACATTTCATTCCATTAAAAGCCACTTTTCGTTATTTATTTATCCAGTGCTGCAATTAAGACTTATTTAAGACACTGATCAGGCTCAGATTAAGTAACATCAGAGAAAACAACAACAGTTGCAGCAGGCCGCAGTGCAGCACGTGCATCCCAGGTCCTATGACAGCAGAAAGGAGACAGCTCCCCAGCCAGACAGGCACATGCATCCTTCCTCACTAACCAACAGCGAGCTAATCTCAAAACAAAGACCTGCTTAATAGTGATTTATCAGGGTAAACTGCAGATCAGCAGACTGGCTATCAAAAGTATGACAGATAATTTCAACCTGACAGAGAAAAGTGTAATACATAATTAGTTTCAAATGCAATTAATAACCCCGATTTACAAAGTCATTACAGCCGTATGTGTGAGAGGTAATAATACAAAATGTTCTGTTTTATAAGGAAGGTTACCACCTTCCTTACCAAAGGTTACCAAATGCATAAATGCATTTATAAAGGTATGTGGAAATCTCAGACTGTGACACTGTTTTCTCGATCTACAAATCCCATGAGATCAAGATCTCCCTACAGCAAGTGCAAACTTCTACTAGAAGAGAATCCAAGCCCAAAATTTACTGCAGTCTACATACCAAGAAAGGCAGTAAAGCAAAGACAAAACATCAGTCCTAAATTACCTTTGTGCCTCTACTCAAAAAGCAGGACAAACAAGCAAGTATAAATGTTGCCTGGTTAATAAAAGCTAGAGGTTAAAAGCTGTAACCTAGTTGTAACAAACAACTATTCATGAAAAGTTCATGATTAGGACATACCTGAAAAGAAAGAATCAAAATAATAAGATTTGAAGTACAGTACCAATTCTCCAGGCACTACAGAAACATTCCTTTGGCTTTAGACAGAACAGTAAGGCCCGTGTCATAACAAATAACACCGTTGTGTCAACTCCAACAAACACCTTGAAAAAAAAACGTTGTTGTTGGTGGTGTTTTTTTTTTTTTAATTTAGTACTTTTCACTTCTATAACTTTTAAGAAAAATAATATTAATCTACTACTTCATTCTCATTATACAGGATGATACACATTTTCTATCATCTACATACACTCAACTGCCTAGTCACTTTATGGACAAAAATTGCAAATTTTTTATCTTTTTATTAGACTTCTGTGTCATTCCAGTTGTGTAGAAATTAAGAGGAGAACTGGGCTTCAATAATCAGACTTGATGGATGATAAAGATATTTATTGCCACAGCTGACTAACTGGCTAACTAACATCTGCTCTGAGTATGAATCTAAATAAAAGGTCAATCTCCTTGTCTGCCCCACAAAATGCTTTAAAAAAAAAAAAAAAAAAAAGGGTTAAAGTGACAATTCCTAAACTTCCCAAATTTGTCTCAGGATAAGAGACAATGGTAATGCATAATGCAGTCTTCTAACCACTGAGTTAAAATAATTTTTAACAGCTAAATAGCTTGTATAATGTTTGGTCTATAAATGACACATCCCAACCTCCAGTTCCCTTTCAACCACCAAGAGGAAAAAATGACATTTATTTTTCAGGCATTGACTGTTTTCTGAGATGTCAACAGATTAAATTAGCAAAAACAACTGATGGGTACTACTTCTTGTTGTTTTCTGTTTTGTTGTTTGTTTTCCTATAGGAAATAGCTGAGTTTCAGCAATATTGGAAAAAACTGTCTGCAGTCCTGCCCATTTTCAGGCATTAAGAGTCTCCCCGGTAAGTCTGCAAATATTTTCAAGAAGTAAAAGCCTAAGATTTTAGCTTTTATTGTTTTCTACTTAGCTATATTACTCAGATTGCACTGTGACCAGTGATTCATTAAGCACAAATCCATGTTTCTATATTATATGAGTTCACATTGTCTGTACGTTCCTCTGTACCTTAAAATTGTGCTCCATGATTAGTACTGTTACTCTTTTAAGGCTATATCACTTAATTTCTGGGTAAAAACAAATAATAGTAGTAGCAGAAGACAATGTCAGAGAAGATGCCTTTGCCTTCTCCACTTGATCACAGTTACCTCAGTCTGTAATGTTTGTGAACTATTGGGTCCTTTCAGTAACCATACACAGAGCAACAAAGAATTAGGAATTCAGAGCAAAAAAGAATTAGGAATTAAAGGCACAAAAAGTGTTCACAGGGAAAAATATATAATGTCTGGACAAATAAATACTCCATCAAAATTTTGAACAGAAAACAAATAGCACTCCAGCTTTCATTAACATCACTGCTAAGAAGTTTTCTATGTGAGAAGAGGCTACCCTCTGAACAGCCATATGCACTTGTAGACTTACTCCTGGGGGTGTTGGCACACAAGGCTTAGCACTACCATGTTTTAAAAAAAAACTTAGATCCTGTACATAATCTACTTCTCTGTCAAGAAACAATGAGTTTTCCAAACTACCTCTACTGAAAAAGGCTTTCATCTGTCACTTATCAATGAGTAACCAAAGCTTTTTCATACTTATTAATAACTTTGGAGCTATCAGGAGTAGCTATAAAATTGTTCTCTGTTTTTGGCTTTCGATTATTTTGATGGAGCTTAAACATTGTTCCTGTGCAGGAGAAAAAGATCAGTAGCTAACCTCCAGCATAATTTCATAATTACAGAGATTAGTAAATGATTACATACACTATAATCCCTAACTAAGATTCTATGTCAGAATGTAAATACTATCCTTTTTAATGTTAAGCCATCCGAGCATGAGAAAACTCAGTCTATTATGAAATTCTTGGAAACTATGAAAAAATTACCAAATGTATCTAAGTGCAGCAGTGCTTTCCTTTTATCTAACAAAAACAAACAAACAAAAAACTCATTTGAATAATTTTAAAACAATATCCAAATAAATTAATTAATTCCATCTCTATCAATATGCAGCTTCTTGTTTTCTAGTTTATGTTGACAACATCAAAAAAATCAAACTACACCAGGAGAGAAAGTACAGCAAATTCTCTCTGGAGAACTGCAGGAGTATTTTGAAGCCCAAATTTCAGCATATAATAAGATTTACTAGAAAACTCCTCTCTGCAAATATTGTAGTTATCCATTGTGCATAATGATGTAACTTTGCATTTCATTTCAAATCCATACAGTCTGTTTTTGACTAACATGTTGCACACATCACCACTATCTCATCCATTTCCTTGTATTCAGGAATATTCTACAGTGTATTACTTCAGAAAAAAAAAAAAGGTAGAAATAAAAATCTTCGTAATGCAGTGTACTGAATGTCTCCATTGCAGTAAAAGTCATTAGCATTCAAGCACAGAGTGCTCTGAAGTTGGGATTAAAATATAATAAAGATGCATTCACATGTAACTACTTAGATGTAAACTGTCTGGGGAGAGGAGATTTTTGCCATCCTGCTCAATTAACTGATAAAACAGAACATGCTGCTACAGTTATTCCACAGGACTTCATATATAAATGTATAATTTACAATTTTCATCTCAAAAAGGGCTTTAGTTTTTATTAATAAGAAATTTAAATTAATATTTAACAGCATTTGATTTGTGAACAATTTTTCATGTATGCATTTAATGCTACAAAATTAATTATGCAAAATACCTAAGAGTCCACGTAGCTGTGTTTCTTTATGATTTTGAAAACCTCTCTTGACCTGTATTCAAACCTCTCTCAACTTGTATTCTTTCTGTAAAAGACAGAAGGACAATTTCTGTGTCTCACAGATCATGACTATGTTTTCTGAATTCTGACTCGAAAGCAAGAAAACCCCACAGGGCTAAATGTTCAACACATTAGCATTATTACTGAGATTAAATTTGGTCTTCACCCTAGGAGATGATTGACATCAGCATAACCCAAAGCAACATTTTGCCTGAAAGGCTTGGCATATTCACCACTAGCAAATTTTTACTACTGGCAGTTGGTTGCTGTCTTTTTTCCAGACAAACCCATTTCTCCTGAGCCAAGTATTACATCGGTCTCTGTAGAGAGACCGATCACAAGGGCTCACTTGTCATGGATTTGCCAGAGAACTTTTATCACCAGCTTCTCCTGCTTTAAAAACAGCAGCAATAAAATATCAGTAATTGATAGGTCTACATTTACTCACATTCATATCCTAGACAGATCAGTTGGATAAACTAAACTACTAACTGTTCTTCACAAGTAATGCAGAGCTGAATAACTTAACTATCTCAGAAGCAATGAAGAAAAATAAAGCTGCACTGGTCTCCAGTGTAGAATCTGGTCAGCCTTGCAATGCTTTCATGGATGCCCTTCTTGGTCACATCTTACAGCGTGTTCTCTAATTCTGGTTGTGGGTGGCTTCACTTGGCCTTTTAGTTCACCTCTGTCAGACGGTGCCTGGTATTTGCCTTCTACTCTCTACTCCCTACTAGCTGGGAGGCAGCTACCTAGATTAATTTCTTTGAGAAGAGCAGCAGATCTCAAATAAAAAACATCTTGTGATTTATTCTTATGTATGACAATATTCCATTATAGGCTTACTCTTCTCAGAAATAACATACAGATTTTAAGGTATTTTACGACAGATTTATGCTCCTTTCCACTCTTGCATGAACTTTTTTTTTTTAATCATCACAAGTCACTTATAAATCCTGTTTGTCCTAGAAGAGCAAGCAACCAAGCACAAAAACAGTGTACTAATAACACATCTTTGATTTTAAGCACGTAACTTTTTCAAAGCCTCTATTTTTGACTTATTTTTGAACAGGATAGACTGCTAAAAGGAGTAATTTTCCTAAATTATTTGGCATTCTTCCCTGCCAGGTTTCTTGCTCCCTGTAAATTCCTATTGGCAAAAACTGCACAGTGCAGAAGCTGGTAGAGCAGATGCTACAGTAGACGTTCAAGAAAGCCTCTGACAAACACAACTCCCTGGCTATAGTTAGGCTTAGCCAAAACACAAGGTTTGCTGGCCTATGGGAGAGGCCAGTCAGAACAGATAGTTCAAGGGTCTGGGAGCCTTTGTGGGGCATAGAGGCAAGGGAAAAAACAACAATTAGTCCTCCACAACTGTTCAGATATGGAAAAGTTTCTGTCAGGCAAGCCGAATTTGTATGGAATATGAGGTGTTTGGGGTTAAAAAAATAAATAAATCGTGTTGAAGAAATTGAAAATTTCTGAGAGAAGTATGTTTTCCTAAACTTATCAGTTCCTGGTCCCAGAAAAGCTGGCAATTCTAATGCTCCAATATACAAAGCTTAACACTCAGCCCCGCTCCAAATGCAGTAATAACAAAATATTTTTTTTAATTGTTTTGTTATCAGCTCTAATAGATACCCACAATGAGAGATGTGTATCGCCCCTGAATGGAATGACTGGAAAGGTCAAAGTAACAGAGAAAGGAAAAAACCCAAGGCGTTCGCTTTTCCGGTACCATCTTTTTTTCCCCCCCCTCTCTCTGTGTTGTGTATAATTGGAACCAACACTGCAGTACAGAGATAATACTCCTCATTGTGCCCATTTTAGCACAACTTTTCTTTATCACACTAGATAAATATCTCATTAATACGTTCTCTGCCAGACCAGCTGCAATGTCATGTTCTTCTGCTGCACAGTAACATTAACTGATTTACTGCATGGAGCTTGAAAGCTAGTGCAGCATGCTGAATGACTTAGAAAACAAATGGATCATTGTTCTAATAGGATAAAAATTATATAGACCCTGGACAATACAGTAACATGAAGTTCCAATGACTTTGCGTTATTTTTTGGTTAATGAGTCATGGTGACACAGAAGCAATTTAGCATGAAAGTAGCGCCACATATTTATAGACAACATTCCCTTATACACAATTTCCCTCAGCATACAAAGACTTCAATAGTACTTGAATAAAAAACCTCCATGCTCACGCACCTATCCTCATTTAATTGTTATTTGCTTATTTATTCATCATATTCTAATTTTTGTTTCCTACATTTTCTGCATCAGAGAAGTCCTCAAAGCTGATCGCCATATAGTAACTCTGCTGCCATATCCCTGCTCCTCAGCAGCAATCACTGACTTTACTGGTAAAGCTGCCTTACTTTTCTTATGGCTTTGGCAAGAGTAAATATTTGAAATGAACATTTTTCACTGAAAATTAAAAACAAACAAAAACAAACAAAGTTTTTTTTTTTTTCTTTTGGTAGCATTTCCCTAGCATTATTATTGAAAACCTCATTTTTAGGACTTGGTCATCCTCATGGGCCCTATGAGAAGCTTCAGTCACAACAAGAAATTTAAGATGAAATTTGAGAATTCATCCAGAATACACTAGCAATTCTACACAGTGATGGTACTCTGCACTTTAGATTGTTCTCCTTGGGACTTCTAAAATGGTAAAAAAGCCAGAGCCTCTTCATTATCCAAATGCTATTGGAGGGGCTCATAGATACAAAATAAAATGAGAATAAGGGGACAAAAAGAAGGGCAGAAGAAATGGGGCAGCATGATTTCAGTGCAGCTTCTGTGCAAAGTATCATTCCAATACCTTTAGCGTTCCTAAACCATGTAGATTCTGCTCTTTCAGGGAGGGAACTGCTGCAATTGAAAGTCCTTGCCAGGAGAATAATGGATATTAAGATATACATGGGTATGCAAAAAGCAATGTACATCAGGAACCTGATGAGGTCAGGACAAATTTCTTTTCACATCTAATTCAGTCAGAAGGCTCTAATTAAAAATACAATAATCTTTGTAGAAAAACTCTATTTCCTATTTGAACTTACTTCAAAGGTAGGACTGTTGTAAAAGCTCTAACTCAGCAAGTTCAAGCTTTCGTTCATATGTTCATTTTTCTAGAAGAACATGCTGATTAATAACAAATCCATACCAAATCCATACTCTCCATATGGAGAATGCTTCCTTTGCACTCTCCATAACCAGTGTAAAAATAATATACCAGCATTTAATAATATATGT
The DNA here is from genome assembly GCF_963932015.1 of Anas acuta. Taxonomy (NCBI): domain Eukaryota; kingdom Metazoa; phylum Chordata; class Aves; order Anseriformes; family Anatidae; genus Anas; species Anas acuta. Next base: position 11,423,561 of record NC_088985.1, read on the forward strand.
AATAGTAATATGTTCAAAATACCTAGAAGAATTAAAAAGCAGCACTTTAACACTAGACTTGATGTTCAACAGTCACCACCAATAAAAAGGCATAATTTATATTGATTTGCTTGTGACAGTATTCAGAGATTTAAAATATACATATTAAATAAATTATTATGGGTCTAGTCAGAATTAAAGCTCTGCAGCTTTAAGACAAGCAATTAAATTGCTGTAAGTTTCAACAGAGATTTTCATCAGAGACATTAATAACCTTATACCACACGGATTTTCTGACAAGTGTTAAGTTTCCATACACTTTCATAAATGTTGACCTGTTTGCAGTCTTTTTGTTCCAACTTGCTCAATGTCAAGGAACACTACATGACCAGCACAGCATACTCATGGATGACAAGCAGTATGTTAAGCTGTCCAACAGTAAATAGGAAATTAGGATACACGTGGATCTTCAGCTTTGTTTATGATCACTTTGGAAAACAAAAGATGAGCAACACACAAAGCACCAAAACCAGAGCAAGGCATCTCTACTGTGGTTAATGTAATTTTGAAGGGAACAAAAAACCTACCTGATACCTAAGATTTTTTTTTTTTTTTTTTTTTTTTTACACATCTTTGTGCTTTAAGAGTTCAGTGAGAAATTTGAAAAAGGTGACCTTTTGATTCTGCCTTTTGTCCTCTTTCTGTCCATAACAGGTTTTACAAAGCTGAAATGTTTTTAGTAGTTAATGGCATGCAGAAGAACTCATCTAACCTATAAGGAGAAATGGGATTTGAAAGTTTGTTTGGAGTTTTACTACACAAGTATAGTCATGACTGTTATAGTCACCATTCAGTATAAGTAACGGTCACAAAGGTTGGTTTTCCTTTAAAAAAAAAAAAAAGTTGAAAAAGATTATCTAGGGAAAACCTAAAAAGCCCATTCAATACACAGAAGCCAAAATTGATTAAATAAATTCAAACTTTCACTGAAAACAATTTCTTATGAGAAAATAAAATTCATTCCCAAGAGCTTTTGAATTAAATATTCTGAAATGTTGTTTTATTTATTGCAGCCATTCGTTACCCCACATTTATTATTTTTAGCATTTCAGTTTGAAAGATTTCAGAGAACAGAAGTTTTCCTAATAATAAGCATTTTTATGCAGACTAGCCATCTGCATATTTGACGAGTAAAGTATCAGTTGATCCTAATACAAGTCCACAAATACCAGTCAAACACAAAATCATTATTATTGCTAGAAGATTATCCACTGAATAGATAGTGTTAATACAAAATAAGCTTTATGACATGGTTGCAAAGTTAGCACACGTGAAAATGGAAAGTAAGCTTAGGGGCTATGTGGCCAATCTGCTAGCATACAGCAAGTAACAAGAATGAATCAGCTGTCTTTCTGCCCTACAGTGACAAAGTCCTTTGTCAAAACATTCTCAGTAGTTAAACTTAGTAGACTTGGAATTCAAGATTTGTGAAGCTCCATTCTTTAAGACAGACTGGAAAAGTTAGTCTCCAAGAAGCTACACTGTGTGGAGGGAGCAAGAAAAAATGTAATTAATCAGTAAAAGAAGTCACAAAGCAAGTAGTAGCATTTTACAAAGGGAAAAACAGCAACAGAACAGAAAAATCCTTCCAATGGATCACTGAAAAGATCCCTGAAACATATCTAGTAGCATTACAAAATACCCAGTCTTTCAGGGCAAATCAGATAAGCATCTATCAGAAGTTACCTGCCTGGGGTCACACGAATGACATCTACGAAATGACATCTTTCTGAGCCTAGTTTTCTATGACACTATTAGACATCTACGAAAGATGACAGAACTCTAAAGAGGAAAAAGATGAAACTAATAGTGGCAGTTGAAAATCTGAATTAAAAAGAGGGCATAGCAAATTTACATCATAAAAGACATCCTTTGTTGGTTTTATTCCTCAAGTGCATATTGCGTGTATTGCTTTCTGTGTGTCATCAATTTATTTAAACACAAAGTGATATATTAATTATATCACTTTATAAATTATATTAAAATATCGCTTTTTTAGATTTTAATTATGTATTAGTATTATATTCCCCTTATTAATACTGAATCTGCAATTTTAATATGAGAGATGCTTAAGAGAAATGTCTATTACGATGCCTACTGCCAAGACATTCTTCTAGTGCTCATCTTCAAAATCCTTCCTGTTTTAATGCACAGGGACATTAGTAATATACTGCGGCATCAATACTTATAATTTTCGGTAACTCCATAATAAAATAGGAGTTTGCATTTGGACTCTGAAACAGTCTGAGATACTAGGAAAGGGTCCCATTCCACCCAGAGCATCTTTAAAGACACCAAAATACTTGAGTGTGTCTGGCCATGTTTTCCTTACTCAGTAATAACATACAACTTTTTCTCAAAGTAGGTCTACAGGATCTACAAATGTTGGCAAATTTGTAATCAATTTTATAGCATAAACTAACATTTATCTCTGCTTTTATTTCTTTCCTTCTTGCTTTTGATAATCCTTTATGTGAAAACATGGTCCTCTATGGTTTGAAAATTCAAAGAAACCGAAAGCCTTGGAGCCTTTTTTGGTTTTGTTTTGTTTTTGTTTTTTGTTGTTTTGTTTTTTGTTTGTTTTTTAGTTGAAAAAGATAAAATAACAGCTTTCTGCCTCTGAATTTCCCACAGATCCAATTTGGATTTGAAGAGAAAAAGTCAAAAAAGTATGGTAGGAAGAACTTGTAGATAAATGGAAAAAGGCTAGATATTTAAAAATCATCTGATTCCATCTTGCAACGCCAAGAATAAAGTATATAGCATAAACAAGAACATATATTTTCCGCAATTCAAAGTAAATTATTCACAACATTCTATTATGACGCGCAATGAAAATCTCAAATTTCACTCAACTCTAGTGTTCCGACTGAAATCAGTCTAGGATAAAATTAAGTACTTGTAAGACTGGTTATTTATGTTTGACTTTTAGAGGTGACAAGAATATTAGTTTCAGAAAACAAACCATTTAGAAGTCATTCTCATTCCTATTCTGATAATTACATTGTGAGGTATAAACCACAAAATCATATATGCAATCATACCAAAGTCTCAAATAAATATTTTTTTTGTCCAACAGCCATAACATTAAATAGCATCCATTGGAAGTTTTTTTTCTTTTTTTTTTTTTCTGCAATATCCTATGTTTTACATTGTCTCTCTCCTTCCCAAGTCACAAAGATCTTTAAATACCTAATTTCATACATCAAAAGTGCCTGTCAAGGCACTACAAATATATAAATATCCCTTCAATGAACTTCAGCCCTAGACTATAACAGATACTGTATCTGAAATAAAAGTAATTGAAAAGTTTCTGAAGAAAGGTGATTTTTATGCTTTTATTGCTTGTGAATTGGCTACTGTGGATTGAACTTGATTGAATAGCATCAAGAGTTCAGGGAAAGAGACAATTAACTGTCCTTTACTGAAATAGTGCCCCTGTATAAATTCTTCAAAGCTATAATTCCCTTAATTCTCACTCCTTCCCATTGCAGCTGTGCAACTAAATGACATCATAAACATGCGCCACCACATACGAAATTGTGAACAGCAGGAAGGAGCATCTAAAACCTCTCCGAGACTGAGGATTAAAATTCCTCTAACGAATTTTGAAGAAGTTCACAGATAGTTGCTTTCAACTTTGAAACATCTGTACTGCTTCCATGAGTTGCAACTTTAGAAGAGCAAACAGAAACAGCACTTGACAGCAGTAACGCTTCCGCCTCTCTCTTCTTTCAACAAGCTCACTGACAGCCCCAAACACTTGCCCAACTGTTTACCAATACCAACTGTTTACTGATACTTCACTTCAGTGATGTCCACCATAATAATCCAGACTGCAAAGCAGACAAACAATAACATTTAGCTGATTTTTTATTTTCTTAACTTACTTTTTATATCTCTTTTGATTTATAGCAGGGGCTTGACCTCTGGAAGTAATTGCAGAGATATCTGTATTTTGCATTCCACTATCACATATTCTTCACATTTTAATAATTTAGCTAACAAGATTGCACGGGCACACCATAGCCATATTAAGCAGCCAGGTATTCGACATCAAATTCACATATTGATTCAAGTAGGGGTCAATTTATTACCCTAGTCTTGATGCTAGCCTTCTTCAATTGCATAATTCTTGCAAAATCTTTGGTTTGCAAAGTGGCTGAAGGCAAAAATGCAGCCCCAAATTCATTACAGCCTTCTGAAGATATCTCTGAATACACTTTATATAAATCTGCTACTTAGTAGATACTGCTTCTAGGTGGCTTAGAGAATTTATCCCTGTATGCACTAGACCAGCTTCAAGGAGTTTGTTTCATGTTCAAATGACCAACTGACTGCTATGCAGTAAAATGGGTACACTATAAGAATCAGAATATTTACCTCTTTGCCATCACTCACAAATGACAGTTTACATTACCTTCACATCTAATCTACATACCTCGGTTTTCATAACAGTACAAGATCCACACATTTTTGCCTCATTTCTTCCAATTCTATGTATTTAGTATGAAGGGTTTTGTTTGCAGAAGGATGCATGGAGGAAATGGGTGTTTTTGTTTCTCCTTCTTGCCTGGATTAAGCTAGAATACCGGTGGATTAAAATTTTGGTAGTTAGCATTTTGATATAGTTGGCATTTGTTTCTATTTAAATGACTCAATTAATTGTCCAGGGTTTATTTGTTCTCCTACTAAGATTTTTTCCAGTACGCCTTTTGGGAAAATGTCTGCAGATAGGATTAGATTGGAAATGCTATTCCTTCCCATGTACTTAAGACACTGGCAAGGATGAGAATTTAAATGAGAGATTTCAGATGTCTGCATTACACACTTCACAAATTCCTTCTTGCCTAAGGGAGGTATAACAACAACAACAACAAAAACCCTAAGTCATTTCCAAGTTAATTTAAAAGCAGGGTTTGGTGGCTGAATATTTACATATTTTAGCTTGAAGACAGATACAATATACTTGATTGATTTTTGTGCCCATGCTTTAAGGTTTTCTTTTCTACAAATACTTGTGTATAGTATAAGCTATACATTCCTCTTTCCATTTATAGGCATTGGAAGGAGGGTAGGGGAAATCAACACACCACAACTCATAAATTGATTGAATATTCCTTTGTTCCTTTGCAGGGGAAAGCTTTTACCATTTGTATTTTTCCAATTTTCTGAGTTTACCTCTTCATATTGTATTTCATGTTTCAGACAGCATGTACTACTGAGTAATAGTCTTCGCTAGGTCACATAACTTTATTTCCCTTTAGAATTGCAAAACAGGAGTCAGTTTAGAGACAGTTTCTTACATTTAAAAATCAACTTTCTTTATGGAAGTTTGTGTTTTATACTAAATGGATTTGAGTCCTCTCTAGCAGTGTAGATTTGCTGTACAATCAAGATGCATTGCTAACCAGTAATGACAAGACACAGCTTCAGAAATGTGTAGGCACAAGAAGATGTATGTGGTGACAAAAATTTAAGGTTCCACCAGCGTTAAGTGTGCTTGCTGGTGAGATATGAGAATAAATGCTAGTGCAGCATTGCTTCCTAGTCTCCCACTTCGGTGACAAATCAAGAAATCCAAGAATTATTAGCAGCCATAAGGAGAGAAAAAAAAAAAAAAAAAAAAAGCAGTTGCTCATTTTGCACTTCTCTCTACCAAAATTCAAGAATTCAAGATTATAGCCTAGCTCTTCCTTAAGCCAATCACAGAGGTCTTGCCAAATTCAAAGGGAGTTGAACTGGATCTCTTCCTCTTTCACCTCTCCAGATATGATAATTTACAGAAAGCTTCCAGAAAAATCTTGTTTCACTTGCATTACTGGTAGTTCTGAGAAAAAGCACTTCTCTTATGTTTGCGACATAACTGCACGTACTTAAAGAATTAACAGTTTGATTTGACAGCTATTATCTATGAGTTATAAACATACAGCTTTCAAAACATGTGAATGCTCTTAAAACAGGTGTTTAAAAAAATATGCAGGGGCCGTGCCATTATCTTTGATTTCCCATCCTTTTTGTTAACTTAGATTAATTGCTTAGTATTTTGGGAAAAAGAAATGAACTCCAGAATTTTTCAGTCCTCTGTGGTGATACATGTTTAAAAATATATGCATTCTCTTAAGGTTCAACATTAACTTTGGCTGTTTCTTCTTTATTTCTTCCTCAAATTTCTTCCTCTTTAAGAATAAAATCTGAATAAATTTTCCATACATGACAAAAATGGACTACAAATTTTATTTCTTATGAATATTTACTTAAATCAAATGAATAACATAGGTGAATAAAGTTAAATCAGTACAGAATTAAAATATCTGTGCATGCATTTCATGTGTACAGTACTGTGGCTTTACTTTATTGCTCTGACTGGAAAAGAGCATCTTCCTCAAAACCTGAACCACGATTATAAGTTTCACAACTAAGGAAGACTGAAATAGAATGAGAAATTCATACAATTGAGTTTTTCAAAGGAAATAACTAGCAAATCTGGCTTACGGTGCTAAGCAGAGAGCAAATACAGACTGAAATACTATTAATACAAAGTATAGCGTCTTGATGGAAGCCCAAAACTAAATATAGAGCTTTACTTCATTTCATATTTCTTTTTATTGTAAAATTCATTTGTCCTCTCCAAAATAGGAAGACTAATGCAAGCTTACTTTAGAAAATGGTTAGGAAAGATAAACGGATAATAGATATTTTGCCAGTGACTTCTCTGGAGGAAAAAAAAAATCATCCAAAACTTAAGAGATATTTGAAGGAACAGTACTATATGAACAGCAACAACAAGTAATCACTGATTTATTGCAATACTCAAGAACTTAAGCATGTGCAGAAGAGTAAATTTTAATAAACACAAAGGGAAACATTTAGTATGACATTCAAAATACAGGCTGTTACACTGCTGCATTAAAATACCAAGTTTTTCAGATATTTGAAAGTAACTCAACTTCATAATGTTTCAATTTGCATATATATGTATATATTTCAAGCTGACTAATTTCTACAGCAGAATTTATAGAAGTTTGAAGAAGGTAAATATCTGCCAAGTGCAATAATCTAGGGGAAAATTTGTAAATAAAAAACCCACTAAAATGGAGTGTTGAGATTGTTAAAATTAATCAATAATTACGGTACTTTGACAAGAAGCTTTCTTGAGAGCCTCTATCCTCTGAATATTAAATTATGAAAGCATTAATCAGGTGTTATTGAATACAACCATATTCAGTGTGTATCACATAATACAGTTACACTATTTCACTAGGGAAGTTAAAAGACTTTCATTTGTTTTTGTGAAGTTTGTACATGTAAACACAAGCTTCAAATTAAGAAAAAACATTATTTACTGAATGATTATACAACAATATCAGACTTGAAGGGTCTTAGTTTTAAAGAACTATTACAAAAACAGTAAGAATATCTGGAAAAGTACTGTTTTTATGCAAGTGAATGTTAGTTTTTGGTGTGATCAGGCTTGAATCCTGATTAACTGGTTCTATTTAAATTAGCTCAAATCTTAAGATATTAATTATGTATAGTTTCAGATAAAGTAGTAAAAAAAATCACATGAGATTGGATAATAACAAAAACTTATGATTCTTAGGTAACAAGTATGAGTCCTAGAGATCTCTTGAACTTTGCACCATTTTATTCTCAGGTTTAGAAACCAGATTTCTTCACAGTTCCTGTCTAAAGAGATTTGAAAGGATAAAACAGGTACATGACAGTGAAGCCATGCAACTTCTGTCCATAATTTCAAGGGGCAAGAGCTTGAAAGAGCATTCACCAAACTGATGTGTTTTTTTTTCCACTTTTTTTTTTTGTTTGTTTTATTTGTTTGTTTTTGGGGGAAAGGAAAAGAGGTATCTAAAACTAGACCAGAAAAATAGAGGCATTCCAATGAAAAAGGGAAAAGGGAAAAATTCCATATTTGTTCTTAATATTACTTAAAGAAATAAAGACTTACTTGCTTTTTGTTAGTATAGTCTTGACTACATCAATATAGCTGAGCAGATTGTACCCTTGGGATGCACAGACTCTGCAAGAGACCTCTTAGCCAGAAATTCTGCAACTTGACTTTTCACAAGCCCGAGCTTTGAGAACTATCACAGTTGCAAAGCTTGGGGCACACAGGCAGATTCACTTGAGCTAACAGAAACAACTGCAGTGCTGAAGGCAACCAAGAGTTTTAGAAGTGCTGCTGAATAAGCATGTGATGCAATAGTAACACAATGTGATACCTATATTAAAATGTAGTTGCTTAAAAATACCTAATGTAGTATTTCAAGTTCACCTCAGCTTTCCTAAGTAAACAAGAAAGTAAAAATGGCAGCATTTCCAGCTAATGATGTTTGCAACTACGCAAATATAATCTAGATGTGTGCTACAGCTGTGCTTATAAGCCAATAATTTTCACAACAAGAGGTATGTTGATTGCCCTTGACATGGAAAGTGTCCTAAGTTTAAAGGACAGCTTTTTTCCTCCTTTACATTCTTGTAGCCGTACATTACATTGTCAACACCATGGATTCTTTTTGATGAAGCTAACCTTGTAATATTGGGACATCAACAAAATGCCTTATTTGTTGTCATTCGATAGCAAATTATTTTCTGTTTTTTCTTTACTTACACATGTATGTTGGTAATGTTCTGGAGAAATGTTGCTGTGTGTAATATGAGATGGGAACAACACTAAACAGGGTAGCTAATAAGTTAAAATACCTAGGTCAGGCTGGAAAAAACACGATAAGGATATCACAGAAGATATCTAGATATCACAAAATCATAGAAGCATAGAATGGTTTGGGTTGGACCTCAAAGCCCATCCAGTTCCAACTCCCTGTTATGGGCAGGGACACCTCTCACTAGACCAGGTTGCCTAAAGCCCCATCAAGCCTTGCCATGAATACTTGAACGCATGAACACTTCCAGGGAGTGGGCATCCACAGCTTCTCTGGGTAACCTGTGCCAGTGCTTCACCACCCTCTGAGTGAAGAGTTTCTTCCTAAAGAAGGAATGACCTATGCTGTTCTAATTCTAGTCTGCTTGATATGTTTCTCCTGCTTTCAGGGACAGCAAGGGCTGCACCTGAATTACAGTTGCCACTATGTGAAAGATCAACAATAAAAGCTGACAGTATATAACAAGCATTTATACAAATTGGACTTTCATTAAATGGAAATTAATCCTTTGTGTCTACTAACAGATTTTAAACATAACTGAGCAATGCTGGTATCACTTCTTCATCAATGAGTGTAAAATGGAAATTTTTATGCATAAAATTGAGTAAGAACACCAAGCTCAGAATTCTTATCAGAACTACGTCAACCCATACATTGTCCTATGGAATCTGAAAACTTGGGAGCAATAACCAGCGTAGTCCACTTTGGATGTATATGCACAATCTGCTGTATTTACATTAACAAGGAATAGTGTTTTCTTTGCTGTGCATTTGTGAATCTACTCTTTCAAAGACTTTCTGCTTTCAGAAAATACACTCAGATTTTTTACTGCTTTCTTCATGAAGGAGAGATGAAGGACAAGAACGAGTGACAAAAGGAATATCTCATCCAGCATACTCATATGGATAAAAAATACATTAGAGTTCATTGCCACTCCAAGATTTCCACTGAATACACAATAGTCCTAATGGCTTCTTTTGGAAGAGAAATTTAACAACAGAGCAATCCTCTACTCCCTTCAAAAGTCTTAGCCACTCATTCATCCAGCGTCTTGCAGTCCTAAATGGGTAATCAGAAGGAATGAAGGGGACTAAAAGACTAAAAAGAGATAAAATGGTAGAAGAATTAACTCAGAAACAAGGGGGGGGGGGGGGAAGACACAAAATGATACAACAAAGCTTGAGATACAGTCTTTGAAATAAAACTATACTTTTTTTTTTTTTTTTTCTCCTGGTAAAAGCTGCTTTACATAATATCCAGTTAAACGGTGACGTGTCAGTATTGACTGTGTGCTTGATTTGTTTTGTGTAAATAGCAACGAAAAGCACCCTCCCAATCATTTTAAATTCTCAAGAAGGCAACAGGGAAGAAATCTCAACATATGGAAAAGCTAAATATCAAGTTTCCCTACTGTTGACCTACTCTATCCTTAAAAAGAACTTGTGTTAAACCATTCACAAAAATAAATACTGAAGTCACATGTTTAAAATAGCACAAGAGCACCCAGCATATCTCATTTGTTACACAACTGTCACTTTCCATCCCCAGGCTTTTTTTTTTTTTTAACACAATATTTCACATATATGTACTCATACATGTGAAAGAACAAGAATGATTGTACAACTGCCTAAGCACATCATCTACCACCACTCTTTCAACCTGACAGAGTGGGACTCAAGTTTTCTGCTACATCAAGATCTTCTGTCTGCAGCTGTTCCACATGGCAAATTCCCATTTCAGTAAATTGGTGCTCTGTTCCCAGAACAGATGCAAAATCAAACTCTTAATGAGAATACACAATGCCGCTTGATTCTAAGAACAAAGTATCATTTCACACTCTAAATCTTCATAATTCAGTATTCAAATGATTCTTTTAATTGCAAGGGGAATTCCATAACCCTTTCATTCTCAGGGAAAATTACTTTTCTTCTAGTTAAAGGACAAATCCAGTACACTAACATTGTATTTTTCTGTATGAGTACATTCTAGCTGCTATTTCAGAGCATGGTTCTAAGCTGCAGATAGAAAAAACACCTGCATCCTGCTCATTATGGCACTGGTCATGAGGAGATACGCAATCTGTTACCGAGCTAGATACACAATTTGAAGGTCAAATTAAACAATTTCTCTTCAAACTGGACATCATGAAAATCTGATTCTAAATAAATTGCTCTAAAAGTGTTTAACGACATACTTAACAGTAACATAAAAGTGATTCTGAATGAGCTGCCACTTACACTTTTCAAGGTCCTTAAAAAATTAAACGAAGCATTATAACTAGTTTAATCACCTTTTAAATTTTACTTGTCTGATTTTGGTGTATGAATTTTTATGTCCATATACACATCTTTTCATGTCACACACTTCAGAGTACCCACTGAAATAAACAGATGTTTAATTCCCAGAGAATATGCCGGCATCTGAAACTTGTACAAGCGATGCAAATCTGCTACGTACCAGAGCTAATAGATTCACAAATGAGATACCTGTATTTCCCTATGGAAAAATAACATACAAGAAGGTGATAAAAAATTTTGTTTTGATGCAGAGAATGAAAACACAACATTATGGCTTGCTTAGTTAAGGGTGGAAGCCTGGATGGAAATCCTCTAGCCTTTAGTCAGAACGTGGCATTAGAATCACAGTGAATAAACAAGAATTTGGCAAATGCAATGTGAAAAATCTTGAAAATCAGAAAAAAAAGAGACAGAGCTCTTATGAGATAAACTCTTGCAGATATGATAGCCTAATCCATATAATTTACTAGACATTAACTAAATTCTGTGCACAGAATTTTGTGAATAAATTTAAGCCCAATTCTTATGTTAGTTTCTTTCTGCTCATGTAAATCTATCAGTTTTGCCAGTATGAGTTTTCTGACAATGAAAAATGTTTAAATATTTGAGTGATGTAATTTCCTTGTTCAAAGTTCATGACACTTCTAAGAAAGATTGAAATCACCCGCTTAATTTGAGAAAACAATACCTGTAAAGTTTTATGATGGAAGTTGAAAGGACAACATTTTTCCATAGTCAATGACTCATAATTATTAATTTAGTAAGCATGCCATAAGAAAACAGAAAGCAAACAGGGAAAATGATCACTAAAGTGCATACAACTGAATGGGCAGAGAATTTAAAGTAAAATCTCAAACTAGGCACAAATCATTTTGTGATTTTCTTTTCTTGAGGGACCAACCTTCAGCTAGGTCTCAAATCACTCAGTAAAGCTTCTGAGTGTTCTCAGGCAGTTTTATCGTTTATACCAAAGATAACTATACTATATTTGGACTCTCAGTTTAGAATTTAAGCATAAATACATCCACTGTATGCGAAACACAGTAACTTAAAAGTAGAATAAAACATTAGAAATAAAAGATTTCATTTGTACCACTTCTATATAAATGATTGTTTTATGAGTCCAGGATTGAGTCCAATGATTGTTTGAGTCCAGGATTTTTTTTCTTCTCATCTTTAAGGTGTTAAAAGTACTCCTTCCGCATAACAATCCCATTTGCTGGCCTCTACACCTAGAGAAACTTTGGCAATCTCTTTTTTGTTTCTGATATTCTTAAATATACATTTAAGATGTTCATAGATATTAACAGAATTTGTTTGGTATTATATTAGCAGAACAGCTATCTGTAGCAGGTTCAGATGGTCATCACAACCCATTTTATCTGTCAGTAATTAAACTAGGAAACACAAATTCTTAGAACTGCCAAGTGAACAACTCTTCCCCTCTCTTAATGAACAGTGCATACAGCTACTGTCGAAGCTGTACTTTGAGTGCACAAAGTAAAGAAATACTACTGGCATTTAAAGGAACACAAGGCTATCGTAAGTAAAAATTCATTCTTGCTTGTATCATTAGACAATAGAATATTGAAGATTTATCTATAAAAGTAATTAAAATATATCTATAAAAGTAATTAAAATATTGCTTTATGTGATGTTTATTTTTATTTATAAATATTATCCAGAAGCCCCCCCCAAAAACTGTTAAGCAATCAAGTGTAAATAAATTCCAGTGCTTTACATCTATAAAATTCTAAATTTTTTTTTTTTTTTTTTTTGGGCTGTTGTCTCCCCAGGACAGAAGATCAGAAGATTAGATTATTATTATTTTAAACAAAAGACTTTGCAAATGACTTACCGGCAGTGTTTGTGTGATCCTGTTAAGGTTTCAATCACAAAGCATTCCCCTTCATTGAGACAATATGCAAGATCCTTGTCTTTGCATGGCTTAAAGTGCTCAGATCGCTCAGTGGAGTACGTTGTAGTATCTGTGGAGGACAGAAAAAAAAAATAAAGGTAAAGAAAAGCTTAAAGGCTAAACACTGGATGTTTTTAAATTTGATCGAAGTAATGTCCATAACATCAACTGATCAAGACAGTCTAAAGACTGTGCTGATAGCATCAGCACAGGGCAAGCAAATTACAGTACGACTGTAATATTATTAGCAGTAGGACTTCTTAAAAAGATTCACAAAAGGAATCTTACATTTGGAAACATTACTGAAAAAAAAAAAACTACAGTGAAGCAAAGTTGCGTACAATTTCCAAACACTTCCCATTTCTAAAAAATAAAAGCACCTATTTTTTCCCACTACTCTGTATTTTTAAAATGATGACTGCTAACACTTCAAGAAATTAATGTAGTCATCTTCTGTTACTATGTATTTTTAAACCAGAACAACAGATAAGATATTTTTCATATTAATAAACCTAAAAAGGACTTTAAATTATATAGTTTTTTCATGAAAAATAAGGAAAAATAGTTAATACATTAACAACCTGAAAACCACACACAAACAAAAGCCACTGCGAAAGAAAAAAACAAAGCCAAAAACCTACAGACAACACTAATTTGATACACCGGTCACAAAAATTGGCCTAGAATATAAACAAAAGCAACATGCTATAAACTGTTTCATTTCAGGCATACCTCTTCTATAGGGTCCCTCTTCTTCATCCCACAACATAATTCCAAAAAGTGCATTGCACTTTAGTCTGTTAACCATCAATTTGGAATACATGGTTACATAGCAAGATCTGAAATAGCTTGCCGGCATGTCATGGTGAACCACTCTTCCTGCCTCCTACTTTATTTAACTAATTCAATTGGATTAATCAACAATAAACTGATATTTTCAGAGGAAGATGTCTGTCATCATTTTAATTCTCTTCACTAAAGCCAGCGTTTTCTAATGATGTGTGATTTTCTAAGTAGACCATGATTTCTATAGAACCATGGCTTAATCTTCATATACATGCCTAATTTCCAAAACTTAAATTCCTTCTCAAATTGCTGGGACAGGAAGCAGGATAGATACTGAATATATAAATTCATATATTCAATATATACTGAAGTTGTAAGAGAACATTTCACCCATACAGATCATCACAAGCTGTTCTGGTACTGTCAAAGGAATGAAGCTATATTTGATGCACCTGGAACTTGACAAACTCAAAATTATAAAAAACACATTAACTTCCTTTTTGCTTATAACTAAAACCAAAGTAAATATCCACCAAGGTAATACCAGGTTGAAAAGTAAAGCACTGAAATACGAGGACACCCATAAATACAACTGAAGAGGATACTTTACAAAAATGTCTTCATTCCAAAATGCTTGCAAAGTAACTGTGTATTCATTTGTAGAGTATTTTAATGAAAATGATTTTATAATGTTTCTTTGTTACCCAACTTAAGTGGAGGAAGATTAACAAATTTCCTTTGAAAATAAATATTTGCATATATACACACACATCCTAATCCTCATAAAACAACACTTTTTCCCAGAGGGAAAGTATTTTAGTTCAAAGCTGTCAGTGGAGGGGGGAAAAAAATCCACAACTGGAAATAAACAGTCTTCCTTCAAATGTTTACACAGATTTAGAATGAAAGGTCCTGCCATTTTCCCTGCTACTTTGTTGAAGATGATGCACATCGGCATCTTTCAGAGATGCAACATAGTGGAGCTAACAAAAACATTACAAGCTATAAAAAACTACTGCCTTCAACGACTGCAAGCCAGCCCTGTATTGAAATGTATCAAAATGAATTTTTGAAACAATATGAGATGTTCATAAACGCAAACAGTGCCAAGAATTTCTGCTGACAATGCCAGAGTGATCGGGTTTTATATAACAAAAATATCTTCAGGTAGAAAGCAACACCCAGTTACCTTTTTAAGGTCAGTTTCATAAAGTAGCACTTACAGCACCACTGCCAATCTGCACAATATATATAGTGATGTATACACACACACAACTGTAATTAGATATATTTCTATCCCTTTTAAATAAGGAAAGCTGGAGATAATATTATTTGAAAGCACTTGTGATAATTACCAAAGGTAACTAGAACTGTTTGATGAGCAGCATCTCAACTCGATACAGCTTTTGAGAACAGATCACTTATGTTTGTCAGCCTGCTCTGAAGAAACAATCCGTGCAAATACCTTTATGAAGGTAGTTGCATTACACAGACCAAAGTAATCTGAACTGTCCCAAAGGCCAGCAGGAAAAGAAAGGAGGCACACAGTACTGCAAAGCATGTCTTTGAGGTGGTGATGTGCTGAATTCTCAGAGCATGCTGCTTAAAGAGCAGGATGCTCCTTTTCTACTGTAATTAACTCAAAAATGCCTTGTCAAGGTCAGCATTTTAAAGTTTTAAATTAAATATATTCTTCGGAGGTTTTGTACTATTTTACTTTAATCACTTCCCTGTTCAACGTTATTTAAGACTAAATCAAGTCCCCAGCAGAAACTGGTGCCAATTCAGCAGCTTCAGAGCAGAGCTAAGGCTGAGCACATGCCATTTTACAATGACAAAAGTGCCAGTGAAGACTTCATTTTTGGGGGCATTAACCCAAATTCCACAAGTAATCAGGCCTCCCTACTGACCTACGCTGCAACCACAGTGTGTCCAGGCAGCGCAGCAAAGCAGCCCTTCTGAGTAGGCCTCTGCCAGGCCAGCAGCAGAGGGAAATGGTGCTCTGTCCCTGCAGATCCATGAACAGGCCTAAAATTGTGGTGCTTTCTTCTCCCCACTCGGGGTTCAAGCTTTCCTTACAATGTTTTGAGTTCTGCAGGTGGCCTTCAAAGTAAGCACAAGAGTTGTAGAATGAGGTGATGGTGCAGACAGCTCCTCACGACAGACCTGGAAAGCTCTTCTTAGGTTGAAAGTTACATATTTTTTTTTTTTTTTTTTTTATTATTTTTAAAGAATGCAGTCACATTAGAATTCAATTTTAAATTACACAATCTTGTCTCAGAATATTTGTGCCAGCCAAAACAACTTGATGTGAGGGGAAACAGCCCACATGCAGCTGGTGTCCAAACTGCAAAGGCCTGAGGAACGGGCGGGCGGCCAGGCTGCAGGGCAGCACGCAGAGCCTTGTGCCACCCTTCTGCTCCTGGGGGCAGCCAGGCCTTGCTGCTCGTATTTTGCCAAGACAGACCTATGATCGCTTCCCTTCAAAAGGGAATTCTCAACTTTTAAATATTTCCCATATTCAATAATGCGTTTATTTCCATTTTGTGAGCAGCAATTTAAGGCATGAAGGTTAACATATGGAGGTCTTTTTACTCTCACATGTAAGGTGATACACAGGCACAGCTTGGGTTTCAACTGGTCAAAAAATGTTATCACCTTTTTTTTTCTTTTTTAAAAAAAAAACAAAAACAAAACCAATTAAAAATTGATATCCTAAAGAACACTGGAGGATTTTTATTTGGTTATATTTTCTTCTGGATACATTCCCATACACGATATGCGAGTTTTCTGAAAGCTTACAATACTGCTGCTGTTTTCATTTCATGTTGCATTCATAATGAAACATTCTTTTTCCCCAGTATCCAGCTTCATCAAATATTGAAAAAAAGATATCTAAAAAAAATGTTCTAAACAGAACTACAGAAGGAACAAGACAATGGATAACACTAGAGACAATCTAGCTTTCTTGATTCCTTTTCCAGTAAATCCTACCATCTATTTTGCTTTTTCTCTTTTTATGACTGCTACCACACCCTGAATTGACATTTCCATGGCACTGTCCTTCAGAAGCTTACTAAGTATGCACCATTTTATTGTGAAGTTAGAATTTCTTTCAAGGATTCTTTTTTTATAGGCTATAAAACCTAAGCACTCACAAGATTACTCGTACAGCCCCTTAATTTATTTCTAGTCTTTCTGTGTTGGTGTCAGACCCAAACATTTATAGGTAACAACAGGAAACCTCTGCTATGCATTCAGATGTCCTTGAATTCAGTACATAAATGCCAATAATCCATAATCCTTTCTGGTCTTCCCCCCCCAGTTTTTCTTTTTTTCTTTTAATTGTCAAGTACCCAGGTGTTTCGTGTAAAAACAGCAGGGGCCATTGATTTCTGCTGGAATCTTTCCAACTGAATTGGAATAACGAATTTCTAGACACTTTTGCTTTACTTTTACTGGCTCACTTAATCAGCGAATCTTTATGCATGATTCCCCTACTCAAAAAACAGATATACCAAGTCTCAGATGCCACTGTTTGATCAAACGAACAAGAACTCAGTTCAAGTTTGAAAGGAAGGCTTCAAAATCCTTCATTTTGTAGCATGGAGTTGGTTGGAAAAATTAAGTTATTTGGGAATGTTGAAGAAAATTTCATCAGCAAATTTTCAGATTTTGTTATGGTCTAAAGAGGTGTTAGTGACTTTGTGTTTTACTGTTCTCTCATTTATTTCAACATGTTACACTAGCACAGGACGGCTCATTACAGCTAATTTATTGAATGATCGTCAAGGCATGATATGGATACTATCTCCCCACTTCAGAGTACCAGATTCGTTGTTTCCAGTACTGTGTTCTGGTATTAATAAGCCGAGACAAATGCAAGAAAAGAAAGAACAAGAAATTTAAAATATCATAGAAAATAGTAGCATTCATGGAAGCTATTCCTATGTAGTTGTAGTAGAAGCAACTGTTCCCACCCATCACTCCTGGCTCACAACATTCTGGCTTTAGAAACACACATTACTAGATACATAACAAGTGAAAATAAGTCCTCCACACTACTTTTCAAAAATACCCATACTGCATGCACCTCCTTGTAAACACTTTCCAGATACACTGCTGTCACTGCCAGAGAGTGAACAAAAAAAGCAAAAACAAACAAAAAAAAGGTAAAGGAGCAACAAAAAGATTATGCTTACCCTCTCTGAATATACAAGTGGCTGGGCATGTAAATCTCATAGCTTCTCTCATCATAGCTTCACTGACTAAATGCATGTATGGCAACAATTTAGTCTGTTAGTACCAAACAGTGTTTAAGACCAAAATACTGCTTAGAAAACACTGCATGTTTTGACTACCATTGTACATTATCAGCTTTACAGATTTAGTATCAACTAATTTCCTTTTTTTTTTGTTATTCATTTGTAATTGGTCATTTCTCTGAAAACCTACAGAGGCAAAATACTAATTTTAAATCACTGATCCCATTTTAAATGTACTACGAAAAAGTAAGCCAATTACAGATAACTGGATTACCAAGCAATTCCAGTTACCAAAACAAAAGCTACTCAGAAAAAGCCCCTTCTGACACTATATTTTTTTATATCATTACTGCAGTCTACAAAGAAGATCACATAAAAGAGAATTTAATAGCATACAGAGTATAATATTTTTTATTCAGCGGAGTCAACAGCAAAATATTTACAATGACTGTATAAACAGGATTCCATGCAGTTCTTACAGGATTGTGGAGCGATTCTCATGGTATTTTATAATTATGTGGTAGCTCTGCTGGAAAGGGTCTTGCAAAGCAGAACAAAACATAAACAAAGCCAAACACAGAGTGGTTTATATATTATTTTGTCTACTCACATGCCCTGAATCTTAAAAACGTATAACCTAAAATTTTTATTCCCATATTTTTAGACATAAATGAAAAGGTGGCTGGGGGAAAGATACCAAGCCCCTACCCATGACACTCATTAATGGAATGGAGGACTTAAATATTACTTGGTAAGGGTTGTTATGATGTAACCTAAACTCATGGTAACTCTTTACAAATATTGGCAACTAACTCAAGAAAAATCAAGACAGACTCATTTCTAATGCAAAGAAGAAATCTTCCTTTGTCAGTCGTAACTGAACACTAATTGCCTTTAGCCATGGGAGACTGCTAGGATAATTGAATTATGATAAATTATGAGCCAAAATATAAAAATATCTACAGTTCAAAACTTTCTTTTTCAAAGGAAAGGGTGCCTGTTCTAAATGTACTTGAACTGCTTTCATGATTCATCTACAATTAAAACCAAAACCTTAATGAAAATATAAAAAATATTTTACCTCACTTCAATAGTTTCCCATTAACTTGCAATCAAATCCTGAATGCTAATTATTCAAGCAGCCACCCCTTAGCTATTTTTGCCAGACAAAATTTTATTTAAGCTAATAACATTTAAGAGGATTTGACTGCATTGTAATATTAAGTGAAATTGTACTATAGATATGGAAATACTTGGAGCTTTTCTACTACCCTTCAGATTCAAATGCAAGAATCTGCGTAATTTAGCAACAAATTGAAACAGCAACAGATGCATGAAAGCATCCTCATTTATAGTAGTTGGCGTAACATCCATATTGTGGAAGTACTCAAAATCGTTATCAGTAAGAGAAGGTCTAAATGTTTTTCCCTTGAGTTTAATTATATAAGCGAGTTCACATGGTATTAATTTAGCTCTCCAAAGACCTTTCTGTGAAATTTCTCTGTGGTTAAAAACCAACCTCATCCTTGAACAGACTATACTTCTGTCCCGTATCAGCAGAGCAGCATCACAACCACTATTGCACAGGAGCAACAACTGAAACTTCCAAAAGGTACAAGAAATTATTTTTTGGGGGGAAAAAAAATAAAAATCAGCATGCGTTCTCTGTCAGTGACTCCGAAATTAATTCTTGAAGTGTGACCTCATTCCAGAAATAAATGATATTCACATTTTCCACATGTTATCAGCTTGAAATCACAATACATGCGCACTAAATCATAGCTTGAAAATATATTAAAGGATTTTCAAGCCACTAGTGTATTATTAGCAAAATAGCATGTGCTATTGGAGAGCTGCTTGATTGCTACAAACTTCTTATCTACTAAACTATTTTCACAACTTGAAAAAAAAAAAGCCAAAAAGCCAAGATAACGTATGTAAAAATGTCCACCTAATGGTATCTTGCAACTGAAACTCAAAAGAAGAAAATGAAATAAAGCCTGCACCACTTCAAAATGTATCACCTGGTCATATCTATCAGAACTTAAATCCTGAATCATGAACACCAATGAAATGCACGTAAGTACGTGCAGAATTGCACATCAGAGGCTGCATTCTCCTGTACAGCTCAAACTGAAATCAGCAAAAGCTGAACAAATGGGAGATGACTCAGGAAAGAGCCCGTGGGACACAAAAGGCCAGTTTTTTTTCAGAAGTTCAATGTCTAGGAGAGCAGCAACAGAAGTGACTAAAACTCTAAAAGGTTTTAGCATTCAATGTGAAGAGTTATTTTCAAAATTGAGTCCTGACAGTTGTGATGGGAGCTCTAGGAGCAGAATGCTTTTGCCAATCAGCCATGTATTCAGGAGTCTTTTTGTGGAACTTCTCATTAATTGATGTGGAAAAAAAATCACAAAGGAACACAGTGAAGAAGCGGGGTTGACCTACTGTCCCCCACCAGGGCTTTTCTCTCCTTTGCTCCCCCGATCTGTCCCTTCCATCTGACTAGCTGTACTTGCACCACTAGAGAAATCAAAAGCCTGTATGGCGTCGTTGCACCAAGAGGGGACATGGATTTTGCTTGCTTTGGATGTGAAAACAGCTTAGGAAATACTGTCCAAGAGATGGAGAAATAAATATAGTAAAATAAAGTGACTTGCAGAGCAGTGTAAAAGCAATAGAGTAAATCAGAAGACTTTTTCAGGGGTGCAAAAAAAAAAATTCTGACGCAATCAAAGCCATGAGAAAAACAGAACAGTTCTGCATAGGTTACAAGATGCTAGAAGAAAGCAAGCATAACATCACATCTGGGGAATCTACAACCATCAGCAATCTGCATTGAAAGAAATAAATCTTTGTGTACAAAACCTACAGTAAAGTGCATCAGGAAGTTTGTGATGAAATATTTTTCATTTAGTTTGGGTACTGGAGAGACTGTTAGTTTGGAGCTACGGTTAATAATTATTTATCAAGAACAGCAATAAAAATGAGAAGTAAGTTGCCTTAAATCAGAATAATTTTCTTTTATTTTTCATGCTCACCTTCAAGTGATCTCAAGAGAATTCAAATCCCATTGCTTAGGAAGGGCTGTTACTTCTAACTGGATTTGGTTGGAGTTCCTCATAAATAATTGAAGCGCTTCAGAACTTTGCACTTTCAAATCTGCTATATTGAAATGGAAATATTTAAAAGGAAATGCAAGAAGTGCAATGATCTAAATAACTCACTGAAGTACTAAAATGGTGTTGCAATCATTATTATACACAGCAGAAAAATAAATAAATAAATATATATATATTAGTGCTCCAAATACTTTTCTTTCTCACATCACAACTGTCTTCTCTCTCCTCATGCTGGCAAAGCAAGGACCAGAGGAGAGGAAGATGATGGCAGAGACCTGGGATCTTGATGTCTGTGCTGCTGTGTGCAGGCAGTCCCTCCTGCACCAACCCCGGAGGTAGCAGCGCTGGAATGAGCTGCGGCCCACCTCCAGCTGATCCCACACATGGCTCTGCCTTGTTCCACGTTGCCTGATTCCCATCACAAGTCACATCCTTGATCTGGTTTGTTCTTCTAAGAAAAGTACACTAGTACAGTGCCCCAAAGGTCTCCTAAATCATATTATCGCACGGACTCTTGGATTCTTTAAGCCCAGCACTGAAACTACTGCCTGCATTTCTCTGCCAGGAAGCAGGTGGGAGCCCTGGCAGAAGGAGAAGGGTACACAAGGGGGAAGAAGAGGCAGCTCTCTCACTATTCCTGTCATTTTACACAGTTCAGAAGTTCTGGATCCCCTTCCCAGCTGCCCCACCTGTTCCCACCTCACAGGCAAGCTGAGAAGTTTAAATTAAGTCTCTGACATTGCAAATTCCTAACCCTAGCTGAAAGCTCCCAAACACTGATCCAGTCTCAGCTCCTGGACCTTAAGCGACCTGGCCTTTATCAGCCTTTGCATGCTGCCACCCAGCATCTGCTGCCCTATCTCCAAATCAAGTTATGCCCCCAAGGCTGAGAAACCTCCAACTGGCTCTAAGGCACATAACTGATGCCTGAGAGTTTCTTAAAGCAAAAATATTAGATGTAAAAATGAATGACTTCTGTCTTGTCTGCAAACTGAACCCACGAGTTTTTCCACAAATGGACAAATAATTTTAACTGGAAGGTATCCAGCTCCAAACCGGGCTCATTTAGTAGTGGGTTTTAGAGCTTCTGCAACCTCCTTAAACAATCTACTGCCATGTCACTCTCACTGGACTGTTTTTGCCCCCTTAAATCAGACTGAGATAAGGTGATGCTCAGGGAACGATTAAGAATACCCTAACTATACACTAGACAATCAAAGCAGAAATAGTTTCTTTTTGATGTACAAAACAGTTTATTAGTAGAAATGAAAAGAGTTTTTCAGATCTTGATATATCCCAAATAAAGAATGGCAACGGTTTTGTTTTAATTCAATTTTTAAAATTAAAATTAATTTTTACTGATTTTAATGCCCATAAAGAGCTTTCCAAAATGATAGGAAAATGAGATACAACATTTAAGTCTGTAGATATGCCCAAACCATTGCTCAGAAGAGCAAAGGGGATTTTACTGGTTACTATAAAAGGATGCTGTACTGTTATCATCAATGGCCAGAGTCTGAATTCTGTTTTCAAGAATTAAGCTAATAGTGATGAATGCTTGAGCAGGCATTCACTGACATTAATGGCTCTTCTTTCAACCACTCAGGCCTCTCCAATGCTTTTTATCCTTACACAGTAATCATATCACAGAGAGCAGCCAGGTAGGCTGTGCTGCTGTGAAGTAATGGAAAACTACAATTAGTTAGCATTCCATAGTGACACAGCAAACATTATCAATGCTGAAGCAATCTTCTTTTTTTAATAAGAACTGTCGTGCAAGAAAATTCTTCTGGGAACAAGTATTTTGTGATTTACAGCTCATTAGGACCATCTGCAAATTCCTTAAAGTGTGATGAGAATTCAATTATTCACCTCTATATTTTAAAGACTTAATAAATTATTCCTTCTAGGTGTTCACAGAATATAAAAATTAATAAAGAAAAATAAGAGGGCTATGCAAAATGTAAGGAATAGATGTTACATTGCAATGTCAATAATTCATTTCCACATAGCTATTAGTAATCTTCATTACAATGCCCACTTTTACAGAGATTATTCTGAAACATTAAAAAAGTTATGACAGAACATATCTGGACTTTGCTGAGGAATGACTGATTTTATCAGAAATTAGAAGTGGTACAACTGTAACAATGCTCAGACCATTAAAAACAACATGCAGTTATTGTTGCAAATAGTTGTTTCTCTGTCACAACTGTAAGAATGAAATTCAGTCTTACTCTGAAACAACGTTCAAAGCTTCCAACACTAAAAACCTAAGCACTCCCGAAAGGACTGTATTTTTTCCCAAAAGATTGCAGTTTTTGTATGTAAATAAGTGCCACAACATATACAGAAGAGTGTAAAAAGCTAAATATCACTGTCTAGTAGATGTGTAGGGCTTTAGCATCCCCAGGGATTGCTAAATGCAATTTGGTAGCTAAGGTCTCCTTAGTAATGCTACTTGGCAAGTTTCCTAGCTGAGCACCAAGGTTTTTTCAATCACAAATCTGGAATAATCAGTATTTGCAATTCTGTATATGCAACACTATCACAAAGTTCTTCAGGAAAAAGGCGTTGAGCCATTTTATAGTTCTTTTGGATCATTTGAAATTTTATTAAAGTTGTACAGGAATTACCCAGCAAAATGTTTTCAAATGTTTTAATAGTATGTTTAATGAATCCTTTCTAGTCTCTGACAAAGTACTGTAGGCTAAAAATAGATGCATAATGGAAATAAAAGGATAATACTAGTTATGTGGGGAAAAATCTTCACATTGCAATGTGAATATATTAATTATCAAGAAGCTATTAGTAGGTTGTCTGATTTTTTCTCCAAGGAACTGAAATAGGTCAAATAACACATTGAGTAGAAGTGAAGGAAATAAGAAATGCAATTTTAACCCAAACCTTGTGCTTTATTCCAAGGCAGACAATCTAAAGTTTATTCACTATTGCATTTATCATTTTGACATCCTTGTGGAGCAGAGATGCAAAGTCAGGCTATGAAACAATGTTATTCTCAGCATTTCCCTTCATAAAGAAATCTGTATCTCCTCCTTTCTATGCACATATATGTACACTTTTTTTTTTTTTTTTTTTTTTTTAATTTCATTTCATCCCCTTTATTCTTTTAATTTAGTCTTCCAGATCAGAAAGGGCACAGGCATAAGAAGGTAAAGTGTCCTTGCAGGAGCTCCAGGGTCTCTTAACAGGCACAGCTTAGCTCACAGTTTCTTAGGCAAGCAGAACGCTTTTCTGCCTGGTTCTGATGTGGTATTGAGAGCAGAGCTCATGCTGCAGATCCCCTCGACCTTACTGCCAGCATGTGACAAGCTGCTCAATCCTATAGCATTACACCTTCCAATGCAAATAAGTTATGTAAATTACATGCAACTTTATAATGTAAAGCCAGCACTTCAACGCAGCACAGTGCCAGTGCATTCTGATAAAGAGCCAGGTAATGAGGTTCCCCCATGGACCATTGCAGCTTCACAAACCAGACTTGAACAGAGATTACCCAGGGTTAGGACTGAGCTCAACAAGAGATGTTATTGCACGTCATATCACAATGTCTATAGTATTATTTTGTAATATTTCATCTGTAGTAACAGATTCATATAAAAATGAGCTTTTTCTATTTCATAAATCCTTGGCCTTAGAGACACATTCAAATGAAATTTTGTTCCATCTCCCTCTGGTCTTGGCCTAACATAAATAAAACAATGTTTAATTCCTGTGATTCAAGTCATTGTCTAATCTCAGAGAGAGCTTTTTCTGCTAAACTCTCTGCAATTTATGAAGTTGGTGCAAAAAGAGCTTAAAACAGTTAAGACCTCTTGGCTTTGCTTCTTATGATTAGAAAACTGAAAGAATTGGTGGAGTAAAACAATATATATATTCTTGCTAACTGTGAACAAAGGAGAAAAGAAAACGGATAGCATGGGGTTCACAACTATCAGGCAAGATGCTTTCACAGGAGCACAGTCTAACACTGAAATCTTTCTTAACCATTGCCACCACCACCACAGGTGTTGGAACACAGGGTAAATTGCACATCATAGTTATGGCTACTGTTTTCCACAAGCCACAGTGCTCTGTAAAGTTGCAATTGAAAGCATGCTCTCTACATCCAACCTGCTCTATAGATCTATTTTTATAAGCCGTCAGTATACACACCCTGAGTAAAGGAGCACGGGTCTTGTGTCTTACAGACTCAGTAACTGATGAGCAAGTTTCATGAGATGCAATTCACAGAATAACAGAATTGTTAGTTAAAACATGCATTTCTAACTTCAAGGTGTTTAATTTATTGTTTTCAATATTTTATTAATATACTACCTCCTTAAATGCTGGTGGTTTACAACAAGGCTGACTGTCAGGCAACAGAAACACACACAACAGCTTTTTTGTATAATGCTACTGAGAATTATAAAGTACCAGCAACTCAATTAATACAAGAATAAACTACCAAAATAAGTCTAATTTATTCATCTACCACATATAGTAATCCCTGCCATAGCTACGTCTTGCTACAATCAAGAAAATTCACTCCATCTTTCCAACAGTAACATCCTTTTGACTCTTTTCTGCTTGTTTCAAGTTCTACTAGTTCTTTTTGAGACCTAATCACAAGAAGCACTGAAACCTTAGAAGGGGTCTGCATTTATCAGTGACTTTAAAAAAAATAAATATGCGTTTATCAGTGACTTTAAAATATATATATACATACATATATAGTAGCATGCTATCATCTATTACTTTTCTAGTAATTCCTTACATTTTTATTATATACGAAGTTATAACCTCCGTGTGCAAATGCAATAAAAATAAAACTCTTGTATTTCACTTTCAGGCATCCATAGTATAAGTATACAGCAACCCAGTTTGCTGGTTCTATTGAATCCCACCACCAATTCTTGCTGCCAGAATTCTTTGAGGTTTTATGTTCTTGTAGGCATCCTATCTCTTATACTCCACTCAGCCAAGAAATTTAATTTGACCTTAATCAATTTTGAGTAACAGACTTATAACTGCAGGCAGGAATAGCGTTAAGCACTAAATATACACTTTATCAGCTTTTTACAGTATAATCTGTTTGGTTTGGTATGTGTTACCTTTCTTTTTGGGGGGGAGGGAGGGAGGGAGGGAGTAGTGGGGTGTTAGATGCCCTAGTCAGCCTTGACAATACACCCTTCAAAAGAATACAGAAAGCTGTAAGTAAGAGTATGCCAGTAATTATTTACCTCTACTAAAGATCACAAAGAAAAAATTCACAAGAAATACTGTAACTAGAATTTTTAAATTCTTAATCACATTCAGATTAATTTTCTATGACTAAACATTTTTTTCAGCTCTTACATGTATGTTCACTATTTTTTTTTAAAGATTTCTTTTTTAATTAAATCTAAAAAAAAACAAAAACAAAAACAGAAAAACTCTAATTTAATTTCCCTGATAAAGAATTGTAACAGAAAGAAAAGAAAGAAAGGTTTTACATGGTACATGTGTGTGTGTGTGGAGAAACAGCCAGTTTCTCCACCAGTGCTGCACAAACTCAAAATACGAGGTGAGTTCCTAGCAGTATAAAATCCAATGCTACGCAAATCTTGATCTTCAATTACACTTAAGTCACAATAGAAATAGCATAACAGAACAAAGCGACCACTGCTTTCTCATCAAAAAGGTTAATATTTAGGTTAAGGTAGCATCAACAAATTTGCACTGTTACAAATCTTTACCATTTGATATTATATTTTATGAAATGCATTCATTTCCATTATTTTGTACTAGGTAAGAACAAAGAGGGTAACAGCTTCTCCTCTCCCCCTGAGAAACATTAAGATCCAACCTCACCCTCCAGTCCTGCAATTAACTGGTTTAGGCAATATAGCTTATGCACAATTGTAGCCAGCATCTTTCAATAAAATTGTCTTTGCAAGATGACTTCTAGCCTTGAAGTTCAAAATGCATTTGCCTTCGCTTTCTCACACTGCTGAATCAACTACGTGCTAACCCAGGCATTTACCCATATGAGCTAGTAGAGAACATGCAATTTCACATATTGAAGTTGCATCCCTGTTTTATTATTCAGATTAATGCAGTATACAGTTGAAATTGAAATGGCATCTCCTACCTTTACTCGTGAGAAATTTGGGCAATATCACACGCATTTTGTGTCTCACTGCACCAGTTTGGTGATTACAAAGCAGCCAGCTTGCCAGCGCTAAACAAAACAGCTTGAGGTTCAACAAATCAGCACGGTTGGCATCTGATATAACTAAAGTAAGGGGGAGGAGAGTAGCTGCAAGATGGCACTGACAACTTCATTTCCGCTCCTGTGCAAATTAAATGTAGGCTGGGGCACAGGAACGGAACATAATGAGACATAAAAAGTAGGACTGCAGGCTCTGGTTGACTGAAGGTATTAGTATGGTAAAGAAAAGGCCAATTAAACTCGAACTGTAAGTTACACATGGCAGCATTAATAACGCTCATAGAATTACAAGACAGTAGCAACAGAAGTCCAGTTTTGGAAATGCAACACTGAACACCTCCAGTGGCAGCCTGACTTCATTTTACAATCTCTCAATCGGAAAACGCATCGTATTCACTACTCCGCTGCCATGAAATTGGAGAAAAATATACAGAAGCGACAGCTGTGATCACTGAAATATGAGCAATTAACAGATAACTGAATAATAAAAGATTTTAAAGAGTGCATCATCCTCTTGATGGTTTAAATTCTTCTTTTAATGCTGATACAAACAAGACATGCAGCCACAACTGAATAAATGTTCTAATTTATATCACTTGTACATCCTTCAACCTGTTAACCAGAAAAATAAGCACATTTCACTATTGTCTATCACATTAGGCTACTTTAAATGACAGTTCATAACTAGTAGCAGATTTATTGTCTATTCTGAAGCTGCCCAGTAGGCAGCTAACATATCATTGCTGCAGCTGTCTGAGAATTTGTCACGTTACAAAGCTGACTCAGACAGTGTCTTTGTGCCAGCGCATTTTTGGCAGCAGCAGCAGAAGTCCTAGTAATATCCCCTCTGGAGAGCACAAGTGCTACTCTTGGAAGTGTGGAAAAGGCCAACAAAAAGATAAATCAGCTGATAAATCAGATAAGCTGGTCTCAAAATGCTTCAGTAATCATTGTCAGAAGTTCATAGGAGAGGAACCCTAAAGCTAATCAACTCCTCTAGCAGCATCCCATTTCAAGTTTGTGGAAAGAAGTCCAGATGCAAGAACTTCTGCATTACAGTATTCCTTGCCTTCCTTCTCCAATGAACAATTTTCACTTTGTTTCCTCAGCCACATTGTTTTCTAAGAAATTTTCATGTAGCATTGCTCAGGTCACAGGAGAGTCAAAATTCTTCAACCTAGGTAGTTTGGGCTTTACATATCAGGAAGAGTGGATTCAAACAGTGGTTCTTTATGACAATTTATCAACTAGCCCATACAAGTTCAATCTTAGTTCCCAACTGAGGAAACCAAGATAAATGCCTGCCCTAATCAAGACACGTTTGCTTCTAAGCCATTCCCAAGAAAACATGAAGATCATTTCCTCCACAGACCGCCTGCCCTACTGTTTTTCTGCATAAATCTTCCCAAGGCAAAGATTGCTCTATCTGCACAAGTTCTGATCAAACAAGAAAGCATGATCATCCAAACAGGTAAGAAGGGTTCTTTCAGGAAAGAAATGTTCACAATTGCAAAATAAATAAATAAATAAATAAATATCTCTCTGTAAACCCACATCTTACATGGTAAAGATGTAACTTGGATTAGATCAAGAAGTACAAATCAGTAAACAGTGGCCTATGTTAAGCTTTGAAATAGCAGGTACATACTTAGGAATCCAATATTTCTGGATTTCATCCATTTATATTTATATACAACTTTAATTCCACAAGTAGAAGCTTCCACTTAATCTCCAGTTTAAACACAGCAAATGCACTGATGCCTTCTCTCTGATTAGACTTACCTATGAACCCAAGGTTACTAACATTACTTGTTCAAAGGAAAAAATAAAATTATAAACCCTCTCCCAAACACCTAAGCCTGGCTTGAAAGCATTCTTTCCAACTGAAATTCCAAGTCAGTTCATTTTGAATCTGGCATTTATTTATTATTAAGGGTGTGCCTTTTGCATTGCCTCAGTGTTCAATTTCTTTTTGGTAAGTAAGACTGAATGCACTCAGAAGCAGCAGATGTGTGAAGGTTTGGATTTAAAACCTGAGCAAAAGGTAGGACAGGGAAACCACAGTATACAATCAGAAGTTCTCTGGAACATAGCAAGTAAAAATTTTTGGCTTCAATGGAGTGTTGGATAGCATTAGCCATCTTTTGGTTAGGAAAAAGCTTCATTAGTACAAAAGCTGTTTAACAGATCCCGTGCCAGCCTCCTTAAACAGCCACTGGCACATAGAAGATGGACATATATCCGAATTTAGAGAAGGATTTAGTCAGAACTTCTTTCTTCCAGGCAGATCTCATTTTTGCTGCAAAAGCCTTTGCAAGGCACTGGAAGTTAGAGTAAGTTGGAACAAGCTAGAACAGTCTTCAGATGATCTAGTTAGCATGAGCAATCCAGCTGGCATCTGGTGACTCTCCCTCTCTATATATACATGTATATATATACACACACACACATCAATCCTGAGATAGCGGAAATCCAGTTTTACTTCCCTTTTGGCAGCGTGCATCTTTCCATTTGCCAGCTACTCTATTTTCTTCCTTTTTTTCTCAGGTTGAATATGTTTCATGGTCATTCAGTATATTTATGTATTTTCTTTTGCTATTGCCTCAGTACTGTCAAACATCCACAATGATAGTTTCTGCTAGCTAATTTTCTTCCTACTGGATGACAAGGACTTTACAGACAAAATGATCACGTTGGGTCTTTGTTATCCAACCTTCCCCCTTTCCCACACACCGTATGTAGCGTTTGAGATGGCAGCTTGAGCAGAAAGCACATCATTACCTCATTACCTCATCTGTGATCATTACATCATCACAGAGCACATCAGTACCTGCAAATCCTGTGGGGATCCAGATGAGCTGTTGGAATTCTGTATCAAACACCAAGGATTAGTATGTCCTGCCACACACTTACTGATAAGCCTTGTGCATCTGTAAGTACACCTGAGACATGGATGTTAAAAAAGATCTCTGCACAGTTTAGTGGTACATCAGAGGTCAAGTTGGAAGAAAATAGCTGTGGAGTACCATGATCTAAATTACAGTTGAACTGTGTGTTTAGAAATTAAAAGCTATTGTAAAGTGAATCAAGAAAACCCAGTGCAGAAGAAAATTTGTTCAGCCATAAATGATGCCTAAAAATTCAAAGCCCCAACATGTATCAGTAAGGCCCACAGTCCTGTCTTCTCGTGCTGCATATACCACGGTAGCTCAAATGAACATCATGATTATTGACAATATTTGGGATGTTCAAAAGAATATTTTTAAAATTTTCATGTCCTTAATTAACTTAACATGGCCAATTAGTGTCAATAACGACCACATGTAAACGATCCTGTGTTTTTCCATGCACAGTTGCATATTCTGCCTGAGACAGCTGTTCTTAGAAATGATGCTTGGAGCTGCACTTCTCAGCTCAGAACCTACAGTGTCCTTTCACATGCAGCAATGCAATGTTACAAGTTCTCTGCAAATTTTTCTAAGCTTGCACTTCATCACAGCATTATCAAGCAGATGTGAGATTTCTGAGGATAGCAAACAACCAGGCAAGCAGCTGAAAGCTCATACATTTACAGAATTTTGGCTGAAATTCAGCCTTCTAGCAGCTGCAGCCATGTTCACGACTTTTTTTTTTTTAATCTAAACTTCAGTCTTGCAAAGATTTGCTTTTGTGTGCAAGTCTTTGCTGTCCTGTTTTAGAAGTCAGAAAGGACTCATCACTCCATATCTCTCACGCTCAGAGTGAAGCTTAATTTTTAATGATTTGTAATGAAGAACTGAAGCACCACCCTCTGTCCACCCCCACATGGCTTACAACTCCAGCAACTCTCCTTTCGCTATTCCCTTTCCTCCTCCTCCAGTAGTGGTGGGATAACATACACAGTGTAGGACCCTCCCATCTCTTCACAGAATTAGACAGATGAATAAATTGGGATCAAATCAGGAAGCAGTTCAACTTATGACAATATTTCAAAAGTTGTGTACTTCAAACATTCCTTCAAATTGGAGCACAAATCTGAAGATTTGTGAAAGAAATCTCTCCTCTTTATATCATTTTTAATTTTAGTGTAATTAAAAACTGTGTTTAAAACAAAAAATTAAAATAAAGCAAACACAAGGGTAACAAAAATCAGAAGACGCATACCACCATACCAACTAGCTGTTTTGACAGACATAGACAGAATGTGTGTCCACCTGTCCCTCACATTTGAGAAAACCTTATCAACATATTTGGGCAACATAATAAGGTTTTCCAGCCATTCAGTTTGGAAGCATCTGGAAAAGAAAACAGCTGACATAATGATAACTAATGAACAGAGTAAGGAAATTACTTTGAAATTATAGTTTAAGAGTATAGACAGACATAGACTAGAGCATGTAAAATATATCCAAAAAATGTATTATGTAATTCGTGGGTGGTGAGTTGTATTTTTTTTTTTATTTTTACTACAAGTTGTACATTGTTATTCCTTCTTCCCTTCTGTAGAAAAAATAATAATTATTTTAAAAAGTAACAAATCAATATTTTGCAAGAAACTTCCTTTCTGAGAACTATGTTCCAAAGAGAGCTCAGTAGAATAGTGGTGAACTGTAAATCTTAAAACAAATAATGCATTTATTTTGGAGAATACTTTTTAGCAATCATTGTCGTTTATGCTTTTTAAAGAGCACATAATGTTGCTTGTGTAAACATTATTTTGCTTTGTTCCTCTGATTGCTTTCAATAAAGTTATTTTTCCAGGCAGAACATCTAAATTACCACATATTGAAAAGCATAATATCTTACACCTATCTGGTTTGCATTTGTGGATTGTTGTTTATACATTTTCACCTGTATAGAATAAAAGCTGTTGATGAAGCTGTAAATATTTGTTTATTGGATACAAAAAAAAAAAATGCATTCTGAGTGCAGGTCACCAGTAATTATTACAGGTACTCTGCCAAGTATTTACTTATAAAAACAAAAAACAGCACACCCACAAATGTCCAGAAACACCATACACATTTGCATAATGACCCATGAGGTTCAAGGACACAGCCCAGCATCCTGCTGCACATCAGCCTGCCTTTTTGGTTACCAGCTGCTAACTGAAATATTCTCCTGCTTTTTCTGACCTCTTATTGCGCTGCCTTCTATGCCCCTGAATTGATGAGACCTATTCTGTGTTCATTCTAGATGTGCTGAGAAGGTATAGCACGTACTGAGGTCACTGTTTATAGTGTTGCAAAATGCCAACCGCTTGGAGAAAAAGTGCTTTGTAATTCAGTTAAAACCCCAGCAAATCCCCATCTATCCATAAAACTTCCCACCTAGCTCAAGACAAAAAATAAGAATTTAATCAGAGGATAGGCTACAGATTGTTATGTTAATAAAAGAATTTGGTAAAAAAAATACTAATAAAAAAAACTCAGACGTTAAACTTCTTTACACTAAACCAAGAAAGGAACATTTCCTTGCTCCTCCTCTCAGCTAGCCAGCTACCTTCTCCAAAGTAGACTTTGTATTCACGTTCTCGTTCTTTACATCATATATATATATTATAGACATATATATACACACACATACATGCAAACACATTTTTATATTTATACATGTTATGTAAATGTGTTGCTCAGAGAAGTTGCTGATGCTGCCCAGAGTATCTGTGGAAGTCCCCTCCCTTCAGGTGTTCAAGGCCAGGCTGGATGGGGCTTTGTCCCTGCCCATGGCAGAGGGGATGGAGCCAGGTGGGCTTTTGTGAGAAACACTCCGTAGCCAATAACTTAGGCTCAGGCGAGGATCTCAGTGAAGTAGTAATTTATTCGCGATTGCAATGGCGGGCGCCCCACAAGCAGGAGAGAGCGCATCTACTAGTTCCAAAACACAGTTTATATACCTTTTGATGGCAGGACCCTCCCCTGTTTCCCCACTGAGTGGGTAATCCAGGTTCACAATCTATCTGATGCTTCACAAACAATGCATAGTCTTCAGTTGCCGGCCTGTTAAATTTCAAATTTCTTTTGACATTTTTACTGCTTGAAGTGGTAATGTTTCTTCACTTATCTGACTTGACACCGTGATTTTCACCTAATTGTCCTAAGGAGACTGGTTGTCTGCATTTTACTAGGTCGCCTGCTAAACTTTATCACTGTAAGCATATCTCAGTACCACATTCCCTCCTTCTAAACAATGTAACTCTGCAAAAACAACATTTCTATTCCCACACTTTGAATCCAAACCACCCTATGGTTCTGTATTACAGACATCACATTATGTATGTATCACATGGAAAAAAATCTCCAACAAAGAATGCCCCCGCTGTTGAGACTTCAAAGCTTGCTGTCCACTCTGGTCTTAATTTAAGTTGCTGATTAATTATGATGAGCTTAATTCAAGACATCTAGAAATTTCAGTAATCTACAATAAGCCACTAACTGAATTAACCTGGTCTGGGAACTCTTGCAGACCAACCCTCAGTAAGGTACCATGCCAATGCTCAGGCTACCTGCACGAATAGCACTGTTCATTGTGCGTGCTTTAAACTAACTCTCAGACTGAATTCCTCCACAAACCTGGATGTAGGTATCCACCGCTTTAGGACAGGCCCTTACAATATATCAGGCTGTACAGCGCTGCACAGAGCTACCCAGCACTTTGATCCCAGCAGGCAGATGTGTCACTGTGTCCTCTGCTTGCCCAAATTTCAGAGGATGCAAGCCTCAGAAATCCAAATCAAGAGCATCCCAAGTGTCCACTCAAGTTAGGGAAATATATTTTGAAAGCAACCCCCTGCCTGAAAAGCATTCACATGGAAAGCTGATGCCTTGCACATCTGACACCGAGGTTGTGATTTAGGAACTTTGGTTTGCACATTTAAATGCTCTTATTTTAAAAATAAAATCACATGACAGTCTATTCCAGTGCATCTGTACAGTCAGTGATTCATCTAATCAGTTTGCTCTTGTGCAGTTTGATTTACTAAGTAGCTGCAAGTATAAGTACCCCTTAAATTGTTTTACTGAATTATTTTATGGCAGTTGAGGACGAACTGCAACTTATCCTGTCCAAAGGCAGAACTCCTGAAAGTGTTACTTATATCAGGCCATGTCCTCACTTTCCTTGACATACTTTCAGTACAGAAACCTCAGCCCTAAAACGTCCCTGCATTCGGGGAACAGAACTGCATTTCCAATGCGTTACCATTGGTTATGTGGAAAAAGGATGATGAGAAACCTACGTCACTATTTCTGAAGTCACCTAGCTCTGATCTAGTGTTCTGGCATTAACTTGACCAATATTCAGATAAGTTTTTTAAAGACAAATAATGTAATTAAATGATGTATTGCCATTTGTATTCAGATTGTACTTACTACCGTTCTTGCTCCTTTGTATTGGCATCTCTTCCTCACTTTGTGGACTGCAGATTTACATATTCAGGAGCTAACTGAGGGATCTGCAGCAGTTTCCAGTGTAGAACGTTCACTGGTTTGAAGAGTCACGGGATGACTGTGGAACAGATTAAATGGTTCCAGGGGCTGAATCCAACCTACAGACGACAACTCTGGCTCTGCACGTGTATGCCGTGATGACTGTAATGAGTCCTACACCAATTACACGTCCTGCTGGCAATGCGTAGTCTCAGAAGCATGAAGCTCTGGACAACTAAGTGTGAAAATGTTCTCAGGTTACTGCAGCATGTGATAAGCTGCTGTAGTTAAGAGCAAGCTACATATGCAAACTAGTTGCATTCGTTACTGCTCTCATCTGTGGCAAGAAGATAACAAGGCTGATTTCAATCAGCATTTTTCAGATGCCAGTTGTTTACATTCTGTACCTACAAGTCCTAATGACAATCAAGAAGCATTTTAGCATACAACCTCCTTTCCCTCCTTAAGAGTTTTAATCTAGAAGATATTAAAAAGAGAAGGAGCTGTGTGAGGTCTGTGGCTTGTTCAAGGCTGTGGAGCAACGAGCTGCGAGAGCTGCAGCTATCTCCTCCAGTGATGCCCAACCCAGCACATGGCTAGCAGGCTGTAATGTGATACTCCCTTCTTCACATTTGGTTAGAAACGGAGAGGGAAAACACCACTAATTATGTAGAACAAAAAATATATATATATAATTTTAAAAAGCTGAGGGTAGCTTTCCAGTTAGCTGCCGTTTCTCAAAGTTGCCTTTCCAAGATTTTAAGCATCAGAACAGGGAGTGGCTTTAATTTTTACATCCATGCTAGCCTCTCCCACTTGAATGGAGTTGTCAGAGCAGTTATTACCTTGGTACCAACAGGACTCTGAACTAGAACCAGTCTGGCTTAAACACAGTTAGTGTACATCTACACAACAACAGCATGGGTAACCTTCCCACTGTAACTAGGACTGCAGTTTGTGATACGCAATATTTTGCCCATAATTTGACAAGAGTATCTACTGAGCTTTAGCATAACTACTTTTTATTTTGAGTGAGATAGTAAGAAGTTTAATTGTGACACTGTTTTCTGCTTCTTCAGTACCTATCAGGCTAGCATATAGATACTTTAAATAATATTTATAGTTTTCTTGAAGCAGCAGTGTTTGGAGCATATAAAGAAATGCAGTATATAATATACTCTGTTGCCTCTAGCTGTCAGAGTCAGCATGATTTTTGAGGGCCAAAGCCATTTGTATGATTTGCACTTAATATGTTTCAGTCGAACCAGGGTTTGAATGGCAAGTAAATGGTAGGGCTTGCCCTTATTTTATGAAACTGTTACATAATGGAGATCTTTCAGCCTCACATTCTTCAACAAGAAAACAACTATGACTTCTTATATTCAAAAAAAAAAGTTACGCATAGTATTTTAAGAATGCCCTGTTCCAGAAATTAAATCACTTTTCATGAAATGGGAGCATTAAACTGATACCAACCAAGATGTAATGAAATGGGAGACAGTAGCATTCGTCAGCAATAGAACTGCATGTCTGCAGGCAAGAGGTATTCAGTTCATACTCAGTTTAGCATAATAACCTAACAAAATGGGATGCATCAAAACAACTGATGGTATTTCCATGAATTTCTGAACCTTTAAAAAAAATAAAATTGTTTTCTACTTTCTTGGTTTCTATCTACCCCCCTCCTCTGCTAAAGCAAATATTGTCATTCTTTTGCTTTACTAATTAAAAAGATAAAAAAAAACAATTTTACTTATGGACTTAGATTTTAGAACAATTTTTGTATTTGGATTTTGTATTTGAGTAAGCCAGATATATCATCACTCTTCCCATGAAAGCAACACATCAAAATATATTACAAAACCAATGCATTCTATGAGCGCTAGACGCCAACTGAGATAACACTCTTTGCAATATATCATGTACAGTAAACATAATGTTAAGATTTCCATGTCAGTCAATACTGAAAGAGTAGCTTTTGGAAAGCACTCCATGTTGACTGAAGTTCACTTTCACTGAATTCAAAACAGAATTTGCTTTGTCAGAAAGAAGCTATTACATTCCTTCTGAAAACCCTGGCCTTGGTCAGGTATTAGGTAGGTGGATTTAGGAGTCACTCTCTCTCTCACTCACTACACACAATTGAGTTTTAAAATAGTTTTTTTAGGATCAAAAACTTGGTCAAGAATCACTCAGCTGTATGCTTAATTGTTAAGCAAGCACTTCATAATGACCCCACTCCAGCAGCTGCATACGTGGCTGCTACAAAGCAGATTTCCACACTATTTACTCCCAGACAGTGAACTCAGAGTAGCTCCTCAGTATTAGATGCAGATTATGAGGGCAGCTTTCCCCAGAAAGGTAGTACATTGAGCTGAAAGCCTCCCAAGCCTTTTTTTGCACTTATTATTTAGACTGCATCCCGTTTTAGAGACAAGATTAAGATTCAGCCAGCCAGACTTGCAGATCCATATTTGTGATCCAAAATCCATTATATACATTTGTGATCCAAAATCCATTCATACCAAATGCTCGTGGCTTAGCTGGCCAGCTGCACGAGATGAGGCAGCTTTTCCTTCAGCTACAGTGACCCGCGAGCTGTCAGCATGGCTCTCCCAGCTGCCGGAGCATGACAGGCTGCAGCAGCGTCACATCTCTCTGCACGTGCCCCGCCGCAGCCCTCGGTACAGAACAGCGCTGGCCATGCCATAGCCAGCACTCCACCAGCCCTCTGTGCACTCAGAGGCATTTCCAAATTCACATCAGCACTCTGATTGTGCCACACCACAGCACACGTTGCTAAACAAAGCATAACAGTATGGATTGAAAAAGGAAATCTGAAGTCAAAACATTTAGAATTTAAGATTAAAACCCTTAACCTCTTTTTACTGCCTCTGCAGTAAACATTTCTTAGGTCACTCTGCCCTCCCAGCTCCCATTTAGTCGGCTGTAAACCCGACTTTAGTAGTCAAACCATTTAGATAACAAATTTAATGAAACCAAAAAAGAAAGCCCCTTTGAATTTATTTTATTGTTTCAATTAAGACAAGGGTCCCTCCTGTTAAGTACTGAATGGGATAGGCTAAATAATTTCAAGGCTGATCTCTACAACGTAGAGCTCTACACTCTTCTTCCACAGCAGAAGTGCCAAAGTCACCCAAGCAGCTGGCCCACTCTTTCCCAGCTTGCAGCCCACACACATCATGCCACAAACTCCAGGGAAGTACCTATTGTATGATGAAGATGACTACTGGTATTTTAGGCACTCAACCAGTAACAGATTATTTTCATGAATCTACTTGTTTAAAACAAATCTAGAACCATAACAACCTAGACACAAGGACAACCTCCTGTCTTCCAATCTTCTCTGTGCTCTTTCAGTTTACCCACAGCACTGGTTTCCAACACTACAGCCCATATGGATTTCTCTCAGTATCAGCTGTTTATGATGCTAAATGAAAGACATTGATCAGCTTACATTGAACTTAACATACTGAAAGCAGGAAGTCTTAAAACAAACACAGTTGCCTTTCAGAAAGCCAAAGACAAAGCATTAAAGTTTTTTTCCCATCTTAGACCAGCCTTAACCTCTTGGGGCTGCTGCTTTTTCAGGACACTGCTTTTTGCCATTTGGGCATTTTGTAAATGCACAATATTTGAAAAAAAATAAGGCCTTACCTTCCCATTATAATGTGTATATCAGTACTTTACCGTTCTCATAGTATGAATTTGATTGATATCACATACACCTCACGATTTTTATCATTACACTGCTAAAATAATACAGAGAGGGAACTCGGGCTTTCAAATAAAAATTAGAAATACCTACACACGTCTACATCCCTAACGTTTTCAAAAATTTTTCATTCTGGAGATATTTATATTCAATAATGATGCATTGTCATGTTCTGCAAGTATATGTTCATAGAAACACCTGGAATAGCAGCAGCTAACGTATATTGTCTGGAAAAAAAAAACAACAACAAACAAACAAACAAAAAACAACAACAAAAACATTCTTTGCCAAATAAATTACAGGCTTGTGACCAATCAAGTAAAGCAATCAGACAGAGGTTTGAACAAGTAAAAAGTCCCATGGAAGTTCAAGACATGACCTGTAGCCATGGATGCCCATTAAGGGCACAGAGCAGGTGCTGCAATAACCCTGTAACTCCTGTAACTCTCGAGAACATAGATATATGCACACAAGTACTTCCACTGACTTAACTCTGAACACACATCTGACGCTTCTTGGTATGAATAAGAACTAAGTAAGCAAGCCCACAAACAGGCAGCCAGTTTGTTTCCTACCATTCAATACAGTGTTAAACTGTAAAGGAGAGGCACGTTGCATTAATTGCATAGCCTCACTAGGTTTCAGGCAGGTCCCATCAATTGCATGACTTTAGGATTCATTTTTTTGAAGCTCTACTTGCAATTCAACTGAAGTTATGTATAAATCACCTAGAACTGTAGCCACTATCATTAAGGAAAAACTGATCTATCTATAACTTGGTGTTAAAAAAAACATCCTTTAAATCTCTCATTTCTCTCTCTCTGTATATATAATATATATATATTTATATATATATAATATCTCTCTATATATATGTATCTATAGCTCTATAAGAGCTGTACCTCTTCTTAACTTTTGCAATTCTTGTTGTGTAAAAAAAACAAAAAAAAAACAATATAGAATGCATTATTCACACAAGAAATTGTTGATGACTGGACATAATTTTGGTAATATTTAACTGGTTGTTTATGGAGACAAGACAATAGAAGGCTGATTAAAGAAATCCCAAACCTATTAAAAAAAAGAAAATAATAATTTATTTCCCAGTCTTCCACACCTGCAAAACCAAAGCAGCATATTCATTTTTAGGTCAGTTTATCCTGGGTTTGACTATTTCAGTGTGCATGACCAAATTTATTACATCACTGTAAGCATCTACTTGTTCGCAAAGTATTTGTCCAGGTGTTTTACAGCCCCCTTCTTCACAGGCCCCTTGCATCTCCTTTGATCAAAGCCATCCATTCAACAATTGCTCATTTGCTGTACAGCTATTATGGCCCTTTGCTTTCCCTCAATGCTTTCAAACAGTAAAGGAGATAAACCTGCAGGCAATACCCTTTCCTGCTTAGGATGATCTAGCAGACTATTTCTTATCTTCTGTTACTGATGGCCAGCCTCAGTGATCCATGCACACAGACACCGCTACTCAACTCAGTTTGTTTGGGAACATAGCCAAACAGCTGACCAGGCAGAAAGAAAAACCCACAGTCGTCAGCTGGTGCAAAACATAGCAGTTATTTGCTCAGTAACACAGGTCTAAGAGCTGTGCAATTCTTCTGCTGCAAATAGGTCTTCAGAAAATCAGAGCCTGCCTCTGACTTTGCAAATCCTGCAGAGAACCATCGCGAATTACCAAGCCACTGCCTGTCCAACTACCACGAAGATTTCCCAGCACTACACCAGCACAATTTAAACGTTACCCATTTGCAGGAGATGCATGAGAAAGGTCACTTGAAGGTGTTCAATAGGTAATAAGCACAATATAATGATAGGGGGGACAAACAAATGGTTAATTAATTCTCTTGCCTTTGCTTGTCTTCATTACCTACAAACGGGAACAGAATCTGACATTTTACTCTGCCAAGGTACTCTAAGTTTCATTGCCAGTTTGCTTCATTTGTAAAAAGAAATTGATAGCTTTCTAGGCAAAAGCTGTACCTGATGTCACTAAGAAAGCAGGCAGTCGCGCTTCTGAATTTAAGACTTTGAATCACTGAGGTTGAAAAGAACCTCAGGAGCCCCAACCTCATGCTAAAATCAAGGACAATGCTGAACTGAACCACAGAAAGTGCAGCCTCCCTGATAACCTGCTCCATGGCTTAGTTACCTTCACAGTAAGATCATTTTTTCCTGTATATTCCACCATAACCTTCCTGCATATATTTCTGAAAACCATATCTTGTTCTCTTGCTGTGCATGCCTGCCAGCACATGTAGCAGTTCCATCTTACAAAATGCCCCTTTTGAGGGCAGGCAACCAAAAAAGCTGTTATTAGGATATCCCAGGCCTCTGCACAATCTTTTCTCCATTTTTGTTGAGTATGACTTAATGAAGCAATGGAATATTTTAGCAAACTTTACTGAATATTTTAACCAAACTGGTGCTAGTGTTCCCTCAATTCTTTTTGGACAAGGTACCTTTACCACAAGGGCAGGAAAAGTAAAGAACACTAAAAGATTTAAGATGTTGGAATGGTCAAAGCAAAAGAATCTGAACACCTGGGAGAGGCACTTTTTTTCTTTTTGTTCACTTTCAGGATGAATCAAGTGAAATGGAAGAGAAAAAATCTCTTACCAGCTCTCATTGCTATGAGTAGAAGCTTCTGGCTTGCCAGAAAAAAAAAAAAAAAGAATCATTCAACAATGCCTTAGTGGCACAGCCTGACAGACCCAAAGAAGGTCACAGTTGTCAAAAATCTCAGATGTTTCAAATTATATCATTATTATCTCATGACAGTGTCACCTTGCTTACATTTCTAAAGGCCAATTACTTTTGAACCAGTTAGTTCAATTCTGTTGTGTTAATAAATTCGGAATAGTTCTTCAGCATCATTTAAAGCAAAATCAGCTTTAAAGTCTCCTGCTTCTTTCATCCCCAAGTAGTAAAACAAAACAAACAAACAAAAAAAAACACTTTCATATCTCTTCTCTTCCAGTGTCATATGCTCAATTTTTACTTTCCTCCCCCTGCATACTTAAGCTAAAAACTGGAAAAATGTAGCAACACAATTTGCAGATAAATAATTATTGTTCACAGATAAAAGAACCATTATTCTGACAGAACAAAATGCAATACTACATTACATGAATTGTAACAAAATAAATCTATCCCATGATGCTACCAAGGCTGTTCAGTTACATTTTGGAAAAGTGACACGCCAAGAACAGGAGTTGTATTCTGTTAAAACATGCAAACACAAGCACCATGGAGCACCTTACTCAATAGCATGCAGTATACCAAAGGATGTACACAAGAAACAATCTCACTGGCTAAATAGTATTACTTGATTACTATGTTAATACACAGAAATACTTAGTTCTGAAATGCAAAGAAACTGTGCTAGACAACCTGCTCAAACACGTGTCTGGATACAGAACTTTACATGCACAGCCTGTTGATTTACAGCTGAAAATGACACAGTGGCTTGTCTGTATAAGAAACCCTTCATGTAAACCAGTTAAATGGAAAAACCTCAGGGACACCAATAAATCAGTGCCTAACTTTGCAGAAGCACTGGGCATTTGCTGCCCTCCACACTCCCCCAAGTCCACAGTAATGGGTACCAGCCAGGGCTCTACAAGGATCATGCCACGACCCCTGAGTTTCCACCAACTCCAGCAGCTGGGAACACTATAAGCAGCTTTGGGGTGATGCGACAACATGGCAACCATAATCCTCTTGTACAGCAAAGCAATTGTTTTCTTCAAGAAGTGTTACTAAACAGCTACAGTTGTAAGAATTCTTTCATTTCTAACTACAACATTTAATCAAAGAGAGAGCAAGACCACACAGCAAAAGCCACGATGCTGACCATTACAAACAAAGAAAACCAAAAAGCTCATGTTCAAATACACAATTAAACTAAAGAAAAGGATGCACACAGGAACTAAATCAATCACACAAAATGGAACCTCCTTATTAAATAACATTCAAACATTTTGCTTCACTATGGAAATGCAGAAAAACTTCCCATTAATCCATCCACCACAGTCCTCTCGGCAATTCTTACACAGTCACGTATGACAAAGTCCTTTTGTGAATGAGCAAAATAATAAGTTATGTGCAGATCTTTTCTAAAGGACAAAATCTTTCTGATCAAGACAATTATGTCAGACAACTCACTTTGGCTTCTGATTATTTAATCAAATAAATAACTTGCATAACTGTCCTTCATCTCTTGGTCTCTAATTCACATCTGACTAAGCCATCTTTTCAGGTCCAGTGAATAGGTGTTTTCATTTCAGATATTAACAAAAGACTGCAGCAAACAATTCAGTAAACAAAAAAAGACAAAGGAAATATTGAACAGACTAAAACATGTGCTGGCACTATGAGTTATGGGAGGGCCAGAAGTCTTCTGCATAGTTCTAGCTTTACTGCCGGCGCACATGTCTGGTTTTGACATTTGTGGGGAAGAAGCATCGCACACCTTTCCACTGGGACAGAACAAATATACACAAATGATGCATGTGCATCTTTTCACACACAAGGGTTCATTTGGAACATAGTCCTGGCTTTCTGAACCATTATAAAATGCTAAGTACTCTAGTGAATTCATTCCTCGTAGCAGGAAGCCAAACATCCAAAACAGACTGGTAAGTGGACTTTCACAGAATTTGTTCTGTAGAAAAACTAACGTGTACTGATGGCATGGTCATGAAGAAAGCTGCAGTGAAGATGCTACAGTAAAAAGCTTAGGTAGACATAATCTAGCTATAAACATTTCTGAGGCTACAACATCTTTCACCCTTGTAGTTGGAAACTTCACAAGCTAGAGTTGATCTTGAATTTATTTAAAAAAAAAAACAAAACACAACATAGTATAATTTCATGGTACTGTGCAATTTTTGTAGTAAAAAATAATTATCATTTTTCTTCTAAAAATTACTCAAGTTTTATCTTGAAACTAATTAAGGGTTCCAATACACACTTTATCAGATACCATCCTACCATTTTCAGCCTAAACTTATTCATGTTCAATACACATCCAATTACTCTTGTATACTGACTTTTTGCTTCAATATCTTTTCTGGCTCCTTATATAAGGTATTGATAACAACTACAATTCCTTTTCTTTCCCTCACCTAAAAAATTCTGAGTCTCTTAACATTCCCAGGAGCATGGGTAAGTCTTGTGCCAACTGGCAGAAAAAGCTGCGTGACACAGCCACGATCCCAGTGAAGAAGTAGCTGGAGTTTAAATGGGACAAGCTCTTGTTTTCACATCCTTTTTCGTCCAGAGGAAATCTGCACTAATTAACTCACCACTGAATAGCTGCCTTCTGCACCTCCTCCAGGGCAGCTGTGGAGGTTAAGAACTAAATGTAATATTTCAGAGAAGGATGCACCAAAATTATGTATGCTAGAGTGAAATGTAGCCTATTTCCATAGTACTGAAGAGCTTTCTGTTTCATCTGTTCCTATAACCACAATGGTATTTTGGGAGTTTTCTGGAACACTGGACCCATGACATTCTGCCATAGGCAAGGGTTGTAGAGGCCTCCTCTTAAATCAGGCCCAACTGACATAACTCTTAACAAACATCCTTATATTAAACTTTACAAATGCAGTCTTCCATTCCTGTCCTCGTGGTGGTGGTAGCACAACCATCCTTTCTAAGAACAAGAACTCATAACTCTGAACCATCTGCCCATCTCATCATCTTCTTGAAACCATTCAGAGAAGTAACTTTGTCCTGAGTTTTCTTTTTTAAGTCTCTTTTTTTTTTTCCTCCATACTGTTCTTTTATCAGTGCACATCACAATGGCACACAAAACAGGAAAAAAAAAAAGTCTTTCAGAATTCCATTTAAAAAAGATGCTACAATATATTGCATTGGGGGGGGGGGGGGGGAGGGGAGGTAATGAGGGAGCAGAAGGGAGACTAATTTTTGTATGAAAGATGGCAAAATAGAAGAACATGACTGCTCTTCACTAAATACTAATTGCATTTCCTTCCATCTTATAAATTACTGTCATATTCATAATTATTTCTTCAAAATTAAGTCCAAAGAGCTTCAGAGTATTCTGCTTAGACTAATGGCTCTGTAGTGGTATGAATCACAAATCTACAGTGTTAAACACAGCACTCTATATATTCGGATATTCTGCCATGCAACACTGCTCTAATATTTTAGATTTAAATTCTCTCTTTAAAACAAGAAATATGTGTTGTATGTGAAATTCTAAAAAGTTTCAGGAAGTATTTTAGTAGTTGGAAAACTTTTCATTTAAAATTTTTTTTTTAAATGAAAAAAAAATTTCCTTCCAGCATTTCATTAATATCAATTTCAGTAACAATATACTTTGGAAATTATGCAACTATGTATAGCCAATTAT
Organism: Anas acuta; assembly: GCF_963932015.1. Classification (NCBI taxonomy): domain Eukaryota; kingdom Metazoa; phylum Chordata; class Aves; order Anseriformes; family Anatidae; genus Anas; species Anas acuta. The sequence continues at coordinate 11,468,422 of NC_088985.1, forward strand.
ATACAATTCACTGCTATATCAAAACTATCGTCAATAAGTAAACAATGGGTTCTGTCTTGTTCAGCAGGTTTTGAAAACAAAAATGGCAATTAAACTCGTTGTTTCCATCTTTCACAGGTTTTCTTTCATAAGAGTAATGGGGTAAAGATTTAAAACAAACAAACAAACACTCTACTTTTGAATTGTTTCTCCTTTGCATTCCTCCTAAAGCTTCAAACGAAAACTGAAGTTTGCTTCATGTTTTCCTATAGGAGCAGTCTTTGTAGTATTTAGGTGATTTTGGAATAAAGTCTTTGAAGGGCTACCTTAATCACTAAGATGCATGATTTTTCATAAATATAAAAGGATTTTCAAGAATTAGAAGGCTTAGAGTACAGATAGACATTAGTTAAAGACAGGCTACTGGAACAGAGTTAATGATGCCTACATAAGACCAGTTGATCTCTTGATTGGTATTTCAGTCTTTTCTATTTAAATAAGTGAATATAAAATAACCATCAGAATAGGAAAAGACAGCATATTTTGCTTTAATATAAATTTGCATAATCAAAACCTTTAATATTAATTTCATTTAGAGCATAGTTATAAGCATATTTTACAAGTTTGCACTGAGTTGCAATTATTTTCCAATTCACTCCTTTTAAAGAAGGTCTTTATTATTTTTTTATCAATTAGAAAAATCCATCAGAAAACTAATCCTCTGAATTCGTATGTGAAATCAATTCAAATGTATGTATTTTCAAATATTCTTTAAATGATTTTTTCAGGTGTTAGCATGTAAATATATTATTTTTTCATTTTATCCTATGTGGTATTACTACATAATACTACTTCTGTAAAATTTATGGAACGAACAAACAAATCTGTGTGGAAGAAAAAAAAGGAAAATAAAGGTCTAGAGATAGTCAAAGAGAGGTATTTGTGAAGAACGGTCAGCTTATGAAAGCTGCAGTCTGAATTTTTTTTATTTTTTTTATTTTTTTGAAGGAAAACCTGCAGGCATTCTTTGAGCTTTACTACATTTTCCCAGAAATAATTTATCCCAGAACAGAGAAGTCCAAAGCCTTTGAAATCACAGTGGGGCCAAAAAGCAGCCTTTTCTTTTGCCCGTCCAAGCCAACACTGGCAAACGAATTCAAAGCAGGACACCACTTTGTCCTCCTCACTTCTGCATTAAGCTGACGCTGCCCTTAGATGTGGGTGTCCCTCAGGTGGGACATGACACACTGAGCTGCTCTCTCTAAGCCAAGCTTTTAACACCATGCCATGCAGCGGGATGAATCTAGGTATTCCCAAACACCAGCCCACACTGCATGCAGCTTGCTGAGCAGATTCGGGCCATGTGCCACACACAAGGCACCAACAAACCTGAGGTTACTGGCATGGTGAGATTCACCTGCTGGCTCTGCTTACCTGTGGTTAGGGCTGCTGGAGAGCCCATCCCTGGAGACAGGTATTCACAAATGCTTCTGACTGAAGCTATTATTTCTTCATCATTTTACTCTCTTGCCACACCAGCCTGGTGAGGAGGATCAGGAATTTTACTCTCTTAATGAGTTTCTGACAGAAGTGTAGGCTGAAATTGTGCACATAAAATTTGAGGTCTGTCTTTTTTCCATTCCAAAATGAACAGACTGGATACCATCTCATTCTCAGCTGCACCACACTGTGCTTGTTCTTGATATGTTCAGAAAATATTAAACCTGCAATTTTCCTCTATGTTTAAGTTGTTACTCCCTTATTTCTTCTAATGCAATTATTTGGATTTATTTCTGCCAGTCTCATAATGAATAGGCATATCTCCTCTGAATATTTGAAAATCAGGTAAATTCACATTCACTAGGAAAACATCTTATAAAAACTACATACAGACTATTTAGAGCAATAACAACGTATTACTCAGTAGTATAATTGGAAATATTTCAGGGAATATTTATTATCATGCATTTCCTACAAATGCTCTTGGAGCTGTGCAATGGCAGGTACCCTACATGATGCCAGTGACTTGCTGAGCAGTGTTTGGTGTGTGGATACTAATTGAGTTTCCTGAAATGGGTCTCCTTTTCTCCATTTACACATATCGAACCTTCAGTGAAAGGTATTATATAATAAGTGCAAAGCACTCTAGAAAACATCAATTAATAACTTTAAAGAAAAATGAACAGAGTCTGTATTTAAAAAGAAAACGATACTCCTAGCTTCCAGTAACTAATCTTTCATTTTAAATATTTGACACAGACTCCTGTATTGCTGAGTGAGAGTCTTACATTTTATTATTTTTCTACCCCTCTCTACTGAAGTTGTAGCTCCAGCATAGGAGTAATTTCCACAGTGCAGCAAAGCAACCACTAAAAAATAAATAAATAAATAAATAAATAAAGTACTCCCCTGCCCCCTGCACACACACACTGAGAATTTCTTCCTTAACAAGAAATTGGGAGCAGAGACAGCTGCCCTTGCTGTCACTGCAGCTAGTACTCTGAAATCTGTGATGGCAGCTAAAATACCAGTTTGAGGCTTCAGAGATCATGCCACTAAACAACCTGTCTTCTGCTTGTCTTCCACCAAGTTCCCAACAACATGAACCAAATAAACACGTAGGCCTTCAGTTCATCCCTGCAAGTCTAAACTCCTAGCTATGTCTGTAAGTTCCTAGCATTAAAATAAAACAATAAATAAGCAATTAAAAAATCCATTGAATTCTAAAAGTACAACAATCATGCATTCTAGTCTCACCAGTATTTATGAGGGTCCCACCACAGAACTGTCACTGTTTTCAATTTATTTACCATTACAACATATCCTTGATGAATGCTGAGCAAAAAGGAAAGGGCAACTCTTTTGTTCCCAATAGTCTTGAAGGCTGTTTCTGTAAAGTCTTCTGCTCTGTCTGGATACTTTATTTTTCCTTTTATTTCTTTACATTTCATCCCTATAATAAGGCAAACAACATTTACACCGGAAATACACATATTAATACAAATATATTAATTGTGACTTGAAATGGCTTAAAATCAGGCACTAAAACTTAGCATGAAAAGAGGGAAGGAAGAGAATAATCTTACAATTAAAGAACATGTCAAACAGTATGCTGTTGTATTAATTTAACATCACCCTGAGAAATAAATAAAACAAATTAACATAACACTCAATATCTGCTTAACAAACTCCTTGCTTCCAGCAAAACCCATCCAGACCACTATAAAGATGATCACATGTCAATATGGTGGTCTCTGTCATTAATGTAACTATTAAAAGTATATTAGCCTTCCTGCTTTCATGATGAAAGACATCCTTAAGTCTCCTGTGATGCTTTTCTATCTTTAAACCTTCATAAACCATAGTTGTACCTGTATCTACCATTGACTGCAGATTTGAGTACAGTATTTGGAAAAAACCCCGCATGCTACCTATTTATGTCTCCTGTAGTTCATTATCTTTAAAAGAAGATAAAGACTTACACAATCAAAAAAAAAAACCAACAAACCACACACAGCAAGATACAATCTTCCTTTTTACATGACTGATATCTTAAGCCTATTATTATTATTACACTGAGAAACAAAATACCTGTGGTGATGCACTCCACCAAACAAGACTACTCATCTTCCAGAATAAAAAAAAAAATAAATAGTGCTCTTAAAAGGTAACACATTTAAGAGCTCTGGCAAGTAAAGTTCCCTATTCATCCACAACATCTACACCACAGGAATAGTAGCTGACAGTCAAGTTAGCACTGCTACTTAAATAAGGCATTTATACATATAAGCAATGAGGATATAAAGCTGTAAGCAAAAAGGACACAGGTTGCACACAGGTTACTGAACACAAAGGTGCTGTAATAAAGCACAGTGTTTCAACAGCTTGCCTTACACCTGGCACTTATTCTGATCCCTGCAATTACCGCAGAGCATGTGGGAAGAGGTAAAATCTTAGCCACTGCTGCGTCAAAGCGCTTCACTGATCATTTCTCTTGACCCTTGCAACTTCTCAATGCTGGATGTTTCAGAGAAAGTAAGTATGCATACTGTGTAACAAGTAACTATTGAAAAGCCCCTTCATTTTCCATACTAACTTTTCTCTCGCGCGTATACATACTGTGCAGGGTGAGGTGTGCATAATTCTGCACACGTAGAAATGTTCTGAATTAGTGACCATTAAACGTAAGAAAATAATTCTAGTAAGCACTGGTCCTCATTAGGAACAGCAGCCCCTAAGTAAGAATTCACTAATTCTTGTACGTAATTCTTCTGTATTATGTACTCTTGCTGTTTACCAAACTGTCAATCCTAACCCCAAAGATTTTCTGATGCTCTGAAAGGCTTCAGTGTAACTTAAATTCAGGCGTATGAAGTTTGTAAATAAGTGGTTCAATGACAGATAACTCACAGCAAACATGTCACTAGACTGCAAGAATTGCTCACAAAAATTTGATTATTCTTCTATGGCTTCCAAGGAAGGAGACTTCCTGACATACTGTTCTTTGATGGAGGCTATAAAAGCTCCAGTTTCATATTTCTTTCATAAAATATCTAGAAAGTGATCACATATTGATTCCCTCCTGTACAATGCAGAAAGATCTGCCACGGTTAGCCTTGGAGGCTTCCATGGGATTGTAGACTGCGATCAGTACAAGTCACCACATTACTGCCTGGTTAAAACCACAGCTCTGAGACAGGCTCCCACGTTCCAAAATTCTGGGGTTCTCTCCCATGTTATCAAAATATCTCAGAGCTTTCCTAGTTGCTCAAACTGTTCTAACCTTGGACTAGAAAGTACAGGTGAACAGACATTTTTCTCCCTCTCTGTAACTGCCCATTTCTAACTTTTATTATGTGTCTTGGTCAGAAAAGCACAGGTACATCTTTCTTTATTTCAACAAACACAGAAAATTTTTTGCAGTGCTCAATCTAATGTTTATCTTAACAGCATGCCTCCAGGACTTTTGTGACTTTCCCCAAAGTTTAGCATTTTTGCTAACATGCCACAAAATATACGTATTTTTCTTCTTATCCATTAGTTATCTACAGCAGCTTATTCATCTGGGACTTTGCAGACAGTATTTTCTCCTTGTAATAAGTGACACACATAGCAAATGCTTTAATGAAAAAAATGTTACCATTAATAGGAGAAGTCAAAGACTCATGTGAAAAGTTTTTGGTCCAGCAAATATTAGTTAGTATCCAGTTAGTATTTCAAATACCAATCTATGCAAATCAAGAAACGTTTTGATCCTTCCCTTCCTTTTTTTTTTCTTTTTTTCCTGTAAACACCAATTTAACTGCTCAAACTACATAGTAACAAAATATGCAATTAAACTAAAGGATTTCTCTTAAAGCTTGAATAAACATGCCAGCAAACTGAATACAAACAGAAAGTATACTACTACTAATGTAGCCTTTAGTACAACATAATTCCTTTAAATTTTCCTTGCATGTATTTGTTTATCTAAAGAACAGTTTCATTGTAGTCCAGCTGAGTTCAAGAGCTTTCAAACTGCACACCCTGTGGTATGTATATAGGAAGTGATCAATTCCATCATATACAAAAGAAAACAAACAACAGGGCAGTTGAGAAGCTAGTATATAGGGAAAACTGTAGTAGTTTAAAGCTTTAAGAGCTAGACCTTCTGTAAATTCCTGCATACAAAATGTTCACGTGTTCTGCAGAATTTATTTGTGTTTCTGGTCATTGTATACAAGAAAAATCAAAAAGTGTGAAATCAAAAGCACAGAAGCAAATATTCCTCAAGTTAATTACATATCTTCATTGAAGATTCACTTGGATTTTGATAATGTACATACTTGTTATTTTTGTGAGAATTTAGGCAACATCACATACATATTGAAATTATATAACTCAAAGTTATTCAATATTGCACTTATAATTTTGCAAAGTGCTGTCACTGATCACTGGCTGTTTAGAAAAAGAATCTATCAGCAATCTTGGATGATAAGATCATAACTTCAATATTTGAAAAATGAAAAAGAAGCAGTGAGCACTCTAGCACTTAGATCACATCTATGCACAGCCTAATCATCTGAAAAAATAAGTTGCAAAGAATCAAATGGTTCTTTGATAGGTTGTAAGCAAATCTTAGCAGAAGCTGATTGTGTGTGAACAGAAAGCCCAGCAGTTATCATATTCTTCACAGTAAGAATGCAGATATTTTTAATAAAAGCTAATGCAATCATTTTTCTAAGCAAAGAAATGCACTGATTTAATAAAACAGCAAAGCTATGGATGATAATTCAAATTAAGGAACAAGGGAAAACAAAGTATTAACAGCATTATTTCCATGTTAATTATGAAGGCTTACAGTCATTTCAGTTCTTAAAAAAAAAAAAAAAAGACTTTTTTTGCTTATTTTTGTTAAACGAGATCTAAGTGAAGCCTCGGGTCAGCAAAGCACAAACAAGCATCCCTACATCCCTAATCTTTACCATGATGCTGCAAAGTTAAAATACTTCATTATTTGAAATCATGAGCTGCCAAACATAAGGAAGATACTAGTCTATTAGAAGCACAAATTGAGAAAAAAAAAAAAAAAAGATACAATATATTTTCTACTGCTAGGAACAACCAGTATGTTAAAAATAGAGTATGCAGTGCCAGGCACTCTGCCTAGAATCACTTCTCCTTTGCAGGCAACAATCACATGCATTTCTGTGGAGTTGCAAAAACAAAGGTAAGCCATTGACAGCCTTTTGAAATATGTTAAAACAATGGGCAGATTCATTGCTGGAAGGCTTTTTAAAACAGCATTACTTTATCTTCTGAAGAAAAGTTAAAAAAACAAAACAAAACAAAAAAAACCTTTATACACCATAGAACTGCATCTGGCATCTGAAGTAGTTTTGTTGGTGGTGTTTCCCCCTCCCCTCCCTCCCGCTTCTACCCTTCTTGGAACCTTTCAGGCAGTTGTTTCCCCACACACACACCCCTTCCCCCTGGTAAACAGGTTATCTTCCCCTCCTAGTAAATTATTTCATAGAATCATAGAATCATAGAATATCCTGAGTTGGAAGGGACCCTTAAGGATCATCAAGTCCAACTCTTGACACCGCACAGGTCTACCCAAAAGTTCAGACCACGTGACTAAGTGCACAGTCCAATCTCTTCTTAATTTCTCAAAAATAATTTTAAAAAGTTAATTTTTCAATTCTTTTAGACTGCGTATTGATAGTTTCCTTAGACATCTTTGCAAAGCTCAATATTTTACAACTAGATTTTCCCGTCTATGTGTACAATACTTCCTAGGCTTCCAATTACCTTCATAGCAACAGAGTAGCTTCAGTTTGGTACACTTTTGATATACTTGGACATTAATGAAATATTTATATGCCTTAAGCCACCTGAACATTTCAGAACATTTTATATAAATTGCAGTATATAAAAATGTCAAAAATTCTGCCTTCAGTAGCCTCTCCAAACTTCATGTTGGTAGGGTAATCCACTAATGCACTTCTGTAATATGTTATAATCCATACATTTAGAACTGACTCCTGTTCTAGATTATGCTGTTCACCTTAGGAATCAAATCCTCTCTTAAGAAATGACTGTAAGTAATAACCTGATTATAGTAATAGGAAATTATAACGAGGAAATTAAATAGGAAATTAAAGCAAATAGGAATTTTAACTACTATATTTGGCAAATACCTATGGAATTTAACTGAAGCTTAGTCGCACATGTGCAGCAGTACTGTACCTACAGGAATTAAGGTTTTACTCTGCAATTGCTGTTTTTCATTTACAGAGATTTTAGGGCCCAACACTGCAACTGTAGACTTGTACTTCTAGACAGCCCATGCTGTGAGATTTTTACATGATGATTGATATTGTAGACCACTGATTCTCTTTGGGTTTTGTCTGATTAATTATTAAATAACTTAGCAGTGCAACAAAGTAGAAGTTTTCCTGAAAGGAAGTCTACTATGAGCTGGAGTAAAACAAGTAACCAACAGTCCCTGGGACTCTTAAAGAAAATAGGCACAATCAAGGGGCTCCAGGCTGAAACCCAGCCCAGTTTCTCGCAGCAGCCCACAGAGGCCCATGCTTCTGATGCAGCCCATGGCACTGCCTTTGGGTTGCAGCTGCCCTGCAGTCACCCCCAGCCATGGCTCAGCCCTGGGGGATGGTGCTGAGGGCTATGACATGCATGTAACCTAGCACCACAGACTTCAAAGTTTTTAATTAATCTTTTCTCGAAAGGGATTGTCTTAGCAAAAGCAGAAGCATCTAAATTTAGAGATGTGTGCATTGAGATAAAAGAAACTTAGGAAAAAAAAAAAGGTGTTTTTTCCTCCATTTTAACTACTTGCAGGGCTTTTTCCTCAGTGCAACTAAACATGTCACCCCCAAAATCACCCTGTGTAAGCCAAATTAATTCCAGAGCTAAAGTAGAGAGGTGGCTTCTGCCTGCAGCAGGGAAGCAAACTGGCATTCAGATCTTGCAGACTATGACAGATTTTAATTAGAGAGATCACAAGGTAGCATAACCAGCAACATGAGCAAAAGGTAACATTCATGCAAGTAACACAAAAACAAGGATCTAGATGTGAACTTCACTCCCTGGGATTTTTAATAGTCAAGCTTGTCATCATGGAATGTTATAAGTGCCCATCGCTATCTGGAGAGGCATTTTCAGGGTGGAGTTAAAAGGCACTGAAACTCCCAGTTATGTCCTGCATCATCCAGCAACAAGATGGTACTTCTAATTAATGGATGTTGGATGAAGAAAGTGTGCATCAGGGAAAGCAAGGAAAACCAGTCATTTCCAGTTTGTAGCAAGCTCGGACTGCCTGAATAACTCCTAACACTGATATGCTTGGGGACAGTTACTCCTGTTGATATTTGAGTTAACCATAATTTTACTAAAGCAATAAAATCTACCCCCTCCCCCCCCCCACCCCCCCCCCCAAAAAAAAAAGTGTATATTTATATTGTATAGACACTATGATGGTCCCAAGTGTTGAAAAATCTATTCTTTAAAACAGTTTCAACTCTAATTCCCTGAACCTCCACATAAAAAAAGCCAAAAGCTTTACCGGAGTTTAGAAACTACACAACTCTTTTCAGGTTTATGATGAGAACTTCAGAAGAGAAATCATTTTCATTTCTGTCTTTTTGACTTAAATTAGATATTCATTTCAGCTTTTAATTATCGTTTCACTTCCCTTCTGAATATGCTGACATTTTGATTAAAGGGAGAATGAAAACAAAAACAAAGCAACCAAATCAAAAACCAAACCAAAAAAAAAAAAAAAAAAGAACAACAACAACAAAAAAAAACACTATTAAACCAAAGGTATTGCTCTTCACGTGGATCACAGGTAGGTGGAGACCACTAAGCTACACTGCTCTATTTGCCACCAGACAGCTTTACAGAGATGGAATATTAACACAGTGCAAATAGCAATGAAAACATTAGCAGAGTATCCAATTCTAGAGATGTCAATAGTTAAATAAATAATTGCAGCATAGAGTCTCTGCAAGATATGATTAAGCAGGCAAGAAGACAGACTTGCTTTAAATAGCTGTACTGTGAAAATGGGCAGGTGGCACATGTGTACCACAACCTACGCATGTACCGCAGCCACGGCTTACCCCTGAACTGAAGAGTTCAGGAGCCGTACTGCAAAGGTGCATGCAGAATGACAGCTGGAGATGCTGAAGATCATAGAGCTTCCTCTGGAAGGGAGCATTCACAATTATTTGGAGCTGATGGACTGATGAGCAGCAGCAGTTATTTTCATCTTTTTTTGTTACCAATATTAGTGCAAAAGTGAGAAGGTGGCTCAAAATTGAAAGGACTTGGATTCTTTAGACAATCAAGGCTATGATGTGCAGCAATGATGTGCATTTATTCAGTCTTTTAGTAAAAGTTACTTCTACTATGCTTTTTGATCACAAAATAAGGTTCAAGATACCCAAGTGCATAGGTGCATTGTGCGATATACAACTAATTGAGACATCCCTGAACTAAGTAGAATGATGCTTCCCTCCTGTAAAGGCTGCAGCACAAAAAAGAAACGTCCCACATGAAAGTATTTTCTTCAGTTGCAGGGTAACAAACCATCCTCAAAATTTTACAGGTAGAGGAAGAATTCTGACCCCTCTCCCCTGTTTACCAGCACAGGTACAACATATCTCAAATGTCCCAGTGCTCCCTATCTTTCCAGAACAAATCACTGTTGCCGTATTGAGCATGATGCCCTCTGTTACCTGAAGATCAGAAAAATCTCAATTCCACATCTGTTTATAATTAAATTAAATCAAAGTGAAAATTAATGGTTATAAACACAATTTAAATAACTTAAGCCACAGCTAGCATAGCCAAGATGACTTTCCAAACTTCTTAATCTATTTTTCCCCCTTCTCTTCTTCTCGTGGGGGACAGGGGAATCTACTTTTTTTGTTGTCTGTCTGTTTTTGCTGTTGCTATTTGTTTTTTAAAATAGAACTTTTAGATGTATCAGCTACATAGGTTACCAATTAATTATGCGATAAGCATGCTGTATGCTCTGTTTACACTATTTTTGTGCAGCTCTCCCTATTCTTTGAAGTGATTTACCTATGGCTCCTGTTATTTTAAGGATGGACAACAAAGGGATCATCTTTACTTCCCTACATATTTTTGTATTTACTCTTACTGGGATTGCTGCTTGGATTCATAGCTGTGACCCTGATGACGGAAGCTCTGAAATGGTGATGCTGAAAAAGCAGAAAAGGCAAACCTATGCAAAAGAGAGGTGGTAGTGCAGCAATTTCAACACAATCACATTTTGCCTTTTGTGATCTAGTACGATGTGCAGCATACTGCAGGTGACAAATGAAATGAGCCTAGTGCTGCCAACGTAATCCACAACACATCTGTTAAAAACCACAAAACACAGCAGGAGTGGTGTTGTCTGAGAGATACACCTCTTCCAGAGAAAGGTCAATGCTGATGAGGACAGAGATACACTGGCAGTACAGCACAGGGTTATATCTGCACTTACCTTATCAAACAACACCAAGCATCTGACAGAAGCCTGTGAAGGGGGACTTTATCAAAAGCAGACAGATTGATTCACAAAAAGCACTGGAAAATTTGGAGGATTTTGTTAAGCAAATGATGTGATTCTCTTAAGTGACAACACTTACTGCTTTTACTATCTTGCTGAATTACTGCAGTTAAAGGTGCTTGCTTTCATTTTAGCAGAACCATTCTGGAATAGAAAGCAATAATGCCCATGTTTAAACCCAATTATTTAAAAACAAACAGACAAAACCAAAACAAACAGACAAAACCAACAACAACAAAAAAGCAAAAAGCAATCAAACACACACCCAGATCTATTATCTCCATAGATGACCAAGAGCAAGGAACAAAATGAAGACCAGGAAGGTAGGCTGCTGACTAACCTAAGACCAACTGACATCTACCTTTTCTGGTATCTTCTGAGGCAGGGAAAGAGGTCTAATAATTGACATATTTACATGTAAAGCTTCTGTGCTTTAGAACATAACTTGTAAGAAAGATACTTTATTTTTTTTATTTAAAAACAAAAAAACCTCTGACGTCTAATCTTTTGCCTAACCAGTACTTTCCTTTAAAAATGCTATATCTTGGCAATGGCACATGGTTTCTTTCCCCGTAAGTGTCTGGTTATGACTCGTCAGCAAACAAAGCCACTTTAGCCCATACTATTCAACTCAATGTCTTAGAGTTATTTAATGGTGAATTTCCTTGGTAAATTAGTTGACAGCTATTAATATGACTAGACAGCAATGAACAAAGATTGAAAGAGCAGCATAAATTATTGCTGTCATTGTAACAATCAACTCTGAAGAAGTCATTTAGTGAGTGACAAAAAGAGTAGAGATATGAATACAAATCTAAAATATCACATTACATTAATTCCTATGACATTTCATCTCTCTGAAAATATCTGTGGCCAGATTGTACCAGTTGTTACTGCAGTTAAAAAGAAATAAACAACACCAAAACAAAACATTTACATGTACACAAGAAGAGAGGATGGGAATTAAAAACAATGAAAAAATCTAAATAAATACAACCCAAGCAATGGAAGCCTGCTTCCACCTTACAAAAAGTTTGGAGAAATTGCCCGACTTCACAGAAAACAGTGCTGAGTAACATTACAGGCAATGAAAAAACTGTGCTTACAGCACAATTTCAATCTTTAGCACATGCTGCACCTTATTGACAATGGCACCAACCCTATTCCAGCTACTTCATACCATTGTTATCTCTGCATGAGTTAAGACAGAATTATTTGATAACTATGTGTGGGAGGAAGAAAACAGAACACTTATTTTTCAGTTAAGCTGGGATTGAAACAAGAGCTCTGCAAATTAACATTAGGCAATGACCTTTCTCACTTTTAGCATGGATTCCCCATAATTTCACATCTCTGCTAATTAAAATGAACCCAAAGCAGAAAAAAAAAAAAAAGACCATGAATTTGCACTGCAAATAACTGAAAAAAATTACAGTAATTTTACATGCGTATACAGTAATAGCAACATATAGAAGAACCATATAAAAGCACTACATACTACAAGAAAACATCAGAAGTTGTATTTTATTTTTTCTAGTTTTCTATTCCTACTTAAACTCTTATTACATAAAGAAAAAAGCAACAGTGATTGGGTGAATAGATTCACAGAAGCCAGAACATGACCCTCATTTTTCACCTCCTTTGTGAAGCCTAAAGGTACACAAGTATTTAAAAGCCAAATTAAAGAAGCCTACAGCTAGATGCATGCTCTATGATCTTCCTTTATCACCTGCCACTGTGTTCCTCTCTAAAAGCTTCCTGAACATTAAGAACCTGGTTCTTTTGTGATTTTACTGGGAATCATGTATTCAGCTTTTCGCAACTGAATTACAGAAAAAGACTGCATTTAATTAGACTTAGTTATCCAAGTGCAGGTGTTTTGCTACCAGAAGTCCTAGTTTTCCTTACCATACTAATTTATCTGCAGAATTTCATTTAAGTTTTTATTCCTTAGTTTGGAATCTTCCTATTTTAAATACTGTTACTTCACTCTTTTTCCTTTGCTGCTTTCCTTCTTTAAAAAGGAAAGAAAATTTACCTAGGACAGATAGTGTACGATTTTGAACTGGAACTAAATTGCTGGACTCAATATTCATATTGATACCATGGAAAAATTTCCACAGCATTCAAATTTGTGTTTCACAGACAAATTGGATGACTTGACAGCTTTTATTACCTGCAACTTTAGTTCCGTATCACAGTATAAATTGTGATAATGAATGATAATTTTTATCTATTAATTCTCCAAGATTAATGTTTCATTGGCCTTTTCTCTCCTTATCACCAAGTCATCACTGGATTACATGTAATATTTAAGAACCTGGGTTTTCTTAAACACGTATAAAGAAATGAACATATGGACAAAGTTCAGTTATTCCCAAACATGAATGTTCTATTTGTCTATTCAGACAAACTGTCAAACTTCGAAGGCTTTATTAGATTTTCTCCTCAAATTTACAGAACGAGGGTGCTGCCCATTCTCCCAAAGCAGCAGGTAGCTACGTGCTGCATACACTTTTTCATGAACCCCTGCTGTAAAGGAAGCTGTTAGATTCATATTTCCACTAGGAATTAATGTTCTTCCTTCTTCAGTGTCTCAGCTGTAACCAGTATCTCAAGCTTAGGTCCCAAATGCCTCCAGCTTGATAACCTTATCAACTCTCTCTGATTCTGTGTCGTTTTTTCTGCATTTGACCCAGAAGACAAAGCAGCCCCTACAGAAATACTGATAATTCCTTTAGCTTTTACTGCTGACAACAGCAATCATAACCCCTTTATACTCAACAGCTTATAATAGATTTGAAACACTGTGAGCCTGTAAAATAAGTTATAATCACTGGAAAAATCCTCACTTCCATATCCACTGCAATTTGAAGAGCCAGAAGAGCAACTTCCCCCACAATTGAAGAAGAGAAATCAAAAGCCACTCCGTTAGTTGGAACGGCTATCATACCTACTGTTTCAACAGGTGTTCCCTGCAATTTTGATTTCTTTATATTTCCCTACGTAGGCTATAATGTTAAACACCAATGAAACCAAGAGTATTGCAGGAAGACATCAATGTAGAGAGTCATTCAGCCTTCTGAAATGCTAATACCCGAAGTTCTTGTCAACTTAATGGGATATGCTGCAGCCTGAAATCATGAAAACTGAACTAAACACCTGCTCTCTTATTTAAGTGACCCACTATGGCTTCAAGAATTTCCATTTAGGCATGTTGCCTTGAAACTTTCACACCAAGAGAAGGGTTTATGCACATAAAATTAAAGAAAAAGCCCGAGTACACACAAACAAATTCAGACAGGCTTGGGAATTAGGAACGGATGCTTGAGAGTCGCATAGATGGGCTTGTGCTTACTCTGCAGCTAAAGCATGTCCTGTGCCTAATCCTTAAAAATTCACCTGAAAATGCTTTCCTGAAAGATCACAACACATTTACAGCATTTTCCTGTATTTCTTCTATTTCTCCCTCCGCCTCCCACACTTTTGATGCCTTTTTAATGTCACTTTTATTCTTCCATTCACTTTAATTAAACTCCCTGAGCTTTTGAAGTTTTCTATTAAATAAAAGCCTATCTTGCACACCAGGTGGGCAATTACAAGCACCCACTGCTCTGCTGGTGAATTTTTCAAATTAACTTGCCTAGATCTTATAAAGAGTAGGAACACATCATTAGACAACATTCAAATTCAAAGGATACATTAAGAAAAGTGAGAAAACTGCATTTCGCTTACTTTTCAGATGTAAACAAAACTGATGATACAGCCACTACAAGTTGTTGAGCAAAAGAGGTGAATACCAATAAGATATGTGGAATCAGTTTTGCAGAATGCAGTATTTTGGCTGTTATATTTAAAGACCTAGTTATTGCTTTCTTCTCTTCCCTGCCAGATTTTTCTGGCCGCAATAGCAGACTACTGTGAGTCAAATGAGATACCTACTGAAAGAAGCTAACCTCAAATCAAAATGAAAGTAAATATCTAAACCAAAACAGTAGTTTCACAATCTGCATAATATGAAAGCATTTATCTAGTAGTTCATGTCCAATAAATAGGGTTAAACCAACTAAAAATTAGCAAATACCGTGTAGTAACAGTAATTCATTGGATCAACATGACAGGCCGTATCTGCCAAGACAGGCAGAAAATCAGCTTGAATGGACCTCATTGAACAGAATTAAGCAGCAAGCCGTGTATGTATTGTTTGTCCAAGCAAAGGAAACAGAAGATGCCAACATCTCACTCGGCATTTTTCTTAGGTGTCCGATTAAACCATGTATCCAGCTATTGACGCTGGTCATTGTCTGACATATCACTGATATGTTGAGACAGAAAATTCATAGCAACTCATATGAGCACAGTCATTTAATCTCAGTTTCTTTATCCCTATCAGATTTGTAATATGAAGTATAAAAGGTTAAAAATAAGGTCTAGAACTCCATAGCCATGTGATCATCACCCCCAGACAATCAGACAATAAATTCACACGGAAGTGGCAAAAACTGACATTTTTATAAAGATTTTCCAGCTCTTGGGACCTACAATGCATGTGCATTTCTGTTGAGGTTGGACTTGGAGAAAAAATATCTTACTGCTCTGAAAGACTGCTTTTAAACTAGTCAATATAACATTTGCAAGGGTATGTGGACAGTGAAAATAAAGCAGTGAAAGCACTGCACAGATCAACCCAGAGGAGAACGTGTTCACATCTGCATCTCCGGAGACTGTACTCAGTTTTAGTCCATAGGCTGGACCTATGAAAGGGAATGGCAGAAGGACGTGGCAGAAGAGCTGTACTGGGAGATAACTCCTTTCATGGCATGGTACAGCTTTGTGGCTTTCCTTCCCGTTATCTTCAGAGATAGCATAATTAATAAAATATGAGTATTGATACTCATATTGCAACTGATTGCCCTTATCAGACAATTTGTATACAACAGGCTGCTCTGAATTCTGCAACATGACAGTGGACAGCTGAAGTTTTTCCACACACAACCACCTTGTATCAGCAGCATTACATCCCTAAGTAGGGAGCAGACTTTCTCAAGCTGCTGATGTAATTATAAACACCGCCCGCACATTGTGAACAGATTTACTTATCAACACTCTCAAAGCAGTTCTCTAAATCTTAAAAATAGATTACTAAATTAAGTGGTCATTCAAGCAGCTTATCTCATTAATCATGAGGAGAGAAAGATCTTATGATGTATAATCAAAACCAAAACTAATTTTCTCTTGAAGGCCAAAACAATTCACTTGAACATCTTCAAAGGAAACATAAGAATGAAACAGCTTAAAAGAGCTCAGAAAAACTGACTGGGATGTAAATGCTTATTACATTGCTTAGGTAACCACATTTTCCCTTTTCAAACTTCTCTGTGTTGGACATTCAAGGAAAATCACGTTATCACAGCAGATCACAGTATTTGCTTGTTTTGTGGCCCTTCCACTTGGACAGGATACAGTATCCAAAGGCCCTAACCCGTTCTGTGCATCTTTCCATGTAAAAAAAAAAAATCCATAATTTTATAAGAAATCTGGATGAACTTGCATGGGCCTACTGAGCCTACACAGGCAACATCATGAACAACAAACAGCAGACAGCCTGAGAGACTGGAGCTCTACAAAGCCTTACCGTTACATTTGCTTTTCAGATATATTTATTCTTGAACAACCATCGCAGATTTGCTTTCAAGCAGTCCATGTCATTCTGCGTGGTCTCCCTGGATTTCCCTCTCACTGAATTTACGGAGAAAAACAAAACAAAAAAGTAGTACATGTAGCCCTGAAATGTGATTGTATCTCTTCAGTTTTTAATGATGTAATAATATATGATGCAATGCAAATAAAACGTATATAACGATGCAATAATATATGTGCATGTATATGTATATGTATGTATATATATATATATAACCCTTTTGTTATTTATAGAATAGATCTGGTATGGAACTTATATATGCAAATTTCATTTAAATTGCTAGAAATGAATTTCAAAAATAGAAGAAAGGTCCAAAAAAAGCTTACTTGTGTATCAAGCTATGCCTACTAACAATTTTCTGGAGAAGACTTTCCCAGGGTTTAATTCTAACAATTACATGAGCTGTTTACAACATTTTTAAAATGAGGAAACTTCTTTCCACATTACTGAATTTTGTTTTAAGAGAAGCATTATGGCATGAAAAACATCTTTTCTTTTTCTCAGCTTATACTATCTAGATTGCCTTCAATATCCATCCTGATACATTTCAAAGACAACTTGCCTTTGCTGCATACCCTCATCCAGGCAAAACAGCAAAGCTAAGAAAGTGGAGTTTTAATTTAATAAGCATCATAGAATCTCATATGAAGGCATTAATTGAGATATAGATGATCCCATAGCCCTATGAACACGTGGTATTACATATGATTTACCTCTAATATTCCTAAGGCAAAACAGGCAAAATAGATTTAGAATAGATCTAAACATGACTTAACATTTTTCTCCTTCTTGAAAAGCTACATAGAGATGAAAACAGAAATTAATATTATTCATTAATTAGGAAATAATTTATAGTATTCTGTATTATAATAAAAATATTTCTGACAACTCTAATGGATATAGCAAAATCAATTAAAATTGTGCATTACTTTTAAAAAGAAAATGCTGTTGACTTAACAAATAATGTAAGTGAATGCCTTTGTCATATTAGGTATGTAAGAAACCATAGGGTTTCTTAATATTAATAGGGTTAATATATTAACCCAACCACAATATTTTGTTGTCATCCCTCTACCTTCTCTTCCACCCCCCCCTCACCCTTTTTTTTTTTTTATTTTTTATTTTTAAACATTAACATACTTACGGACAGGGTGTTGGGACAACAGACGGCTGCATAAGCAACCCAGCGGTAGGGCATGGGGTGAGGTAGCTCTGTGGCAGGACATCATCTGGCACAGAAACTCTTGGATGACCAAATTAATTTTCTCTTGGCTATCACTAATTGCCCTTTTTAGCATACAAAACGGCTTGCTTATTTGAGCAAAGTTATTTACCAAAAATATATCCCTATTTTTGTTCACTTCAACCACTACATTAAACTATATAAGATGTGCTAGACTTTTTTTCTCATCCACAGTTCTAGCATCATCAATCCCTCCTCCTACTCAAAATCTCAGTCCCATGGAAGGAAATGGAAGAGACTCACGCTTATTACAGATCAAAAGCGCAACATGGCCTGGCTTAAAATCTAAAAGCAGCAGCTCAATAAACAACAATTAGAATTGTTCTTCCCATCCAAAAATGGAAGCAGCCTCCTCCTAAGAGAGACCTTAAACCAATAGTTAAATAATGCACTATTGAGTTTGTCTGAAATCACACAGGATAAGAGAAAAATAGCCATATTGAAATACTCAAATTAACATCATCCTTCTTTGCTGCAAAGTGAGATCCTGGCTG
Source organism: Anas acuta (assembly GCF_963932015.1). Classification (NCBI taxonomy): domain Eukaryota; kingdom Metazoa; phylum Chordata; class Aves; order Anseriformes; family Anatidae; genus Anas; species Anas acuta. Next base: position 11,486,928 of record NC_088985.1, read on the forward strand.
CCATGCAGACATCAGCAACATCCATGATATCCCTTACGTCTGCCTGTTTGGTCTTTGAAGTTTCCCTATCCTTAGGTGTGATCTGCATATTTTTTAAATCTCATTATAAGACACATTCCTTCATGAAGGATAAAAGAAAGAAAATGCCAGAAATCAAGTGTTAGGGAAAGCAGTTTTAGCTGTTTTACTAGATTCTAATGTTGTAACAGAGGGCACCCATCACACTCAATGAAAGTAACTAAACAGCAAATATCATTTTTTCTTGGTCTGCTTTAAAACATTTAAACCAAGTAGAATACATCCAGAATACAACAGTTAATGGCATCAGTTACTGTCCTCAGGACCGAGTTTACAAAACAAACCAACAGAACAACCCACCCACAAACTTAATGCCTGAGGGATTACATGCTTTACTGCAATTTCAGAAGTAAGTTGCTCAAGGAAGCTCAGAAATACTTGAACAAACATAGCCAAGTAAATGCCTCCACATTGAGTATGAAATCAAACCAGCAACCATTAAGATGCCTACTTTCATAAAAATTGAGAGAAAAATTGTTGTTACATTTGATGTCTTACAAATGTGGCTATATTTTAGTGACACTAAATTAAAATTTGTTAATTTGGCTTAGAATTTTTTGAAGAATAAACCTCTTGTTTTAGTAATAGGAAACTTTTGTAAAGCCTGAAAGGGTGGGGTCTCCTATCACCTTGTCGTAGCTAAATGTTTTTTCGTCTTTTTAGATTTATGGTCCTACCTTAATGTATCATTTACTACTTTGTTGTAACAGATCAGTTTGTGATATATATATATATATACACACACACACGTTATAAATATATACATATATAAAACATTTATACATATATATAAACTTTCATCATCTCTTCTCTGTCATCTCACTGAGAATACAGAATTGAGTGCAGACTCTTGGGGTTTTCTGATGAAAGTACACCCTATGTTCTTGCCTTCTTCAGAGACGATTCTATTCTAAATCTATCAAGCAACTCCCCCAAACAGCCTCAGATCTCTTTGTTACACAAACAGATTGCTATAGTTTAGCAATACATATACACCTTTTGCAAAAATGTTCTAATTTACTGCTTGTTGTTCGGTATGGTGATAAACGTTTGTTGGTTTAATGTTATATGCAAGAGTCTTGGAACAACACACACATTCTGACTGTTCAAACACAGATGTCTAACTGCAGTACTATGTGAAAGGAATCAATAATTAAAAAAAAAAATTGCCAAAAGACTGGCTTTGCATGGTATTAATCTAGTTTTACAGATTAACATTTGTACAGGTTTGATTTGAGTGGAGCCTGCTCTGCATAGTTTGTGCTCAGTTTGACTGCAGTCAAGATCTATATTAGTTACCATGTCAGCATTACTCACTAAACCACATCCAGACAGCAAGAGAGGGATACCAAGGGAAAGCTGAAGTTCAGCATACATTTTAATTTGTTAATTCATTACAGCTATAGCATTTAAAATCCAAAAAGCATTACAACACTGTTTCTGAGAAGAAAGTTTCTCTAACGCAAGAGCAGATGAAGCACAACCACCAACATGGAAGTGAGAAATCCTTGCCTTACAGCAGTCATCTTTGGTGCTTTGCTTTTCAGGGGGAATTAATTAAATCCTAACATTCCATGTATTAATGTGGGGGGATAAAAGATACTGAATAGTAATTTCAATACAAGCCATTTCTTTGAGGTATAATTGCAACATAGAAGAGATTATAAAATATTCCAATTTGGCTAAATATCTATTTGTAATATATATTTTTTAAATACACATAACATGTAGGTGTTTTTTGTTGTTGTTGTTGTTGTGTTGTTGTTTTTTTTTAAAACACAAAGAAAACAAGTCTGAATTCATTGTTTTAGAGACAATAAATATGAGTCTCTTTGTACAAACCTGGTTTTATTTTCCACGATTATTTATCGAGTTTAACCAGGTACAAGTCACAAGTTTTGTGGGACAGACAATTTTACACTTGTTAATATCAGATGCAATTTGTAGCCTAGTTTGTAAAGAGGGGTATTTTCAGTCCACTCCCAACCCAGCTGTGGTCAACAGCAGGTTAACTTGTCCTTTTTGGTTCACCAAGCTGCTATTATTTTTCAGACCAGGTTTTTCTTTAGTCAGGTGCCCCATATACTTTGCTGATGTTTATTTTTAAGTGCTTGTGCTCAGTGACTTCAAAGAAGGTAAACTGCTCCCATGGGAATGTCTGGAAGCCATACCACTAAGTGCTGAACTTACAAATGGCGAGGGTGACAAGTCACCTCAGCACAAACCGTAGGTCAGTTAGGTGTATCAGGAGTCCTCAAAATGAGTTAGGTAACACGTGGGCACTCTGCAATCCCACAGACTTGGGCTATATTTCTATCACAACAGATAAACAGTGAGAATCATACACATACATACATGCACGAACCTGCACATACACACACGCAAAAGCTAATCTACTTGTGGTAGAGAGGGGTGTGCTTTTCACAGTGTTTCTAACTACACTTAACAAGTCAAATCTGATTTGATTCACAAGATCAAAGCAAAGAATGAAGGGTTCATGTCAAAGACCAATGAACTGATTTATTTACAATCAGCTCCAATAAGACCCTAAGCCTGTGGAAGTGGAATACAGACTTTGTGATGTTTTGGGTTATGTTTTCCCCCACAGAAGTGCAACTTGGAAGCGACTTTCAGAAGTAATAATCATTGCTTAAGGTGGTGAACATTGAAAAAGACATTTATAAACTGGCTAAAAGACTTCCTACTCATTCTTCTAATTAAATGGCTATTTTTCTACAGATAAATGAGAATACAGTTATCAAAAAAATCTATAATTATGTTTTGGAGCCATGATTTCCTGACTGAATTTCTAAAGATTTTGCTCAGCATATCCATTAACACTGCATTCTTAATTTCCCTTTTTTTTTTTTTTTTTTTTTTGTCTGTTTTACCTTGCAAGGGACAAGGTGGTGTAAAAATGTACATCCTTTTTTACAACTACAAACACTCTTCAGCACGATTTGATCTGGGGGCTTTGATATCGTGGTAATATTGAAGGCACAGACTACTCCATGGCAAGATAGGCTAGAGAGCTCACTTAGTTTTTAAGGCACCTTTGTACAAAGATTTGCAGCTTTATAGATTAAGACCATAAGAAAATAATTCTGTAAATAAAGGGTATTTTTGATAGTCACTAAAGAAACAAAACACTGTTGAAATGAGTTCTCATCAGGACATGACAAAGAACAAGTAATCCCTTGAAATTTCCACTAGCTCTGATTTTCAATGGATTTCATAAGAAAATCAAAGAAAGAAGTTAAATCTTACTCAGAAAAAGCTCCAAGGTTTCTCAGAGACCACATGCAAAAGGTCACCAAAAACTCTTTGCCTAATATTTACTGCAGAGTTTGGAGGCTTAAAGTACTTACACTGCTTTTATGAGGCATGTAACATGAAAGTTTCATCTAGCTATAGTCTTTAGGCTACACACTGTGATAAGATTGAAGGTAAGGTGGTCTGGATGAAAATCAATTCTTTTTGCTTGCAGCCAAATTTACTATAGTGAATGAAAGCTAGAACATATTGACATTTCTGGCAGAAAGTTTGAAAAAAGAGCTGAAGAAAATAGAGACTTTTCATTCTATTATGAACAGAGCAGCTCAGGACAGCACATACAGAAACAAGAAATTGTTACTAAAACAGGACATAGTGGAAACAATTGTAAGATATTAATTTTGCACCAGAAGAGTATTTTCAGAGCAAGAAATCCAAGGTGTGTTTGTTCCTTCCCACATCCGAGAAAATTAACAAGTCTGCAAATTAACAAAGCAAGCTGTAACAGACCAAAGTCTGACACCAGGTGTTTAGCCCATTCTCTGAACCTGAAGGAGTTCTTTGTAGACCTCCTGGTAATTACGTGGAAGCAAAAAACTCTATGTGAACCTGCTAGGAAACAGGGTTGATGGCTTTATGGGCTACATTTCTTGAAAGCTACAATGCAAATATAAATTGATTTTCCCCTCAGTTAAATAACATCAGCTCCATTTCTCTTGAACAAAAACTCTCTTCCGCTACAGGCTATGTGAAACTATAGGACCAGGTTATTCACTGAAAAAGCAGTGTACACAACCAGGCTGATGTACGACTAATGTACTTGAAAATTCAACAGTACTGCACAGAGTAATTGAAAAACACAAATAGCTTTGATCCCAAACTGCCATTATCTAATATTGCAAACATCAATCTCTGAATCACATACACAGCAGTAAGATTTGTTTTAAGATCATAAAAACAATTAAAATATAATTATAATGAATGTTCGAGTCTTATAATTTGATTAGACTACACCTGTTTTTACTATATCAAATTTCTTTTAATGTTTTATATATTAAAAGCAATTACGAACTTACAAGCAATACAGTAGGGGGAAAATCTTTTACCAGAAATAAATTTCATTTCTTTAGGAGCCTGCTAACAGTAACAATGCTTAGTTTTTATATTCAGCAACGCCCTCTTTGCCAACTTTTAGGATAGGCAAAATCATGTTTGGCTGACAAAAATGGGAGAGAGACATTGATTATGTAGCACTTTGAAAACTGAGCACCTACGTTACAAGCCCTCAAAAGGGGCAAAGCCGTAGGGTATCACGTCCTTGGCCATAAGGGCTGTAACAAGCCACTCTACTCATCAACTCCGACATGCAGCAGAGGGATGACATGGGCAATGAAGACGAATACAGAGTGACAGGCTGATGCTTCCTTTGTAACCAGGCTATATATACAGTTTATGCCTTGAATTATATATCATTAAAACTTTCCTAAACCAAAGAAGGGATTGTATTGGAGAAGAGGAGATCTAGTGCGTATGACCACGGAAGCATCTGTACCCATTTCCAGGTGTTCTGGGCTGATCCTGGCCATTGCTTACGCTCGGCCCCCGTGCTGTTTTCCTTCACAACTCTAAGTGGCAGGGCCAAAGGCTGGATAGCCAGATTTTCCACCTTCAGACACATCTTCCCCTGATACGTGTTTGTCTCTTTCAGCTAAGGTGATTTTTCTCCATACATGTGGTCTCCAGGCACACACCACGTTCCCTGGCTGAACAGCTCCATTCCAGTGCCAGCACACTAACAGCAAGGGGGACAAAATTAAACCGAGCAGTCTGCTTGCTGTAACTTAGCTCCTCAACCATGCAATGCAATGCTGTGTCTGTCTCACAGCACGTGGTAAACCACCTCCCAGAAGATAGCTCGGCATGCTTTCCACCCCACAGCTGCTATCCTTCTGGGACCACACACACCTCAGGCAACCAGGGCTTTGGCAGGCTGCTTACCCTGTGCTCAGGACCGATGTGCAGGGAGGTCCCAAGCTGTTAGCGCTGCCAAAGCAGAGCCAGCAGTGAGATACTACCAGCAAGTCCACCTGGCCTCATTACTGATGAAAACAAGTAAAATTCAAAGCACAATGGATTTAGCAGCCACTTTAAACTTAGGTTGCTGAAAGTCCCAATGCTCTCTATTTTAAAAACAGATGTTAAGTGACAAGACGAAAGTTCCACAAAGAGCCTGCTTAGAATGACTGTCACTGAGACATACATCCATGAATCATTTTAAGTGGTATGCTATCAAGGGGCCACCAGCTGAAGTGGAAAAAAAATAAAACCCAAACTTGTAATTAAGAGTTAAAGAACAGATAGCTTCAATTAGAGCCCCTAATAAAGGTATTTCCATAAAAAATACATTAAAAAAATTATATACAGAACAGCATTTTCAGAAGGAAGGCAAAAATCCCTAAGACTAAAAACTTCATACAAGGAATATAAAAAGACACCAATACACTGATTCCAAGTTATTTTCCTGGTAAAATGAGGACAAAGACTATGTAACAGAAATATTGACAGGCAATATTGCTGTGCTTGTGCTTTTCTCCCCCCCCTCCAGTATCAGTTAAAAAGCATCATTCTGATTCTGTATTTCAATAAGCACTAACGACTCATACCTGGAGTCTGGCCATAGCAAAGACTAACCTCAGGCATTGAAGCTGGAAGAAATAATTCCCTAACTCCTACTGCTTGATCAGGCAGTTGGAGATGACTTAGGTGGGATCTCCATCAGAGGGAAACAAAGAAGCACATTTCCTTAACTAGGCATGAAAAATATAGAAAGGCATGGTCACTACATGCGAGAGAGCCCAAGGGCAGACACTGCCACCATCTGTAGAGGTGTTGAGGAAAAGAGGAAGGAAGGAATCAATGGAAGGAAGACCTAAGAGAGCCAATGCATTACTTCCCTGATCCCCTTTCTCCTTCACTCTTTCCCCAACAAAACATTAGCATTTCAATTGAACTACCACTACATGTTTTTTTTTCATCCATCTGGTACTTGCTGTGTGTAAGATAATAAGGAAAACAAATACAATTTCCTCCTGCCAAATGTGATCAGGAGTCAGAAGCACCTCAGCTACAAATAAGTTCCACCAGCTCTGCAGGAATCATTTATTTTATTTTAAAGTGACTTAACTAAACTGAAAATGATTTGTGTCCACAGATTTTCAGTCCCTAAATGACTAGAGGCAAATTATAGAATTATCTTTCCAGCAGGGAATTATTCACACTTACTTTGTATTGGCATGTTCTGCTCGCTGTTAAAGTAATGTCTGCCATTCCCCAAAGAAGTATGTTAATAAATGCAGGGGTTTTGAAAGTGTAGATAGAAACCCTTGGAAACAAAAATCCATCTACAGGTGCAGTCACATCCTGACGGCACCAAATTCCTCAAAGGGATGGGCTGGGAAGATGATGAAAACGCCTCTTAGGCATTCATTTTGCCATGCCTGCCAGTAACTTGTCCTTCTCCACAGCCTCCAGATAAATACAGGCCTGAAGATTTTGTAAATATGATTTTTTTTTTTGGTATTTCACAAGCATTTTTATTCCTCAAAAATATTCTCATTATTTTTACATGTTACTCATTTGTACTGGCATATATTCTGCCTATTTTGATTAAATCTCCATGAGGATACTCTTCTGTGGTTGTAAATCACCTGATTAAGCAGAAGAAAAAAAATAACATTCCAGCCAAAATTTATTAACTCCATCTGAGCTTTAAAAGACAGAAAGGGTTGCAAGATCCTTCCTTGTTTGCATTGTCTGCCTGATTTCCCTGTAACTTGCTACATCTGCAAAGTTTCCTACCCATGTCTTGGATGGGCTTTGCCGCTATTCAGAGGGCTTTGAACGTGTTAAGATGCTCTGGACACCTGAGCAATATTATGTTTGCCCACAAAAAGGGCACTCCACTTGTCAGCAGCAGAGACAGATCTCAGGGTCATTGCATTTTAACAGCACAAATCAGAATCACAACCTCCCATCAAATAAAAAACCACCCCGCAGTGCCATGATATAACTTTTGGTTCTGTAACACCCTCAGACTTCAAAGATGGAAAAAACTCAGAACAGCATCCAGCTTTATCTTTTAAGAGAGATCAGTTCAAAGAGTTCAGTTTCATTACCTACCGAGCAGAAAAGCTTTATGCAATCTAAGATGGCGTATTCTAATAGGAAAAACTGCCAGACAGAACGATGAACATTAAAGTAAATGAGGAGTGGGAATGAAGAGGCATTAAAGTAACTTTGCTCATAAATGCAGAACACAAATTATGATGAGGTTGATCACATTGGGGAATTGAAAGATTTTAAACAAGATAATGGTAGTAACATTTAGTAAAGAAAATAAATATGGAAAAAATGCTGGCGACGTTAATAGGATGCAACAAGGAAAAATTTTGATGCTGACAGAAAAGGTCTCAGAACACAACAATTAGGAGCTGTTGTGCTGCACTCCTCTGCAGTTAAAGCTATTAGTACCACTACTGGTTGTATTAGAACTACTCTTCCCAGCGTGATGCCATGTTGCATTAATTCCTCTAACGGCATATAATCCAAGACAAAGTCTTGAACCCACACCAGACAAGGGGAAACATGCTTTAAGAGCTGAATGGAATTTGTCTCATTATTCTAGGCATATGGGAGAACTGGTAGATTTGCTAGCTTCCCTCTGTACTGGATCACATGAAAATATATCAAATATCTCACACCTTCGGTGCACATTACAAATATACATAGAATTACAAATGCTTCATGCAACCACTAGAAAGACTAATGTCTTGTCTATAAGAAGTAGATTTGAAAATAAGTGACCAATTGTCTCAAATATTCTGAGGTTATAATTTAACTAATGCTTTCAATAACACAGCTCTTACAAAAGAAAACCATGTGTATGGAGATACCAATATTAGTAATTACCAATATTAGAAATTTTACATTGGCATTTTTACAGCTAGATTCATTCAACAATGTAGACACAAGAGTACTTGGTGATTGATACTTGATCTCTGGACATCATTATTTGAAAGAACAATTATACCTGCCTATGTGGAAGAGGAAAAAAAAAAAAACATACAAGAAGGATAAAAAAAGGAGTGAAACTGCAAGCAAAGTACTTCCTATTTCTTAAATTTAGCATAGCACAAATTCCGAAGTACTAGAGACATGAAAATGAATTCATTCATTTTTCCTTAATTGCAGTGTGCAACCTATAAATTGGTGACTTACTGCACTGCTTGCATCAGCCCCCTCTAATGATACCAAAGAACACATTTCACTCATCTCACATATGCTTCCTAAGTAATCACTTAAACGGAAATACCTTGCTTATACTAACAATCAGAATACCTTGTTATTCATGGATGCTATGCACTTGTAGCTAAGCAATTTAATGTAAAGGAGACAAAAACGTGAAATGATACAAAATGTTATCTGTTAGACTACATAGTATTCCACTAACCTTTCAGAAAAAAAGCAAAAATATTGAAAAGCTTCCCATTACGCTCAGCAATTCACGGTGCAAAGTGAATTCTCATTTATATAGTTCCTTAAAAATATTATTATTGCAGTTATTTTGTTCATATATCTACCACATTTCTACTAAGTTCAGAAAGAAATAGATATGCCATGCTTCCTACTGTAAAATGCAAAAAGTATTAGTTTATCTGATTGTGATCTATGTGAAAATAAGTCAATGCTAACGGGGCCTAAAGGCTACCATCTATTTTCTGCTTTACTACAGAAATCCTTAGGAAGATAGCAGGTTCCATAAATGACTTAGCTATCCTGCATTTCTCATGCAGTGTTGTTATAGTATGGTTTCTCACATTCCTTCGGAGTTTAAGAATCTGCTCATTACTGACAATGCTTTGCATACACGTCACAAGCAGGAAATTGTGCAAGATGAGAAATGCAGACAGTAAACAGCAAACCTCTCTTCCTTTTGGCCCCTATCTCACTCTCTAAAGCCAGTAATGCACTATTTACTCATTCTGCTTCTGCACTGATTTCTATGTTCTCATAGAAAAAAGGAAAGAAAAGAAACATAACAATAAGACTTACAAAGAAATGGATACATTTAGCTGAAGGTGCACATAGTTCTTTGAAAGCACAGATCAAAGCTGGGAACAAATTTGTAGAAGCACTTCTCATTATTTTTGAAACATCCAACCACTCTTTAAAGTAACCCGAGGATTTCAAAAGAGCTAGGAAGAGATATCAATGGATCCAATTTCTCAATTTCTGTGGTTTTGCAGATAAGTTCCTCCTCCGCCCCCCTCCCCCCAAGTCAGCTGTTGTACTACAGTATTCAACAAGCACCTTGCTCTCCAATTTTCAATTTTATGTACATACATCGAGAATTGGTAATAACCAAAAAAAATTTCTGCTGTTCAGACAGCAGCAGAAATGAGCATCTGAAAACTCTAAATGCAGGCCAGTACTTCCATAATATATATTCACATAGCCTATACAGATGGATTCCCATTAGGTGAGGCTACAGAAGAGAATGACACTGATGTGTAGAGAGACGTTTAACAGTCAGAGATCAAACTCCAATTAAGATGTCCTTGTAGTACAGATTGTACACACTTCAAGAGATTCAACATTTTATCATCACCCTAAAACAGTGGAAAATATGACAGCATATCTTGGGTTCTTGCGATTATAAGAATTGCAGACAGGCCATTTTCTCTTTTTTCTTGATTGGAAATTGCTAAAACATTGCATTGTTAAACACAATGTTCTTAATAAACATGATACTTCTACATAGGTTAAAAATACTCTGAGAGAAAAGAACACAGAACAGTCATCTAGTAGAATTCTTCTGCCCAAGAAGTTCCATCCAGTGGACCAATTAATTTCTTCAAACAAGGCAGCTGGTTGTAACTCCATAAAGCAGTGCCAAGCAGCTAACATGAAGATCAAAGCATTTTAAAGCTTGCCTTGAGAAGATTACAGTGTTAGAATTAAAGTGATACAGGCAAAGGCTGATGAAAGATGAATCAACATTTTCTTTTGTAACTGAGCATTTTGGACATTAAAGTATTCGGGCAATTTTACATTGGAGGTTATGTCAGAACTGCAGCCTCAGTCCTTCCTCTGCTTAGTTCAGATGCTACTTAAAGCAAATGTATATAGTATTATCCAATAATAAAACTGTAGCAGAACTAGATAGTTGTTCTTTGCACTATTACACCACTGTCTCCAGATTTGAGTTGAACCAAATTCTCTCTCCTATTCAAACACAAAAGAGATGGCATATTATAACACACTGGTCCAGTTTTGCACCCCTTCAACCAATAAAAGAAGGACTGGATAACATACTAGAGTAGGTTTGTCACATCTATGAAAAGAAAAATCCTTATCCTGACCTCAGCCAACTGGCCAGTTCAGTTATAATGTAGGGAACACCGCATATACTGGTGCATTTCTAAGGTGAGCATATAAGTTAGAAAAAGAAAGTAGACAAGACACTAGAAAACAGCCAGAGAGCACAGACTTCAATCTTACAGTGAAATGGGCAACTGAAGGTTTCCAGTAAGACGGCCAGCTAAGCAGAGAGGGTAAGAGTTTTCTGCCATTACACATGTAAAGCTCTGAAAGACAGGTAACAGATGCCCAGAGAACATGAAATTGCCCATGACCTTCCAAAACAAGAAGCTCATCATCTTCCTGCTCATCTCCTCTGCCAGGCTCAGGATGCACACATCCTTACATAAGCTCATTTATAAATGAAAAAATTTTTGACCTCCTTCTTTTTCTGTGTTTGACTGAAAATGCTTATGTGCTCAGTAATAAACATCGCTGAAATGAAACCCTATATAGAAAGTAACAATATTCTCGCTTCATAAAACACGATTTCAAAACTATGCTAGGAGAGCCTGTAAATGCTTGAAGACTGCCTATTCTAACCAACTAAAGACAGTACAATTCACACATAATTGTCTAGTTCATTATCAAATCTTGTAAATATTTTATTACACTGCTTTACAGAAAATGCTCTTTGAATTTGCCACTACTGCACATTCTACACGCCGACTATTATGCTCGAGAGGTGAGTGCCATCATCCACAGCTGAGAACACAGTATCAGAAGCAATAAAACAAGAGCAAGTAACTGCAGAGAATTTATACTGGATGATTTCTTTGCATAGCAGCATAAGAATTCAAGTACGTCTTGTTCAAGCTTTGGTGTTCGAGTTCATGCCTTTAGTAAAAACATCTCTCCCCTCCCCCCCCTCCCCCCCCTTTCACTCACCACCAGGAAGTATAAAAAAGGGCCAACAAAAATAGCTTGGATTCAGCTACAATGGAAGTCAGCTACTTAAATCATACATTTAGATAGGCAAAAAACTAATGTAGTGCAGCTCTTCTATCCCACACAGTAAATAATGCTCTTAGCTTACTTGGTCCTGAAGTGTCTGATGAAAAGGAGACCAAGCCTGCCAGAAGTTAGGTATTGCCCAGATATATTTAATGTTTTTGCATTTGGTTCCAGTCTGCTTCTCTTTATTACAGTGCCACATGGTTTATGCACGATTATTCTACCCATGCTTCATTTGCAACCTTCCTTCATTATTTTACCTTCTCCCTCACTCTCTTCCCATCAGTTAAAAAGCTATTAGAAATATATGGCTAAAAATAAACTGTGATGCAGTATATTGGAAAAAGATGGGATTCAGTTTTGATTAGGAACACTTGACCATAAAGCTATGCTTCTCTTAAACAGCAGTAGCAGCTAGAAAAGGCAAGTTTTCAGGTTTCATTTGTTTATACTGACAATTTTCTTGTACTGCTTACATATAAAATATTTTAATTTTTACATACATGTTTTAAATAAATAACTGCTCTTTAAAAATGAATATTTGTGGAAAAAGATTAAAGCTAATAAATAGTTGTGATCGTTTAAATGAGGACCAAGCTATGTAACTGAAGTCAATAATTTAAGTTCCATATTAGTCCTACTAAACTCAGCATTTTAGGTAAGAAATAAGATGCAGCAGTGTAAAAAACAAACAAACAAAAAAAAACAAAACACTATATTACTTAAAAGAAATATACACACACAAGTTTCAATTCAATTATTACTACTGACAAGATGAAGAACCTACAAGCAGAAACGTTATGATACCTCATCAGTTATTACTGGTGAAAAAATGTATGTATATATTTAACTCTTAGTAAAAGTGGGTACTGTCACAAGACCTGAGATGTTTACTGAGACACGTATGAATATATTAAATAAAATTTCCCACTTGTCTTAACATTTAGTCCCTAGAATACACTGGTTACTTTCATGAGCCAGTATCCAATGTGATCTCTTGGGCTGGATGTATCAGTTGGAATAATACTCTGGAAAAAAAAACGTCACTAGCAGAACTATATGAGCAGTATGACTGTTATTTGAAAGCCTACTCAAGAACTGTGTTTTCATGAGTAGAAAGGAAGAACTCTCAGTTCTACTCAAATCTAGTGAAATCCCAAAGCACACATTCCGTGCATTGCTTATTTGCGTGACTTAAGGCTGCATTTGGCTTGCATTTAGACTCAAGTGTTTTTGTGACTGAACTGTGACAATATTTTTAATATCTCTCTTTTCTACTACACAGAAACCATGTTTATAGCAGATATTTAAGCTTACTTTACTATTAGTACAACTGATGGTTCAGCTGTTACATGTACACAATCACTTACCATCACCCAGCTGGTGGTAAAGACTCAGAAAAAGTCCTCTCGCCTTATAATCTTTCAATTGCTTATTCTAAATAGGCACAATGGTAACTACTGGAACAGGCTGTGTATAATATAGTCAACATAATTACTACCAAAACCATTGTAAAACCATTACTACCAAGACCACTGTAAAATGAGTTGCAGAATAGAGGTATAGTTGAAACAGAAACAAGTTGTTAAAAAAGTTCTTGCAAAATGAAATGGGAAATTTCTAGATGATCTATTGCTTAAGTTGCCATGTCCACCTGGATATCCTAAGCAGCTATATTCTATATTTATAGGTGAGGAATAAAAGCCCATGTAGTTCAAGTTGCACAGGAAATTCAAATATTCACAAAATTTGTTGTTTTCCGAGGCCAGATCCTCACAGCTTTTAATAGCTTTATTAATTTTAAGTTAATAAATTTAATATTTTTTTAAAAACAGGAGATGCTCTGTTGAAGAACTGACTTCAGCCCTATCACTTTTGCCTACGCTAATCCTCTGTTGTGGAAACACAGCCTCAACATTCTTCATTTGGTATTACAGCAACTATATGATAACTATTATAGTTGTTATAGCAACAGATATGAGAGAATGGCAAACAAACAAATAAAATAAAACAAACGCACTACCACTCTGGAAAGTTTAAGTTGAAAAGAATACTGAAATCCTGGGTCATGGAAGCCAATACCTAAAACTAAGATTTGATCATTGCTATCTAGGAAAGATGTCGAGAACTGGAGATATTAACTGTCAAAGGTTTTGATGGGGACATAATTCAATTATATGATTACAAAATGTGAACATTTAGAGACTACTGAATTAGTAAATCTAGTGGTACCTTGTCTTCCTTCCTTGTGCATTTATGAAGTTTAGAAACATTTATGGCAAGAACAGCTGAATGCTAGTTAAGGACACAGACAGGATGTATGTAAACTTCAGCAGCATGAGTCAAGTTCCAAACTATTTTGATAAATAAATAAATAAAAAGCCTTACTTGCTATATTTATATGGTATTGGCAACTTACTGGCAACTCCTATTAAAAAACAACAACAAAAAAAAAAAAAAAAAAACACAAAAAACTTGTTTTCAGTTAGACATTGCTACATTAGGCATTGTAGTTTGGTTAACAGAGACATAGGTTGGGTGACTGTTCTCACCTGCTCACCTGTATCAGTTCACCCAGTCTCACCTAAGCAGTTCACTTATTCTCCATTACCAGGGTATATCATACCAAAATCACTCTAACACCAACTGCCTCTTAGGCACAGGCCCAGAAAATGTTACTCGTTTCATGTAGACAGTATCTCAGATTTCCATCTATATCAGTGTTGACTTGCAATTTACATACAACTTGTTCTCAAAACATCTCTAGAACTGAGTTAAATGGTATCCATTTTCAGCAAACACTCAGGGCAGCATCTAGTCAACTACTAGTTCCTCATGCTGTCCAAACACTGCATGCCTCCTACGGGATGTGCCCAATAGCATAGATACTCCATTACTTTGATTAAATCTCTCCATCATAAACAAGAAGTAAAATTAACAGGTACTTGTTAGCACTGAATCATGTCTCTTTATTGCAGTGTTTCTCTTTATTGCAATATAGTTTTAATTAGAGTTTACAAGACAGGCCTATGAGATCTAGTGAAGTATGGGGCACAGAAGATGGGTTCTTAAGGCATTCGTTTCTGCCTATTTAATAATTATGGTGATATACTGAACACTATGCAGGATATTAAATACATTCATTAGGATATTATCTTTACTCTCCAGGAGGGCATTCATTTTTTCATATTACTTAACAAATATGCAGTAATGTTAACCAATTTTAAATATTTATAAAAACATGGAAAACTAATCTGTTTTCATTTTATAAGCTTCCATTGCTAAAAAAAAAAAAAAAAAAAAAAAAAAAAAACTCCAAACTTAGATAAAACCCATTATTTTTGTTGTATTATCTCTGTCCTTGCTTGAAAGACAAAATCTTTGCTATAAATTTACACACCTACAGCTAGCAAACAAATTACCTTCTTGCTCAAATAAGGAAAAAAAAAAAAAACAAAGAAAACAAAACACAAAATCTGCATATGATATGTAAACTTTGAATGGCAGGAAAGGGATACATAAATAACAGTAGGTCTCCGCAGAGCAAACAGTAAAAATAGAGCTTGTAGTACATCTTCTTGTAATACTCCATAATTTATTCCCACATAATTTGATATAGCCAACCTCAAATGAAAAAAAAGTAGAGAAGAAATTACAATTCAGAAATGCATTTCTGATACAACTCAGAAATGTATTTCTTGTCCATAAAAGCTAATGCAGCTGCATAACTTTTACTGGTAACACATAGAGTCAGGCTCCATGCAGCAGATTTCTTCATGGCATTAGATGCTGTGATGGAGAGAACTGTGGTAATATTTTAATAAATGTTAAGAAATAAAGAGACTGAAACATTCTCCTAGCAGTTTAGCAAATTTTACACATATTGATACCTACTAGTTTCTACATTTTATAAACATCATTATTTACCTATCATCAGAATCTGTGATCTTGTGAGTTGCACTCAGCTGATGTTATACAAGTTACAATAAACTCTTTACAACACTGCTCATATGACTTAGTAGATCCTGAATTTTCCTGACTTGCTATTGAAGTAGCTTTTCAGTAGTTGCACGGCATACCTTCAGTCATGTATGGCAGTGCATCAAGTTGTCTGCTACAGGCAAATAACACTAGAGCAATGGGACTAGAAATAAGGCAGAACACCACCACCAGTTTGCTGTCTTCGTTATACCTAAAGCATCACTAGTAAAGCCAGATTTCTCTACTCAGGCACAGCATGCAAATAGCCACTGTAAATTTTCTCCTCACTGCTACTGCCAGGGACTATAATTTGCTTCTGGGACAATCCACATGCTTTAAATGGCAGTGGATTAGGTGAATTGTGCAGATGCCTGTGTTTTCCTGCTATCACCTCTCTGGTACTGTAGCCCCCTCCAGGCACAGGACCATATTCACATTTACCACATTACATATGAGGAATCAACACCTACTGCTATTACTAAAGCAATTCATCCAGACCTCACTTGAGCATAAAAGACCTGCAAGGAAGGAAGGCTGAAGGATAAATAAAGCGTGATAAAACATAGCCTGTGGGTCACTGGATGAGCACAGCTGTAACAAGGGAATAAATGACAATACCAAAACACAAAATAGCATACACTTACAATAGGATCCACAGGCTGCTCTTCTTTCATGCTCAGATTGCAATGTAAGCCTCTGCCAGGCTGCTGCATCAGCACTTCTGCCATTAGTAACCTCATCCCTATTTTTACACTGCTGAGTTCATGTCTCTCAGAGTGAAAGATGTCCCCAAACCCAAAGACCGTAATGCCTATTCAGAACCTCCCCCTAGGTCAAACCTCCAAATCATCAACCCCTTTATCATCTAAATCAGAATTTTTACCTCAGAAAAGCCAAAAGCCTACCTTCTTTCTTCAGCAGCTTCCCAGCAGAGGTCTCGACTGACCAGCTGGCCTGATGCAGCCCAGCCTCCTCCCAGCTCTTCTCAGTGGCACCAATGCCCCAGGCCCAGGGAACCATCCCCACCTGAGGCTGACAAGCAGCTTGGCCCTAGCTCAGAGAGGCAATGAAGGACACCAATAACTTCACCAGGACTATTTTGGCCCCTGGATCCATGCTCAAATACCTAAAGAAATTAGTAGCATGCATGGATAGCAAGATCAGTAGTCTACTGAGGCCAAAAGTACTGGCTAGCAAGGACAGGATAAAATGCTTTCGTCATGAAAACATGTATTTTGGATAGGTGACTGATCCCTCGTGGTTACATGTTGCAGTTATAGTGCAAAGAAGGAAACATATCTGCATGATAATATTTTAGTAATATTAACTGAGATGAAACAAAGCCTTCTTTCACATAGGCCTGCTGTATCCTGATACACTGAGGCAGGCAGGAAAAGCCATCTGTGAACAGAAAAGGCCTTAGGTATGCTCAGGCCTCTTTCACCAAAATATAAACCAAGGGTTTATATTAAAATGTTCATCTCACTAGATGTCCCAGGTAAGAAACCACAAAGTAACACTGTGGTAAGTATCCCTGACTGCTACTGTTTTCAACAAATTTTAGATGTAGAAACAAGTCCCTGAAGAAAAGGCAAAAGTGCAAGGAACAAATACCCAAGCAACCTCAACTACTCTCTTTACTGATTAATCACACCTCTGAGCAATAACACACCTGCTGATGATTCAGTATGCAATTTTACAAGTGCCTAGAAAATCTTGGTCAAAGAAAACAACTTAAATATAAGCTTACTTTCTAAATCATACAGGTCCATGACATCCATGAAGTTGAGGATAAATTTCAAAGGGAATTTATGTAGCTATAGGCACTATTTTTTTTTGTTTTTATTATTTATCCATTAACAAATTCCATCTATTCCTCATCTCTGTATTCATACCTGTACCCTTAAACAATATATTTAAGATGTTCTTGTTCGTCAGAAACAAGTAGGATTAAAAGCTTTTTTACTATAGCACTTTTTTGAAATTTAAATATAATACTTGTCCAAATAAAATAGATAAAGCCCAAATCTCACTTAGATTTTTTGACATGCAGGAGATTGCCATTGTTCATTACAAAACCTGACTCTTCTTTGAGCAGGTTTTATTAATTAGTCATTGCTCTGATATCTGCTCTACTGGGGATGAAGTCAAAAACTGTTCCCACACCAGGCTCTAGAAATGAGCATAAAAATATGCCAGCCTACCAGTAACTTATTCCAAAGAAAAGAGGCATTGCATATAGCTGCAATGCTTCTTAACATACAGTTTTATATCATATTTACATGCACTAACATAATTTTTTAAGCAAAATTTTCAGATATGCTTTAGCTAAGTAGAAAAACATCACATCAAATGGTTGAAGGCAGGTATATATTCAAGCAGAGATTCCCTTGGTGCAGACAAAAGCCTGTCTTTTAAATACAAGCTTGGGTATAGGCAATCTTAATGAACTGAGACACAACAGAGTGACCACTGCAAAATGCAGACCATCCTGGAATACAAAACACTTTTCATCTAACTTCAGCTTTCAGAGACTCGAATTCAAGCCATGCCAGACAGAAATGAGGTTTAAAAAAAAAAAAAAAAAACAGAAACAAGTCTCTTCTTCAACATGCTCAGCTTATAAAAAAGGAGCATCAAAGAAGCACTTGCTGATGGCTTCCTGCAAATCTCCCACAAATCTGTAAAAATTACTCATAGTTTTAAGATAAAAAATGGCCTGATTTTTTTTCCACATTTTCAGAATATCAAAGATGCAAATGCAAAGTATTTTGTTGGTTTTGCACAAGGAAGTGACAAAGATAAAACTGT
This sequence comes from Anas acuta, assembly GCF_963932015.1. Lineage (NCBI taxonomy): Eukaryota > Metazoa > Chordata > Aves > Anseriformes > Anatidae > Anas > Anas acuta. The sequence continues at coordinate 11,505,444 of NC_088985.1, forward strand.
TCCTGAACCTTAACATTACTGCTCTGGACTGGCTAGTCTCAGAAATCATACTATCTTCAAATAGGTTTAGAATGACTTTTTTTTCCTCATTGCATATCAATTTATTTTAGAGCTTAGAATACCTGAGTACTTCAATGATATTACACCATTCAATCCATTAAAAAACAGGGTCAATTCATTTTTAAGTTCCAGTATACTTACATGTAACTCAGCTATAGATATTCTGTTGAATTTATATGTTAAGGCTGCAATATACTGCACATATTGCTAGTCATCCATAAAAGTTAAGGAAGGCTCAAAAATATGTTCAAAGACTTAGTGATGTATCATTTTTATATTACAAAATAAAAAGTATCATAGACTATTACAACTTGAAAAAAGTTTTAAATTGACTTGAAAGGGTAAGTCCATTTTTGGTATTTCAAAACAAAGGTGAACTCTAGCGTCTGCAAAGCTATGTGGAATTTTTGCACTTTTATGACCTATTTGTTTTATACTGTGTCATTGGTTTTCATTACATTTGCAGGAAACTTAATCAATAGTGAGTTTTTAAAATGCGTTTTTGGGTAAAAGCTTTTGACCTAAAATATTCTTCTTCTATCCAGAAATATTTTTATATTTGCATGATATTCTTCTTGTGTTCTGCTAAATTATGTTTAACCACCTGAGCTATCTTTTCAGATCTTAAAAATAAAGAGCATTCCTATGCTCACATTTCACCTAAATTTGCTATGAGAGAGTTGTATTTGTCTTTTGTATGCATGTTTCTATTCAATAACTTTAAATGAAAGATAACTACATATAAACAATGCATTAATTGAAAAGTCATTAACTACGTCTAATCATTTTCTTCTATCACCACCTGGCATGCAAAGCCACATTAATTATAGAGGGAACTAGAAATATTACTTTGAAATTATTGAAGGAAATGCAACACAGTTAATGACACTTCTCAAATAATAAATTCCACTTTTATCCTGCTTCTCAAATACTGCAAATACATTTCAAATACTAATGAATTATTTCTCTCAGCGCTTCTATGATGTCGAAAAGAGGGAAGAAATTAAAATAGTGAAAGATTACTTTATTTGTTTCAGATCATACCATCCACCATAGGACAAAGGAGGCTGGCGGTACGAGCAAAAACAGTTTAAAAATAAAGATATGAGGACTTTAAGATAATGACCTTGTAATGTTTCTGTTGTGCTCTGTAAACCTGGGAGTTTCTTACAAGAATATCTGCCACTGAGTTTGCTGGAGTAAGGAATTTCATTTGTAATTTTCTTCTTCATTGTCTATTTGCAATGATTAGTAAGATCCCAACCATTAAGGATTTTGGGGTCCATCAAGCTAGCTATGTGGTTTAAAGATGAGCAAACATTTCATTTGCTAAAAGTTCACAATACAGATTTGAGAAAGAAAAAGTGCGCAACAGATAAAGGTAGTAACCAGTGGCAAACAGAATGTAGCACAATTTTTATCATAATTTCAGAATAATTTATGTACTCTGATTTACTTCAGTTGCACCAGAATTCCAGAAAATTATACATTAGAAATGCACACTAACAGCTTGGCTGTAGCTGTAATTCAATCTTCTTAAATTTTATTAAGTTCAAATTGATGTTCATATTTTCAGACTTTAAATATACATACAAATACTGCAATGAATTTGTTCTTCATAGCTGCTCATTTTACCATTTTTTAGTGCAAGTTGAATAATTTTGGCACAGCAGTTTTCAACTGGGATGATTTCATTCAAAGTCATTAATGTTACTTATATGGCTGACCCACGTTTATCATGTACATTACAGTTAATGTTGCAAATAGTACAACTGAACATTACTAACATGATTGGTTACAAAATCTGTAGGACAATTAGTCTTTATATATTTTAAAGCCATTAACCATTCCTACATTGAAAGTAGATGGCACAATTTATAAACTAAATAGCTCTTTCATCCGTACTTCCCATGTTAGTCAGTAAATTAATGCTTTCAGAGTAATTTAAAATGTAAATTAATCTGGAAACACACAAAGTCCTGCTGAAAATACACTAATATATTAAATGGATGTTTTGTTCTCTGAGGAATCAAATTTTGAAATTGCTGTTTTGAGAAAGTTCAAGGAACCTTTTTTTTTTTTTTTTTTGTCACTTCTGACAGAAAAAACAAACATAGTCATGCTATTCAAAAACCATTTCCCAGCATTTGGTGCTTACATGGACCTCCTGACAAAAAGGAGGGAAATGTCAGATAAACACTGAAATAACTGACACTATATTTTAGTGTTGCAATTCTAATTTTCTTGCACAATTTTTCAATATAAGAATGCAAAAAGACAACTCATTTAGAATTATCATGACATGCATGATGTTTTTCTTTATAAAAATACTAAATATTTAACAAAAAATAGTAGACATAAAATAAAATGCTTGCTTCATATTATTACTCTGCCTGAAATCTCTAAACACGTAAATGTATAACACACAAAAACAATTTCTGGAAACAGAAATATAACCCAGAAATAAAGTTGATGAATATAAGTATCTTTGTAATACTAACGATAGCTGGAAAGAATGAACTGAACCAGAGAGAAGCTAAGTACAGACACAATGATGTTTATGATGCCCTAAACATGTGGCCTCAGCAGTCCCAACAGGCAAAGATTCTGATTTCAGAGACACCACTCCACTCCCTGATCTGAAGGAAGGAGGAGTAAGAACCTATGCTCTTGCTATCTCTTCTCCCTAATTGTGATTCCATATACAGCACACTAACAATACTTGTGTAAGCCTAGTTGTACAGCTATTAAATATACCTGTCTGACAGCAAAAGCAGAAAGCTTATACCTGTCTGACAGCAAAAGCAGAAAGCTTATGCATAGCTTATGCATACCTGTAACAGAACTGTACTTTTTCTGCCTAAAGTCAATGGGTTCACATTCATCTGTGTCTGTAATGAACATATAAATTTGAAGTTCTTGCATTCAGCTCTCAAAAACAGAAGAACAGTTTAGACAATAATTTAGATTACAATAGTAGGACTAATTATAGAATGTATGACCATGAAGATGACTTGTCAAGAAAATATAGGTAAGCAGAAACATACAGAAGTGCTTTGCTTTAAATGTAACATTTGATAATGAGAGCTACAATTACTAATGAAAGGACTTCAAAGATAAAACACACACACATACAAAAAGAATTTAAATGTAAATTACTTCTTCAAAAAGACATAGCTCCATGCAATGTTTTTGCATGGACTCCTACCAATGACAGCATTACAAGGATAATAGTAGAACACAAACCATAAGCAGCAAAAAAAACCACTTGCCACAACAGGAGTTGCCTTTTTTTTTTTTCCAAAAAAATTTCCTTCCCTATTTTTATGCATGTTGATCAGTGAGCAGGCAGATAAAAGAAAAATGGCAAGTCAGAACTATAAGACTGAGATTTTCCTCTTTATTCCTTCTCTTTGTTTCTGTTATCTTCCCCAACCACAACATCTATGCCTCAAATTTGTTTTCTTACAGCCCGTGCTCTTCTTCAGGCCCATCTTTCTTCCCTCCATCTAGGTCTCTTTCTTTATCTACCCCAGAAATCCTTCCTGAAACTAAACAAGGGTGTTTGTCTTATAAATCACATGCTCTTTGCTGCTGATTTCGAAGTTTTAAATAAACCACAGAGGGAATCCTAGCAGAACTCACTAGAGCTTTCCTCTGGTTTGTAGGGGGAAGAACGGTCTAAAACAAATGCAAACAAATGAAGCCCTAGCCTTAGGAGTCTTTATTAGAACATTTCTTCCATTAATAGACCAAATCTAAAATAACTTTGATTAATGATTTTTCTTCTGCATAGATCACATTAAACTTTCCTTCAGTCAAAGACACCTTTTGAAGTTTGTGGTGTGACAGTACAGTAAATCTGTCTTTAAAGCTCACAGGGCTGGATCAAAATCAATACAGGCATAAAAGGTAAAGTGCTGATCCAGCACAGACACAGCCTGCTCATTCAAATTCATTCTGAAATGGTCATGGAGTAATTTTATATCAACCACCTTTCTGCTGAATAAGATGTCTTGGTAACACTTTTCTACAAGAAGACATCACTGAATGAATCTCACCACTGACCGAGGCAGCATCCCATTCCTCTTTTATAATCTGGCAGATAAATTATTTCATTTCCTCTTCTGACCTAGATTAACTCTGTACAACAGTGCACTATAAAATTACATGGAGTAGCCTGTCCCCATGTAGGACAGAAACACAAATGTTTTTTAGGCAAAAAAAGCAGCAGCCCAGTTCTTGCAGGACCAGGAGTGCAAAGGAACTGAGATTGTGAGTTAGAAGCGGCAGCAGGAGCTTGAACTGCTGTCTCTGATTACTGGCAGTTCCCTTGTTAGGTCAACGCCTGTGACCAATAACTTCTCATTTCCCATCCCCCCAGGAGCTGAGCTGTTGCTAGTCCAAATCTTGGCACACCTTGATTCCTCCCTCCTGCTTCATAGTCCCCAAAAGACAAATGAGCCAAAAAATTCTTGTTCCTTGTATGAGTTCAAGAAATATTAACATAAAATTTGCATTTATGAAGACCTGAGAGGACACGAGGTTTACCTTGCCTGAGAAAGAAAAGGGAGATAGGAAAGAGTGAGAATCTGTACAAAAGCATCTGTGGACTCTGGTGCCCTGGGCCACTGGCCACTGCAATAGCAGTTTCTGCTGGGAATGAGTGAAAAAATCCTATAGAGCTTCCAGCATAGGAACAGGCTGCAGCCAAGGTCCTCAGCCAAAGCTGAAACACCTTCCACAGTGTACGAAACCCCTGGATGTGACAGGAGAAAACTGCTGGTTAAAAGAAATGACAGCCTGAGAAGCTGGCAGAAGTTACAGCTCGCATGCTGGATTCCACAAGCGGTTAATGGGAGTTATCTGGCCAAACGCCACAGGTATTTGAAGAGGATTGGGGACCTTTTGGGGAGCACAACTGTGCAAGGCCACCAGCACCTAGGTAACCATATCTGTCATAGTAACTCAGAAGGTAAGGGAGGGGTTGAGGGTAGGAAAGGGAAATAACTCAGAAGGGAGAGGTAGAAAGAAGATGGAAGGTAGCAGATTGTGTCACCCGGACTGTATGGGGGTCATCACTGCAGTATGCAGAGAGGTCAGCTGGTCCCACCACACTCCCACACTCCTGCCTGGCTTGTTTTCACAGCCATCAGGAACGTGGCAGGAAGGAAGGATTTCTGTGTGACATAGGAAGATGGACAGATGCAAATAAAGGGCATGGGAGCAATAAAAACCATGGGGGAACACCTAAAAACCGCATCCCTCCCCATCATCTTTTAACAAACCCCCGCAGGAGTTGGAGACTCCTCCCCAGGCAAAGGCAAAGTGTTCACCAGAATCTTGGCCTCGCATCTCATTTCTGTCCCCACAGCCCTGCAACCTCTGGAAAAAAACATCATTCTGAGAGTGGCAAGAGTACGTAGACTGAGAGTTGTAAGAAGGGGAAATGTTGCTTTTAATTTGTTTTCTACTGTCTCCATTTATAAACACTGAGAGACCAAGGCTTGGCAACATAATTCAGTTTCACCTAATATGTTTTTTTCCATCACCTGTCTCCAAATAAATACCACAAATAACCTGTAAGCAGTTTTACATAGAATAAAAGCCTGTAATAGTGTTACAAAATAATAGTGGCATTCAGTAAACGCATCCAGAAAACAAAATATGATGCAGTTAGAATTAATATCCTAAATTCATGCACAATGAAAACACATTTTCCATCAAACCTACATAATGCAGCATGTTTTTTCTAGTACATCAAGGCAGAAGAGGAAGCTGGGATCCTTCACGAAAAAGAGGCCACAAGGCCATTATTGATTCTTTTCCTATCCACATGCTCGAATAAGGAATTAAAAATATTGACTTATCACTTTGTTCCTTGATTTTATTTATCTATTTATTTCTTACATAGTTGTTCAGATGCCTTTAAAATTTCTGCTGTCTTCTCCTCTGAATGACAGAGAACGAACTCCAAAGGAGGTTAGGTTAAAGCAGAGATATACCTGGAGAAGGGCTGGTAGGGATTTGGAACCAGTGAAATGTAACAGGCTCAGCAAATATTCAGGCTCAACCAGTGGGAAGGCCCAGTGTATAATTAGGGACCTCTAGTCTCTCTTTCTAGCTCAGTTATGAGAAAGAAAAACAAACAAAAATTAAGGACAACAACAAACTGCAACAATCTGTTATGCATTTTGCATTAACAAAGAGGTGGTTTTGTTCTCGGACAGGGAGCGGTCCCTTTAACCAATGTATAAGCAGAGTGAAGTGAAGAAGCAAAAATCTAGATTATGATCCCCTGCGGTGTTGGAATTAAATTTCAGCCTTTGGAGAAACTTCCACACGGATTTCAGAAATCCCTACAGTCTTACACCTCTCTTTAATCCCTATTTTACACCCTACAGATAGCACTCAGTGCATGCCAAGAACAAGAAAAAATATATTTTTATGCCTTTTACACCATTCTATTTTTTTTCACTTTACAGTGATTAAAATGCTATGTGCCATAAATGCTACAGAAGGGATAATCTATTCAATAAAATAAATGGAAAGAACTTTTGAAGATAGGTATAAGATCACCCATATTTTACTGACAACTTCAAAGTCAATGAAGAAATTTCTTTTAAAAGCCAAATTTTAAACTAAAATGAGCTTTATGTGTGTGTGTGTTTTTTTGTTTTGTTCTGTTTCTTTGTTTGTTTGAATGGGACATTTTGAAAATGTCATATAATGCATTGATTTTTTAATAATTGGTAGGTGAGTCTGCCTGTACTGCAATAACTGTTTGCTAACTTTTTTTTTTCCTTCCCCCAAAGTGTGTTTTTTCCCCCTGAAGGCAACTACCAATTATACTGTCAATAAGTACTTACTGGAGAGGACAGCTTGGTGGACAACACTACAATACCTATTATGCTATTACAGGCTCACATTCTGAGTTCAGCATCTGGACATGCCAAATTTTTCCTCTTCAGCACTTTGGATTCATTCTAGGGAAACTGTGCGTATACTCTAACCAAAATCCAGACCCAAACAATTAGATCAGAGAACTTAGATTAACGTGTTTGAACCTCTCACATTTAGAAAAATTTATAAATTACCCCACTGGAGAATCTGATGGTTTATGCTGGAAAATACAGTACTGTGAGGTGACCCACACAGTGCTACAGCATTTGAATAATTTCATTCCTCTTCAAGAAAACACATAAACATATGTTTAACTTTAATCATAGATCATCTTACTGCTTTCATCTGGACCTAATCATTAACCATAAACACGTGCTTAAATGCTTCACTGAAAAAGGATGAGATTACTCACACACTTACAGTTAATTGTATGCTTAGATGTTACAGTGGCCTCTTGGCAGGCTACGCTATGTGCTGTGCCTGTTCAAAGCAGAAGCAAGCTGTAATGCCCTACAGCAAAGCCTATGATTATGGCCTTCTTTCCTATCCCTAGTAAGTTGTGTGGAGTAGGTTGTGTATGACCAACTCTGCAGAGAGCTCTCCAGTGAGAGCTGGACAAAGAAAATCCCGTTAAAAAAAAAAAAAGTACCCCTAATAAATCGATCCATTTCCAATACATTTTCTAATACTGAAAATGACTTATTTCCCAATAAGAATACTGATTAAAGTTAATAGTTATTATTAAGTCTACTTTTTTGATGCCAAGATTAAGCTAGTCTAATAAAGTATTATGGAAACTGCATAACCATGCTTTTGGTATATATAAAGCAACGGCACTGGAGATGCTGTCTGTATGCCACTTCTACTTCTTAACATGTGATATTTGTGGCCCTCATGACTACTTATCTGACTGCTTCCTTAGAGTTTCAAAATTAAAACAGACTGAGCTCATAGCAGAAAGCTGAAATCAGTTTCTAGGAACCAAATTCAGTTGAAAATATCTATCAAATATGAAGTCCTTCTGCTTGGAATAAAAATGGTGTTACAGAAGGACTAAACTAGTCTCTTCTAAATCTCCCATGATTTCATATTCAGTCATGTCAAATTGTTTAATCCAGTAAAAGGCTGGTTACCAGCACAGGGATAGTCAAATATATGAGCACTTTAAGAAGAAAATAGGATCTGTAAAACTAATAGAGATCAACACCATAACACAGCTGTTTGGTTTGTAGCCACTTACAGAGCATTGCATTTAGCAAATAAGCCACTTGTCATAGCTGTTCACGCACTTACTGAAGTATTCCTCCTAACTGGATTGCTGTGCTGTAATGCATTGGTGTGCTGTCATGATTTCGTACAGCTGGGCAAGTAAATAGGCTTTGATAAATGCTAACACTTGTTATGAAAACAAACATCACTTGTCCCAGGGAGCAATAACTCTGGATTATGTCCATCACTTGGAAAAGACTTCCACCTACTGTCCTACACTTCTGTCACAGTTACTGAAGAATCCACTAGCTACTTCATAATGCCTCTGCAATTACAATGCTCTTCATTTTACAATATCAAAGCACAAAAGAAAAAAAAAAAGTATGCACCTTAAAAGGCAATGCATTTTGAGTACCTATTTTACATTTATTAAACCAAAACTCTTTTTCAGCATCTACATTGATGTCAATAGTTTTGTTCTTGTAGTTAATCTCATTTCTAAAATCAGTTACAGTTCTTACAGAGTAGATTACCTTCAAACACGATATTCAGTTTAAAACTAGGTAGTAATCCAGAATTAGTTTTAGTTTGATCATTTGGTTGTTTCTTGATATTTAAAGAATACACAAAATCTAATGGGCAGTTTTTATCTGCACAGTTCTCTAGTCACCTGAATCAGCCTGGCTTGCAGAGGAAAAATGTAGAAATGGCAGAGTTAAGAATTTAAGTGTATGGGGGGCTGAGGAATAAAACAAAACAGCTTCACACCCTTACCTCCAAATTTTAAAACAGTGATGCCATATATATTAGCTCCTAAAGTAAGAAAGACATTTCAATTCTAAGCTGGGCAGTGTATTGTTAAAGGTTACAGGTTACACTAGATGATCTTAGAGGTCTTCTCCAACCTGAATAATTCATGATTCTATGATTTAAATTTGCTTTAAAAATGTCTGTATAGGTTCACCCATGTCATGATGTTACCACTTCCTTAAGATTTGGTTGCTTCCATACCATCATCTTTGGCAATTCCAGCAGGAAGATTAAGCAATGAATAGACACAAACAGAACCTACAGCATCTTTGGGGGTCTTGTATGTCTAAAGCTTTTACGTAACATTAGCATCATGGTGAGGGAAGCCTGAGCTGCCTTTAGCTTTATCCTATTTAGCACCACAGTTGTTTGTAAATAGGATCTCAAGAGAGAACGAGTTGTGTTAGGTTCTAAAAATAAAGAAAGGGCATAACTGAGAAAAGGGGAATATAATCTCTTGGAATAGCCGTAGGACACAAAAAGGATGGAGTATAATTTCAACATACGGACAGACTCCTGCTGGGAGTAACTAGTAGGAGAGTCTGATTAGTGGAAAGGAATAAAAAATAGTAATTAGTTTGATTCTGCCTGAAATAAGAGCAGAGTGCAGCAGCACAGACAACGGCTGCATGTGGCATCAAAAGCCATGAGTCGGGACATGGCCATGCTGCTGTAACCCACTGGGAAACACGCATGGCTGGGAGGTGACCTAAGCAGACAGCACTGCCAGGATCTTTAGGGTGGGCATCCAGCATAAACATCTTAAATCTAGACTCCACTTTATTCTCAGTTATATAAAAGACACAAGTGAGTTATTCCAAGCAAACCACTGATCCCACTAGGGGGAAAAAATAAGATTGTGGACACAGACTATAAACTAAGATGTTGTAACTTATCCTCACATATTTTGCCATACAAAAAAAAAATAATAAAAAGATAAAAAAATACACAATTACATTTTCAAATTATTCTACTTGTGAAAAGACAGGTGTGGTTCAGCAGTACTTTTCAAAATGTTATAGCAAAGGTGAAAAAACAGTATCCACAATTCCTTCTTGCTAACTTTTTAGTAAAATTCTTGTTCCTTAGACATGTGCAAATGCTTCAATCTCCGTAAAAATCCTTCAGATTAGTTTATTCTTAAGTAGCATTATTGTTTGCAAAAACTATAGGCATTTAGATTTAAAATAACAAAGAAATGAATTATTTTTCTGAAATAATTTAAAATGGTTCAGAGACAAAGACATAAATTACTGACAGAGAAGTAAATTACTGATTGTAACTTTTAAGTCCTACAATTAACCTAATGTAATTTGTCATTATCAAGTGTGAGGTACGTATTTTCCACTGATTTCATGAAATACAAATATTTGTTAGTCTTTTGGGCTAGATAACTTACTTATTCGGATAAGTAAGTATTGCTAAAAGCATAAACATAAACTACCGGTTCTGTCATCTCCCAGTTTTGGCCAAAAATAAACAGATTCAGTAGTATAAAAATGACAGCTCTGTGAGTCCAGGCTCACTTGCAAGATTTTAAAGCACACTTCTTGAACTTAACTTAGTCACTGATGATTCAGACAGATGTTTGGCATGGGATCAGCCTAACTATCTTAAGTTCAATTTTGATTCCTAATAACACCTCAAATAGAAACTATTGATAGAAGACTGATAAAGCTCAGAAGATCGATTATCATGAAAATTAAATGCAATTTACTTTGACTATCATCATAAGCTCCTATGAACAACTCTTAGAGGTCCCTGTTTACCTAATGAAATACACTGCATTTTCTGGCATAAAAACAACCAAAATTTCATTTAAATATATACAGGTTCTTCCAGATCTGTCAAAAATGATTTTTAAAAGTTAAGGATTTATGTAAGGAATTGTAAAGCCTTGTTTATTAAACAAACAAACAAGCAACAACAAGAAGAAAAGAGTTGGATGGTGGAAAAAGGTAACCCTCTCACTTGCTTTTCTGTCACATCTGTGCCTTACCTTTATACAACAACACAAACCCTTGTCACCCACAGGACTCCATTACGGGTACATAATGTACGGCGCTCTGGTTTCTGCTGTATTATGGTTTGAGGTTTAGTAGGCTTACAGTTTCATTTCATCAACTACATTTTTAAACGAATTACATGGATCCTTACAGAACACTGATAGCATTTATTGTATACATCTGTTTTTCAGAGACAAAGCAGCTCTATTTGTAACTCACACTGCATCTGCCTGGTATCACCACTCACAAGACTTGTTACTTTCAGATGCTTTGTTCATGCTTTCTCTTTTCCTGATGTTTAAACCTGTAAGTGAAGAAAGCACTTCCACATTTCAGACATCTCTCCAAATCCAATGGGACAACAAAGTGTGTGTCTGCTAATGATGACAATCCCAAATGGACTGAAGCTCCAGGCTCAGGTAGGATGCTCTTGTAGCATATGTACGTAAGGATTGTACCAACAGAACTTTTTGCTTCACTTGCTGCAGCCAAACAAACAAGCTCTTCATGGCATATAAGCTAAAAGCCTTGCTCCAGTCCTTTGGCATTTGTAAGCACACAGTCAAGAAGGTAAGGACATGAAGTATTCATCAGAATAAGTATTGAAATCTGGCTGACTTTGCTAAGCAGTGAAATTTTAACTTCTAGATAAAATGTATTACTTATCAGCTCCTCTACTCAGCCCATGCTTCCTGTGAGATACAGACCAGACCAGCAAGATGAAGTCCTTTACCTGGTGAGGATAAAGAGCAATGATCTCCAGCATCAGATCAAGGCTGCCCAGACAGCAATTACTCTGAGGTAGGTGGTATCAAGTTCTGTTCTTGTATTTAGAGAAAACCTTCATAGGTGAAAACAGCAAACTGCCAACTGATGAACAGGACAAATAATTTTCTCTGAAATACCTCATTCTAAAAGTTTATGTTGGCCCAAACAGATTAGATAAAATGCAAATTGCTAAAGAGAAAATAACAACCCTGAAAAAAAATCTTACAATTAATTCAGGGTTAAAGTTTGATTACTTAGAAGAAAGCTACATTTTTTTATACTTATTAGGGGATCAAAAATAGAATCACTTCCCTAGCCCTGCTGGCCACACTGTTTCCTATGCAAGCCAGGATGCTGTTGGCCTTTTTGGCCACCAAAGCATAACTTATGTAAAGCATAACTTACGAGAGTATACTTTTAACAGCATCTTTGATAGTTACTACTTAATCAGAATCATGCAATCAGTCTAAGAAATTAAAAAAACAGGTAACTGCTAAACTGGTAAAATATCATTTTCTCCAGTCCAATAAAGATACCTACAAGTAGTTTTTTTGGTCAAGTAAAATCACAATTTAAAAAAAAAAAATGCACAATGAACAAGAGAACAGAAATTCAGGTGCCGTAAAAAGGAGTTAAACCTGGCATGAGAGAAGCACCTTAAGTCTCTAAAAAAGCACAGTTTACTTCATAATTCTATGATTCTGGTTGGCAGAGCTTCTGAATATGAAGACAATTTTGAATAGGTTTGCAAATCTATGAGATATTATTCAAATATGGCAAAAGAAGGCCACAATAAACTATCATGTCAACTCTATTAAAAGTTCTTTGCTCTTTATCTTTTAATATGGTAAATTCTACTCTGTGCAAATATCTGTTTTGGAATTAGTTTGTCATAGCATAAGGAGAATCTTCTATGTTACCTTGTGCAGTGCAGGACACTGGAAGCACAGCCAAAATTCAGACCTCTGAATGAATTTTTCACCTAAAATGTCTTTCAGCTCTGTTGATTGGAAACAAAATCTTGCACTCTCCATCACTTTGCTGTACTAAGCATTCATCTGTTACACTGGTGTCAGCAGTACTGCACTTTTACTCCTTTCCTATTTCTTTTGTATGTAAATCTCCAGAATAATGAACTATAAGCTGTCACGTTGTTCAAAAAATCTCCACCAGACATGAAGTGTGTTTATCCTGACCAGGCATGTTTTATCAGGACTGGTGCCTTAGAAGCTTTGCTTAAAAACTCAGATTGCTCTAAACCAGACGCAACTGTCCTGTGCCAGATGTTGCAGAGGCTATCAGGCACATCTTATCCCATACAGTGCACCGCCTTGAGTAAAAACATTGTTTCTTCAAATCACTGGCTCAGTCTAATTATTATAGCTTGATTAAAACTTCTGTCCTTATTCATCAGGACAGGGCTGCTAATATGAACTATGCAGACAGAAATTTGTTCCCTGCCTCCAAGGGGATAATGTCCCACTATTGTCTTCATGAATTTTTGAAATTGGTGATCCACTTCTACAGTTAAGCTATTTTTTTTGGCTCACCTCTTCAGGGCCTAATTCTAAGCATGCACAGGTGAAACGCTATCGGTGCGTGGATCTGACCTGGAAAAGTAGGCAGCATTACGTCAGATTGGTTTGGCAAGCTGCAGAGATCCTTCATGCTTCACTTCTACCAATAAATCAGAGTTTATTTAGATACCTCCGTATTTAAATACTGCCGCTGCTCATGTTGAGATCAATCTCATGTTAACATAACATTTTTCCTTCCCCCGGAACATTATGGCACCCCTTGCAAGCCAGGCACTCCTCCACAGGGCGCTCCTGACTGTGTTCAGTCCAAAAGTGTTTACAAGCGGCTTTACAAAGCATGCATGGGAATTGCTAACCCACCACTGGAATGCAGAAATCTCTCAGGTGAAACAGAGCAATTACTTAGGAGTGCCCAACTCACTCTATTTATCACAGCTAATTATTTGAGGTATTAACTGATGTTTCACAAGGTGATTCACAGTTCTTTCAGAGCTGTAATTAAAACCATAGCTCTGGGCTGAGTTAGAGTATCAAGGCCATGCCCTGCCCTTGTACCTGTGCTTCCAGGAGAGGCAAACAGGCAAATACAAATACACGCAACACACTCAATCTATATTTAATATATTTTTCTGGAGGCCGGATCAACGGTGTGTTGAATCCATTTGCGGTTTGCTTCTCCCAGAGAAAATTAGACATTGTTAGAAAAATAACAGTGAAAATTCAGCTTATTTATTTAAACACTAAAAGAGGTCATTCCTCAGGAGGTTCCCATAGCAACTGTGGCTGTCAAAGGCTGCTGAGGATGGTGCTGGTTGACTCCTGGCCTTGCCAAGGGAGCCAGCCCATGCCAGTGCCCATGCCCACCTGAGGCTGAGCAGCCCCCTTTCCAATTCAGCTCTGATGCAGCCACACCCAGAGGGAAAACTGCTGCCTCCTGAGCTCATCCCAAGAGGACTTCACATACAGCATTTCCTTCTGGTGGTGGGCTAGGCTTGTCCTGATGATAGAGAATGATCAACAACCAAGCTCTGGCCTGGGAGTCCATAGGTGGTCTGAACAGACCGCAAGAGTTTAGAGCGGCGCTTAATATTTCCCAGCTGGCCTGGGGAATTATGCACATTCACTCTTTTCATTCAGTACTACTGAAGCCCAAGCAGCATATTATTACTTCTGATTTGTTGTATCTAAGCTTGAACCCAGCCCCTGATAATAAAAGGACAAGTTGCTAATCCTCTGCATCACACAGTTGTTATCACCTGACAATTTTATATTCATACTTTATTGATTCTTGTGCAAGAAATATTCTCTGATTTTTAAATTACACACGTACTAGAAAGGGCTCAGCCTTATCTCTCTGCCTTTGGCTGGGTACAAGAAAGCTATACAGATTTTTATTTTTTTTTAAGGATGATAGTACAAAGAGGCATGCTGACAACATGATTTAGATCTGCTTAGAACCAGCAAGTAAATTCATAACAAGTTCCTCTTATCTACTAGCATAAAGAGGGAGTGGGAGAACACTCGCGTTACTGGAAGGATGCAGTTTGCAGAGTGACACAGCATCTTATTTAAGATGTTATTCTTTCTGAAAGACATACTCGTGTTTCTTCTGTCATCTACACAAAAGCTTCAAAAAAGACAAGCTTATTTATTAAGTGTGTGTATTAAAACCAAATGAAACTAAAAGCAGAGAAGCAGGCTACAAAACCCAGCTTCCTCTGTTACAAAACCACAGTGCGAGCCATCAGTAGCAGCAGCACTGAAACAGTTTGGCCATAGTGACAGAGCAGAGAATCTGGCCTTACGTAATCCAGTATTTGTCCAGTGTCTTTACTGGTACCTTCATGTCTCCTGCAGATTAAAATTCAAACCACTCAGTACCACAACAGCCAATTTCCCAGCAGATGCGTAAGTGAAGCTTCGAGGATTTGAAGGTGCCCCAACTGCCTTCAGCCAGATGCTGGAAACCTCTGCAAAAAGTTAGTGGGAAAATCTGCCCTGCACAAGCTTTAAGTGTCATCTAATAGTTCCTAATGCATTTTTCTCTTGAATTCCTTTTCCTTTATTCTTCTGACAGAAACAAGCTCAACATCCCCTGGACATACAAAGCTCTTCCAGTACAGTTCAAGTTTTCAGCCCCATCAACATTTCTCTATAATTATAGTACAAATCTCGCCCTTTACCATTATGCAGAGATTAAGCACTCCAAGGAGCAGCACTCAGTACAGGTCACACAGTTAACATCTGGATCCTGTTCTAATTGCCATGATGGTAACCCAATGTATAATTCATATTGCGAAGCAGCGAGGGAGCTTCACAAACGTGGCAGTACCGGTTCCCTTGCAGCTTCACAGCTCTCTTTGGAGCAGCTCTGTCATTTGTGCTCATCAAGAGTCTGGGAAGTTCACGGCCAAATCAATAAAAAACATGTCCTGCCTCTATAGCCTGGGCAGAAATAGCCACATCAATAAAGAAAATCAATTCTTCTTTCTGTAGTTGCATAGGATTAGCATCAAGGAAGACTGGTATTTATAAAAAGATTAGCATGTTTCCTCTCAGAAGTCTTTGGAAGTACCAGAAAGTATCTATTTTTACAAATCCTTTTCTTGAAAACCTCACTCCTCTTAACCTCTGTGATTTTCATGTATTTTTAGTACTATGACCGTATAAAATGCAAAGTTCTTTCTATGCTAGCACTATTTATCGAAAGAAACAGCAGCTGATAGCTTTCCACTTTTTCACCAAACAAAACATCCCTGCCTAACAAAACCTAAGGTAGCATTCCCAGCAGATAGGGTGCCTTGTATGCCCCGATTTGCACAGCACTCATGCACACAAACAGTGCCCACATCCCTTCTCAAAGGAGGGCTGCTGGGCACACATGCGGCTGGAGACACAGCCTCCCCAGACACTGGGTACAGTCATCATGGGCTTTCACATGAGCTACCAAGTTTCCTTCTGCCACAAAGCCTACCATTTGTGGGCCTAGATTTCTAGGTGACATCTGCATAGCTTTGCTTAAACAGGAGAGAGAAAACTGGAAGTTGTCCAACAGAAACAGGTAAACAATGAAACTACTGTTAATAGAGCCGTATAAAAAAAGAGGTGTGCTATCAGAATTAGGAATTCCTGCTCATCTGGCTAGAAAGCACTAAGGAGAACTTTTGGCATGGCAGTAGAAAACAATAACAAAAGAAAAATACTTTCTTGAGTTGAAATATCATTTCAGTAAGACCCTTAATTTTACTCAACTCTGTTCTGTATAGAGAAGCATCTACATAGTGCAGCATTACATCCTGAAGAAAGCTTACAGGGTAATTAAAGAACAATGAAAGCACTACCGTGTGACTGAAAAGAGACGCATTTCATCTTGCAGACAACACTCTGCAGCCTGGGTTGTGCACAGATTCCAGCAGCACAAACCACTGGGGCCACCAGAGCGGTCCTTCTCCTGCATGGACGCAGAGTACAAACCGTCTGCGGCAATATTTCCAGGATGGAGACAGCAACATCTCCCCAGCTTGCTGTCCTAATGAACCACATCCTCACAGAACTGACTGCTGTGCAACATCACACTTCAGCCAGCTGAAATCCTTGTTTGCTTTTCTTTTATCTCCAAAAAAAAGAACATGCAATGTCCTTCACTCTCCTCCTTGCCACGTTTGCTCCTCAGTTTGAAATTTTCCTTTATGGGAATTTCATGACTGCAGACACGCCCCCCCACACACACACCTTCTGCAAGTACATTATTTTAACTGATATTTATACAGGTAGTGACTTAATATTTTCTCTTATACTTTCTGCTAATCATGGTTGTAAATTGGAAGATGGTAATTAGCACTGTTTTCTAGAAAAACTCTATCAGGCATTAACAGCCCAAAGACACAAAATAAATTCATTGTCAGAAGGTGCCACCAAAACCCAGTATTTTTAGATAATTTCATTGATGGTATTTTAAAGCATCTGAATGGTATATGTACATATACCACTGGATTATGGATGATTTTTTTTTTATATGGATGTCACTATAAAGTCCATTATAATATAAGGTGATAGAAAAATACATGTATTTTGATCCAATGTACTTTAGTGTATCTTAGGCAGCATGATTTATCTCATAATTTGAGATACGTTATCCAAATGCAAAATGCTGCTTTTAATACGTTTATATTTTGTGTTTCCTTTATTGAAAATGTTGCATACAATTAAATTAAAACCAAAGCAAACAAACAAAAAAATCACCACAAAGAAGAAACAACATTGGCCTCAAAGATTCCTAAAAGCACTTGCAGAATATCCCAGGTCTCAACATAGTTTACTTCAATGGGAGGTACTGTTATCAAGACATATTACAGCTCCCAGAATAACTTTGTCATGTGCTTGCTAAGAAGAGAAAAAGCAAACCTCGTAAAAAAGAATGGGTCTTTACAGTTAACTGAACCCAGTGATAACACGAACTGGATTGAAGCAGTTGGGAGACTGCAGTATGCGGACACAAATCTGAAGGGGAAGCTGGCTGTGGTATTGACTGGACAGAATAAAAATTAGTTCGGGAGCCTATACTGTCATGAAGCTGATGGAGTCCAGGGAGGTAACAGAAAACAAAAGCAAGGCTGTCCTGACCTAAAGACACAAGGAGCCCAAACACAACACAGGGCAACATCTAAGATCTCATAAGACCTCAATTGCTGATTTGCTAACTTGTAGTAGACATTTGAATAAATTTTTCTCCAATTGCAGATGATCAAGTCAGACCCTAGATGACTTGGTGGCATTGCCTATCAATATATTTGCTTTTTGAAGTGTCACAGTAAGCTGCAATAGCTCTTTGTCCTCTCTGTAGTGATGTTCTTTTTTGCTCTTTAAAAAACAAGTAATGAGTGGACTGAAAGCATTTTGACAGCTGGCTGGCCAAACTGACAACTGCAAAGGCCCTCAGCTGCTGGGAAGCATGTAAACCCCCAGGCAGCTTGGTGTAATGCACTGATGGTACAAACCCACTCTGTGGTTCTCAGCAAGCAATGCACCTCAAAACACAAACACGGTTTTGTAAACTGCAAGATTTTCATCGAGGTACAGGATAAATACCCTGGGATTGATCAACAGTGAATATAAACATGTATTTCCAAGTCAGTATAGCCTGGTTGAAATAAACCCAAAGACCTAATTTTGAACAATTTACAACAAAATTACACCAGAAATACCAGAAAAACAGATATTCTCTCATCCTTCCCCATTTAAAGAAAAATAACAGAAATTATAGACTTGTAACACCATAACAGGAAAGCAAGGATTGCTTTTTAAGAGTGCAAAATGCATCTATTCATCATTTCTTTTCTATTTTTAAAGAAAGTATTTAATGACCATGCCTTTTCTTCAGCTTTCTTCTTCTTTGCTCACACCATCTTTCACCAAAAAAGAGCTAAGCTCATAAACAACTATTTCCAGCAATTTTGAAACATTTTTTAAAAGTGTTATAGGATGCTCATGAAGCATAGCATTCACAAAACACCTTTCTTCCAAGTCTCCTTAATTTATAAATGGAATCAACAGGAGTCTGATTAATTAATATTTAGCGCACAGAGTTTTGTTTATCAAAGAAACAACTCTTTTTCTAAGCTCCGCATCTCATAATTCTCAGAAAGTGCTTGTAGCTTCAATATTTAATGTCAGAAAGAAGGAGACAGTTATAAAATAACCACCACTTCATTACTCATTCCATGAGTGTATGCAATGAAGACATAGCGATGTACATGGTAAATAATGAAGAGAACAACTGGCATTGCATTCCCTGAATTAGAATAGTTCTTGTTGTAAACACAATTTAGTTTTCACCTCTGGCAATCGCACTTCAAAACTGGTTGGGATCAAAGATAAAACTGAATATAGCAGTGATATATAGTCTTCTCAGTCTCCCACAGATATCAGCTCATTAGAAATCATGGGAAAATATTAAAACTCTTTAATATTCTGACAGCAGTTAAATTGTGACATTTCCTATGTCAAAACCAAGAGTCAACAAACACCCACTGCTACTTGTAATGAAGTAGACCTCTATTAATAACGGTAATAAGCTAAGAAAAACTTTACTCCTGAGCAGAAATGTTTCCATAGGCTGACTTTGTCATTGTGGAACAATGCTTATCAAAAATGTATCCAGAAATATCTTCACACTGCAGTTGCTGCTGACTGTAGCTGTATACTCAGAACAGCCATGACCTCACAAAGCTGTGGAGTTGACTTAATACTTGCATAGTTAAAAGACGGAGGACTTGAGATTTTTGTACAAGGTACAGGCAATGGTACAGCCATTTCATATTTTTAGAAAATGTATTCACGAATATAATGATTACAAGCACACTTCCATGAATTAAAATGAATATTCTCATTTAAAGAATTTGTCTTCTTAAATTACCAAAAAGCTTAGGAATTTGCTAATATTGCAAAAACTTATATGGACAGACTATCAGCAGAAGCTGACAAGGTAAGAGCGAAGACATTAAAGGACATAAAACATCTGAGTTCCACTGCTAGAATAAACAACATAGAGATAGATTAAATATGAAATTTAAGGGACGGCAATGCACAAATTCCCAGGTGGAGCTTTTCCCAAAACAAGAAATGGCTGTAGGACTAACCTTCACTAACTCCCAACTGATGGACAGTGGTGCATGGCAACAAAAGGAGAGACAGTGCTCATAAAGGGAAATAGGGTATGTTTGACTGTACATAAGTTAAACAAACAAACAAATAAAAGTCACTTTGAGGCTAGTGAAGCACTGGAACATGTTGCCAGAGAGGCTGTGCTATTTCCACCTCCTGAGATTTTCAAGGCATGACTAGACAAAACTCTAAGAAGCCAGCTCTGAATTCAATGCTGTTCTTGCTAAGGTGCAAGCATTGACTAGATGGCCTCATGCTTCCATTCTGCCTTAAATAAATCACAGAATCACAGAATTTCTATGTTGGAAGAGACCTCAAGATCATCGAGTCCAACCTCTGACCTAACACTAACAAGTCCTCCACTAAATATGCTTTGGAATACATTAAATGTATTCCAAAATTAATGTAACAATGTCATTTTCATATGTATTAGAATTAGTGACAAACTGACTTTTACTGAGCATTATATTGTAAAATATATTTTCAAAAAAAAACCAACTCTCTATTGAGAGTCATAATTGCCTTAGAATTTCAGAGTAAAAAGAAAATACATTCTCTCTCTATAGTATTCTCTTACTGTAAAATCTGTCTATATATAGAATACACATAAATATTCTAGAATCATCAATGAAAGAAAAAAGACCTTACTAAAACAGGATAACACGTTCCATGGACAGTATCTATCTTTGAACACCCAACCTCATCCAGGAAACAAAACCTGACAGGCTTAAAAAAATGCTTTTTCATTTTTTATAGAAATAAAATAATGGGCCTCAAAAACATTACTACAAAAACATTACTATATTACCCAAGACTGTGATAAATAAAAAAAGGATAAGTATAGGTACCAGGCTAAATTTTTAGAAATATTAAAAAAAAAGTTGTTTGACTTTTATATAGTATTTACATTTTTGACACGCTGATGTCTTACAAATTCACGCTGAGGGTTTTTGGAAAAGCTACAGAAGCACCAAGGACTAGGAGAGAAAAAGACAACTGTATTCTGCACAGCCATCGATGCTGTGGTCAAGAAATGGTCAAAACATCAACAAAAGCTCCTGCAATTCTCAATGAACGTAAGTTACAGCAACTCTTCTAAGGAGACCATGTTGTTGTTTCTGTCTCTAGCATTTTATTATTATTTGCATGCCAGACAACAACATCCATAGCAGAGGGGAGCTCTAGGCAGGTCAGTGTGGTAGCCAAAACTCTTTTTCTAGCCACAAGCCATTTAGCCACACCAGTAAGAACCTTTCCAAATGCCATGACACTGAGGCCTGATGTATATGGTGACGTGGCTGACTTAAATCATCATTTATATATGCAATAATAGAGCCTAATTATTTCTATGGTAAGTATCCCCAAAATCAGGTCATCATCCAGCCTCTGTACAGATGCAAATAACGTCATTTTTTTCTTCACAGAAACTCTGCATCATGCTAAAACAATTGACTGTAGATGGAGCGGATCAGCTAAGCAAAATGGCTTTGAGAACAACAATATTTATTTAGATTGAAAGGAGTAGGATTGAAAGGTATATGGTCCAATTACTGCCCACTCAATTTATGCAGCTATAACTCTTACCCACATTTTACTTGGCACACGCACAACACTTGCAAAATCCAAAATTCAGTGTTTTCACTGGTAACAAACATTTTACCAGATGGTCACTTAATCAAATGTACTTGCTCACCAACACAGAAACTTTGCAACTACTATCACATTTTTATAACATTGACGCATTTATAAATCCAAAAGCTGTTCCAGTTCTTTTTATAAAGTCTAATATTGTATAATTAATACTGCAATGGAATTCCCAGTTTTGAAGAGAGTAATGTGACACATTTTGGTTTAGAACTTTTTCACTCTACAGTTAAAGATTTTTAAGTCTGAATGCATTAGAGAAAATAACCAATGTCTGCAGATTTCATTTTGCTATAGAGAGATTTGGAATACTAAAGAGTTCAACAGAAATTTTAAACTGGCAAACTGCATACATCAGTGGCTATACCTCCAAACAAGAATTTGCCAGCCCTAAGTCCTTCTGCCCACTGCTGTTCTACACTGTTCCCATTCTGCAAACCTCAAGTGTAGGAGTGGAAATTATTTTTTAGGGCAATACTCCAGATGAACATGTTCAGGCAGACAGACTCTGATCCTACCAAAGCAAAACTCCCCCAGCACATTAGAGCACGGCTCACGCTGAGGCACCAGAAAGCTGACAGTCTTAAAGCTAATCACAAAACTTCCGACACTGCTGAGACAAAGGATTTGCCATGTCCAGACTAAAAGGCCAGCCACTCAGCAGATCAACTGAAACAGCAAATCAAGCTATAGTCAAAACCTTGTCTTTTCTACAGGACTTTATCAGTGAAGCAGGAAATATCTTTGTTATTCTGTTACTCAGTCCTCCTCCTTTTGAAACAGGCTACCTCCTGGTTATGCTGAAGACACCTAAGAGTTAGATTGAGTGACCAAACAGGAGAAATCCAGTAGTCTGGTGAGAGCACTGACTGGAGCAGACAGTCTTCACTGATGAGAATAAGAGGGAAGATGCTGTAAACTGTCTTCCCTCAGAAACAAAGGAAAGAAAGAGGAAACAAAGAACAAAACAAAGTTTAATCTGGTTCCTAATGCACACATAGTTGATGAGTTTTCAATATTTTATATATATATTTATATATATATATACATATATGTTTGCTAGCATTCAGACAATCCCATATGGTCACTGTGGACCTCTTCATCAAGTGGTGAATGTCAAGTTAAAAAAGCTGAAACTTAAGAATAACAAGTTGAATCACCAGAAAAAAACAACAACAATAATAAAAAAAAAAAAAAAAAGGAATGAAGCAGATTACAAATCTATTTTATAAATCCTAAATAATACTTATTTTAGCTAAAATCTCAATTTATGTGGATTTCCAACAGAGCAACACAGGTTCAACAATTATCTCAGAGATGCTTCTGATATGCAGAAGTAAAATAGTAACAGCTACTGAAGTAAATTGGGATAACCAACCCATGTAAAACTTTGTATAGCAAGGTGCCAGCTGACCTTACTGGTATTTCAGTGAGAATAATTACATTATGAGAGAGGACACAGAAGGCAGAGGACTCAGAGCTGCTGGAGCTGAGGCTGTGGATTCTTACAATTGAAGGTACTGAAGAACCCAAGAACAGAATCTTCCTTAACAGCACCTCAGAGTTTTTAAAGTGATTTTCCTCTTTTCCCAGCTCAGATTCATCATATACTCAAAAGAGTATACTCAAAAGAGTATATGATGGTGGCTCATCAACAAAGCACTTTGATGCATGTTAGCACAAAGTTGCATAACGTTTATATATTAAAAAAAAAAAAAAGTAGGATTCTCTGTTCACTGTGATTACTTAAATGGATCTAAGTTCTTGTCTCCATTAAATAAAGAGTGACTTCATAGGATGGATGTGCAACATTATTTTGTCCCACCAGAATATAATTTGTCCCTTCGTTTTTGTCGTTCTTTAGTTACTGAGACAAAAGTCTGAAATCCCTGAAAAGGATTTCTGTACTAGACCAGTTAAGGCTAATTATGCAGACAGGGATGCGTAGCATCACTTCCTGTCAGCTTGAGAAGGCATAGATTACAGAAAACAGCAACAAACAAAGCACCCAACAGCAACAAAATCAAACAAAAAGCATTAATGCTTCTTCTGACAGCATCAGCAGGTCTCAGGCTGTGATTTGAAAGAACAAAGCTGAGACTGAAGGGAAGTTGTACCCTTGCCTACCGCAACCGAGTCTCAAGTCAATGTTCAGCCCATTCTTTACAGTGATCTGGGAAATCTAATCTAATCTAATCTTCCATTTCAGTCTGCACATCAATACTGTCTTCCTGCGGTAAGCCTAGTTGTCTTATTCCCATGCCACATGGCAAATCAAATTCACAAATGAAAGGCAAGCAATCACAACTGACTGACTATAGGCAGACCTTTAAATATGAAATTCATGATTTCCTATATGGTCCTCTGCATTACATCTATTAAAATAATAATTTGAGATGATATTAAAAATGAACTTATCTCCAAAAGTGTTCCTTTTCTGACAATGGTATAGCTTCAAATTTGCGTATATTCAATAAATGTTTTATTGATCAAATATGAGTTATGTTTAGGAATATCTTCAGTGCTATGACAAACAAAACTTCAGAAAATCCTCCAGGGTGCAGAAATTTGAACACAATTGTTTTATTTATCTACTTACTTTGCAGCATGATGTTTGAAATTAGAGTACACTAAAAATTTGCAAGTACCTCGACTCTAGGAATGAATTGTTGTCATCTGAATTTAAAGCCAAATGATATAATTCAAGAGAAAATATCTGATTGTTCTTGTTCACCTTTTTAAATTCTATATAGAAAAGGATAACATGCATGCTTCACTATTTTGTTTTCTGTCTTCATTCTCTCTCTTTCATGCAAGTAAGTATATGTAAATCTCAGGAACTAAACAAGCAGTCAGTATTTTTCATCTTCATGTTTCTCAGCTGGTTCTCTTCTCGAATCCTTCATATGCCAATATGTATTTGTTCTGATTATTTTTCTTATTGAGTCAGAAAAATAGATTACACTGAAGGTCACGTGAAGGATTGTTTTTTGTTTGGTTGTTTGTTTGTTTTGTTTTGTGGTGGAGGTTAATATTTAGTACTATGATTAAATGATACAGTTTACCCCATTACTTACAAAGATTATTAAAAAAAAAATACACTATTTAAGACCTCTTTAAGACCTAAAGAATATGTACTTTAATTTGCCTGAAAAATATTCAAATATTCCAGGAATCTTCCCACAGAAAGATTTTCGTAATATTTTGCTTATATTTTTTTTCACCATTTTTACTAATTAACATTAGTATTTTTTTACTATTGTTATTTTATTAATACACCAATATTATTTTGATGCTTATGTTCCCCTACCACTTGTAAAACATTATGCTTCCCTAGCTCCCAGTTTTACTATTTAGTAAGGTAAAAATTAAGAGATTTCTGGTATAAATTAAAAATATTTTGGTAGGTTTTACAAAAGCATACTTAAGCATACAAAAGTTTTACAAAAAGTTTTACAAAAGCATACTCACCACTTATGATAGGAATATGTGCAATGAACACATACGTTTAATGATTAATTTTAAGTTAAATCCTTCTATTGTCATTTCCCTCTCTTTCAATTTGCCAGTATAAAATGATGGTCAAATATCATATACATATTCTTTAGGTCTTAAAGAGGTCTTAAATAGTATATATATTTATTTTTTTTAATAATCTTTGTAAGTAATGGGGTAAACTGTATCATCAGTTAGAAAGGTCTTCAGGTTTCTAGATGCAACTAAAGGGTCTGCATGCAGACCATTATCAACATCTTCAGAGTAGACGCAGACCAAATTACAGTGTTCATTTTTGCATCATAAACTTGCGCTAATAAGATGTGCACCCATATTAGTAAGTCTACTGCCACAGAGCTTAATACAATGTTAGCATCTAAATTATCAAAAAATATGGAAAATATTCTGTAATTCCATGAGCAGTTTCTAAATTATTCTGTTTTGTTTTTGTTGTTACACTGATATCTCCAATTTCATTATCCTTTCCTGATGATGAGGTGTGGTAGTCAAACATCTCTCATTATCAGTTTGATTCCAACGACATAGCTGTGGTCATTATAAGGCAATCATTCTAGATTCCTCACACCTTTTCCAACCTGTTCTTATCTTTACAGCATAATGAATGTTAAATGTTGTGTTTACCAAATTCCAATATTGAAATTAGAGAAACTTCCAGAGTTGAAAGGGAATATTAATAGGTCTGATGATTCTAAGCAGGTAGCTAAATTATTAGACCTTAGGAAAACAAAAGTTAATTTATGCCTTAAAGACGCAATTTATTTACATTTTTCTCATTCATGAGGTTTTCAAGTTTCCTCTCCTTTTGTGTCTCTTGTTGCCTGTACAAAGCAGACTTGTTTTGAAGTTTTGGACAATATGCAACAATAAATACAGTATCAAGAAAAAATAATATTCTGGTTGTATAGAAATTGACAAATTGATTAGCAAGTATTTTATATTTTAATCAAAAGTCCTAATTTTATGGAATTTAAAGCAAAACAGCAAAAGTGATATTAAGCTCTTTGAGCTATTCTTTCTTCCTACATACAAGTGTCTCAAAGTGCAATACAAAATGATGGCATACTTTGTTGTCGTTTTCTGTGAAGTTCTTCAGATCAACAAATTACTATTCTTTTTCAGTATTATTTCTAAATGTTAGCTTTTATTATTTACAGCTTTGAGGGCAGAAGCAGAACCAAAGGCTTACAAAATACTACAGTATTTATTTCAGTGATCTTAGTAATGCACTTACAGTAACTATAAATGCAAATGTGAAGGGAACAGTTGCACAACCACAGAATTCAACATAGGGAAGCACAAAATGGTTACTCAGGCATAAGAAAGGAAATTCACCTGAATTCTAATCAATTATATTTACTATATATATATATTTTAATTATTATTATTAGTGCTGCTTTTCTAGACCATAGTTAGTTATTTAAAATCTGTATTCTTACAGAAAATATAATTATTCATTACCCCTAAACAGTGCCACAACTGAAAGTGGTGATATCCAAAGAGATTTTATAGTTACACTAAGGACTCGCGTGAGATGATGCTCTGTTTTTCCTCCTTTTCTCCCTTAAACAATTGTCCTATTTTACCATATTATGCTTCATTAATATATCATCCCCAGAAAAGAAAACACAAAGTACAAAAATATATGGCTTATCAAAAGTTAAAATGAAATGACATTTAATAGAAGAGCTAATAGATTCCCCAAATGCATTTAACCCAGCTCTATAGCACTTGCATTTTCAGGGAAGTTGTATTAAACAAGATTTATCATCATGATCTGATCATGTCACCAGAAATTTTCAGCAGGCTCCATCTTATGTATGTTCAACAGAAAAGTCAGCAGGAAAAAACGGAAAATTACAATAACTGTTCCAAAATTATTTCCTTTTAGCTTACTATGCCAGCTGCTCAAAACTTTCTAAAATTTCAGCTTTCTTAGATGCAATTTTCTGGATGCAAAGAACAAATAGATCTAGTGGCTGACTAGGAGAAGAGCTAAAAATGGAGAGTGAGCGAATAGGAAAACTCAGTTCCCTCACATGTTTATTTTAAAAGACAAACACCCTGATGTTTTAGGAAGTCTGAAGATCATTAAAGATGGTATAACATACACCATATAGCAAGCCATTTTTCTCCAAAATTTTCTATCTAATCAATACCCTGATCATTACTGACTGAAAATTTTGAGTAAATTGTCAACTTACTTGCTATGTTCATGATACAGCAAAGTAATTTAGTCCAATCCCTCTCACAATCAACTTTAATGATACTGTTACAGCTACTGAAGCTGGACACCTTTATAAATAACTGAAGGTGACAGAACTTGAGCAGTGAATGGAGAGACGATCATTGTTTTTAAAGCATGTTGTATCATATCTCAAGGAGAGTAAGAAAGAGCTCCTGGCAGCAAGTAAAATAAATACAGATTCATCATGGCAAGGGAAAAACCTCTTGTATGAGAGTTGTAAGAGCTGGAGTTACTTCAGCGTACTACCTATGAAAAAAAAAGTCATTCACAAAGATGAAAGCAGGCCATATGCATTTGCAAACACTATTCTAGTTAAGAAATTCATACCTTGCACTTAGACACCAAATTCTAGTTTTGTTTTGTTTTGTTTGTTTGTTTTGTTTGCTTTTGTTTTCTTTCGACAGCAGGAGAACTTCAAATTAGTGAGTATATTCTTAGTTCAGTTACTCTCCTGACATGGAAGACAAAGTCACAGAAGCAGAAAATGCACTCAACTCCCTTTGCACCTCCCTGAAGTCATGTTGTAGATCCCAGTTGCAATTCTTCTTTGTGTAAGCAAACTATAATTGTTTTCTTTTTCTATTTCAATGGGAATAGAATTAGACCCAAAGCTGTTTAATTATAAATGCTGCCTATGCCTCACTTTTCTGCTAACCGTTTGTGATGACCTATCAGCGTGCAAGAGCTCCATTTGTACCTGAAACATTTTCAAACCATATGAACTCTGCATAGCAACAACTCAAGATGCGCAAACAGAAACTTGCAGTTTTTATGATTTTATTACAAAAGGCCATATAACAATTAAATCTTATAATGACTCTGCATGCAGCTGCACAGTACATATAGGGCTGAATTCCTAGGAAACAAATTATTTTAATGCAAAATATAACTACCAAATCCATTATTTTTTACTACAAGTCTGCCTGTGGAAATTGTTTTGCTATTGATAATAGAACAGAAAGCCCATTTTTAGTGGTTTCCAAAAAGCCGTTAACAAGACTGGAGTATAAGCCACGCAAATAATTTTAATTTTTGAGAATATTTTTATTCCATTAAGGATATTTTCCCATTCAGTTTCCCTGATGGTAAAAGCCATCAATAAGAGATGAAGCCAATCAAGAAAGACGCAATTACATTTCTGTTGCTGATCAGATGACAAAACGGAGCCAGGCAAGATTACCACTAAAGCATCAGATTCCTGACATGAAGAACAGCAGTGTTAACTACCGATTCTTGTCAACCACTTGGCAACTTTTTCTGAAAAAAATTTTACTGCTTCACTTTCCTTAGCTACACAAATGCTACTATAATATCTGAAAAACAGTACACACCATGTACTGTTAGAGTAGACATGATATGGAGAACCATTTTTATCTGAAATATGTAAGTGAACAGTCAGTGATGAGGGAATCAGATTTCATGGCTAATAGGTTCACTGATTACTAGGAATTGGCGGTATTTAATTAAAATACTTTTACTCAGCCAAGAAGGTCATTATTTTCTAATGGAAGCTGGAACATTTCACTGCATCCTCTCAGTTGTCATCACATCCTTGGCACACTAATTATTTCTCTCAAATTAACTGCACTTGCACTGGAATTCTGTTGTGCTTGTAAAAATAATTAGAAGTTTTCCTAAAAAGTTAAGCTGCACGACTCAGTTCTGCTATTCAAATGCAATATGCTTGATTTATCTGGGGGGAAGGAGGCAAGGGAAGTATCTTTTTTTTACAGTGTGATTTGTTGTTGTGGTGTTTTTTGTTGTTGTTGGTTTGTTTTTTAATTACACAGTTAACTTGAAAAAGGGTAAAAGTAATTTATTTATTTATTCTTTAATCAGTTTGTGTAAGCACAGCTAATGGTCTACCTAAACAACCTGGAACAATAACCAAAATGATCATTACACACACATATCAGATAGGTGATACATCTCATCTGGGACTCTGAAGTTGCCTCAGAAACTTGGATGTCTGGCTACACAAATTTATGGAAATTGAGTGTTCAAACATAAAATCACAGAATCATAGAAGGATTTGGGTTGGAAGGGACCTTTAAGCTCATGTAGTTCCAACTCCGTGACATGGGAAGGGACACCTTCCGCTAGGCCACGTTGCTCAAGGCCCCATCCAGCCTGGCCTTGAACACTGCCAGGGATGGGGCATTCACAGCTGCTCTGGGCAGCCTGTGCCTGTGCCCCAACTTCTGAGTCAAGAATTTCTTCCTAATGTATAATCTAAATCTGCCCTCTTTTATTTTAAAATTATTGTTCCTTGTCCTGTCAATACACACCCTGACAAAGAGTCCTTCCCCAGCTGTCCTGTAGGCCCGCCCTCTTCAGGTACTGGAGGCCTGTAAGGCCTCCCCAGAGCCTTCTCTTCTCCAGGCTGAATAACCCCAATCATGTTCAAAGACCTAGATATAAATGAATTTTTTGGTAGAACTGTGAAGGGGAAAAACATGTCTTTAAATGACTGTGAGGCAACTACTTTGCCAATGCTATGTGCAGCCACTCAGAGCTGCCAACTGTCCCTCGTGCTTCTCACGCTTGGCCCTGTGCCACCTTGCTATGCACAAGGGCAGCAGCAGAGCGAGCCCTTCTAGGAGATGGTCACAAAGGCAGAAGCATGGCAAGATCACATATGGCAGCATTCCAGACATACAGAGCAAGTCATATCAAAGGAAGATCAATAAAATGCTAATGTCTGCATGTGTTTGCCTGTGAGCCTGATAAAGGATTGGTGAAACTGCTCTATAACTGGCATTATAAGATAGATAGATAATAGATAGATATTTAGCAGATTCTTTTGTCAAACAGCACCAAGTGAGAAGTTCTGAATGCAGTGTTCTACTGGAATCTTTAAGCAGTGACAAAGACTAGGCCAAGTTGTGGAGTATTAACCCTGACACTGCTTTCCAGACAGTACCCGCTATACAATCAGTCAGACTTTTAGACTGCCTGTCAGCTAACATGGAGCAGAGAACAAAGATGCTTTCTCCTATGGTAATATTTAATACTAATAAATGTGTGCTGTGGTACAAGAAAGCTGTACATCAAATACTGCGCTGTAAAACATTAAAGTAGGAATTTCTGCTCCAGTAACACTGGTGAAAATCAGTTTTCTGGCTTTCGTTACTGTTGTCAAAGGATTTACCTATTTGCAAATCCGTACTGCTAATAAGATTAATCTCTAACTTGGTTTAAAGTCAAAATATGCTCACAGTAGCTGACAGTACTGCAGAGTAGTGATCAGACATTTTTAGATCCAAGCTTCTTGCTTTCTCTCTTTCCATCTGAAATAAACCAGCTGAATCGAACATAAATGCCCTTGGCCACAATTCCTTTTATTTAAAGGAGATTAAATCTATAACTAGAATTGAAAATTTCATACTGCCAAATAGCAGGTGATCAATGCGTAGGTCTGCATGAAAGAAAGATGCAGTGTTGAAAGTGCTCTGGGATTTGAAGAAGGATGCATGCCATGAAAACAGCACAAAGATCTCCTTCACATGCCATGTAATCCTCACACAGCTAACCGTGCAAGGCCATGCTTGCACCTGGTTGTTCTACTCCATATAGTTATGGATAAAAATCTCCAGTATGTATCCCAAGCTGGTCTGGATGCTACAAAATTTGTACATATTTTTTATGGCTTTTAAATGGAATAAATCTGCATTAAGATTGTTTAATTATATGAGCAAATTGACAGCTAGTAACAAATCTATCCCTTCTTTGTGAACTTAACATTCAAAAGATATGTGAAAAGTAAAAAAACAACCAACCAATGAAAAAAACAAAACAACAAAAAAAAACAGTAAAACAGTTTAGGAGGCAAATGTCTATGTTAACTCATCACAGAATCTACACGAATTACGCTTCTGTAAGTCAAATACAGCTACTTTTCATTTAAATTAGCTGCAGAGATCAGAATGCCCCTTCTCAACGTTTTGTTTACAGATAGGGATTGTGTTTTGGATTACATTGCCACTCTGAAAAGAAAAAAAAAATAATGCTGCAACAACTCCTGAACATTTGTCTGTTTGGTTTATTAAGTTAGAAGTTACTGTCTGGGATATAACCAAACAAATAGCTACTAAAGTTGGAACAGCTCTTTCAATTAGCATTGTCATACAAACAAGAACATTTGCGCTGTGAATGAGTAAATGGCTGAGAGAGGCAAGGCGAGTGGCTGCTGGCTGGGGAGACTGCAGAACGGCGGCAGCGCTAGGATGCGATCTCTCATGCCAGCTCCCCCCACTCACACACCCTCTTCCAAGACTGCATTGCGTATGCTCTGTCAAATCAGCCAGATATTACAAGTCAGAAGATGGAAAAGCATGACTGACACACCACGAACGGCTGGCTCCCATTCCTCTCCGCAGTGGGAGCAATGCACAGCATCGGACCTGGCTCACAGAAGCTGCAGCGTGGGGTGGCAGTATGCAGGGAAGAGACCCCATGACACATGCCCTGCATACCCCTACCAGCTGGCCTTGTGTGAAGAGTTTCAACATCCTTCTCTCACCAGCATGGCCTGTGCACCGCGGCATCCCATGCGTCAACCCCTTCCCTACAGGAACAGGGGAGAAGGCCACAATGGTATTCTGACACTGAGCACCACAGAGGGCCATTGCAGGAAGAGCAATGTTGGTGCTCCCCAGTGTGAGGGAGGGCACTGTCAGGAAACCCCTACCAAGGTGGCAGCCGTACCTGTCACACACAGAAATCTCTGGCACCAGGCAGCAGCTGCATCCGGCACCGTGCTGGTGTGAGGAGTGCCTTGTAGGATGCTTGTCAGCAGCACTAGAGCCTGCCACACCTGGCAGTGGGTTGAGATAATCGGTTGGTGGGAAAGTAATGTATTTTTTCTTGTCAGGGAAGTACAGTCTTCTCTTACCCCTCCACCCAATCTGAAGTTTGGCAAAACCACACACACACAAAATAAACTAAAAAGGGAAACCATTACATCTTTCCTAAAAGTTTTCACCCTTCCTAAAGGTAAAAGAAGCCCAATAACTGTAAGACATATCCAAGCATTTTGTGAAAAGGAGTGGAAGAAGAGAGTGAGGCGAAGGTAAATGGAGCCTGTAGAGCAGGAAGGCAGAAAAGACCTTAAAATGTCAATAGCCACACATTCAATTAGAATGAAAAAAATATATATATATGCTCCTGACCCTAAAATTACAGCACACAAAAGAAATAAAGTAGTAGCACCTATCTTTATCCTCCTTCTGATTCTCAGTGTGTCCTGACAGACTGAACAGGAATTAACTCCAATGGCAGAGCATCAACAGACTGGCCAGAGTATACATCCCAGCCTGAACAATGGATTTAACAGCCCAGACCAAAGTCTAAAATGTTAAAATCCTGAATTTAAGTGTTCAAAATTTTAGATGCATCTAGCTTGTCTAGACTAAAATACCATGTCGTGTCCCAAAAGGGAATTCAATGAAAATGTAGTTTATTTTTGCATATATATCTTCTAAAAATCCTGTTGCTGGATTGATAGGATTTGCCTTGCATTCCTTTAAATGAAAGACTGGCCAGCTCAGCACCCGGTTAAGTAGAGGGGCAATATCAATACCACTGAACCTTTTCAACAAAGGGAAGCAGCATACCTGACAAGCATACAGAAACTGGACCGCTAATCAAAGGGTAAATTTGGGGGGGGGGAGAGAGGAGGGGGAGAGGTGACAACACATGATTATTAGAAGAAAAATTCATGCTTTAAATGACCACACTAAGTTCCTCCTATCACTTGCCATGTTTATGGGCTGCAGGTAAGGACTGTCTTGTCACACATCACAAAAATTTGTGCTTTTACAGGGTATGAAATACAAAACTTTTCAAATTACTAAAAAAAAAAAATCAAATTAGATGACCTCAATGCAATACATTTACTGCATTGCTCTTCCATGTAGGCCACACTGTTTTCAGTATGTAATCAGAAGTATTAATTTATTTTATTGAAAACTACTGTCTTACTTCATCAGATCATTCTCATGCCACTGCAAATCTTATCTGAGGGTATACTGATCAAAGCATCTTTAACATACGTAGATTTAGAACTCGTTGTAAATTGGAATGCTAAACCTGCTGTTAACACATCCAGGGAAACAGCCTCAATAATTACATTACTTAATTATTTATTATAGGTCAGATTTGAAGTTAGCATAATATAGTATTCTCCTGAAGAGCTCCTAGCTAGGATACTTTAGTTGACTTAGTGAATAAATGAAACCGAATCTGATTTATGAGGCTGTAATATAGGAGATGTTCAAGCTTTGCAGGAATGGTGCTGTTGTCTACTGCCACGTCTCAGCGCACTCTACAGAAATAATGGGGTCAATTTTTACTTTATATTGTTTGTACTGACTTTGTACTGGGATAGCTACTGGTAGGACTTAAGGAGTACAGTCCTACAGATCAGAAGTGTCCATTCCTTCCTCTATAATTACATCGGCACACCTCTCCCAATAAACAACAGAAATGGAAATTATTACAATGAGTAATGTTTGGATTCAATGCTGAGGAAAAATAAGCAAGCAGAATTCAGGAAACACTGACAGACCTGAAAGGAGATACTGGCAGTCTTATAGTCTTCTCTCTCTCTCTTTTTCTTTTTTTTTTTTTTTTTTTTTTTGTTAATGATAGAATAAAACACAGGCCTCATTCAAAGGTCACATTTGCATCTACCACATAAATATATCTTCCATCTCAGTAACAGCTGAAATGTTAAAAGCTGTAACTATCAAAAAATTAAGAAGATTTACATTACAATACCTTCTATGACCCTCCAGTAAAAAATTCAGCTTTTATTACAATATTGCTTCCTGTCTACATACAGTACCTAACATTTAATTACAGTCTGGCACATCTAGTTAGCTTTGGTTGTTTGACTTAGGAAATGTCTCAAAAAATATCACAAAGCAAAACCTATTTTTTCCAGGAAAACTGTACAACATGGTGTGTTACCTGTCAAGATAAGAAGAGGTTACACAATTATAGGTGTTCATACTGAACTCAATACAATTTTTGTGTTAGGGAAAGATGAAGGTGGGGATAAAGTGGATTAGCACAGGATCATAGAACAAATTAGACTGGAAGAGATCTTTAGAGGTCATCTGGTCCTTTCTCTGCAAACTAGACTAACATCAGGTTAGATAAGGCTGCTCAGGGATATGTCCTGCTATTTTCTGAAAACCTTCAAGGATATAGAACCTACAGACAAAGATATTTGTCCACAAACTGGTAGCAGTCATTTTTAAAACAGTAAACACAACAAAATCTCCCATGAGAGCCTACTGTAAAGGTGCTTAATAAATAATGAGTTTGCAACATAAAATAACTATTTCACCTTGATCATTTTTTTTTCCTTTTCAGAACTCTTAAACAATACTTATTATTGGGACAGAGATCTTTTAACAGACATGGAAAGTAGTTTTGTAGACCGATGATTTTGCTATAAGTTCCTATACTGCCTTTTGTCCCTTGAATATCTGAATGAATTCAGCAGAATCCAACCCTACTAAGCAGCCTGTGATGGAACCAAAACCACTACCTGTGAGATACAGAAGCTAGATTATATATTTTTGTTTGAAGTTTAAGTGGCTTGTTTTCTTCTGTTTTCAATTCCTTTTTGTTTTTCTTGTTTGCAGCAATCAGAAAGTTACCACAGATACAGCACTTGTAAACATTTTTGTAGATTCTAGCATTGCCTTGTAATACAACACAGAACTATCCTGAGTCATCTTTTCAGAGAAGAGATTAATACATTAACTATAGAAAATGCAATTCAACTTCCTTCTCAAGTCTTGGGGCTATTTTCCTTTATTATCTTGTTTTTCTGGATGCAAAACTCCAGAGCTACAGTTTTGGATCCCTTTCTAAACAATGATAAAGACAAAAAGCAACTACTTTTAATCTTGACCAAAGGAGATTTTTAGAATCAGAGTAATTTAAAAACATCATTTTGAGGCTCAGAGAGTTGGGGTTGTTTAGCCTGGAGAAGAGAAGGCTCCAGGGAGGCCTAATAGCAGCCTTCCAGTACCTGACGGGGACAGGCCTACAGGACAGCTGTGGAAGGACTCTTTGTCAGGGGGTGTACTGATAGGACAAGGAACAATAGTTTTAAAATAAAAGAGGGCAGATTTAGATCAGACATTAGGGAGAAATTATTTACTCAGAGGGTGGTGAGGCAGTGGCACAGGCAGCCTAGAGCAGCTCTGGATGCTGCATCCCTGTATGTTATCATACACAGTCTCAAGGCTAGATGGGACCTTGAGCAACCTGGCCTAGTGGAAGGCGTCCCTGCCCATGTCACGGAGTTGGAACTACATGAGCTTTAAAGTTTCTTCCAACCCAAATCATTCTGTGATTCATTCTGTGATTCTATGCTCCTATGACTTTTTGTTCCACCTACTAAACATCAAAAATTGGTTAGGAAACTATACAACTAAAAGTTTAGTGTACAACTAAAATGATGCAAATACAAAGGCAGTTTCTGTTAATATGATTATATTCCTTGCTATGGGAAGTAATCTGGTCATTTAGGAGATTCCAGTTTGGTTTTCAGTGGCGATTGTAAAAAGCCTACGTGGCACCTGCCCACTGCTCTGTACTTTCTGTGACTTTTCGAAATATTTCATATTATTGTCCTGGAACTGCCTACTGAAATAAGCCCACATTCAACAGATTTAACACCAACTTCCACCTCTTTAGTGAACTGTCGAGTGTAAAACTACAAAGCTCCAATTAGTGACAACAGATGTGACTAAAATTTCATAAAAGCTTTCAAGAAGTGACCTTTAAATAATAAAAATATCCCATGGTTTGAAAAATCTGAGTCAGATATAACAGATGAGAAGACTTTTCTGTACCCTTTGTGTCTGCCTACTTGTTGGATATGCATTAGTGAACTGAAAATAATTGTCATTAGGATTTCAATTTGTACATACAACACAAGCAAAAATCCTAACGATTAGCAAATCAGGCATCATGATTAATTTCTCCCTGGTTATTTAACCATATTTTCCTCCCTTTCCATTAGAAATGGTCCTTCTGAAGCTTCCATTTGTATGCTGCAATTTTAGTAGTAGTGACCTAAAGAATTTTGCCAAAATAAATGGTTTCAGAATGAGGTACTTTTTAAATTAGTAATTTTAAATCGAAACATATAAATTAATAAAAATGCAAGTACAGAAATCATACTTTTCTTACTGCTACTGTTAGTAAGTTGCTTGAAAATGTGGAAATTTAAGATTTTCCACTAAAAATGTCAGATTGCATGTGTTTTGTTTAAAGCTAGCTTTTTCTTTTTTCTTTTAATAGACTTCAATACTTATAATAGACTTTTAATACTTCAATATTAATAAAGCTGAGCACTGACCTACAAATCACCAGTACTGTTGCACTGAGATGTATTAAAAGTTTGCTATGGGATTGGTACACTTGTTAGCATGTTTATTGGCATGGTAAGTTGCACCTCAAATGATGTAACGGTATTTGTAATTTCATCATTGAGTTTTGTACCTATAGTCCCCTACAAGTAGTTACAAATCCACCTCACGTTCTTGAGTGATAGATTCAATATTGAAGTATCTGATTTAAAGGAGAGTTAAGTAAAATTGTCAGCAGTTTGTTATCCATTTCCTACATACCAGAGCTGCTGAAGTCTTCTTTCTACATGCAACCAGAAAAATTACTCCAGAGCATGTCCCTCAGTATCAGTTTGTCCTGCCTCAAAAGTCATTCTTGTTAAAATAAATAAATAAATAAAACTTAAAAAAAAGGTCCAATGAATTTCAAATCAGGCACCTAATGGGCATGTGAACACAGAAAGAAGATTCTACTGAGTAGTGGCACAGATTCGCCCACCATATCTTCCCCAGTTAAACACTTCTGGCACTAGGATAGGTAGACCTCTTGATGCAAAACAGAAGAAATAACATGTTCTCATTTTTCTCAGTATGAGTATCCAGGTCATCATCATAACATTAGATTGATTAAATTCTGCCTGTAGAATTACAGTTTGTTAGTTGTATCTGCAAACATTCCTACTGTTTGGGTGAGTCTGGCCTAGTAGAACAGAAACTGTTTATTGTGTCTTCACCTAACCTGCTAGTTCTGCCAAATTGCTTGCACTCAGGATATCTTCAGACAGGTGTGAAAGCAATTACAGAGATACCTAGTCTATTTTTGCTGCTTTTTTCCTGATCAAAATCTACCCGTTTGAGAAACTGAACTGACGGCTTGAAACAAGTAATATTCTAGGCTTCAAAACACATCACATTTTCCCTACCAGCAGTTGCAAGAAATCTGGTACTACTCAAGAATAGCAACAGACAAGATTATAATTTTTTACCACATTTTATTCCATCATTATTGCTTTTTCAAGAACGACAAGGAGAAAGGGATTTCCTTCTGGTATGTCAGAAGATTGCATCTTGCAGTCTGTAGAAACCCAGCACGTATATTTTGTTCAAAACATTTGGTGCAGAGGAGATCTGAATACCATATGGTTTACTGCAAAAGACTTATTTCCACACCTCTGACACATCCTCCTCGAATGTCAGTCTTGTTAGCTGTGCAAGGAGTCTGTGGCAGGGGTCAATAATGCCTGTGCGGAGGGACCTGTGCTCCCCAGTGAAGCCCAATTGTTTAAGAAACTTTAATTGCAGTGGCAACAAGAACTGGACAAATGAAGTTGTTCCAGCAGATGTGGAATCCAGTAATGAAAACTTGCCTAGAACTAGCTGACAGTCTTAAGTGAAACTCACCGCAGCAGTTCCTGAACTGACACTCTGCAGGGTGCCTCCAAGTCCACAGAGCTGCAAGTGCCACAACTGTGAAACGTCTCTCAGTTCTTCCTGCTGGCCATCATTTGGATTTTAGAAAATCTTTGTGGTTTTGGCACATTAAAAGAAAAAAAAAAATACACTTTTGAACACTTTTCTTCAAATATTTATTTTGTTTCAGTCACAAGAACATTTGCAGTTTAAAACAAAAATCAGGCTACACCCAAGCCAACAGGAGAGAAACTCACAAGAAGTTTCTGAACATGAAGAGGTGACGTGTAGCTCTGCCGAGTACTTGCTAACTCCCAAGTGGACACAACTGCAGTAGTAAGGCGAGAGATTATTCTCCTATTTATCATGCACACCTTACTTGACAAAGATTATTTTACCCTCTCTTTTTCTGTATTTTGTTACTTGCGAAGTAAGGATAGGGTAATTCCAAACATCACAATTATATACTGAAGCATTTCATCAACAGTTGAACTACCCAGATTGCAAAAATCAAATACTTCCAACTGGTTTAGATGTTAGTTTTCTTCCTCAGCCTACAGAGCCTAGTTTTGCTAGAGGTATGATATTTCTTCTTTGGATATGTCTTGACAAACATTTTTCACTAGCAAGAATCAATTTGATTATATGAACTCCTTTTACGGCATAAGGTTGATTTGGTAAACAGCCTGCTTCTGCATTTTGAAAGTAAAGCTACGTCACGTGAATTCTAAAGTTAAATCAAGCATCAAAGCATCTTCATTTTAAGAAACAAAAAAAAAGTAAATGTTAAATTTAAATGACAAATATGACATAT
The DNA here is from genome assembly GCF_963932015.1 of Anas acuta. Lineage (NCBI taxonomy): Eukaryota > Metazoa > Chordata > Aves > Anseriformes > Anatidae > Anas > Anas acuta. The sequence goes on from NC_088985.1 coordinate 11,544,404, forward strand.
TTACATAAACACACTAACCATCACATATCACACACGTATTTTTAAGATTGTTAATTTTTCTTTATAATTTTCAGGGACAAATATTTTCAGGGTTGACTCTTCAAGAGAATTAAATTCCCTAAAATACTGCAAATTCTCCTGAAACAAGAATTTTTTACCCAATTCTTATCAACAACGAAAATGTTGTCATTTACGTGCTAATATTAATCTTTACATGGCTGATTCTAGGCATAAACATTGAAATACTTTCTTCAGTGCCTCTGAAAAGCCATACTTGTCCTAGTTTACAACTCTAGAAGTTTGAAATGATAGCCCCCTATATTTAACGTTCACTGTTACAGGTAGGGTCTACCTGTACTTATCTCCATGACAGTTCAATGAAAAATGATTGCTTTGTGCATCACATTACTCACTTCAGTACTGAAAAACAAACCATCACAAACAAAAAAACAGCACTGTGTGTTTCCTGTGAAAACACCATGTAGTTAGATGCTTTTAGGAATCAAAGATGGAATTAAGAGATGAAAAAACTTCTGTAAATAACTTGGAAGTTTTCAGAGATTAAGATTTAGATCTAATCAATTACTTCTGAATTGCACACATTGCATCAGCTTTGGCTTACAGAACTTACCATGCTGCACGTTACAATATGCAAGTTTGTTTTAATAAGCATGAAACGTATTAACAGGATCACAAGGATATCACTGTTAGCCTGCCTTCTGCAGAAAAAATCAGCAGAGTTCCATAAAGCGCAATAACAGCTAAAGTTTGACCTGAAGATGAATGGTTTGTCTTGATTCTTAGCTATCACAAGAGCAATCCTTTAACAAGCAATTTAGAAATACAGGGAATTCAGGTATATCTAGACAATTATTTCATTATCTGCCATGAAGAGAGGCAACTTGGGACAGGAGAGAGACAATCTTCATTCTCACTCTATACCTTGCCCAGAAAGGAATTAAGCTATTCTGAAGCTGTCTTGCTGTGTTTCACCATGTGCTTGGGAAGGACCAGGTAGCAGCTCTTTAAAGAGAGCTAATCAGGTGCTTCCCAGAGGGGACTAATTAGTCAGCTGCACGAGCCAGCAAGAAATTCTGCTTTATTTGAGTGTAAGCCAGATCCCAACATAAAACCCAGAGCATAGGAAAGGAGAACTAAAAGTAAATGTTTCTTAAAGTCTGCATCTTGATTTAGCTTTGTTTTACATTTAAATAATAAAATGAGCCCTTAAAATGATGCAATCTAGTCTCTTGCTTAACATTCTTCTCAATTTCTCTTGTAAATGAAAGGAGACAGTTTATCCTTTGAAGAAAAATAACATGAAGCAATTCCTACTCCAGCATCACACCACCATTTTGGATCTTTAAAAACCCTTGTATTCAACATTTATTGTCTCCTACATCAGTGGAACACATGGAAATGACGTAGCAGTCTACAGCATTACCTCCTTTAGTTGGCAACTGTGTTATACAAAACAGTTTTATACCAATTGACTAAAAAATTAAATCCAAAAACAGCCACATAAAAATACTCAAGAATACTATGGTTAAAAAATAAATAAAATAAATAGAAAACAGTATCAAAAGGTGGTGATATCTCTACACTGCATGAGAGTGGGCAAATCCCTCCTAAGAACCATAGGATGGCCTCACTAACCTTGAGAAATTGATAAGAGAAAATTGCCTGCTAAAGCAAGTGCTTGACATTCAAAAATAATTTCTTGAAACATAACCAGCATTGAAGAGTTCAGCCAGCTAATAGGTTTTAACTAGGCAAAATCGGTACATTTTATTATGAAATGGACAGCTTTGGCTCCACACTTCATCTTTAAAATGCCATGTACACCTCAGCTGAAGCACATCAATAGCACCATTGATTTTTTTTCACTTCAGTGAAATTACTCGTTTTCTGCAGTTGTAATGACATTGCAAAATTAAAGCAACTATTTTGGAACTTGCAACCATTAGCTCAGTTCTCTTTAACATGCGTGCCCGGACTACACTTCTGTGTATGGCTAAGGCTTCAACAGTCTGTTCAGGGTTCCTTTCCTCATCTCATGCTGAGACTCTCACTCAAAAAGATGCAAAATACCAAATAAAAATTATATTCTTTATAAATTAAAGAGAGCTTAGAGGAAAAAGGTAAAATGGATGAGGCTTCATTCTCCTTTCTGTTGAAAATTATCTCAAACATTATTCAAGTTATCACTAGACAGGTTTGTTTCCACTGTTCCAAACAAACAAAAAAAGAATAAAAAAAAAAAAGAATATCTTTTTAACTGCAGGTGTGTTATGGAAACTTAGCTTTGATCTAACCTTCATGTCTGAATCCTTTATCATCTCTGGCCTTTACTTGGTAATTGTCTTCTGCTAATAATGGTCTAAAGATGTCCACAGGACACCTGACTTGAACACAAAGCCTTCTTTGTGAGTTTAGGTCTGCTACGCTGTTATGTGCCACTCTCAGCTTTTTTCTCTCCTTTGGATCTCACTCCTCATACACCACTTATAAAGCTATTCCTTTGTCATCTACTTGCAAATGTTTTAGAGCTGTTCATAAAAGATGCAGTACAATATTAGAAATATGGGGGATTTCAAAGCCCCCATGAAGCCCCCATAGCTTGTTCAGCTAGCAGAACAAGCAGGCTGCACCCTGGGAAATGCTTCCTCTTAGCAAGGTGTAGCAGAAGGCAATGCCATATGCTGCCCAGGATTGAATGTCTCAGGGCTATAAAACAGGGATGTATTTTTAATCGAACATATCACTCTCCTGAAACAATGTGAGGGTATCTGTTATGGACAGAAGAGAAACTGAAAAATCTGTGAATTTACCCTGTGAATTTACATTTACATTCCCTCCTGTAACAATGATGCATCATACTTGCTCATAAATCCACAGAATTAGGGGCATTGATAACGGAAGGCCTCAAAAGAAAGTTATCAGTTAACAACACAAAATTGTCTCCATTTAGGTATGTTTTTTTTTTTTCTTTAAATAAAATGCTAGATATTAGCACACTGAAACAGAAGGTCAGACACTTAACAAGCAGGCTAATTAATTTTAAATGCATGTTTTCCATTGTTCAGAAGACTAAAATGTTATAATAATTGAGCATGAAAACAACATTTGCTTCATTTACAGAGCATAGAATGAATAATAATCTGATTTTTATTTTTTTTAATATCACATTATTTAGATAAAAGTAGGTGTTCTATTGTACACAAAGGTAAAGATGATTAATGGAATCCATAAAATTTAAAATCAAGATTTTATTTCCCGGTTTCTAGGTCATTTTTAACAATTGGTCTTTCTTTTAAATGTCATGCTCCAGGAGGTCACCACTTCCTTCCCACTTTACACCTCACACAGCTATTATAATATTCAGTGAAATTTTGCTATACATTTAAATGTCCCATATATTTGCCTTTTTTTTTTTTTTTTTTCTTTTCTGCGTTTCTCTGAACTTTTTCTTTACACTGCAAGAAAAACAGCGGACCAAAGGAAACACTTTTTTTTTTTTTTTTAGTTTTGTTCCTTTGTTTTTTCATATTAAAGTTTCATATCACAAGCAAAAACAACTTTAAATTACTTCTTTAATCTTGCTAGTTGTCAGGAATCTTTGTCATATTTGCAACACTAAGTAATATTTTAGGATTTTAATATCAGTAATGTTTTCTTAGGAGTAATTCTTATTTGATATAGAGTGCTTAACTGCTGAAGTATGAGTGTTCCCTAACAACTAGATCTGCATTAAATTCAATTCTCCTCTGATCAGCAGGCCAGCCTCACTTCTGCCTTTACTTAGAAGAGGAGTTAAATTTGTCAGTCTTTATCATCACAACAAATTTTGCATCCCATCTCTAATCTCCCATGTTATTTTTGATGAATAAGACTTTGTAGACATACCTATTTTTACAGAGGAGAAGAACGCTAATAATGGGCAGAATTAATTAGCAGATAGAAAGCTCTTATGTGCTCAATAAAGTATACATGCCTTAACAATGTCTGTTGAAACATCATGTTCACTTAGAAGTGATTGAAAAAACATTCTTTTGTTTGTTTGCAAGTATATTAAAATTGTGTTTCATTAAATGTCTTCTGAATTCACATTTTTTCTCATCAGCTGTACTTTGGATCAATGTCAAAACAAAAACAGACACTTATTAAATGCAAACAGGCCATAGATAATAGCCAGAATGTTTTTGGGAAAAAAAAAAATGCATCAAGCTGATACAGACAATTTCATTCAAATCAGTGGGTTTATCAGTAGCCAAAGCAATTACAAAGCAGAAATTTTCGGACACGTATGATCTGAAAAAGAATATTCACTTAAAATTGTTCTATGCTTTGCACTTTTTTTTTTTCTTTTTTATGTGGCACCAAGTTTTTTCCCAAAAGCTAGCAGTTACAGTTTAAAGGGAATTGCAGAATATAATAATATTCTGCAACTATTTTTCAAATGGATCACACTGGCTTTGGAAAAAAAAATACAGTGCACATAATTGCTTTTAGTTTGAACACCTCAAGCTCATGTAGCTTTAAAAAAAAAACACATCTATTTATTCTGCTTGTCTCACTGTTAATACTTAACATCATGACAACATTCCTACTTGCTTAGGTGTGCAGAAAGAGACCCAACTCAGCATCACAATGCATGCTGCTCTAAATCAGAACAAGTCTTCACAAAGAGTAGTAGTTGCCACATCCTCCAGAGCAGATGGAGGTTCCAGCTCTGTTCTCTTACTGACCTGACTTGTACTTGGAGGAAAACTTCTAAGCTTGTGTAGATAGCTTGTAAGCCGTGTATTCCTACTAGCAGATGTAGCTCTGCCATTGCTTTGATTTTTTTTTCTTACACTTTTTATATTGAAAAATGAACTAAAAATAATGCAGTATCACAATTCTTCAAGGATTTCAACTATTGCTTTCAAAAGAAAATTGTATTCATGACTGATTTCAGTATGAGGCTTTTTACCTTCAATACTTCCACATTAAAACTTTTTTTTTTTTTTAATATTTGTCCTAGTTATTAATTGCTTACAGTTCAGCTGAACTGAATTCATCCTTTCCTGTGCATTCACATCCCAGCACCAACAAACCCTTACAGAGCTCATAGACATGTCACCATTATTCAGACAATGCAAAGGTAGTAATTTAGATTAGTCAGGAGACAAAGAAATTGCTAGCTATACACGTAGAGATTCCTATCTGTCTGTATAAATACACGGGATTTATTTTTTTTTTTCCCGGAAAGCTTGCAAATCTTGATTACCCTGACTCTGACATAGAGGCTGGACACGTGTGAGGATTTGTAGTCAATCCTTATTGAACACGAAGCTAACTAAAGCAGCTTAGATGAGATATTTCATTTGATGGCACAAAACCTTGTGCCATCAAATGAAACCTTGGATTCAGTACAATGTGTAGAGTCTGAAATCATTACATTGATTTCATCTTCACCCTCTTTTGATCACCTACACATTATAACTACAGACAGACTATGAATGCCCACGCCAGTGTCCAGTCAAGTTCCAGTCCCCAGAGCCAACTCTGCTGTTTGAAGGCATGGACAGATTTCTCGCTTAGCTCTGCCTCCTCAAACAAAGCTGTGGAAATCATCTACTTAAATCCTCCCTGATTGCCTTGCGGTGATCTCACTTTCAGAGCTGTTCAAACATATGGCCATCCATCAGTCAATAGCTAACCTCGTGTTTGCTAGACATGTTTAGAACAGCTCAGTATACCCTCTCTGTCTGTAATTTTGATTTGTATATACACATCATTCCCTTCAGAAATTATTACTCCACCAAGGAAGAAAATCCTATCTGTATACATTAGAAAAATAACACGGGAAATACTTTCAAATTTTCTGCAGTAATATAATATGAAAACTTCTATGTATCTCCCAGCTGCATATTGTATTTCACATCTGATCTGCATGTGTTATGTAGCTTCATTTTCTCTTTCACATTAAAGCAATATAAATTCACCTTCCTCATATGTGGATACTCAGGGAAATAGAGGCAAGATAGCTTTACATGCTAGTAGTGTGATTAAATCTTGCTATTTTCTCAATAGCAGATGATCAGAATGCAAGTATCTCAAATTCCAGATTTTATTTCTTTTTCAAAAAATACATATTTTTTTGCTGAAATAGCCAAATGAGTCTTCAAGATACGTACTGCTAAAGGCTTTAAATACTGAAGGCTAAAAAGTAAAAGGAACCCAACAGGAAACATACCCTCTAATTTCTCACCATTTGTTGTGATATCTCTAATCGCGCTGTGTATGCCTTAATTGGATACAGCAAAATCACTCTTGCTATTTGTGTTCTGAAAGCCTGAACAAATGGATTACCATGCTACAATTTGCACCTCAAACGATAAAGGAAGTATTTTTACTTCCTTTTGTTTAGCCCAATAAGGGAATTAAATGTTATTTGGAAACCTGAACTACAGCAGGATCCCAGGCAGTTAACTCAGAGTACACACAATCCCAAAGGAATGTTCCAAACAAACAAGAAGTTATGAAATAAACATATTCCCTTTAGCTACATAGGAAGAGCATATGCAGTGCACTCCACATTAACTGCAGTTCTACCTAAGTTACTTCTATGCCAAAACTTTCTGAATATATTTTACTTTAAATACATGCTAAAATCTGAGTCCAGCTGAAAAAAAATGCCACTAGTTTTTGCCCTATTGAAATTTTATTGTAAATAATATAATAAGAAGGAGATCCAGACTTTTTTTTTTTTTTTAATGTAGATTTTATATAACCAATACTTCCTAGAAATCTGGGGTGAGGGTAAAAGCTTGCATGAGACTGTAGGCCTAGAAACATTAAAATGAAAAGTTTACTCTAACTACACCAGTGAAACAAATCAGGCACCTAGAATATCCCGTGTTGGAAGGGATCCACAAGGATCATCAAGTCCAGCTCCTGCCTCCACACAGGTCTGTCTACCCAAGAATTCAGACCATATGAGCATAGTCCAAATGGAGTCCCTGTCTTAAACTCCAACAGGCCTGGTGCTGTGAATACATCCCTGGGGAGATTGTTCCAGTGTGGGGTCCAGTGACCTCTACAAAAACATTTTAGCTAGCATATAGGATAAAGCATCCTCTCAGATCAGCTGTGTGGAACTGCAGCCCGATGTCATGAAACTCCGTAGCTGTGTTTCCCAACAGCTCAGGGCAAGCTGCACAGTGAGAACCTAGGTGGGGTGCAGGGGAGAGGAAGTTTTATGCCTGCTTACATAGTTCAAGCCAAGATGTAGACCTAACTTCTGCATATTATTTGACAGAGTTAATGCTGATCATCAAATAACAGCTCCTTAGCTGCTGGCCGGAGGGAAGCGCAGACTGGTTGCAAATTAAGTAATTGACATGGATCTAAAATATCATTTTGCCCTTAGACCATATGCAAGAGAAATGTTCCTTATTACTTCAAATAGATTTAAGGACAGCTTGAAAGATTCATCCATAAACGAGTTAAAAAAAAAAAAAAAAGTTGGGGGGCAGGTCTGGATTGAATTGTATTATATTTTTGTTTAAGATTTTGCTGTGGATGTATAGCTACACTGTGCCGGTGCCAATGAAGGTGGGGGTGGTGAAGGACAAACACCAGACATACACAGTGAAAGCACAAATGCAATGGCAAGCCTTTAATGTTAAAGATGGGGTGAAGTACAAGGAAGAATTAATTTCTCATTTTATGGTACCATATATTTAACTCTTTGAAAGTATAATTGCTTTGTAGCATCAGTGGTGGACTCTTTCAAGCTGTGCTCAAGACTTATTCAGTAATTCACAAATTATGTTCTCAATTTAGAAAAATATACGATAGTGGGTTAGCATAGTTTCTATTTTAGGACTAAACCATGTTCAGTGCACATGCGCACATCACTTAGCTCATTCAGTGCCCAAAAGCCATATTGTAAGGAGGAAAAATAGCTAATTTATTCAGCCCGTTCAGAATTAGATTTCATATTGAAAACTTCTGAAAAGCACTAAACACCTCCAGCTTCTGTAGACTTCAATGATGCCTGAAATGTGGAAAGACTAAAATAATTTTTATAACCTAACATTCACAGATTAAGATCCTCATATTTGAACTTTTTCATGCAGATAAATGAAGAGGCTCTCTATGAACTAAGGTTCATAAAAGAAAAACATTCAGAATTAGTGTTTATTCAGCAAAGAAGATAAATGTATGTCTACCTTGAACAGATGAATAAATCTACTTAAGTCAATAAGCACTAATGAAAGGAATGGAACTAACATTGATTTCAGGGCAGCCAGGATCTCATCCAGTTTATTTACTCTGAACAAAACTGTATAAAGATGTTAACCACCTACAATGTTAGGGCTTGCCAGTGCTTTTGACTAAAGCCTTATTGCTATTTGAACTAATTTTATCTTGAAGTTCTGTATTCCAAATCAAATCAATGAACTATTAACAAATTTATTTTTACAAAAATCAAACTATATTTTGTTTAATAAAGACATGGGTGCTTTCAGTGTATCCGTAGCACAGGACCAACCATGAATATTGGTCAGATGTGCAACTTGAATGTATTCTACATATTTTGTGTTTCAATTTTAATAATTTTAAAGATATATTTTGCAACATGACTTATTAAACTATGTAATATATATAAAAGTACATATGTAACAGGTAATTACATATAAATCAAATCAAATCTGTGTTCAGGAAAAGCAGTGGAAGACTTCTTCCTAACTTGAGACTTATACAGAATAAGCATTCTGTTTTGAGAAAATGCAAGTCAATCCATAATCAAAGAAATGTAACAATAAAAATAAGGAATATACTAATCATTGAAAATGTGTAATCACACTTAATTAAGATAAAATAGAAATGTGAAGTACCTATATTAAATGAATTAACATTATCTCGATCTATGTGGAGAGTTTACAACAGAGAACTTTGGCTAAAGTACGTTGTAAATTCTAATAAGAGGGACATATATACAATAACTAATTATAGGATTTATTGCTATACCAGATCTAGGAGGACCATAGTAAAATTCCTGGTTATTCTTAGTCATGATGCAAGTTTGATCAACAACATTTGTAGTTCATTATGTACATTATGCAGTTCATTATAATACATATGTATTAGGGGACAAAGACTGTTCTGAGGCATCTCTGTAAAAAGTCTCCATGCTTTGTTCACATAGTTTATGCCTGTAATGCTAGGAATTTCCTACCACACAGGAAGAGTTTATACCCATTTTAAAATGTCAAAGGCTTTTCACCAGTAAAAAAAGTTTCAATGTTTTATCTCTTTGGCTAGACAATTGCCAAGCATCTCAGCCTAAAGGTAACAGAGAAGAATTTTCTTTCAGTTCTCACAATCTGTGATGGTTTTTGCTGCTCAAATGATAGCAGTGTAGTTCAAAATTTTTATTGGAAGCAATTTTATTACTCCAATTAGAAAAGTAAAGATTCTTTTCTGTAAGAAAAAAAATACTTCTTTTTATTCCTTGCAGCAAGTATGATGGCATAAAGGTGAATGCGTGCACTTAGGTCATTAAATCATAGAACAGAATCCTAGAATCCTCTAGGTTGGAAGACCTTCAAGATCACCAAGACCAACGATCAACCTGACCCACTGAGTCCCATCACTAAATCATATCCCTTTGTACCATGTCCATGTGTCCCTTAAATGCCTCCAGGGAGAGGGGCACCAACTCTGGGCACTGGGCATCCTGTTCCAATGCTCAAACACCCTCTTCATCAAGCAATTCTTCCTAATGTCCAATCTAAACCTCCCCTGTCACAACTTTGGACTGTTCCAGTGTTTCTAATAAATGCTAATTCATTATCAAGTAAGCAAGCCATAGGATCTGAAGAAAAAACATATACCTTGTAAATAATACGGCGACAACTATTATTATTATTATTATTTAATAATTAATTATTGGATCAGTTTATGCATGACTTAAAAAAAAAACACATTATACATAGCAACTTATCTGCTCTCATTGATAGACAGGTAGAGGTATGAGACCAATGGAGATGCAATGGTTGCTCCACCTGAACTACTAACATTCTGGTATGAAAAAGGAAAGTGTGAAGGCAAGGAGAAGCTGCTAAGTATGAATCAGGAGTTCTGAATGACTACATCTCATACTTGCACTTCCCTCTCCCTGCAAACATGTGGTGTAAGAATAAGATGAACATGAGAAAGAACAGAGTTAAACGCTTCTGTGGGAACCTGGAAAGAAAACATACAGATTAATACAATGATTTTACTTATTGAATAGTTTTAGCATAATTACAGCTATATTGAGCCTGTCATAGTGAGGCATCAACAGTGCCATCATAATGCCTACATAAATGGTGACTCATCAGAGCACCTAAATTCAAATGAAACATTTATTGTCACTTAAGTGAAAGCCAATTTATGCAGCCTAACAGATTAACTAACTATGGCATTTGAAGTATTTTTCATTCAGACAGGTTTTTCTTGGCAGATAGAACCAATGCAAGAAGGAGTTTCTTTTGAAAACCACATGCCACTATGGTACCAAGTAAGGACACTAGAAAAAGAACAAAAAATAAAAATAAAAAAAATAAAAATAAAACCCAACCAGATGTCATCTAAGATGCTAAATGCTAAATACTGAAACTAGACATTAGACATTTAGGGAACAAGGAAGAGGATAAGGAGAGCCTGCAGGCCTTTAAATTTATACATTTTCATTTAATGAACAGACAGATTTTGATGGAAATGTCTTTAATAGAGAATTTCACAATAATTATTTGTAAGGCCATAAGTCAACTTATAAACCATTCAAAACAGCATGTAATGTTTCAACAGTTACTCAGAACTCCAATAGCATAAAATCAGAGACAAATAAATCTATAGAAAACATTTTATATAATGTATAACATCATATATATCATGTCTGTGAACTCACAATGATCTAAGAGTAATATAGGGACTTCCAAGTCCCTGGGGTACAATTTTTCAAGCATCCACTCCCAACTCCACACTCAGCTGAACTCTGGCACATCTTCTCACCTCCTCCCCGCACCTCACTCCACCCAAAGAAAGCAATGGGACCATTTCTGCTTACTCCTTATGGAGACTCAGTGATATACAGGCTGTGCAGCTGCATGCATTTATGTCACATCACAGAAAGGCACAGGGAAATTGTCTTACAACTGGAAAAAAACAAAATAGCTTTAATAACAAAATAGGTATACTTTAAGAATCTTGCGCAGCCCATATTCCATGCAAACTGTGTTTATTATTAGATAATGCATATTTTAAAAACATTCTTGAAGTACGGGAATTTCATCTTCCTAGATCTGGAGTAAGCAGGATTGGCTAATACATCCGGTAAGGGATTCTACCTTAAATTCATACCATTTAGCAGTTAGAAAATAAAAGATACTGCTTCAATTTTGATACAACCTAATCACAGAAAATTTAATCACAGAATCATCTAGGTTGGAAGAGAACTCCAATATCACCGAGTCCAACCTCTGACCTAACACCACCAAGTCCTCCACTAAACCATATCACTAAGTTCTACATCTAAACATCTTTTAAAAGACCTCCAGGGATGGTGACTGAACCACTTCCCTACACAGCCCATTCCAATGTCTAACAACCCTTTCAGTAAAGAAGTTCTTCCTAATATCCAACCTAAACCTCCCCTGGTGCAACTTTAGCCCATTCCCGCTCAGAGCAGGATGGAGAACTGCATTAAGTTTTTGTAAATTTCATTTTGATTGCACAAAAAGCATTATGAGAAAACCTGTGACAACCTATGAAAAGCAATGAACTTTGGACTAGTGCATACAACCTGTACTGGCTCCCCAGCGTCACATTTCAAATATCCTAAACTAAAACTACGGTGACTGACAGCTAGCAGAGATGAAAGTTTTCCAACACCATATTTGCACACACAAAAGCAGGTCTGCAGGCACCAGAGCTGCTCCCTCCCTGCACAGCAGCTACAGACATGCTGGGCTCTGTGCCACCCTAGGTACTGCCGATACCAAAGCTTTCTCACAGGCCTGGCATGCCTAGCTAGGAGGAGTGCAGCTTGGTGGACCACAGGGTAGTGATTCCCAAGGGTTAACCATGGCACTACTAAGGAGCCAGAGAGTAAGTCGTAATGGGGCCAAAACTGTCCTTTTCACACAACTCAGATTCCTCCTGGCCAGTTAGCCTCACAGCTAAATACCACCTGACATGCTAATTACGCTGTAATAGTTTGTCAAGGTCAGTAACCTCTTCAGATGCATTTTGAAATTATTTGTTATGATCCAGGTATTACCAAAAAATAATAAGAGAAAGTAAGTAGCTGAAAAAATATGATGTACCTAGAAAACATGAGAAGCTATGGACCAGCAAAAGTTGCTTATTTCAGAAACACCGAGATAAGTTGTACTGGAAGCAAGTATCTGCAAATAGCAGATATATGAGACAAGTACTAGTGACAAACCTCCCAGCCATAGTAAAGATTTATGATGGACAGTTAAAGATTGAAGTGCTCTATTAAGAGTTCAGTCCTGTGAGGGGTTCACATCATACCATACACTAAGAATTGCTGAAGTAAGACAGATATTACTTATTCTCTTCAGCCTGGGTGGGTACAAAGCATGAAGTCATACCTGTGTATGAACATTAAAAGCGAAATATTCTTTGCTTGGAACAGTGATGTAGCTGCATATAGAGGGGATTTTAATTTTATACTTGTTAGATTTTAGTTCCAGTTACAGTATTTATAATGTAGGAATGTAACCTACAAAGTAGTTGCTTCAAGCATCCTTCCAAGCAGCATCCCAGGACTAGGTTTTGCCAGCCTACTCTAAAAATAAAGTCACCTGTCACGCGGGCCTTGCACCAGCTACAAGTAATTTGTGTTTTTCCATCTCCAGCTCTAAATTAACATGGCAGTTCTCAATACAGGTCTTTTCTTCAGCAGAAAATAAAATAGATGTTAAATGGGAATAAGCCCAGCAAAACTGCTTACGTTTCATTAAGAGTTGCTGTACAACGACAGTTAAATGTATTTCCATGTGGCTGCTCCTACCCACTTCTATTATAAAATACAGTAACAGGATTTTTTTTTTTTTTTAACTATATAACAAGAACCCAAAATAAAACATTCACACATTCACTTGTATTGTAAAAGCACAAAAAGCTTCAAGCAATAAATAGCATGAAGACGTTAATCAGTTTTCAAGGGTTCAGTTCTGCCTCGATGAAATGGGACAGTAACTGGAATGAAGAAAAGGCAGAATACTCTCAGGATTCACTATGTAAGGACCTGAACAAAAAACTTAATCACCAGATCTCATGCTTTGAAACTTGCACTCAAACATTCGTGGAAGTAGTATTACACAGTGATAAAACAGTGTCATTCTGACTGAAACAAAATGAAGGTGTAAAACTGAAAACTGGCGTTTTATGGATAAAATTAATATATTTAATTGATCAAAAACAAGCCAAAGAAATAAAATATTTTTGAAAGAAAACATACACACAATTTCCAGGATGAAAAATACTGATTGACAACAAGGGCAACATTTCTTTCTCCTTGTGGATTAAATCTTTCTTGTACTTTTGCAGGTTATAGGATTCTTTCAGGACTTGGTCACTTGAGGCTAGCCAAGAATTCCTTTAGTCTTTTTAAAATCTTTTTCTCTTGCTACATATTCAGAGATGTCTCCTCTGCATATGAACTGAGAAGCAGACTTTTTTTTTTTCTGTTAAAAGACTGTTGCTGCTTTATACCCCTAGAACTCATCTCTGACAACAACCTTCAGTCCAAAGGATATTTTGTGGAGTACCAGAAAATATATTATTTTTTAATACTGTGTAACAAGTATTTTTCAATTTTAACTCTAAAAGAAGTTTCCTTTTTATTGATCACTCATACAAACAGAAACAAACAAATACCTCAGAGTGAACAATTGAGTTTGTCAGCATGGTGGCCACTTTCATTGAGCTAATTCGTAAAGAGTACCATGAATCCTATTTGTCTATCATAGATATGGAGAAACTTCACAGAATCTTTTAAACATCCACATGCACAAAGACAGGTAAATTTCTTTAAAACAAAAACAAAAGCAACCTCAGTGCCAGTAAGATTAATTCAGATTTTTACCTTATCTGAAAAAATGTAACCAGGCAACTTCCAGTTAGGGCATATTTAAGAGAAATTATGCACTCGAAAATCATTTTCAAAACTGAAACAAACAAACAGAGAATAAGGACAACTGACCTAAGGCACGATTATCTCAAACTTGCAGCAAATAAGAAACAAATCAGTTACCATGAACTCCTGAACTTGCACAATTTACACTCTTGTGGCTGCTAATTCATAGCAGCACTGACTGTAGCAACATTACAAGGGTTACCTCTACAAAAGAGCAAGTTCATTGTATGTCCACTATTGTACCCAGATTTGTCTTTTCAGAAAAGAAATAACTTCATGATAATCAACACCTAGCCTATCTGCAATACATATTTTGTATAATCCTTACAAAAATTAGGAGCGAAAGAATAAAAATTCAACATTACAGTGGCAAGAATACTCCTGCTAATCTATGAAGAAACTTATTTTAGTTTCCTTCTACATGTATTACACGAGTTTATGTAAAGAAATTACAGTGAGGGAAATAAAGATACAGCTGCACCTGTTTCCTTCTCCTTGATTCAGCTGACCACTTGTCTTTTGAAAAGCAACATAACCCTCTAATTTTATCTGTGCAAGAAGACATACCATTTCCAAAGCATAAAGGACTTTTATAAGTTTATAAGTTTTAAGTCCTCTTTGAAATTCTACAGACAAGAAAAAAAAAAAAAGAAACATTTTTTTAATCTAAAGCATTTCCTTTTTTTGTTTGAAGGTAACAAGGCAAAAAAAAAAAATCACAAAACTCATTTCACAATCTGGAATCAAAGCCATAAACTCTAACAGAGAGACTCAAAGAAGATGGCAGACATTATTAACCCAGGTAATCTCTGATGACAAAGGGATAATAATCAAAAGGCTTACTGTCTGTCTCCCCTCTGGAACGAAGTGTGAAATGGGATATTTTTACATGGAAGACTGCAGTCAAGGATGTGATGTACATTACCCCAGAAGGCCTGAACATACTTTTGAAAATTAGAAAGGCTTGGATGTTAGCATCTCTGTGTTACAGCACAATCAATTGTAATGAGGAAGCAGAAGCCTTCTTTAATAACCAGCTATCTAGCACATAATTTAAAGAGTTAAAAATATAATAAATAGCAAAGATGTGATAGAAATGCTTCGTAGAAGCCCTAGGACAGTGGATAAATCACTGACATTTTACCTCTGCTCCCACAAATCAAGTCGAGCCATAGCTTGAAATCCAAACAGAACTGAAGGACTTTTTACAGGCTGAACAGCCATGTCATAGAACTATCACCTTTAATTCAGCAGTGTTTGCCAGGATTAACACCATTATGAGAAAGCAAGTAGGCTGAAATGGTACGGATATTGGATAGATACTTTTTGCATAGAAAAAAAGTGTTTTCCATCTTACCATTTAACTTTCAATTTCTCCTTCTCATCTGCTCTAGGGTAATATATATAACAAAATAAGTGACTCTCAGCCAGTGAAAGCAAATTGAACTACTAACCTGAAGGATTATCTATATCCAGAATCAACTCAATACTCAAATACTACCAGGAATGCTTCCATCACATTATTCCAAAATTCCTAAGTAAGCCTGCTGATGGATTTTACGTTAGCTTTCTGAAATAAATATATTTACCAGCAAGTTTTCAAAGATTTCTTGTAATAAGCTTATCAAAACAAACAAACGAAAAAGAAAAAAAAATATATTTAAACAGGCAAGAAAGCTTGAGAATGTGAATTCACCATTCTTCAGGCCTGACATTCAGGCCAGCATCAGCTCATAAACTTGATTGCTGCTTCATACAATTCATTGAAATTGCTTACACATTCAGATTACAAAGTGCAGATTAATGTGCAGAAAGCAAAATGATGCAAAACATTCCTCTGCTTCCTACCTCACTTTCTAGTTACATGCCAGCAATTATCTGTCTGCCTTATACACATGTACACAGACTTGATTCTGAGTTGGAACTAATATTGGTAAAAGGGCAAAAGTCATGAGATTCATGAGATTCATCTGATCAACACCTACTGCGCATACATGTGCATCCAGACCCATCTACTAAGCTTTGTCTGGTGTCAACAGAGAGACCTAGGGACACGTATGCACTTATTCACCTAAACACCTCTAGACAGAGATGAGATAAAATGAGGTACAGTAAAATTCACACATGCAACTTACTTCAGTTATCTCTCCTATTTGTTTTTCCTTCCTCTCCCCTCTTCTCCAGAATTTTCTGTAGTCTAGCACTGAACTTCTCTAAAGTGATATATTTACATGCATTTTGCCACAAGACATCCTAGATGCACAGATAAGAGGGTGCTTTTCTCTATTAACTAAACAGTTATGGTCCAAGGAAAACAACTTTTTTTTTTTTTCCTTGAAATGTAGGGCCCTGATGATTAGCATCCAAATTCCCTTCTGTTGGAATCATAGAAATAAATTGTAATTCCACATTTCATTAAAATACAAAACTACATTTATCTATGGTAGCACCTAAAAGCTTCCTCCAAAGTCCCGACCTTGAGAAAATGTAACTGAAAAAGCCATTCCTGAGTCTCCACAGTGGAAGCAGCCCTTGCAGACTGGTGTCCAGCAGTTACGACCATCAGTGACCACAATGCCAAATTATTATTATGGATTTATAGTGCTATCCCTAAATTGCTTCAATAGTGCAGGTTTGTTGCTGCAGCCACAGTTATTGGGACCCCACACATTTACTCCTGTCAGCGAGCCCCCAGGGCTGCCTCCGTCCCCAAATGCGGCCTCTTGGGATCTCAGGAAGAACTTCTTTACCAAAAGGGTTGTTAGACACTGGAACAGGCTGCCCAGGGAAGTGGTGGAGTCACCATCCCTGGAGGTCTTTAAAAGATGTTTAGATGTAGAGCTTAGGGATATGGTTTAGTGGGGACTGTTAGTGTTAGGTCAGAGGTTGGACTCAATGATCTTGAGGTCTCTTCCAACCTAGAAATTCTGTGATTCTGTGCTATTTCTTTCAGGTTCTTGGATCTTCAAGATCAAGTTACACAACATACTTATTCTGAGAAAAGTCTAGAAATGAAGCCTGAAGAGACAGTCAACAGCAAGATTTACATTGATTGAATTTAACTAGTTTAAAGTTCTGTCAGATTTAAATTGATCTGTCACGTGAAAAACAAAAACAAAAGCTTTTCTAACTGAATCCTATAATATTAAGGGATACAGTGTAGAAAACTGCATTTTTCCCACCCACTCATCTACGCAAGAATGTTGTTGGATTAAAACAAATCTGTATTTTTTCTTACATAGAAAGGTAACCATTTCATACCACATATACCTTAAGGTGTTTTTTAGTTTGTTTGTTTGTTTTTTTAAATCCTCGTTTCACAAAGTTGCTAAAGATCACTGGAATGTAACCTTTATGATAGGTCAGTAAACTTCAGATCAGCAAACATAAACATGTCATTGCCTCCAGGGAATATATTCCATTTTAAGAGTAACGTTCATCCCATCTGTAAATATAATCAGGTGTAAGCAGTCACATTTTATTTTCTCACTTAAAAAATGCCCAGAGATCAACTCTGCTGTTTAAGCTTTGATTTGCTTGAATAAAGGGCTATTTAATTTTTTTTTTAGCTAACATAAACAAATAGAAAAGTTGAATATAAAACATTTCTCACAATTCTGAAATAAAACACCAAATCACCGTTAGAGTTGGGTATCTGATCCATTCAATTACAATGGCCGGTAACCCATTAAGTATGTTATGTTACCTCTTATGTTACCTTTTTTTTTCTTTTCTCCTTTTTTTTTTTTTTTTTTAACATAATTCATTTCTATTCTACATGCTTAGTTAAAATCAATCACAGACCAAGTTGCAGCTCCAATTAGTTTGCAGTTCACTACCTGTAATGCTGATTATGTCTGGAGAGGTGTAGGGAATAATAGCACTCGTGACTTTCCCACTAACCAGTAATTGTTCGCTACAGAGGCAGGACTCGTGATGAGTGGCTACCATTCCTTTGTGTCTGCAAGTGGCTCCCTGAGCCCTCAAATTACCCGCTATGTGATTTTACTCTATTAGTTTAAGTGTTCTTGTAACAATCTGCAGCTGTATTTTGAACATAATGCCATCTCAAGGGAACTGCAATGCATGTTTTCAAACAACAAATTAAGCGTACCGTACATAGGACAACCTGATACAACAGGGGGCACGTACAGTATGATGAAAAAGCTGACAGTTCCAAACACAAATCTTTCTTGCACATCAGAAACTTAGCTCAATGGTTTGTATAATACAGTGAAAGCCCTTGCAAATTACTAGATCACTCCAGAAATACTCCAGAATACCCTATACCACCACCACCAAAAAAAAAAAAAAAAAGTTACTTCAGGATTTTAGATTGTTTAAGCCACAGACAAGATTACAAAAAGGATGGGAACTATTTAATTGACACTGAAGATACAGAGCTAGCGGTGGAGAGCTGCACTGTTATTTCAAAAACCTAGGACAGACCAATAAACTGGCCAAGAACACCACTTAAAAGTGCTTCCAATGCTTGGGCCTTTTGCCAGGTACGCTTGTAGATTCAAACACTGCACGAATGTGCTGATTCTGATTCACTTCTTGCAGAGATGAGTTGATATTGCAAAGTTGCATAATATGTGTGAAGTATGGAATAGCTTTGTGACATAGACAGCTGAGGTCGGAAACAGCAATTTCATCTATTTTGGTAAGAACTGGCACCATCTCCTCAAGAGAAGCAGGTAAAGCAGCAGTCACACTATTTCAAGCAGTACTTAAAAGAGCCTTACAATAGGACTGTGCAAAGACAACCAGAGAGCAGCCTTGCATGCATAACTGATGTGAGAAACACAAGCATTGCTTTAACATATTGGTGGTTAAAGCAAAATTCTTTTGTTAATTACACATGCTGTTGGTCCTCAATGATTTCTAAAGAAGAAGGAAAAAAAAAAAAAAAAAAGGCCAGGGGAATTTCATCTGGCTTTGTGATTCTTGAAAAAGGGATGTGTTTGTATTATACATCTCTTTTTGACAAAGCACAACTCCAGTATATGCTTAGATAATCCTGAATTATTAAGAAAAATAAACAAAAATTTATTCTACATGGAAAGCATTGAAAACCTTTATAAAATATTTTACTTGAAAAGAACCACTTAATTCCAAGAATAAAGCGAATTGAAATATTTTGAATTATGAGGTAATTCATAACAAAATATGAAAGCTCTTTACTTGTCATTCCAAAAATATATATATATTTTACTGCACCACTTCAGAGTGTGCTTACACTTCAGGTAGGCATGGCATTTAGGGTTGAAAATCTAGGATTGCACGAGAAACAGGTTATCATTTCGATATTATCCTTAATTTTCACAACAATCATTGCCAGAAAGAGAAATGGAAGCAATGACTTTTTTTAATTCTCATTACTAACTCTGGCTTTCTGAAGCAATATCAGAATTTTAATGACTCATATATTCTGTGAACGAGCATAATGAACACCACAACTCTGACATTTGCAATGTTCTGTAATTTGATTTGTTGGCAATTCCTGTTCTCTCCTGTTTACAACCTGCATGAAAGAGGTGAAATATCTAGCCAGTCAAAATAGAGAGTATTTATAAGACTCAACTTTATGGATTCATTTTAACTCTCCAGTGAAGTGGAGAGCTTTGCATTATTATACATCTTGAAAAACCAATACGCACATACCCAAGTAATAGCTATTTTTCCAAGAACAGACATATTATGAGTTTGAATAGCTTCAGGGGAGAACTTAGCCATATGCTTAGCAAGTCTCCCAAAAGTTTAAATTCTTCTTCTTAATAAGAAGATACACAAATGCTAATGCCCCTTTCCTGATACAGA
The DNA here is from genome assembly GCF_963932015.1 of Anas acuta. Lineage (NCBI taxonomy): Eukaryota > Metazoa > Chordata > Aves > Anseriformes > Anatidae > Anas > Anas acuta. The sequence goes on from NC_088985.1 coordinate 11,564,433, forward strand.
GCAAAATGAATTTTTAAGTCTGCAGTTTCCATCGTCTCCAATCCACGAGGAGAACGGAAGGTGATACTCACAGGACATGGGCTGACCAGCTAACGTGAGATGGGTACCCAACAGTGACTCAAACAGCCATGGGACCAGTCCTTCTCCTTCCCTCCACACCATTTCAGTGAGCCATCACCCCTGCTCCCTGCTTGTCAGTATGGTGCCAATGCTAGCACGACCCTGCTCTGCCCCAGATAAGGCACTGAACCACCTCCTTCCACAGTAAGTGATACCCCATATAAATCTGGTCTGAGGCCTGCTGGGTTATGACAGCTGGAACTTGACTATTCTACCAGTTATCTCAGCTGCATCCCACGTGGTCCTTCGTGCTGCCAGAAAGTGAGGGAGACCTTTGTCAAAGATTCCTGAATTAGAATTGTCAACAAGATATTGTGAAATTAATCTTTTTGGGTTCCTAATTCATATCTTTATTGGATCAAACAGAAAAAACTTCTAATCTTATAACAAGCACGCCCAGCATTTCTCCATATGTTGATTTTCTAAGCTTTCAGCAGATAAAACAGACACCTACCACACCTCTTGTTTAGGAATTTTATAGTCACCTTGTGTGACATTTCCTTCCTGGCACAGACACAATTATTAGCACGGTACCACTGCTCAAGCAACCTGCTGCACAGACAGCAGTAACACCAGAGCCCTCTCATCTCTCCAGCAAGCAGCCAGCAGCAACATGAGGTTTCCTCAACAAATCTCTCTACATGCTTTGTTCTGAGCTGGGGAAAAAAGAAAGTGCTGGGGAGGGTGGTTTAGTCACCTTCCTCCGTTGTTCTCTGCTGCAAATCCTGATTCGTGCCCAATTTGGTATTTACTCCTCTCTACGAGATTATAGTGCTGTCCATCTGTCTGCATTTCAAAGAGGCATCCACTGGGGGGTGGAAATAAATCTTTACTGAAAAAGCCTGTTTTCTTTCATCCATATTTGGACCTCTAAAAACAGTCATTTTTGACATTTCAGACTTGTACAACTAACAGCAACTTGAAAAGCTTTTTATAGCCTGATCTCTGGGACTAAATATCATTTTAAAATGAAGTTATTTTTTCTTGATACTTTAAGTGCTTCAGAAATAATTGCAACCCTCTTTTTTCATAGATGACTGTTATAAATGTTAATAGCTGTTTCAAACTATTTTAACATCCCCATCAATTACACAACACCTTAAGTGCAACAACGCATTAAAATTATCTGTAATTTTTTTTTCAAATTATGTTTGAAACAACAGTAAGGAATAAGATTTGAGAATGGTCATTAACGATGAAATCCCATTGACAGATTTTATATGCATGAAAAATTCTTTCAGGATGGTGACCATTTGGAAAGTTGCTTTTTGCACACACACTTCCATGTCATACTTCTGGCTGATGACAGAAGCATATGAACAAAGTTAAGTAACAGCCCTGTCAGTTCATGAAATATAAATGTATTGGGGAATAGCAAAACAGTTCATATAAAACAAAAATGCTGGATAACACTTGTTTTCCTCACCTATGGTGAATGTTACAGTGGTGAATGCATATATGGATATATATTATTGTAACGTACTATAACCGCATGTAATAGTTTAAATAAAAACATCTCAACATTCCTAGCATTCAGATAAAAAGCATATACATAAGAGCTCTTCATTGTATTTTGTTCAACATACTCAAAGAATGAAACAACATACAGCAAATTCACTCATTCTATCCAATTTTAGTATTAAAAGAAAAAAAGTATTCACTGATCAAGACTACTCTCAGAGCACCTTGGCAAAGTAAAAGAATTTTCAAAATTGTCCTTAAGCTACTTCAAGCTTTCTGAGCTATGTGCCTACACTGTGTGACACACTGTGGCCCAAATTAAATACATCTCAAAACCAGTTGAAGAATTCAGAATAGCAAGGGTCCTCTTCGTCTCTTTCACAAATAAATTAAGTAAAAATACATACTTTGCAGTGAATTTCCACCCTTTGTGTTGTTTACCTTTGTAGTACAGCTTTCTGTCAAGTACCAGCTTCATAGAAAAGACAGGGAAACTGCAGAGATACTCAGCTTCTGTGGTACCTTTTGTTCTATTTGATGGACAGAAGCTCCAGTCTCTACACTTCTTTTCAGTGCCAAAATCTTTATTTTAGAGAAGTATTCTGCACTACTTCTGATGTTTGTTTTGCCTCTAACCTAGAACAGGTCGTTTCTTTATAACCTTCAATCATCCTTTAATATTTCCCACTTTTCCATGGTAGGGTGTACATCTTCATAGTGCTAATTATGCTGAACTAACCCCTGTACAGATGCTCCTTGCATACATCGAGAGAGCTTCTGAGCAAGGTAGGCTGCGTATCCCACATTAAAGTGAAACACCATACTATTTGAAGCCTACTAAAAGTGTTTACATAAGGAATTCACACTGGTTTATGACCTTCTGTCTGGGCTTGCCTTCTGAGCCCTTGAAATGTCAGCCAACTACAAGGAAGACTGCACCAATTTACTGACTCATTATTCGGGGTTTTGTAGGCTACTCCTAGGGAAGCAATACATGGAAATGAAAATTCTGCATCACAAATTTTGGCAATTCTCACAAAGGAAACTGCATTGAAACAGCAAGAATGTAAAAGTATGACAAGCATCTCCTTGGTTATTTCACAGGTAAATAAGTATGCAGAGTGGGATTAAACTGTTTAGAAGGGTTTAAAAACAGTAGAGCTGCTTGATTTTCCACATATTAACTGAATGATACAGGCACACCTTAAAGGCACAAGAAATCTAACAGTCTCTGCCAGAAACGCAGAAAAATTCCCTGAAGTCCCATCCACTTATCAGTCCCAGCCTTTTGTTTGCTAGACCCATGCAATCAAAATAGCCTCTCTCTTCTGATCTAGCTTCTAAACCAAATCCTCTCCTAAAAGGAAAAAGCAGCAGTCACACTCTGGAAACTCAGATCAGCGAAGAGAGGAGCTGGTGAAAGCATGGAGGAGGAGCAGGTAGCGCAGGCACAAGGCTGCCAGCCTGCTGCAGGGGAGATACGACAGTCCCCCAGCAGGCAGAGGGCCCACAGCTCTGAGAGAAAGGAAAAGGATCTGCTCTTTAGAGAGCATCACGAAGACTCATGCTAAGACAGAAAGAATTGCCAGACAGGAAAATCTCACTCTGAGCAGAACAAGAATATTTTCCAGTTAGAAGTCTCTACTAAAAGGCTTTGCTGTAGAACTCTTCAGTATCATGACCGGCAAGTCATGATGAAAGACAAAGACCTTTGAAAAGACTTCCCTTCTTGGAGGAATATATTCTTCTAAACCTGACCTACACTAATAGGATTGATTAAAAAGTATAGTTAAAGTATGGAAATTGTGGGGGAAAGAAAGATTTTTCAGTATTAAATATCCTATTTTTTTTTTCAAAACAGATGCTAGTTAAGGCTTGCTTTATATCAGTATTATGAAAAACAAACAAACAACAAACAAAAAACCACAAGATTATTATCTTGGATGCCTTAATTAATAGCTTAACTCTCCAAATTTGTATTAAAATTTGTATACAATTCAGTGAAAAGATGACAGTGTTTTGTTTTTTTGTTTGTTTGCTTGTTTTTTTTTGGAGGGGTAGTTTCCTACTTCAGAAATTTGCAACACCAAAAATTCCAGCATTGCATCTTCACTGACCCTTTCTTGCCTTCTGTTCTTTAACAATAAGAATAATTTTTCCTTCCTCTGAAAGTTAGCTTAACAAATCTTTGGACTTGCACAAAAAGTCTGCAAGAATGCAAGTGGAAAGCATTCTAATCTTCATGGATAGATTCAAGAACTCTCTGTATGTGTTTTTTGTGTTTTTGTTTGTTTGTTTGTTTTGTTTTATTTTTCCTTGTCAAAACAACATTTTGATATAGTTTCATCTTTTCTTCTTGGCAGATTATTGCACAATGTTTTTCTAATGCACGGGGAGAATGCAGGTACACATTTAAGCAGCCTCCAGGAGCACTATTCCAACACTGTCTCATTATAGATCTTTCTCTAAACTTACTGATATATATTAATAAAGTGTTAAATTATTTTCTTTTACAGATTTCTGGGCTTCATCCTCAACCATTCTTGGTGCAATAATTATAAGCTTACCAAACAGGGAATAAAAGGCAACAGATTTTTATTCTTTCAAAGAACAGCCAAGCTGTTGCTGTGGTTTATTATATAAAACCCTTAGTTTTGATACTGTGATTAAAATGTCAATTTCCTTAAACAGCCATTCTCCATCAGATATATCTGATTAAATTTGCATAGCTTAAGTATGAGAATTAAAATTACTTGAAATTGAGATAAACTGCTTGAAAGCATACACACACAGTTTGCACACATGCCTAACTCTTTAGAGTCATGACTATCTGACTAGCTGTGTTGTGTTCAATCTTTAAAAGGACCATCTTTCTCACTGGTGATATGAAAACATTGGTGTAATGAAGCAAGGGCATCTCACATGATGATGTGACTTGACTTTAATCAATATTTTGACAGGTGGCCAAAGGAAGCCTTCCTCTGAGGGCACAGCACCCAAATGGAAATGGTAGAAGACAGACAAGAAAGAACTGCATAGGATGAATCTGGCCAAACCCTGCTACGTACAAAATTCTGACTGGCTTCGGAGGAGTCAAGTTAGAAGGAAAAATCCTCCAAGCTCAGAAAATATCCCCGAATTTAAAATAACATTGTATCATCAAACAAGCTCTGAGCCATTAAGACACAAAAGTGTCTTACTGACAACTTTGTATTGATCACTAATGTGCTAAGTATAGGCAAACAAACAAACGTTGAAAAGAAGATAGCAATTTGCTCTTTTCAGTGGTTAAGACCACTTGAAAATTATTTTTCTTGTTATTAAATAAAATAAAATAAAATAAAATGTTTCCAGGGCAAAATGAAGTGCTGTTAGTGAAATGTGTATTTAGTGGCAGCAAAAACAGTGTTTTCCCCCTGGAACTCTAGAACTGGCATCCTAGATCCACTACAGCTCAGCAGAAATGTGTGATGTGGTAAAGCAGTAATTGAAAATAAATATTATACTTATTTGAAATTACAAACCACTTCACACTATTAATTACTCCAGCAAGCTGTGTATTTTTTACACTTGTAATCACTCATAGAGATAAGATTACTGCTAAAGCAGACTCAAAATAAGCGTACATGCCAACAGCTGTTTTTAAAAAAAAAAACAAAAAAAACCTGAAAAGAGTATTTTACCCAAACATCTTGAACATGTTGAGCTGTGTCCATGCTTGCTGAGAAACTCCTGTCCCTGCCAGCCCACTAATGCTGACCTGGAGCAGCCACTGACAAAACACAAATGACCAACCTGTGATCCCTCCTCAAAGTGGCTAACTTTTGCTAAATTATATATTTTTACTGCATTACAGCATTTCCTATGCCACAGAATGATCACCCAGGTTGGCTGGGAAGGGACCTCCCAAGAGGTCATCCAAGCCAAGCCCCTGCTCAGGGCAGGTTTCATTGGATCAGGTGGCTCAGGCACTTGATCACCAGGCAGCCTAGAGGAAACCCTAATCCCCTAGATTTCTCAGTTAACCAGAAATCATTTAACATGCAGAGAAAATTAGTAGAAATTAAAGAATATTGGAAAAGTTGTTATTTATTTTTAAAAATATGAGAAAAAATAAGTGTAAATGCAAGAATGAATTTGATAGCAATATTATTTAAAGACTGGCACATTTAGCAGGACAATTTGATACTGCATGATAAAAACAAGTCAATATAAAACAAAAGTTCCCCATGATTTATTAAAGATAGACACTTTTTTATTTTTTTTAATTGCATAAAGCAAAAAGACATCTCAGGAAATATTCTCACTGAACTTCAAAAGAGTTTCTTCCTTTAAGCATGACTAGAACAACATCTTCGGGTCTATTTAAGATGACACAAAAGCAGGCTTTTATAAACTTCAGTGTGCAACTTCTTATACATTTACACAACCTCAATCATATGAAATCTTTAAATCGAGATTACAGGTAATATGGCTAAAAGCAACTTCACAACCTTTGCAATCAGGGCCTGATTGACACTGAAAGTGTTCATGCACCTGAAAGTAAGTGCCCCAGAAGTTACTGGGATTTCTATGCTGAGTGATTTGGTTGTCTTTGGAAAACTTTTATAGTATTGCTTGTAAAAAGCATAGGTTTTGACACAGCAAAAGTTAAAAAATTAATGGATTAATTTCTGTGTCTCTGACCAGAGCCAGACTACAGTATCACAAAGATTTCAAGAGATTTCAAATCTACAAATTTATAAATAGGTTTTTGTTAATCCGTTTTTTCACCAGTTGCCCTTCCTAACAATTTGACAGATTCTCCAACTACTTGTTGTTGTTTTTTTTAATGTTACTTGATCACAAAGTGTCAATATTTATGTGCTAATCTCATTTGAAGTTCACATATCTCAGACTGCTTAGCTATTCTGTACATATTTCTCTATTTCAAAAGAAAAAAAATACTTCACTATGGTTATTATCACCACTTACTTTATGAGGGAAAAAAAAAAAAAAAAAGAGAAAGAAAGCCTAGTTTCAGATGAAAAGAAGAGCCCAGGAGCACTGAAAACAGTACCAAGTGCCAGATAAATCAAAATGAAATACTGAAAATTGGCAACATGGAGCAGGAAATTTCAGTCTTCACATAGGCTCTACTGAATGTAAATCAGAAGATGCAGACACAGGCAAACATGAAGACAAATTTATGGGAGTGCTACTATGGATCAATTTATTCTCTCAGTATATCTCCTAAGATAACACATCTTTGCTTTATTGTCCTACTGCAGGACATGGAGCTGCAGAGAGAACTCTGTCAATTCTGACCAGACTCATCGCACCGCAGCAGAGCAGCGCTGCGTACATACCCCTGAGCTGTCACACCAAGCACAGAGGGTGTCCTGTATGCTCCCCGAGGCCTCTGCAGAAAGAGCAGAGAATATGCTGCTGTTGCTTGGATTGTAGCAGGAGCACAGTGCAGCTTTTTCACCTCTGTAGCTCTGGGATCAAGTGAAGAGATTTGCAGAATATGTGAATCCCTTACCCTGTCAAAAGTTAAATGACATTAGCACTGTCTTTGATGTAATATTCAACTGATATTTCCATGTGTCTTTAGTGAGCAAAAGAATATAGCGGTTTGCTTCTAGCTTTCACCTTAAAATTTAAAAATACATTCATTCTGTTGTTTTTGTTTGTTTGTTTGTGTTTTTTCTCCCAAAACTAAATTAAGTAGCATCTTACATGGGAGGTCAAAAAGAATGTGACAGCTATTGTAGCGACACTGTATTAACCACATTGCTCACAAAGTGTATACAGAGAAGACCTTGGCAATGGTTGATTACAATAATTTATTTAATTATTTTACACATCCAGTGACCTAACTCACTGCTCATTATCTTAATTACAGGTATTTTTCTAAGTGAAAAGCAATTCTTCATCAGAGTAAATGGGAATTTTTTTTTTTTTTTAAATCAAAGTTAATCACATATGCTATTGTTGGCATGGGCAAAATTTACTGAAAATTCTGTTGTAATGCTTAGAAAATTATGTTATGAGAAAAAATACCAATGCTTGTATAAAATCTGTGCAGAAAAGTCTTTCTCTATACACTGAATGGGATTCTATGAAAAATGAGCTTCCTATCAGTTCTTTGATCAAAAAAAAGGCCAAAACATTGTGTTATAATTGTCTCATTATTATTAGACATTTTGACACTGATTGAAAAATTAGGTGCTTATCCTGGGCATTGCATCAATGGCCATCATAGTTATCCTCTCCTCAAAGCTCTATAGAAGCAATTCCTATCCTTATTTACATATCTACATTAGATATATTAATAACTAATAGCAATAGACTAATATTGCTGTGCAGACTAAAAGCAATGCCCAAGTTACTTTTTGGGCAAAAGCCTTGCAGGTTCATTTATACTCCTATAAATGATGTTTTAAGCCAAATGTAAGTTCGTTCAGCTTAGTACATCAGTTTGGTATCAAAGCTAACAAACTTTACTAAACGATGCCATGATCTTCTAAGATGTTGTAATATAAAATGATATGCCCTAAACTTGAAGTGCTAGTATCCTTTTATTATCTCCTTTTAATTGTAACACTGGCTATGGATGTCAAAAGAACATGAGAACAAAGGGAAAAAAAAAAATACAAAGAGCTCTCCTGACAACAGCAAATGTTTGAACACCAGAATTTTATAATCTTTTTTTAAAATTTGTTCTGTGCTTTAAGGACATCACATATTTAGAATTTCCCACTGAAATATGTTATGTTTACTCGCAATAAATACCCAATTTCAGAAACCGGAGCTTAAATAGATCAGATACCAAAGTTTGAAATCCTATCATATACTAACCCACAGATCATCTGACTTAAAAATTTTTGAAGAATCAAAGGCTGTTCTCCATTTTCTGAGTTGGGATTCTTGTGGGTGATGTGACTGTAGGTTCCCAGACACATTCACCTCCCTCCTTGTGCTTGGCTGGTCCTCACAGCTCAGTAGCATCTTTATGCAGATACGGCTGTAGCGTAGCCATGGGCACAGAGCAAACAGCAAGTAGAAGTTTCTCATTAGGGACATTACAATAAGTTTGTCAGGTTCATACTGCTCCAGAGTTATCATGGAGGAACAACTGGTGTTTATAATTTCATAAACAAGATGGGCTCTGTATTCTACATACAACTGCTTATCCTCCACAAGTTTATCCCTGCCCATGGCAGGAGTGTTTGAACTGTTTGATCATTAAGGTCCCCTCTGATCCAAACCACTCTGACTCTGCATTACCCAACTGTGACTTAGTTTCTTTGCCCATAAAATTATGTATTGCAGCATAGATCTCAGATAGCAACAGGTCTAACAGATCACCTGATAGATGACTAATATCAGAAAGCTGGGGCTCAAAGACTGAGGAAATAGTTGAGGATATGGCAATATTGAAGATTTTATAAGGAGTTCTGTACCTAAATTGTCTGTGGGCCTCTAGCCGAAATGCACACGAAGAAAGGTAGGATCTGGAAAAAGCAGAAGTCCACTGTCTCATATTTTCACTATAGCAACTACGTATCACACATATCCTGTCACATACACCTGTCAGTATAAGCATAATGCCTCCACTTCTGTCCCTAGGCTGAAACCCCAGCTGGAGTACATGAGGTTTGCACCCCAGACAGAAGAGGCTCCCCTCAGAGATTCCTGCTGTCTGCCTCCCTCAGCTCAGACCCACCACAAGCACTGAACCCCGGGCTTCTGCAAAGTTCCCAGCACCTCCTACTTCCAGAGCCAGTTAACAAACCCAGCACTAATTAATGACTTAATCCTGGTATTTATTTTAAAACTGTGCTTCAGTGAAAATCAAGATATGAAAAAGGATTTTATTTTGTTTTAAAGATACTATAGAGAAGTATTTTAAACAATTCTTGTGTCATAACACCCTACTTAGTGGGAAATCCAGCTCTAAGTATTAAAGTATACACAGGAGAAAAGCAAAATAGAAACACAGGGACAAAGACATCAATGTGTTAAGTCAGCTTTGTGCAATTCACTGCTCTTGTTCAGGAACGATCACTTCAATTAGAACGAGGTAGGGCTGATATGAAGGAGAGGCTTATCTTCACAGAATAGCTGCTCTCAGCACTGCAGGCCAAGGGTTTGCCCCTTGAGCATGAGTAGTGTTATTTGAAAGACAAGTTTTATTGAGCGAATCTAATCCAAAGGGGATGTACAAAGTTATATTTCAAAATCAGGTGCAAACCAGTAATCTACTTTTAACCCATTATTCACAGTTGCAGTGTTCCATAGCAACATACCCTGCTTGACTTGCTTTTGCATTGTGAAAGTGACAGGGTCGCAGCATTTTCTGTAAATTACATGAAAATTATTAATTATTCCTCAACATTTCCCTCGAGATTGGTGATTTTTAGGTGCTAACTAATAAATGAATTATTCTTGTAAGCTGAAAGATCTCAACTGTTCATTCTAAATTGGAAAGTTCAGCTTTCCCAATGAAACACAAGAAAGCCCTGTGAAAGAGCAGTCATATGTATATCAGACAGATGCATGTTTAAAAAGATAATTAAATTGTACAATGAAGTTGTTCCAGCTATCCACATTTCCTCCGAATATTTGTCTATGTAGACTGACTGCAGTAGTATTTAAGCTATTACTGACTTACATATTCTCACATGGGGTACATACAATGCAGTTTTAGGTTAGAGGGAGTTTTTATCCTGGTTCTTAAGTTTCAACAATCCTGTTTAAAATTGCACTCACACAAATTCACATACCATGTTTAAGCTTAGCAGCACATGCATGTGACAGCAGCAGGAAAAGCACCCTCTACTGCCATGAAGAGGACTAATGACTTGGCTGCAAAAGTGATTTGCAGGGAGCAGCATTCAACAGAGTAGCAGTACGCTCTTATCTCCTACTCCTCTGGTAACACCTGAAGGGAACTGACATATCAACTGGACACAGACCACAGCTGAAGCACCATGCTCCCTGCCTCCGTTATCAATTCATCACTCAAACAACCTACACTATTCAACACTCAAAACAACCTACATAAAGAAACAGAAGGTTCTGCTTAGTACCCTGCATGTATAACATGTTTGCTATGTACCAGTGCAATACAGGTTTGAGAGATAAGAAAGAACTAAGGGAAAGATGCCATACATGTGGCATGTATTTCCTTCCACTGTAAAGGCCACTCATCCAATTTGGTTCACACTGAAGTATGCTGAAATCATCATCATTAAAAGTAATCAGCAAAACACATAGTAAGATGTATGTTACGATGATAACAACAAGCAGACACATTTAATGGATTATAATGGAAGAGTTAATTCCTCAGTGAACGTTATTTGATATACAGAAAATGCATTTTGAAAGTACCAACACAATGTAGAATACCTGCAGCAGATATGAGCGCGGCTTCTACTCTGCAAATTATCCTTTAGATTCTTTTGATATCTTTTTTTTTTTTTTTTCCACACGCTGACAGAAGATAATGAAATAATGGCACAAAAACTTGAGGAACTCACCTCCATAATATAGTTCAACAAAATAGTAATCACAACTAAAAATCTTTAGCCGTTACAGTTACACCCAACTGCAAAACAGCGAAGTGCAGCAGCATAACATCTGCAATTACACCAAAGAAAACATATATTGATTCCACTTTCTTTGATGCATCATACCATCATAGAGCCATGAAGAGAAGAAAGAGACACATGCATCTTCAAAACATACTTAAAATATTAACTGTAAAGCACAGCATATTTGGCAACTCCTTCCCTGCTATTTCCACTCAAGTGTAAAACAACATCTCTGTGAATTCTGATGTGCCACAGTCTTTCTACCTCAGGCAATGATCTTATATCTCATTAGCTAAGTAGGTCTGAGCGGGATCAGAACTGAAAATGTGCAAAGAGGTCAAGATTCAAACCTGGAGGGTATCCGTACGTGAGAAGAATTCAAACCCACGAATGTAACATTCATCTGAACGTTTCTAATCCCCTCATTAGATAAAAGGACCTGCACTCTCTTTCATACACCAGAATAAGCACCACGCTGAGACTGTTCCCCCAAGATCTCCTGGAAATCAATTGTTCTGGTTTTCATTTTGTGGTCTATTTAACATGATTTTATATGATACATACAGACATTGATTTTGTATACCACTTGCTCACTTGAAAGCATTATTGCCCTTTTTCTCCAATGCCATGTGACAAAATCAACTAAATGATGCAAAGGCAAACGTGTAAATCAGCCAGCTGGAGATTCTCTCCAAATACCACAAATCAGGCGCGACTTCCTCTCTGCTGCTTCCAGCTGTTTTCCATACCAGCTTTGGTCATGACTTTGACCAGCATGGCTGTTCCTTTCCCTCACCTATACTTATTGCGGTCACGTTTGTTTTAAGTACTTATGTTTTAAATACTTATAGTTTTAAACACTTACACTGTCAGAACAGATACTTTATGTTTTAAGTATCAGTAAGTCATTACAATGCTTTCTGAACCCACCTAGGAAGCCTTCATTGTTAGAAGTCCGCACTAATCATTCAGAAAGAACCTTATCTGGGTATTTTAACTTTTTTGTTTTTGTTTTTCAACCTACCTAGACCTGCAGATCAAAATTTTGTAACTTTATATCAAGCTATTCAACACATTAGTTAGTTACTTGTAAAAAAAAAAAAAAAAAAAAAAAAAGTAAAAAAAAAAGTATTTCATTATATGATATACAATCTTCTTCTCAAGTATTTAGAATATATATATATATACTGTAGGTTTACTTCCACAGTTCTTTACCAAACCATTATTAGACGTATGCCATTTTTAGAATTTCACTAAACTGTTTATAAAGACAACTGCAATAATTCAGTTGTTTTTTTTTCCTGACAATTTGATATCATTTAGCAATTGCCCTCATGCCCTCAATTCCTAATGTAAGGTGCTCCCAGCTTTTCCATTTTTATCTATTTGTTGTTCATCATTATTCTCCTGTTGATTAACTTCCTTTTTTTTAATCATATTTCTTTAATCCAAAGTAGTTCTCTCATGATTAATGTGTTGTATTCTTTGTCATCTAATGAATCAAGCTTGCACAGTTCCCAATTATCATTGGTATTATGTCTCAGCATTACCTCCCACTCCATTTACTCGTAACTGCTTTCAATTTCACATATATATATATATATATTTATATATTAAACTGGCAAGTTTGTCATGTTTACTCTAACATTGACTACACTGTGTTTTTACATAGCAAACAAAATTATCATAAACACTTTTAGTTCAGTTATCAATTACTTAGATTAACGGTAGCACAACAGAATGAAGGGCTCCTGCATAATCTACAGTAGTTATAGTATATTTTGAATGAAATACTTTTTAAAGAATTTATGGGATGTGTTACCTGTGACAACATGAGGGTCCTTTCATTGTTCCCAAAAGGGATAAATGCAGAGGAAACGTGAAGAAACATGAAGAAACGTGCCAGATTTACCCTAGTCACCTTCCAAAGCAGGATGTGGGGGAGAGGAACCCCCGTGGTCTGTGAGGAACAGCACCTCACAGGCAAGGCAGGCTGAGGAAACCAGGATCCATGGGCATCAACTGCTGTGCTGAACTAGAAACATCCATCTATGTTTTGAGAGCTGAGATATAATCATAGCGAAGTTCTTCTTTGGACCCTCCCCACTGCCCAAGAAATTCTATTCTTATAATAGAATTATCTCAGCCCTCTTTTTCTCTCAATGTTGAACAAATATAGAAAAAAAGAAAAAAAGAAAAAAAACACAATTAGGAAATTTTTACTAGATGTAGCGTACACATGCTTTATACTCTCATGAAGGCACAGGTATGCTCATATATTCCAGGGGACCTTTTTAAATTTGCAACGAGGAAAAACATAGTACTACTAAAGTAACTTTTCCTGAAGGTTTAACTTCTGCTCTATATACCCCAGCTGTTAAATCCTGTTTTGCACAAGGTTAAAATATAAGTGTATTTTCTGTCAGCAGAGGCTGCACTTCAGTAATGAAGAAAGCAAAGTGTGTGTGCATGCATGTATATTAGCAATCACTTACTCAATTTTACAAGCATTTTAAGCTGAAAGGGACAGCTTATGCCGTAACACCTAAACCATTTACACACACTTAGGAGGATAAATATTCTTCATAGAAGCCAAGGCTTCTAAACATCTAAATCATTACTGAAAATAAAATTACGTACCCTTGAAAAATGTTACTACATATATAGCAATAATAGTGTTTCCCAAAGCTGGTAAAATAAGGACTTAATTATGCAAATACTCATAGATCAGTAACTCGCATGTAAGTAATCTCTCTGCATAATAATACACATACATAATAGACATCGATAATATACGAATATAATTGAATGCTTGTAATTATTCTCAGGATCAAAGCCCTTATTAAAAATTCAAATTAAAGTTTTATAATTTTAATAGTCATGATGGACTTACACATGATTATAATGAAATGAAGTCCTCTAATAAGTGGTATGTTTTGCATATACAATAAGATAATCTTAAAAATAATCAGTGTGGGGCTGACAATTACTAAAAACAAAGAGGTGAAACAGCATAGAAAATACTAACATTTGCTAGATAAATAGGAAAAATAACAAGACTCTGGAAACAGTATTCCTTAGGAGATGTGGTGAGCCATCCAAATTACCTAACTGGTAGGAAACCTGAACCAATGTTTGGCTCTCTCTGGGCTAATGACCTGAAACTAATCTCTGGGTAATGACCGACACCAAGGGAATGCAGTAAGAAAGAACATCAAGTTTGCTACCTCCAACCTGTGCTATGAAGCTGCAAAGCTGAGCTCTTCCCAGGAGAGCAGAAACATGAGCTACAGGAGACAGCTGTTCATCAGTGGTAGCCATACAAGGACCTTCAGTGACTTGGGTTTTGAAAGCATACTGAGAAAAGATAAACACCAGCTCTGTATTTCCTATGAACACATTGCACACTGGTGATGAAACAGCCACATCTTTTTCCAGGTCTTCTAAAACTGAGGAGTGATAGGAGATACAGCAGCTGGAATAGAAAGCTGTAATTTTGTACCGGGTGATCAACCAGTGATGGATTATTTGGAAAGAAAATTTCACAAAAGGTCAACAGCATTTTTTTGTATTTCATAAGTGCTTCTGATTTTTTAAAGCACTTCTATAAAAGTGGCTAGCATCTCCCATTTATTACCTAGCAAAAGTGGAATATAAAAATACAACTAGCTTGGGTGAAATTCAAACCCTACCCTTACAATAACTTTGAAGAGCAATAAGATTAATTTCTGTAGGAAAAAAAAACGCTCTATTTGTACTGCGTTAGAAATAAATTATGAACTCAAATCACCATTTTCAAGAAAAAAGTAAAAATATCAATTAGAGTACAGACAGTTTAAACTGAATTATACTCATTCAATTAGGGAAGATTTATGAAGTATGTGAGTTTACAGATCTCAAACAACAATCGGCAAGACTTTGAACTTACAACTACTAATGAAGAAACAATTTCTCTAATTATCTGCTTTACTAACAGCTGAAGATGTGGTTTATACATTACCAAATGCTAGGCTGGTGTTACAACCCTGAGCCCTAACTGTCAAGTATGTAATGTATGCATGGCTGGGAAGTGTTTCCAGCTTGAAGCTGCCTGCTACATTAAAGACTCATCCAGTACCAAAAGTTTCAGCCACAACACTTGAAGTCCCTTACTCAGATGCTTTAAAGGAAAAACAAAAATAAACAAAAAACACGACAAGAAAAACCACCTCTCAGAACATCTTAGCACCCACAAAATCAGAAACAGAAAATCAGAGTTACACTACACAGTGCAGCAGGCTGGCCCCCCAGCTCCTCCAGCCTGCCTGGCTACTGTGCACCCTCTCCTGCAGAAGGAAATCCAGCAGTGCTGTAAGGAGGACTTCCTCTGGCTAGACCGCCATTTGCTAGCTAAGAAGAAATGTTTGTTCATCATCCTTGCAGCATTGCTTTTTTTTTCCCCCCCTCCCAGTTTTGTGCTATACACTTAACACAAAAGATTTCACAACAGTTTTTGCTTCAATACACCAGACCAGCATTAAGATTGCTGATCAAATGAAGCTCTCTGGCAGCAGGGATGGGCTACTTAACAATATTTCCAATGTAGAAGATTGAGACTAACAAATATTATTGAATGATCAGTTATAGAAATTTTGCAAGAGAAACCGCACAGATCCTGAATTCGTTGTCCTTAACACCCCAAGGCCAAACTACATCAACAGCAGTTGAGCTGTGGTACCACCCTCACACCACCCTCTGCTTGGTCAGCAGCTTAACCTCCATCTCCCATTTACTCTTCTGTGGCACTGGCTCCTTGGTGGCAGGCCTCTGAGATAGCCACAGTGCTATTAAATTTAAAGAGCTTCTGAAAAGCCCCAGATACACATGCCTCTGCTGTTGAGGATAATACACTTCACAGACTCTTACTTTGTTTTAACCTTGACAGCAACAATGCCCAGCTTGTACTTAAAGCCAAATATTCCTGATCACTAATAACAGTAGATTAGTTATTGGCCTGCTTTAAAAATAATAAAAATACTTGTAGCATTACCAGAATCTTAAAAGGTGTCTTCCATCAGCAGATCCACTGATGGTGAAATGGCAATGTAAGCGTTGTTCAATGTTCAGATCACAGTAACGATCTGAGCTTGCAGGTCCTGCAGCCAGCACTGGGCACGTCAGCAGGTGTTCTAAATCCCTGAGGCTTCCCCCAGGCTGGATGGCTCCAAAGGCAGGGATCAACAAGAGCTGCGTGCTGAGCTTTCACATGAGAGACCGAGGACAGTTTTCTAATCCAATACTGTAAGAAGTTGGAGGAACACAGAGAAGTAACTACTCTGGCAAATACTAGCAAAGACAGGGGAAACCTACGCTTAGATTAATTTTTCAGGTTTAGTGAGGATTAATATTTGCTTTGGTGGAAAACAAAAGGGTTAAAGACACTTAGAGCTATCATTTGTCTGTAAAAAGTTTTCTTTAAGAAGATTACATTTTGTAATTTATTTTAAAATTTTAAGCATGTATTAGAATGTAAATAAACTAAACTAGATCCAGTAAAATTGTTGCTAAACAAGAAGATACACATTCAGATCTAATCAGTGTATGTTTACTACCTGTCTCATGCTGTATTTGAAAGAGCATTCACCATCACTACTAAGAAACAAATGAAAGTACAAACAAAACAATCATAAAACCTGCAAATATATCTGCAAATCCCAAAACTATTTCTTCAACTTGTCAGGTGTGTCATTGCTAACTGTATCTTACAGCAGCATCATATCAAATCTTAGGAAGAGAAATGTTTCATGCAACAGTAGCAGCCTAGAAGCTTTTGTTTGATTAGAGAATAAAGATCTGGATCATTTTTACTTAAAGCTAAATTTTAAAAGTGTAAAATTGAATATTTTTGTAGTGCAAAATGGAATATTTTGCAGTCTCCTGTAATAGTTCTCCCATGCATTCATTTCTTGAATTTATAAAATTGCTGCCTAGATCATTTTCTCTGAAGCTTTCTCTTAAATGCTATGCACTCAGCACACACATTTAGGAGCTTCACAACTTTCTTACTAAAACCTTTTGTCCATAATCCTGCCTACTGCACAGAAACAGCTACACAGGTAGTTCCTGCTGGCAGTGGCGGCTGGAAGAGGACAAAAATTCTCCCAAATGTGTTTTTTTGTTTGTTTTGTTTTTTAACCTTGAAAAAGCAAATGAATGCATATATGAGCAAATAAATGCTTAAATACTGGTTTCTAAATCAATGGTGAAAATGTTGCAATTGAAATATGGGTTTATATTTTTATTCTGTGTCACTGGATGTTAGAGGGAAGAACTGTCCCCCCAGGCAATATTCAACAGATATGACAGTCAAAGTTAAGGACTATAGTGGTTAAATTAGATGGGACACACAGCACTTGGAAACACTATTAACAGCTATGGAAATCCTTGCAGATTCCAACCGAGGGCTGTGGCTTTCTCACAAAAAGTCCAGCATAAATTAACAGTTACATAGGTTTTTTCACTCCCATTTAAAAGTCTTTAAAAATAAAGCCATTTTGTACAGTGTTTGGTGTCTCTGTGATGACATTTAAAATGCACTTAGGGATTCCCAGCTACTAGCAGAGTTCAAAGCAGCTATTGGTTTTACATTTAAATAGTATCAAAATGTGGAACAAATTAAGAAAAGAAAATACAAAAATTAATTTAACTACAGTTTTGTTTTGCACGTAGGGAGGGCAGGAAACCTGAGGAAAAGGGTTTTAGATATCTTCAGACTCTATTTATTATCTGGGTATTCATGACCATGTGTTCTCTCCTCTCAGGCACACCGTGAGCAATTTCCTTCACATTGTGCAGTCACGAAGGGAACAACTGAAGAAGAATTTGAGGATTAATCAGTGTGTTAATTGAGGTTACCTAGATCCTGATAGATGGGGACAACATACTAAGCAAGTTACTATGGCAGCTGAACTCATCTGTTAAAACCAAAATTAATGGATAAACAAAATTAAGTTCACTTTCTCATTGATTTTTATCCAGCAGCACTGGACTACAAAAGAGCTATCAGGCGAAGCTATCCATTAGCTGTCAACTAAGAATGCCTTAAGAAGCAATTGCTAATCCTCCACTGATGTCTCACTAAATCCTAATCTCTACAAATTGCTCTTAGAAGAAGCATTAAACTAGACATCAAACCAGGCCTTTAATGCTTCCTAAAGTTATTCAACCTGTAAACCATTAGAGATCATACAAAGTGCTAAAACTTTTAAATCCAGTAAAAAAACGTAATTCAGATAATGTCAACTGCACGTCTACAATTTCCTGTGTTTTGTGTGCTGTGGAAAAATAAATAAATAAACAAACAGAAAAATGGACCATTCTAATACAAAAACCTTATGATTTATAAAATTTAAGAGACAACTTATGTTTCAATTTTACTTTGCAATATAATCTCACTTTATAAAAGTGTATAAAAAACAATGGAGAGGGATTTATTAAAATTTCAGTGCTCACATGATTTCAGATAAGCAGCATAACGAAAAGACGTTAGTTTTCTCACCTTGTCAAAATCTTGGTTGTCTCACCTAGAATTATATGAGATGTGACTACTAAAATGGGTTTGGCTAAACCAGTTGGTATAAACGAATAAGATTCTAAGACTAAGCTAGCATTTTAGGAAAGGAGAAAACTCTGGTGGAGATTGGGGAAAACAAACAAACAAAAACTAATTTCATTAAGTGTAAGAACATGATTATCTCCCTCATATTTTTTAATGGAAACAACTCTTTTTGTTTCCCAGTGCCATAGAAACGGCGTCATAATAGACAAGAAAAAGTTTCTAAATTTTTCTGTAGTGAAAGTAAAAGTCTATTTCTTCCAAAATGGTGTTATTAATAATTCAATTACCTGGTCAGGTGGAAAATAAAGCCACTACAAATTTATTGATCAAAATCAAACTCAGTATCATGTCTAGGGAGTAAAGGCAAGCTAGTGTTATTTCCTAGGTTCTTTTCTTAGCATACTGAAATATTTACTTAAATCCCAATTTCTGTTATAAAAAGCAAGAATATTTCAGAAGATGTGGAAAGCATCAAAAAGATGCTAAGTGATAACAAGAAATGTTCTGGGAAATTTTAATGGTTCCTTGGGAAGCAGAAAATAATCAAGAAACCCAGACAATTTATTTTTAAGTGGAATATTGGTTCCTTTTAAAATTACAGAACAAATGTTTTTGAAGACATCTGTCATTTAGAATGCATGTCCCTTTCATCCAGATTTAATACTATGTTGGAATTTAATGGCACTAGATAATGGTTTAAAGGTCATTAAGTGGATAACCACTAGAATCTGTTTTTCTACTGGAGAAATTAGAGACAAGTCCACAAACACACATCTCCAAAGTACAACCAAGAGACGTTACATATAGTGTTGAGGAGAGGATAGGATGGATGACTTAGCCTGCTATCTCAGTGATGTATGTGGTCCTCAGATGACAAATTCAGCAGCTGTAAACCCAATACATTATAACAGAAAGGAAGTGACAAGTGGCAAACCATGGGAAGCCACATCAAGGCACCTGGGCATCCTCTCCAATGAGGATGTTGTCTTCTGAATGAAGGAACCAACAAGAAACCAATCTTTCATCAAAGAGTTAGACTGCTCTGACTACTGTTTGTTCAATAAATCATTCACATGACTGGAATTACAGCTCTCAGATGGTCAGGCAGAGAGATGCAAAAAAGCTCTAAAAGTATCCCCAGCCAAAAGCGAACTGGCAAACAACACAAAGGATGAGGGCTTGCTTATTGGAAGGGCAGAGTGCATGAATTCATGTACTTGAGCACTAAGAACTGCTTAGGAAAATTCCACACTCATGCGGTATGCTCATACCAAGAATGCAATCTGAGGAATCACAAGATAGAATCTGCAAGGTATAGATCTGTATTGCCTTAGGAAAGCATTCATTTCAGAGGGTAATTCTCAAATATTTTATAATTGTACGTAAAACAGGTTCTCAACATATAAAGATAATACCAAAAAAAAATAGTTTTAAAGCAATGAGCACACAAACTCTGTCAGACAGGAAACTGAACATTCTTGAAGATGGAAATACTCTTCAAACTTTTCCTTATGCAATAAGGTGAGGAAAGGCTCAGAGAAGAGTGGATGACTTGATAGCCTCCCATCTGATAGATGCAAGCAACTACAGAAAAATCTACTGTGGCCGCTTGAAGTTCTCAGAATATAGTAAACAGTGAAAAACATGAATATATTATGATAGTCTATTATTTTATTTCCAGTAGCAAATCCTCAGCACCTTAAACAGCTGCTTCTTGGAACAGAAAGAAAAGAACATCAGGCAAGCAGTTTTGACTCTGTTCTCACAGAAGAAGAAGAAAAAAAAAAAAAAACAGAACTGATTCAAAACATGAGGAAAATATGATGCAGCCCTGTTGTGACAGAAAAGGAGGATGACAAGAAAGTCAACAACCATTACAAATGATAGGTGAAATGTGTCAAAAGACTCGGAGTCTTGAAAAAAGGAAAAAGAAAGAAGAAATAAATGGAAAGAGAAAAGTCTGAGAACATAAAATATAAGAATTTCAAATGATGTTGCAAGCTAATCCATGAAAGTCTGAAATTCTCCCCTCTCCCTGAGGGGGGAAGAACATAACAGGGGAAAACAGGAAGCCAAACGACAACACATCGTTTCAAAAATGAACTCTAGCCCAAGCAAATTATTCAGGAAACCAGGAGAAATTTAAAAGCTATTAGCTAAAGGCAATAAATAAGGCATTTAAGTGTATTTCACAGGAAGCCTATGAAAGAATCAGATGTTCCACTAAAAGATCAGGCATCAATTATGGATACTGCAGATAAAATAAATGACTTCTGTGCATTGATCTTTACCACAGAACATGACAGAGAAACATCTCCTGCCGATGTTATATTTCTAGTAGGAATCACTTAAGGAGAAAACAAAGCACTTGCATAAAAGAAGCATCAGGAAAAGGTTCTAAAAGATTATGTTTTAAAGTTCATTGTGAATTGCCAACAAATAAAGCAATCTATTAAACAAACAAAACAACAAAAACTGCACTGATATCCATCACACAAACAGATTAAGTATCAAACTGTATCTGCCACTCTTACAAAAAAAAAAAAAAAAAAAAAGTGAGCTGAGATATTCTGACAAAAGCATGTTTTAAAGTCAGAAAATGACATTTCACTGAGAGTGAAACTTCACTGGAACAAATAATTACTCCAAATATTTATCTCTCCAAAGTCTTTCAGAAGATTTCTGTAGACTAGGAAAGGCCTGTATCATTTTCAAAATTAAACAAGCTTTGAATACAGAAGGGTAATTCTCTGCTTGACTGTAAGCAAGTATCAAATTTATGTTTTGCATTTGCCTGCACCAGCACTTTCGACTACTGCAGCAAGCAGCAGAGAAATTGAAACTGGGTGGAAACAGATGGTACAAGGCAAGAAACAAGCAAGACAATGCCATCATTAGATTTTCATAGCAAGATACTGAAGTTAGAATTCTCTTTTTGTTAGGTGGAATTTTGAAGGGCATGGTGGTCCTACAAGATGTATACCAGTGTTTTGGAAGAAATAACGCTAAAAGTACAATAAGAAGGTTGTTAGCACCACCATAGTGAATAAGATCTTTTGGGGCACAATTTTCTGCTCATTTTGACTCATGGTAGCTTCTCAGTGAGGTTTGAGGTTCTTGGATAGCATGCCCAGGTGATGATACTGACAATGAAATGTGCATTCAACTCAGAATACAGTGGTATCACGGATGAAAAGATAGATTGAGTTGGCAAGGAATGTTTCTGTAGGGGAAATATCAGCCAAAACGGCCCATGATATATGGAACTCCTCCTCCTCTAGCTCATACTACTTCTTTCTCTTTGATAGTGCCACCCATCTGAGGAGAATCCCTGGGAGAAATAGTACAGGATCCTGTAGGGAGCATGACAGGAATTGATCCCAAAGCTGACTCTGGGCACAGCACAGCATCCTGCCGCAATTTCCTCCTTAGCTCTTCAATAATTCAACTATAGGCAGAGTTTCATCATAATAAATTAGGCCTATGAAAATGGATGTGAAATCTTGATGCATACGTTTCCACTGGCTTTTCTCATCTCCTGAGCTTCTAATTCTTTCTCATTCACTCTGAGCACAAGACTTCTGCTCCTACCTCTGCTGTTCAACACTGTCTCTCTGGATATTTCTGGAAAATCTTTACTAAGCGGCAACAATACAAGAATCAGCACAGAACACTGGAAACAGCATTTGCCATTTTCTTACATCAGTGGCATAGCGCGTATCAAAAACTGAATGAGGAAAGACAGCTTCTGGTAGGCTTATTGTGTACCTATCTTCCAACTAAAACACCACTTGGGAACAACTATTACCTGTCCCTATTTAGAAGATTCTGCAAAACCCATCAGTGAAACTTCTGCATAGCAATTAGACTATGATTTGATAAATAAATATATCAGAATCTATTAGACTCCATGCCTATTAGAAGATCAGGCCCAAAACAAGCAAACAAAAAATTGCAGCATCAAATCTCCCTTAGATCGTATCTTGATTTCATGTTAAGACTCCAAATATACAGTGTGATTTTAGGTATGTTTACAAAATCATCTAAAATCACACTTTCTGTGACGCATTTCACAGTGGCTATGTTACACAATCAATTGCTTGTCTCCAAGGGAAGTCGGTCATTTGGTAAAGTTGCATTTGGTTTGCAGAGAAAGACTTCGGAGAACTGTTTTTTGTTGTTGTTTATGTTTGTCTTTTTTTTTTTTTTTAATCTTAACTGTTTAATAATGAGTCTGAGGCCTCTATCTTTTCTAACATAAACTCTTGTTAAGCAATGACCTTGAAATCTTTTCATGTAGCTGTTCGAACATGAAGCTGGAAAACTGTACAACTTGACTTTCTGAAGAACAGACACTTTTCTAGATGGAGACTTCTGAAGATAAATTCTAACCACAAAAACAACTGCATCAAGTTCACAAAGAAATGCTAGACACAAGCAGAACTGCCTAAGATACCAAGAGCCTACCTACATGAGCCATTTGTTTCCTACTAGAGTAAACGTTAGGTCAAAACCGCCATTGATTCTGGAGCAAGGAGATCCTTGATTCTCCAGGATTAGTGCAGTGGTTGCTTAAATTTTTAAACGCTGTCTTAGCTTACAAAATGGCCAAATATTACCTTACTTCAACAATTTATCTCACAAACTTTATTTTTCTGCATAGTCTTTCCTTTTAAGAGCAGAATTGCCATCCCTTACAAAAGACAACCATCATTAACACAGCTGTACTTGCAAACCCCCAAGAAAACCTGGAAGCAATGCAACCACTTCAAATAGATGTCCACAAAAAAAATAAAAATAAAAATCAGTTTCTTCTAATGCTTATCTGCCTATTAGCTGAGCACCCTGACACATTATCACAACTGAAATAAGTGGACAGGGATGGACATACCACTAAGAAAATTTTTATGTTATTTTTAAAGCAAAATGTCTGAAACTCTTCCTTAGTGTTTTGATGTTCATGCAACGAGATTATGATGTAAATGTTACAAATCAAGATTGACAGAAGCATTGATTCACGCAGAACACAAAAACCTTGCCAAAAACCCTTCCATACAGATACCAGCTCAGTGTTCAGAAAAATGGACATCCAAGTCTGGCACAGCTGTGCCAGACTGACAGCATCTGAATGTGCCCCGTATCCAGCCACATGCAGAGCTGCCACTGACTTCAGTCATTACAAATAAAGATTTGTATGGCTTTGAGCCATTATTATCAAAATTAACCTAGCTTTTGTACAACTTCAGCACAGGCAGGATCAGACCTCATAGAAGCTGGGGAAAATACCTCCCACTGTAGGTGACGCACACCGTTTACTCTGGTCATAAATAGGACACTGAGCCCAAGCTAGTTGTTAACAGGACAGAACCATTCATTTATTACTCCTCCTTGTTCTCAATTCATTTCATTATCGTATTTGCAACCAGAATACTCCCAGCTCTCCATTCCAAACAGCAGATTATGCCACTTAATGGCAATTAAATGTCCTAAAGGCATTAAAAAGGCTATTACCAAAACATATTTTCAAGCGCTGCCATAAATCATTTCACATAGGCTTTGAAATTCATAGTGAATGAGCCGTCAATGGGAACAACTGTGCTGGGGTCATATGTCGAGGTGCTAATGCAATATTACTCTTCAGTAATAAGCAATGATACTAAGACTTTCTCTGAACTACTAAAACAATTGGAAAACAACAATTTTAAGATAACAAGCAGTCTCTTACACACCTTTAACATCTTTTACTGATATGGACATCAATTTTAAACCCCCAAACTAACAGTAGGATAAATAAACAAATAGGAAATCACTTATCAAGTTTTACGCTTATTTAATTACACTTTAAAGATAAGCATATCAATGGAAGTTATGAAACATTTTCTATTAATTAAAATTAAACACATCTACAACTTTGCTTACGTTAGACTCATGCCATTAGAAGAAGGTTGAAAATGGGAAAGGTGAAATCATTTTTACCACATTACCAAATAGACACCAAAAAAAGAATCTGCCAACTTTCTTCTATTAGTTGATCTACTTGAGTACCTCTCCTATAAACACAATCTCACTCCCCACCCTGTATCACAGATCTCCTGTAATAAATACATTTATTATTGTTACAACAGATCTTTTTTTTTTCCTCAGAGATCAACATAGCTACCTTTAATAAAAGTCAGTTATAAGCAAACACAGAAGAGACTAGGGTAAGCAAGTCACTCCTTTGTAACTGTTTATTTTAAATGTTAGCTAGTGCCCACTTATTCTCACTTATCTCATTGGGTTTGGATTTGGCTGAGGATCCCACCTACTCAGAGAGCACTTTGCCTCTATGTATAGAAGACTACACCATACTGAATGTGTTTCTTCCTTTTGATGTGAGATATGGCAACAATAACACTTCGGTTCTAAAATATAGCAAGGCAGCAATATAAAACATAGTAGTTACTAAAATTCCTGGTGACAACTGACTATAAAGTTAAGCTAAAAAGATTTAAATGGGTTGTCATAATGGCAGCTGTTGGCCTAATGAGTGCCCCAAATTCAAACCTGACTCATCTCACTGCAGGACAAAAAGGAAAGAATTCTTAACTAGAATAACTGGCTTGTTAGGTTGTCCTGAGCACAACCCTGTCCTGCTTTAAGATAAACCCTTGCTATTCAGACCCATATCTTGGCTATATTTGGAGACACACTTCCAAATCACCTAAAAAATAAAAGCTTCCATCCCTTCCCTTGCAATACCAAAGTCTGACAGATTTCACTATTAGACAATTACTGAAAATGATCACACATAATCAATGGCACAATTGATGATATCCAAATATATTCCAAAAAATAAATTAAATGCATTTCCTTATATTTTTTCAAGCATTCATTATAACACACCTCTCACTTTTTACCTTCTTCATCGTATCTTTATTTCACAAATAAGAAAACCTGAACTTGAGGAAAAGAAGTGATTGCTCCAGGTCTGCTAACTTCCAGTAACCAATTATTATCTGTTACCATCACTGAGGCTTGAAAAACTTTTAGGGATGACTTGTAGACTAATAAGCAAGCTGAAATTGTGAAAATGAAGTAATTCTGTAGTGGTTGTCTATTATAATGGCACTGTGCCATTGAAGTCTGATTTTCTGGTAGAAGCAGGAAAACTTTCTTCAAAGTCAAGGTAATTTCGGTTGTAACAACAAAGGACAGAGCTTCAAAGACAATAGTGCAGCACAATTTATTCAAGCTTTAGCACTGTCTTTATACAAAGTACCTCCATCTATGCACTATGCTATATGCTTTCTCAATACCCAGTGGGAAAAGTTACTTTGTTCTGTAATGTAGGAAATTA
Source organism: Anas acuta (assembly GCF_963932015.1). NCBI lineage: Eukaryota > Metazoa > Chordata > Aves > Anseriformes > Anatidae > Anas > Anas acuta. The sequence continues at coordinate 11,590,531 of NC_088985.1, forward strand.
TTATACAAGCAGCGAACAAAGACATGAAACAAAGCTGAATCTCAGGAATTATGTGGCAGGTATTTGTTTGTTTGTTTGTTTTTGTTTTGTTTTGTTTTTAACATCAATTTATCTTCTCTAACTACTACCAAAATTCCAGATCACATGTATTTAATCTAATATCCTGCTATTTTCTTTATTTATCCCTTTGATTATCCCCAACTTTGTTTATGCAGAACAGGACTCAACGTCGAAGTTTTTAATTACCTCTTTGCCAATGTGGAGATTGACCAAAAACTTGTGCTAATGAGATCTTCATTATGTTCTGGACTCTACATTCTTTAAGCAGCTTTGGTTCTTGGTTTGAATGTAAAGCATTCAGTCCAGTACCTGCCTGTGGTCTAGCCTGCCTCTTCCTATGATTCTTAAAAAACTGCCAGAACAGCCCACAGATCCCACTGAATACTCAGTTACATGAGAGACCGTATCCACAAATCCCAATTCATACTCTGCATTTTCATCTCCTATGCAGTCTTCAGAGCCACAGCCAGTGACACAAAAAGTTGTGGAATGTATTTCTGCAGAATTAGATCACATTTAGAACAGCCTTCTTACAGCTTTCCTCTCTCTTTAAAATCTGTGTCCCAGCTAGTTATTTAGTTTTGCATGACAGTTACTATATTTCACTATACAAAATATACTATATTTAAGTAGTATCTACTAAGGAGAAAGGCCAAGAGTGTACGTTGTCATGTAGATTGAATCAATAAACAGGATTACAAACTTGAGAAAACATTATTAGAGTATTAGAATGTTATTATGGGATGGTTGAAAAATAATCTCTAATCAAATAATTCAAATGTAATGTATTTAATTAAAAAAAGCTCCCTAGTACACCCACACTGCTTTTAAAATGACAAAATTCTCACAGTATGCAAAACTAAAACATTTCAGAAGATTGATTATTCTTTTCATCACCTCAGATACTTCATCCTCACTGCAGGACTACCCACAATAACCTCTTCACCATAAGGACTTTTAGCTTGGGCCTGTCCAACACACTTCATATTCTGCAGGTACGTCACTCCCCAGCCAGGATCATTGTTAAAATAACTAAAATACATTTATTCCTGATGATCAAAATTGAATACATAACTGCCCGTGCTGCCAAAATATGCACTGTAAGCAAACAAGGAGTGAGGAGCCTTTACTCAGCAGCTCCTCAAATTGTGTTTGTTCACATTTACAGAAGCACCTTACAGCACTGAAGGTAAGGCTGGCTACAAATCCCCTACGTCTGCCAAGGTAATATAGGATGATAGCTTTCAAATGTAAGTAAACACAAGGTTTAATCAAGCCTCATAGCGCACCCTGTTACAGAAATTCAGTAGATGAAGCAACCTCTTCAATCTCCTATAAAATAAAAATTACAATAAACTCTTCTTACTTCCCCTATTAAACATATCACACACTAAAATTTCAGCTTCATGTGCTCAGATTAAACCCAGCCATCCAAGAACTAAAACCTGTATGAATTCCCTCTTGCAAGCAGATATTTCTAAAACCAATTTAAAATATTAAGTTACTATTCTTGCTTTTCATTTAGGACTAAGTAAGCCTCTGTAATGAATGTGCAGCAGATATGAAAGGGTATTAGAAACACTTCTTTCCCTCTGTGCTTTTGCAGAGAACAAGACAAGACAGTTAATGCTGGCAGAGGCAAGGCAAAGGCTGTGCCTTCCCAGCCCAGGCTGCATGGTGCAGGGAAGCTTCTGGAGCAGAAGCAAGGATAGGCACAGCCCACCCACCTCCACTGCCCACCTGCCGCCCTTCACCTAAGGCAAGGCAACAGCAAGTTGCCAAGTGGCAAACATTCACCTTCCCCAGTGCAAAGATACCTTAATGAGCCCTCAGTCTGTAAGCCCCATGACTCTAAAGGTATCCTCCATGCTGCATTTTCTGGGTTATTTTTATCATCTTCATGCATGTCAAGGTCGTCAGCTTCACAGCTCCAGAGGTAATTAGTTGAGGCAAAGGTGTAACCTCCTGCCAGAGCTGCTTTAGTAGGGAAAAAGCCTTTGTGCATGATGCAAAACTGATACGTAAGTACACAATCTCAGTTTAGGAGCAAAGACTGAATCGTTTCTACGTTGCTTTAAGATAATTTAACAAGTGTGTATTACAACCTCAGAAAGAGCATTCACACCAAGTAACTTTACCTGTTAAAAGATACTAAATTTACAAATAGTTTTCATATGCAACCTGAATTTTTCTAACTCCAATATTTTTGAGTGATGAAAATTAACTATAACTAACTTTATTATGCTCAGATATAGTCTTAACATACGTTTCACTGAGTCAGTTGTTTATTTATATGTTTTGTAAACAGAATATTTTACAAAAATTTAAAAAAGACTGAAGTCTAAAAGCAGAAGAAACCCCAACTACTTAGAGAAAAGTCTTTGCTGAATGTATTTATACATGACTTTTTGGCTTTTTAATGGGAAAAAAAAATAATAAAAATTGAGAGGATTGAACTTCAACACTGTGACCCTTACGTAGCTGGGTCAGATTGGAGGCTAAAGACTAATGCGGTTTAGCTATTTATGAAATAATTATAGAAGCACCTCTACCCTCCTAAATCAGGAGCACTGACATTCAGCAGAGTAATCTCCTCAGTGAAGTTCCTGAACCTGCTGCCCACTGAACCCTGGCACTGCAAATTTTTCATCTTTGATACAGTTAAAAGGCAGGAAAATGACTGTAACATTTCAGTGCAGCCTGTCTCTAAGTTTCAAACAAAAACCCTGTTTCTCTTTGGCAAATTCACTGACAGATTGAACAAGAAAATTATTTTCCTCTCCACACACCACTACTCTTAAAAAACAACAACAAAGCACAGCTCTTTGTTAAACGATTGATAGATTGTTTTTTAGAAGAATTACACAACCAATTCTCAAGTCAGAACTTCTGGAATAGCTTGGTACTACTTCAGTGATACCCCTCTCACCACTTACACTGTGATTCACAGCAGGAAAGGAAACAAAGATTCCCTATGTCTTTTTTTTTTTTTTTTTTTTTAAATATATTTACCAGTATTGCTCAACCACTGAGAAGGTTAGAGAGCTACAGCTGTCAACCACTTGGAGCACTCTACTGAAAATGCTATTTTATTGTGCATGGAGATGGAGACACAAGTAACATATTAGCATTGCACGGTGCAGTATAATTTAACATGCTTTATACAAGTTGATTGTTTTTGTTAAAATCTTGTTTACATTTAGAAGTAGCATTGCAGGCTAGATTACGTTTCCTGCATCACGTTAGAAAAAAACCCTTGTCAGTGCTGTAAAAAGAGACCACCACAGATATTCCAAGATAATAACCTCATCTTATCTCAAATGCTCCCTTTACAAGTCCTGACATCAATAAGAATAATCAAATCAGTAAAAGAAGCACTTTGTTATTAATACTAATTTAATGGCTTGCTGTTACGCAGAGCTATAGCCCCTCTAGCTGGTAACAACCAGCAATCTAGGCTCAGCTCCTACTGAACTTGAATCTTGAACTTTAACACTAATGATGCTGTGAAATGAAAAGTGTGAAGATAATGTTATTGTTTTTTTAAAAATCCTTATATCTTAAAATACAACTGAACATCTCTAATATTTCAGAAAACATTTTATATCTACATGCTTTAGAAAACAAGTGTTGGTATATTTGTAGCTGAAGAAGTAATACAGAGAAAAACAACAATAAAAACCAGAAGTATTATTCTCCAGAATAATATGAAAATATATAAAATTCAGAGAAGGAAATCCTTTGGAAGTTAGATGCAAAAAATCCACGACCAACATGTCTCCTGACAGTCTCCAGCTAACCAACCACAATCCCCCAGAACACAAAGATTTTACTACAGAACATATTTCAGGCTAAAATACACAGCATAATGGTGCATTTCTCATGGTAGTACTAAACACACACACACACAAAGCAAAAAAGAAAACACATCAATGGAAGTTCAACTCTAATAGGCACATTTAAATAACACTGACAACCTTTAAAAAGCAGCACTTTCAAGCTGATGTACATTTATTTAAACAAGCACAGTTTGTAAGCACTGACACTGCAATCTAAGACACAGTAACAGACTTAATCACACAGATGTTCACATAAATTGACCCTGATTCTGTACACGCAGAAGTCTACAAAAGGCATCACCTTGCATGCCCTCAAATGGGCCTCCATGTTTGCAAAATTGGGCCATATAGCAATCTCATTATAAAAAATAAAGGCTGAGCTACTTAATGCAGCATAACTTCTACACAGAGTATTACCAATATACATTTCCCTCAGTTGTTTGCTAGCAAAATTGAAAAATCCCTCAGTGAAAGGTCTTTGCTAAATATTAATTCAGATTTCTACAAAGAGTACCTACCATATTGCCAACATAAGTGCATTACTTATGTGCATCTACCAAGGCAATGCAAAACACAAGCTGGGGATGGAGTTAAGATGGGACACAGCCATCAGTCTCTTGGAATTGCTAAGGGATTAATTATAATTTAGAAAGGAAAAGCCAAACCGTAGGTCAAAAAAGGAGCAAACAAAAAGGAGATGTTACAGCAAAAAGAGGAGACTGTGCAAGGTGTTGGATTTTTTTTTTTCCTCACAGGGTCTATAATAGGAATTTCTCGTGGTATGTCAGACCAAAGTTTCACCTCACCTTCTTTCCCAGTGATGCTCTCATTCAGAGCTACTGCAGCAAGATTTGAATGGTGAGCCTCTTCCATTCTACTTAAGCTTTCCCTTTAGTTCTTGCAAAAATACAAAATTCAACTTACTCTTAAGGAAAAAACATAAATGAGTTTGGACTTCAAAAGCTCTGTTCTGATCTGTTCTAATCTGTTGCTAAACCAATTATTTTTGAAGCTGAATAGTCTCCTGCAGTCAGCAATCAGTCATCACACCTCCAGCATGAAAGTCATAAAACCCTCCTGTTTACATGCTGCAAGAGAAACAGCTTTGGGAATGCAGAATACTGAAGGACAGAACACTTGGAGGAGTCAAAAAGGATGGAATACTGGAAAAAATTGTAGTAGGTTTTACTCATCTCCTTTTTTATTTTTTATTTTAATATTACCTAAGTACTTGTACTTTTGGAGCCAAAAAGATAATGATAGTTTCAGAAACAAGAATGTAAATATTTGGCGATAAGCATTTTGAAAATGTATTTTCCCTGATATCACCAAATTTCACCCAGAACAGTTGATCTAATTTAGCCTTTTTTTCTTCTTGAACAGAAATTGAAATTTAAAAATGCAGTCTATTTTAATTTTCCTTATGGCCACTTCATTCATTTTCCCCCTCTTGAATGTATTTTACCCAAAGGGCTGAAGAAACCTGTTTGAGAAAAAGTAAAAAAAAAAAAAAAAAAAAAAACAAACCTCAGAAACTCTTGCCCACCTATGTGTGCTTCCTTCCCCTGCCTCTTACCTAGAACTCAATTTGAACACTCATTCGCTTTTCTGCTCTGGTCAGAAGTGCCCTGCTTGGCAAGCCTGGCTGATTCGCCCTCGCAGGCAGCCACTTTCCTCCACTGAAGATGTACTTTACCCACTGGAGTGGCTTGAGAGTAGGTATGAAGGGGAAGGGAGAAGTATGAAAGCAGGTTTAAGAGATGTCCGCCTTGGAAATTAGTTCTGAGCGATGAGAAAGCACAGTCACGATTGTGACCTGGAGCACAGCCTCCTTGTTAGAGGATGCTCTAACCCTCGCCATATCGATCAAACAGCTAAGTCCTTTGGAGTAAGAAATTATCTCCATAGCCCAAAGTATCCTCTTGCATTTTGTCCACTTTTGTAAGGCAGGAAAGATACCTATGCTTAATAACAACAGTGACAGCAAATCCATCCCAGACAGCAGAACCTGAAAGAGACTTTCAAGTGAAAAAGACGCACCTGAATTTGGTTTTCAGTCCACTTAGCTACCATGAAGCCTCCTAAATTACCAAACACACTTGGTCTTCAGTGCAGTTTCTTCACTGACCCACGCTGCAAGGCCAAGCACCACAACCAAAGCAGAGACCAAGCCAGCAGTCACTACAGTCCGTGAGGTCCAGATCCTCCTTAAATGCAGAGAATGAGCAAATCTACAAATGCTTGCCTGTATTCTCTGCATGCCTGCAGTGAAGATGGGATATTACAAACTTATTCAAGCCACAACAAAGAATCCAAAAAAGAAATCACCAGCCTCAAAGACATACAAAACACCCTGGTTTGGGTTTATTTATTTATCTTTGTGACCAGGTCATCCCCCATGATTTCACTAGGTACTGTTTTCTTGTGCTGTTTGTAAACAAATCATGGGAGAAATCATCAAAATCAAACAACGGTATGCTTTAGATGCTTCCTGAAAGCCATAAGAGCTCTAGAATTTAAAGATAAAGTCGGAGCCAAATCCATACCAATCCTTGCATTTGCTGGGCTTTGCAGGAGGTTTCGAAGCAATGAGTCAGTTGATAAATGTACTGCAACACTAGACACAATACTGTAGATAGAGACAAGTCTTCTGCTTTAATTTTTAATTTCCATTTTCTGTGGGTTTAGACAAACCACTGACATTACTTTAGCATAATACTTTGCAATGAATCAATAGTTTAATTTAATAATGGTATTCTGTTGTCAACATATAATATATCACATAATGTTCTTGTATAGATGCTAAAAAAATATGCCAAATAAAATGCAAGGCTTTGCTTTTACCAGTGATCACAGCTTAAATCAATGTAATGAGAATCCTTACAGCCCCCAAAAGATTTTTCTTCAGGCTTAAAAGGCACCATGGAGTAATATCAGCCATATTCCTTCCTCTTATCATACCAGTGCTGTAAAAGCTCTCCTAGGTCACGCTATTCCAACAGATATTTCAGCAAAAGGGAAATACATCCGAACTGAACCAATCCATGCTTCTGTGAGTGTAACTTTTACTTAAACATTCCACTTCCTTACAAACTTAGTGATAATTGTGCTAGTTCCTAACTATAAAGGGCATTATAAATGGAAAATGAAATTAAGCCCAATATCATTCCCCTTAATTGAACAGATGAAGCAAGTTATAGCCATAAGAGAAGAAAAATAAAATAAAATTACAATTACTTCCACTTCATTGGTATGACTACAATTCTCTATTTATTATTTTTTATCTTGGCAGTACTGCTGACAAGTATTTAAGATGGGAAACACAAACCTAATCATGTCTGTGGTACGTTGACTCATGGTAATGTGAATAGAAAGCAAGTGGGAACGAGGACGAGAAGCAAATGCTTTTAGAATTCCCAGTTGTTCAATATTTTTTTTGGTTCCACAGCTTTTGATGCATCACAGATTGATAAATAACTGACATATTAGTCTTAGTCAATGTTAGAGGCACGTGCTTTACAGTCACGTGTGCTCTCCTCGATTCCAATGACAGCTCACGATCAGAACGCAAAGCGTTTGCAGAGACATGTCACTTGTTGGCAGAACGCTTCGGAGCTCTGGGAAGAGTAGGTCTGGTTTTACTACGGCTTGGCACCTCCCACTACACCCTCCAGTTGGTGAAAACCCCGCAGTTCCATCTAAGTGTCATCCTTAATGTGAAAAAGATATTTGAGTCAGTGCAAAATAAAACAAACAGCTTTTACCAAAATGTCAGCGCTGGTAGCAGTTCAGCTGCCAGATGCTCGTTACTTGAACCCATGCCGTGCATAACAAACAGACAGAGATATGACTAGGATAAATGACTGGACCAGAAAATCTTTAGCAGGAAATCAAAGTATACCCAGGCAGCAGCCCGGACTCAAAAGGAAGGTCACAATTGGACTTCACCAGATGTATTGATTAAGAGCTCTGTAACATCTCTTTCCCTGGTTACTGTGCATTAGTTGAGCCCCACCTGCCTGACCTCAGTTCTCTGCATTAGCCTTTGGTCATATGAACACAACAGAAACCACGGTGCTATTTCATAGCTGAATTCACACCGGAATTCTTATAAGTACGCTATCTCAATTTAAAGATAATAACATTACTGAAGAGCCCAGAACACCATGAAAAATGCATATTGGAAAAATCAGGGCATGACTCTTTAGAAATGAAAGCAATGGCTTGATAAAAATAAAACCTCGTTGGTGTGTTCCAGTCAGTTGGCTGATTCTTCCAATCTACAAGCCGGGTTGTCCTTCCAAATCAATGATTGATTGTCATATTGAATGCTGGGTAGAGAGGCTGGTGCTGAAAAGCCACAGTCTGTGTGTGATCATGAGAAACACATGCAGGCACAAGGCACGGAGCGAGATCTGATGAGTAAGTGGCTTTTGCTTAGTCAGAACCTGAAGGATCTTCATCAAGAACTTGCAAAACAGCTAACAGATAGCTTGACTTTGAGTGAAACACAACCAAGAATTATTGTCATTATGCACACCCACAAAAAAGTGAGAGATTTCACAACATCTCCTCAGATGAATACACACACGGAGAAAAGGCTTTACCAACATCTACTTCAGGTGGGCAATCATCCGGCTTTCTGAAGACAGAACTCCTGATTTGCCTCCCATTTTCCTAAGCCACATTTTGAGCCCATTTTTATGTGTTAATACAATCAAATAAACTGCAACATGAAGCAATATAAACAATGACAGCTGCTTCTTTTCTTAAAAGCTGTGAAAGGCTAAATAACCTACAACCCCTGCCTACATATGTGCCTTGCCAAGCCAGAGGATCACACAAGGCTGTGCTCTGTTTTGAAAGCTGGGGCATCAGATTTGTCATGTCAGATTTGTATTCACACGATACAACAGGATCCATGACTTTCATTTCAATAGCAGCTGGAGCAACGGGCACAGAAGGATCATGCAGCTAGCCCTGGAAAAACGAGGATGCGTTTGTTTTTAAAATAATTTCCTTTCTTCCTAAGAGCTGTTAGTCACCACAATCAAAGTTAAGAGGCAGATGCAGATATCTGCTGTAGGGTCACACCATGTCAGCAGTTGCTGGCAGAAAGGCTACATTTCTTCTCCCTCTCCCCTCCAGTGGATACTGCAGCCTCAGAGAATTCTACACGTATCCTCAGAGATGCTTATGTGTACCAGCAAAGTACAGCTGTAGGCTTTACAAAAATTTCCACATGCCCTACAAATTCAAATCCTGTTTTATGTAATCTATTTAATCTTCCATTAATGATAATCTCTGCTATCAATGTGCCCAAACAGGGTCAATTTCTGCTGGATTTGCACTTCTTGCATTTCATCCTATAACCCAGCTGTACTTAATGAGGGGAAACACCCTGCTGTAAAAGGTATTAGCAGTCTCCCTAAAACAAATAATAGTTACAAGACTGCGTAACTGCCAGGAACATTTCAAGATCATGGGCTTTTTTCCTTTCTTTGTGTGCCTTGTGTGGAAGAGAGTCCTGCCAGCCAACCATTATTTATTAACCAGGATTTTATTGCCTTCTATACCTTGTAAAGAGACAGCATAGAGGGGTGGAAATTGCAGTGGATTTCTCTTACATACCCAAAAAGATACAAAGGGGAGAAAGGAAGAGATCGCAAGGGAGCATTTAGACCCTGACAGATCCCACCCGGCAAGCCCCAGCAGCATTTCAGATGCACACATGTTACTGCAGTTGGCAACACCATGTAAGATACCTGCTTCACATAAAGCTTGTGAGCAGAGACACGGGCTGAAAATTACGCTCCCTTTGCATGTGTTTCAAAAGAGGGTTCTGTGCAGCTCCGTATACCTAGTGTAGAACAGCTAGAGCTCAGAGCCACGAGAGATTTTCCTGCTGGTAGCACCCAACTTCCCTGGGCTGCAGCTACAGAGCAAACTGGCTCAGACACACCTGTAAGGGATGGCTCCTTCTCAATTGCCGTAGCAGACACTGGGGAAGCAAGTTACTGCCTTGTTTGCTGTTCTGATTTAGTGGTAGTTTTATTCATAATCATTCCCAGCCATCCGCCACCTGCACACCCACCCACACATACACGTCCAATTTGCTGTTCTTCCTATTTTGTCAATTCACAAGATCAGTTCACCGTGCATATACTCTCTGTCCCGGGGTTCATCAGCAAATAGATTTAACAGACAAAGTAAAGTTTAAAGGACTAGCTGACAGAATCCTCCAGTGGAAAAAAACATACATTAACATGCAAAAGGGGAGCCATCGGCAGTAAAAGCAATCCAGAAGGTAGCGTTCAATTGAATTGATGATCCTAGCAGAAACGACTAAGAGTTAATGGAGGACACAGGCTCCTCATTTCCTATGCTGCATCCAAGAAAGCGCAGAAGACTATAATACAGTGTAATTGAGCATTTTACTAAACAGCACCACACACAAGTTCTTTCGGCATGGATTGCATTCGTCCTAGATAACCTTTATGAGAAGCGGGAAGTTGATGTGCCCAACCCAAACGAATTCTCAGATTTAACCTGAATCCTTCGCTTTGCGCCTTGCAGTGTCAGGCACCAGACATCAATCGGGGAGCTAGCCCCCTCCTCTGCTTAAAAGGAATAGTCAGCTACGGGCTGAGGCTGCAGACGACACGGTACGGACAGGAGCCTCTGCGTGTTCGGGGCTGCCCCGGTGCCCCCCTCCGGAGGAGCTAGTGGGGGCCCCTTCCAGCAGCCGGCCACTGGGATGCACGGAGGGAGCGAGCATCCTTCCTGGGCCAAAAGCTTGCTTTTCCTAGGGAGGCGACCGTGCGGAAAGCAGTAGAAAACTCCCTCCCCGCCAGCCCCAGCTCCCGAGGAGCTCCCTGCCCCTTACCGGGAGCCGCCGCCCGGCAGCCCCCCCGTGCTCCCCGCATCTCCCGGGTACCGTCCTCAGAACAGACCCGGCGGGGGAGGCTTCCCCGCAAACCGCACCGAGATGGGGCACCTCAAATGGCCGCTCCACCTCGACACCCACCATGCGAGTGGGGAACCTGCCGGGTGGACTCTGAGGGGAAGGGAGAGAAGGGGCGCAAAGTTGGCGGCCCCCCGTGGGTTGGCCCCGAGGGCAGGGGCCGGCTGGCTGTACTTACGGGTTTTGGGGGTCGTGCTGGCCTCCGGCGTGGTGGTAGTAGACTCCTGAAAGGGAGACAGAGTCCAGGACGGCGCCGAGTCGTGGACGTAGATCTTGTAGGAGGAGGTAGCGTGTGCCGCAGTGGGCCAGGCGGGCAGCGGCGGGCTGCTGGGGGCGGCGGGCGGCGGCCGGGCACCGCGGCCGGGGCCGGGACCAGGACCAGGACCAGGACCGGGGCCGGGAGGGCCGCTGGTCGGGGGCGCGGTGTGGGGTGCGGCGGGGTGCCGGGCCGCCGTGGGCCTCGGGGCGCCCCGAGCCGGGCCGCGGGTGCCGGGGGGCCGCGGGGGGGCCCGGCTCATGGTGGTGAGGCGGGGGCTGACGCGGCTGGGCGGCCGCGGCGTGGCGGCGGCGGTGGTCTCCGCGCCGCGGGGGGGGGCGGTGGGCTTAGAGAGGAAGAAGGGGTCCTGCCCCACGCCCTTGGCGTCCATCAGCTCGGTGGGGACGTACTCCTTGACGGAGCCCACCACGATCCACTTGAGCAGCATGAGGCTGAGCCCCAGCCCGATGAAGCCGATGAAGAGGGGCACGACGCACAGCCACGTCTGCTGCCGGTTCCAGACGATGCAGTCGCTGCAGCGCAGCTCCCGCGGCGGCCCCCCGGCCCCATCCCCGCCCGGGCCCCCCGCCGCCGCCGCCTCTGCCGCCCCGGGCGCCGCGGCGCCGGCAGCCCCCTCGCTCATCCTAGGGGCCGTCCGCAGCGCGGCCCCGGGGCATCAGCGCGCCGCGGCTGCCGGCGGCATGCGGCGGAGGTGGGCGGAGGGGCGCGGAGGGGAGCGGAGGGAGCGCCCCACTCAGTGCCGCCGGCAGCCCGGCATGGCGAGCCCCGCAGCGCCCCGCGCAGCCTCCCGCGGCCGCGGAGTCAGCGGGACGGACGCGCCATCCGCCGGGCGCCCGGCTCCTCGCCTCTCCTTCTTCTGCCTCCGCTCCCAGGTCTTTCCTTCTCTCCTCTCTTCTTCTTTATTTTATTTTATTTTTTCCCCCTCCGTGCGGTGGGTCGCGAGATCCAGCCTCCTCCCTCGGCAATGCCGGCTGTCACCCCAAGCTGGCGGTCCCGGCGGCGGGCAGGCACATTCCTTCACATCCGCGCCCCTTCTCGCCTCTCCTCCTTCTCCTCGCCCCTCGGGGCCGGGGGCTCTCTCCTCGCCGTCTTCCTCTCCTCCGCTCCCTCCCCCGCCCGCTCGCCTCCCGCCTATGCCCGGCCGCAGCGCAGCGGCGGCAGCGGCGGCGGCGGCTCCAGCATCCCCCGGCTGCGCGGCGGGGAGGCGGCGGGGAGGCGCAGCCGCCACTCCGCGGCCCCGCGGCCAACCCGCGGCCGGCGCCGGGCCAGGGAGGCCGATCCGCGGGCGGGGCCCGGGGCAGGAGGCTCGGCTCGGCTCGGCACGGTGCGGCTCCGCTCCCCGCCGCTCCTCCGCGCTCAAGTCCGGCCCGGCATCGAAACTCCGCCGAGGTTTCCCGAGCGAAAAATACAAAAGAACGTAAAATCCAGGGGATGGAAAGGACACCCTGCAGCGGGGGACGCCCGTGGCCCAGGAGACAGAAATACGGATCCGGCCACCGAATAGGCACGCACAAGGCAGCTCCTGCCAAGCTTGCAGCTCCTGTTCAATTGTGCATTCCTAGCGCGGCGCAAGGGAGGCAGGCTAGCGCGCAGAAAGTAAGGCGCCTCCCACCAAAGCCTAATGGTGGTTTCTTAATGCGCACAAGATAAATAAATGATCCAGGCAAACCCCTCGGGAGGGTGGATGCTACGGCAAACGGAGCTTAGAAAAGGAAGGAAAAGAAGGAAAAGAAAAAAAAAAATGGGGTGTGTGTGGGGGGGTGGGGGAAGGGGTGCGCCTGAACCCATCCTGGGGCAGTAATCCCATAGGCTGCCGCTGCATGTCCAAAAAGGCATGTGTGGAGGGAGGTGGAGACACCTCCGGAGAGGATTCCTAGCGAACGACCAGTGCTCGGGACGAGGAGCTGCTTCCTGACGCTGATGCTACCTGATAACCAGCACTAAGCAGCGCTTGCTGTTGTTTCAGAAAGGGATTTCCCTACGGGAAAACGGAAACCGGCAGCAGGCACCTGCAACAAAAGGACGGTCCCCCCGAGCAGCCGGGGGCACTGCCGGCACCGCCGCATCCCGAGCCTGCAGCCAGACAAGTTTTGGGACCCAAACCGCTCTCCCACCTGCCCACAGCAGCTCTGAAGGCACCACCGCCCCCTTTCTACTCCCGTACTGGGCAAAACACTTCGTCGGCTGGGGTGGTCACTGAAGGGTTAACGGCGGTGCACCAAAGGGTGGCTTTATTGCCATTTTCCTCATTTTAGAAACTGACCTATAAAATTATATATGCATAGATGTTTTGAACCCGCCCCCCCCCCCCCCCTTTTTTTTTTCCCTGAATTCATCGGTGTCGTGGTAATGACACTTAGGTATGATTTCCTTAGCCGTTCACGTAGAGGCATGTAAATATTGAGGCAGAATAATTGAGCAGAAAACAGCAAAATGTGAAATATATTTGTTCTGTATATACACAAATGTTAAAAACAAAATATTGAATTTCTGTTCAGAAGGAATGTTAATAGCATTAATAATATGAAAGGTGCATTAAGTAGACACTGAGATTATTGTCATGGTGAGCAATCTGACTGGAGCCTGGCAGCTTTGCTAGGACAGGCCTGTGCTCACAGCTATCAGGAAATCTGAGGAAATGGCTTATCGGGTAAGTGTGCTCTTTAAACCCTTTCTTATGAAAAACACTTTTGCATTGGAAAATATCAATATCCAAATTTCTAACCCTTTGACAAAGAGGAAAAGGATTGGGAGAAGGCATTGAGAGACAACCACAGGAGAACTCTTCACTATTTAAGCAGACGCCCAGTAAAGCAAGAAAATGAGCAAGATAAGGATGTCTTAGAAATCCATAGAAGCTTTGTCATATATATATATATATATATTTTTTTTTTTTTTTTTTTTGGAATCCAGCATTCCTCATGGAAATGTAGAACTAGGTGCTTACAGTCATGAGTGCCTGTCCTGCACAGCCCTCACCTTCCTCACAAGCTATGCAAACTGTTGTCCTGCTCTAGGTATTGCATTGCCTGTACAAATGCCCATTAGCTTTTGCCTCTTTTGCAACCATACTGCTGTTCTTCAAACTCTGTATGAATTGTTCTTTGTATGCATTCTCAAACAATTTGTACACGCATCTTGGGAGAACATAACACAAGAAAAGCATTTTACAGCACTCACAAGAGAGAGAGCTTTTAAGTCCTTTTAAGTGAGGATGACCAAGTCCTGAAGTCTTTCAGTATTTCATCTGCCTCAGCTGCATTTCTTCCCTTCAGTAAGATTTTCAAGCTGTCAGCTCCTAAAACTTGTAATGGTTCTAACGGAAAGGCATCAGGATATGATACCATTAAGATGACTCAAGTATAGCCATTGCATCGTTTAATATTGAAAGACTTCCTGTATTATGAGTAAAGATTTTTCAGACTTCTTTCTTACAATTTCCTATTCTTACCATTGGGGTTGACAAACAGTAACAGTTATTTAAATTGTCTGGGGAATGCTTTCACTATGCCTTCATTAACCGGATTACTTAAAAACAGATATCCCCCAGATAGTGACTGCTTTCCTCTTTTAAGAAAGTTCTTTGGTCTAAAAATATTAAATGTCTATGTGCCTTGACACAGCAAGCTCAAAGTAGCTTCCCCTTAACCCCATAGTAAAGGCAAATGTATTTCAAATAGGGTATCCTTCAGTTAAAAAATAAAGAAAAAAAATATATAAGCTCTTTAACATCTATTCTGAAGTGTTACAGAAATACATCATGCAACCTTGACAGACAGCTGAGTGCAGGTGATGCATGGAAAACTTGTTCTGTAATAATTTAGCCACCAGTTAAGATGGTACTATGTATTCAAAACCACAGACTCCAAATTATTCTAGATTACTTCTCTGTCCTCAAGAATTAATATTAAAATCATAATCAGTTTTCCAAATCAGCCCACTCTTGTTAAACTGAATCTGTTCAGTGCATTAATTCTAATTTACGTAGGTATTTTGTAAATTTCACTTGCATTTCTTCCTACTCATTCTGTATCATAGCCCAACTTCTTTACTCTTCTGGAAATATATTTGTCATGATCAGAAAACAACATACAATTTATTTTTCTTCATAAAATGCTAAGAAACACTCAGTATCCCCTTGAGAACATCCGTAACTCAGATGGAATTAAATAATTTATCCATGGTGAAGTCAGAAGTGGTATTTTCTTAAGGACTGATGTGATACACAAGATCGATATACTGTTTATGAATATATTGTTTTGTTTGTCACAGGCAGTTTAAGTTTTGACTGTGTAGTAGATATGCAGCCAGCAGTTCTGTGACAAGGGTTGTCTTCCTGATGGCTTCACATCTGCCTCCATACAGCAGAACCAGTGACATCATCTTCATATAGCAAAATGTAATAAACAAGTTAAAGGAGTTAGATTTGCTTTAACTATCAACATGGAAGCAGTCCTAAAGATCTCAGGATAACTATCCTCAGAATAGACAACAAAAGAAACAAAAATTCTAAACGGAAAATAAGACCCTTTTGGAACTACGTCTTTTTTAGCTCCCAAACAGCAAGCATTTGAGATGCTTATATTCAAATCCCACATACACACACAGTTAGAATCCTGTCTTTCCACTCCAACTTCACAAAATATTTGAAGACATTCATCATTAATTCATATAAATATTATCTGAAGCTGTGGGCAACAAAACCTCTACAGTTACTTTGCCTTAGGGTGCGATTGGCTGCTGACAACACAAACATTCCCTCCGAATTCTGTGTTCCTCCTGTGCTCACCTCATTTGCTTTATTCTGATAGTTGGGCAATTGAATGTGGCAACCAAACCAGAATTTCACAAACAAAAGATGTTGGAATTGTGGCTGGTTCTATCAGTAGGTGTTACACTCCCGGGGTACTTTCTCAAACTAGGGCATTTGAATATTCTTACTTCATCTTTCTTCTTAGCTTTCATCCTCAACTCAGCTACAGCATATGTGCCCCTCATGGTTGGTTAACAGTCAGGGAGAACCTTCCTTTTTGTCTGAGGTGTATTTCTACTCTTTCTTTCATATGAAACATACAAGTAGGTTTCCACCAATCCCATTAATCAGCACACAGAACTGAAGTACTCTTTCCTGCTATGATTGTTAAAATCGCTATTAGGCAAGACAAACAGACTAAGTTTTATTCAACAAACATGTTGTAAAGAGACTTGATCTATATACTGATGCATAGCATACAGCCCAAAGTATCCCACCTTGTATTTTTATGCAGGATGTCATCAGTGCCTCTGGTAGTGGTGGAGAAACAGCACAAGTCGCAACAAGTGAAAAATCCACTGCGGAGTTCAAAGGCACAGCACCAATTTGAGACGTTAGTAAGCTGCCAGTTAGCATTATGCCAGTCTCACACAGGTGCAAGATGAGTGACAGTTAATTTCAGAATAAGAAGAAAAGTCTGTTCTCTTTCACTGCAATATAAACTCTGAATAACAACCCCATGGCTAAATTAATTGGATAAAATGCACCTATCCTATCAAATGGTGCAAGTATGCTTATTGCTCATCAACAGTCAGCGTGTCCTCAACTTTTTCAGATCACACATAGGCCATTTGCAAGTGCCAGAGCTGCCACTAAATATTTAGGATTACACTTGAATCTACATCAATGAATATGTGCAATTCAAAGTCTCTCTTGGCATGGTTCATAGTGATTAATTGAGACGCCATAACATTAGGAAAAAAAAAAATCTTGCAAAAATATGTTTCAATCAGGAAATATTAGTAAACCAAATATTTTCCTTTCAGGAATTTATTACTAAATAACTGCAATCCTAAAAGCCTGAGTCACATCTTATCAAGACAAATTCTCAATATTCTCTGCTGACCATAAATTCTAAGGATTTCAATGGGAAAAATTCTGTCTGGCAAGAGTGAAATCAAAGTAGTTTTTTAATTCTGATTTTAGTGGTATTGTATCAGTCCCTTAAGCACACACTTAATAATGATTTCAACTGAGATATATTGTGGCTATTCTTAACAATGCCCTTGTGATATACTGAAGCCACTGGAACACAACAGAAATGCATATATTCCTCTTCAAGCCATTGTAACCCATGAGATTTTTATCAGGAACATAAATTGAAGATGCCAAATGAAGAAAGATTTGAAAGCAAATGTTCAAAATGCCATCAAAGGGGCTTGATCCAAAGCACAATGAAGTCAGCAGAAATCTTTCAGTATACTGCAATCTATCTTGGACTAGGCCCTAAATCAAAATTCAAACCTTTCCAAGATTTTGGACAAAATGATGACACCAGCAAGTGAGAAAGCCTAGGAAGCAATCAGTCATCAACAGACAAGCAAGTTAAAATTACTTACTCTTATGAATCACTGCCTTTTTTTTTTTTCTCCTCCCCGGGAAACCCACACTTTTCCCATCCCAATTAATACACTCTATCCAAATTAATCAGGCAGAATGGGAATATACATTTCAGACCTTGGCACCTTTCCTGTTTTGTTTACAAAACTGTCCACTGTCCCATTCAATAGGGACTTCAATCCTATGCAAAGAACTCTACTGCCAGTTGTTGCTGGATAAATGATCTGGGCATATATATATATATATATTTTTTTTTTTACATGACAAGACTAGGTACATCCTGGAAATGTTCACACTTCTACCACTCTGCCTCAAGGAATCATGAATAAGATTTAAATACCTTTAGTTCCACCATCCACCGTAGCATCTGTAGTCTTTGCAGAGAAGTGATGAAGAACATACTGTTTCTCTGGTGTTCTCCATATGCTACCAAAGGGGTGAAGATGGTTAGTGATAAAGTGTACCTGAGAGAAAGATGGGCAGTTGTCTGGGTCCTCCTCTCCCTGATGGCCCTAGTGAGGGACAAAGATGTGTGCCAGCAGCCTCCAGGTGACCAATGCTCCAGGAGCAACTCTGCTGCTCAGGCACAGCCCTGGAAATTCCAGGTAACAGGTCTGAAGTATCCAAAATATTCCTTCTGGGTTTCTTCTGGAAATGAACACAAAGTAACAGAGACTGTCAAATTCAAGAAGTGTTTGAGGCATCTCGGCTATTTCTGACCTTGCCACCAGAGAGGCACGAATGCTCTTTACAAATGGCAAATTTTTGAGGGGAACATCACAGGTCACACAGTGCACCTCCACATGACTTCAAAAGAAGTTCTAAATTGTTACCTTCTCTAAAACTACAATTAGTGACTAATACATTTGTATATATAAATCTGTATTAGAGGCAGTTATGAAATAGTGATGGAAAAGAAGAACTTAAAATAAATTTGAATGCTCTGGTGAAGTCCAAATTTGATAGGACTAGAGGTAGATTAAAACTTCCTTATCAGTCTCAGCAATTAAATTATATCACAAAGAAGTGTTTTTTCTTCCAATAATGACCAAATAAATGAGAGATTAAGCCAAACATTGCTGCTCATTTTAACACATGGAAAACAGAGACAGGAGAAACGTTGCTATCAGCAATTAACTTATTAATTTACTTTTTGTAGATCCTACAGAAATGAACTTGGACTTATTATTTCCTTCTATACTGTTAACATTCATCCATAAACTTATTTTTACCAGAATATTTTATTGTACTACAGACCAGGTGACAAGACTGAGTGAACCATTTCAGGTATGTTTGTTTTGAAGACTTGGTAAATTCTTCTATCAGTTTCCTTATATTCAGAACAATGTTTTCTTACTTCTTTGTTGTTGTAAGTATTGAGAGGTTTCCTCCATTTCATTTTTAAGGCCCTATAATAGTGTTTTTCATAGCTCTATTAGGAGCTTTTTGTTTGGGCTTTTGTAGAACAGTATTTCTTGTATTTGAAATGTCAAATTCAGACATTGCCATTCAAATCCTTTTGTGACAAGTTTGGAAGTTCATGTCTTTAACCCTGAATTGTTCAAAGGTAGTAATGCTGAATAACACTGACCCATTCTTTCCCTGCTGTAATCAGCTGACTCTCCCATCACTGACTGGAGCTGATCCAAAATGGTCCAGACCAAGATCCATCCTATGGTGGCCAGATTTCCACCCCCTTATGTGTCTTTTAAACTGTTTTCATTCCTGATATGAACTGATTTATATCAAATATGTAGGCAATTTCCTGGAAGAATTACATTAAAAGTAATGAGTGTTATTAATATGATTTTGGATGTGAGATTCCTGCTACTTAGGAGGTTCCTTGACTTAATGATTAACTCTTTACCAGCTCCTGGAAAGTCCAGCAGAGCAAAAGTTAGATGAAATGAAGGGAAACAGTTACCTTCCACGTAACACAAAAGGAACTCTATCAAACTTCATGGAAATAGTTTTGTGGCACTCATCCTTAGAGTTATATTTGAATGACCCTTTGAAGTGGAAAAAGCCCACAGGATCTCATTCTCATAGCTTAATCAGGGAGGAAGAAAAAATAAAATAATAATAAAAAAAGAATCTTTCATCTTTAAAGCTTTGAGACATCCATGAAATCATTCACATTTTCCAAGCACTTCACCTCTACATTTCAAGAATGTAGAAAATATTTATTTATTTATTTTAAACACAGGAGTCAGGATGCACTGTTTCTCAGTACCCCTCTGTAAATATGAGGAACGTTTCTGCACCAAGTCTGAAACAGTATAGAGTTACGGAAAGCAAAGCATATGAGAATCCTGTTTCTATCGCTGTCATGTATTTCAATTTAACTGCAAATGGAGAAACACTAGGGAAAGACAATAAGAAGTAAAACAATGCCGGGAGCAAAACAGCTGCTGAATAAATATTTCAAAGGGAACAAGAGATAGAATGTTAATTGATAAATACCTGCCTGCTACTTTTATATACAGAATCAATTGTACTAAAAACTGTGATTAAAAAAATGAAAAGAAAAGAAAAAGAAAAAGAAAAAATGTTGTCTGAAAACTTTAGGATTTTGAAAGCAATAGAATTACCAAAGCTTAACTCAACTTTCAATCTCAGAGTCTAAAAAATAGAAGACATTAAAAAAAAAATCAAACACTATGATTCAACTTTAAACTACTTAGGTATCAACATGCAATTCTGTTTCCACTTACTAACATTGTAATTGTCAATATTTATTTGTCCAATGGAAAACTAGAGATGCACTAGTTAGTCTAAAATCCCAGTTAGTAATTCTGAATCATAATACTGTATGCCTGTGCCTGTGTGTACTATGAATACATCAATGCACAGCACACAGCACTCTTCATAGCAGTTCTCTACAGTTCAATAATCATGGATTTAATATTTAATAAACAATATTATACCCATAACAATATCACTTGCATACTCTGATGTTTTAATAACAGTAAGCACAATCAACAAGAGATATCAGGTTTGTTGGGACTTGTTTTTCATGTGTTTGTTTGTTTTTACCAGCCCAGCTGAGATAGTTGGCCAAAGTAAACAAGCTTTCAGTCACACAAGCCCTTTTTTATTACAAACTCTCTCTTCCCATACAAAATTGTGTGTTTGTTTTTTTATGTCACTAACGGATCTAAAGGGAAAGTGGCAAAGCTTTCAGAAATATATACAGAATTATGTACTTATGTATATAAATATAGATGTGTGTGTGTAGCTACATTTATGAGGAGGAAGATGTTAAAGACACAGAATAAACAGAACAGTACATATTCTGGCCGTGGAACAAGCTTCTATGATTTTGGCACACTACATATAAAAGCATCCATCCATCAGATATTATACAAAAGTCACACAGCTCAGTTTTGAATACAAATTCACATGTGTAAATCTTCCTAGTTTTAAAAGCAATACAACACAAACCACTTTATTGAATCATATTTTTAAGGCCCAGTGATGCATCCATGACCCACCAGGCTGTTCTGGCAAACAGAAATTGAAGTGAGTCTCTTGCCATTAGCTGGGATGTGTGGAGGACTCTAAGGATGCATGGAGGAATCCCAAAACAAGAAAGCTTGAAAATATTTTTTTACAAGGACAAAATCTTGTAAGCTCCCAATCACAAGCAGGACTGGAATTTGTGTATCTCCTGTCTGTGCAAAATGAAGATTTTAAGTGGCTAGAGTTCACACACTGCTCACTTATTTATTTGTTCTACAGACATCTAAACTTCCCCTCATGTCTTTTGGGAAACTGAATGTATTTTAAGGGGAAACCTCTCCAGCCCATCTGTCTATAAACAGGGAATCAAGCTCAGCAGAAAGTTAGATCTATATTCAAAACTAAAAGACCAAAAATGAAGACTTCACAATTTGTTGCTCTAACTCTCTGATCATTCAAACCTGTGACCAGGGGATCACAAACGTCTCCAAGGTCTCTTCATAAGCTTCTACTGCCATTCTTTCACTTTATTTTTCTTTACATTAAGAATGAAACAGAAAATAATAACATTCATAATGCAACAAAACAATTTTCAAACCTGAGTGCTTTAAATCTTCTTTTTCAATGTTTATTTGGACAACATATATAAAGCTCCTCTGTATTGAGAGTGCTGTAGTATGTGTTATTTCAGCATGCAGAAGAGGCAAAAACAATGCATGGTATAAAATTTACCTTATATTATTGCGTTCA
This sequence comes from Anas acuta, assembly GCF_963932015.1. Lineage (NCBI taxonomy): Eukaryota > Metazoa > Chordata > Aves > Anseriformes > Anatidae > Anas > Anas acuta. The sequence goes on from NC_088985.1 coordinate 11,612,256, forward strand.
CACCAAGAATAAAGAAGAATCTTTACTGCAGATTTCACTGCCCTCCCTCAGAAGGCAGGGAAATATCAATTTACCAATCATTACCTCTACACTTTTGATAATATGCCCTCAATTCCACTGTTCCGAGTCCTCAAATTTAGCCTCTCCTTCTCAGCCCTGCTGTGCAACAGGCCAAGCTGTCCTGGCACCTAGAAGAAACTTTCCTCTAGAAGCTTGTGACAAACAGCTTTTTAAATAAAAATTGCTCCTAAAAAAATGAATATACTGCATATAAATTTGAAAGTGTACATAGTAAAGTATACATACTTTCACAGAATCACATAACTGTCTAGGTTGGAAGAGACCTCAAGATCATCGAGTCCAATCTCTGACCTAACACTAACAAGTCCTCCACTAAACCATATCACTAAGTTCTACATCTAAACATCTTTTAAAGACTTCCAGGGATGGTGACTCCACCACTTCCCTAGGCAGCCCATTCCAATGCCTCACAACCCTCTCAGTAAAGAAGTTCTTCTTAATATTCAACCTAAAACACCCCTGGTGCAACTTTAGCCCATTCCCCCTTGTCCTGTCACCAGTCACGTGGGAGAACAGACCAACCCCCACCTCTCTGCAGCCTTCTTTAATGTACTTATAAAGAGCGATAAGGTTGCCCCTGAGCCTCCTTTTCTCCAGGCTGAACAAACCCAGCTTCCTCAGCTGCTCCTTGCAGGACTTGTTCTCCAGACCCCTCACCAGCTTTCCTTTGTGTGGATACTTTCCATGTATGTAAAGAACAAAAAAGCTATATAACCATTAGTCCTTCAGAGTCATTGTCTTCATTCACTGGTTTTGAACAAACCACCCTTAAATACTGAGCTGCCTTTCTATTCTAACATGAGGAAGCTTTTAATGATTAATTATATTTTTGATAAAGCAGTGATATAATTTTAATTACTTCTCCAATAATGGTCTCACCATTAATTCTTATGAGGTAATGTACAACATGGTTTCTTGCCTGGTCCTTGCTTCATCTCCTACTTGTTCATCCTAAAAGCTTCTTTTGATTGAATTAGGAAAAAAAGAAAAAAAAATCGAGCAGGCAAATCCGTATATACAGCTAATAACATACACACAATCTGACTTCCTCCTCAGCACATTGCTTACATACACAAGTGAGATAAAAAATACTGCTAAGATGAAAAACATTTTTCATCTTAAGTTTCCTATCCATTTCCATTTCCTATCACATGAAACTTTCTACAAATATGTTCCTTTTGAGATATGTATTTGCAATTTGAATGCTAGCAATTCTAGCCAAAGTGGGAACTTTGAAGGAGATGTTAAGCTCAATCAGTTCAATCATTAAAGTTATGCAAATGTAAAAACATATTCCTTCTTTTTAAACATTGCTCCATTTTACTAGTGATTGTAAGATTCAAGAAGTGAGGATGGCATATGAATGTCAAAAACTTGACAGCACCATAGGGTGGAATCCAGTCCCAGCTGTGGTCAATAGCAGAGCACACGGTATTTCAGTAGGAACATGATTTCACTTTCAATCTTCACAGAGCAGCTGAGAACTGAGTCAAGGTTAAAAGGGAAGCTGTTGAGATTACATGGCTGTAGGAGCAGGCAGCAAATTTTCAGCACATGTTAGTTAAGTAACATCTGAAGCACAATGCACTAGACCAAAAGAGTGATAGTAAGAGAGGCTTGTACTGCACATCATATGAAGTCATTGCCACCTATATCATGATGCTATTTGCTGTCTTGTGGAAAGAAAGCAATCATATTCCTTGTCACAAGACCACAGTGGTGCAGCAATGTTCCTCCAAGAGGCAAGGCTTTTCTTTTAGGGTTGTGCTGCTCATTCTTCAGCAACTACCTGTATCTATTAATTTCAAATATATGAAGAGTAAATCATATAAACAGTGAGGATCCCTACTCCCTGCTACCTTGCTCAGGATGGGCTGGAAGCTATGCCCCAAAGAGTCAACAGACATGCTCTACCCAGAGCAGTTGCAGTGGTGGAAGAGAGGTTTCCTTCTCCACAAGTTTCCATTCCTTTATCTACTGAAGCAAACTGATGTTTAATTAGATGTTATTTTCTTCATTATAAGCATAAAGATAAGGAAAATCACAATTTAACGAAATATATTTCTTTTGTGCTGTCATAGTCATTATTACGGTAGGATCTTGGTTTAGCAGTTACCTTTGAAAGTGAGCTGTGCTACTTGCCACTGGCTCCTTTCAAAACAAAACAAAACAAAAAATCAAACACTAATCAAAACAAAACAAGTAAATAGAACTCAGAGTCAACTGGTTCTTACTGATCTATTGAATTTAAGAGATTATTTTTATTAGTTCTGTGAAGTTTGCCATGTAGTCAAGCAAATCAGATAAAAGTCAGAGTTACTCTATGAGCCCCACTTCGACATCCATACACATTGTGAATTACTTGTTAGCTCACAGGAGGCCATCCTCACCATTTTTAGAAAGGAACAAGGGACTTTGATTGCTTAGTTTTAAATGTAATGTAAAATCCTCATCTTTCAGAGAATCTTGAGAAATGTTAAGAGGATACATCCATGGCCAAAGTGGCTAAAAATCAAAACCAAACAGAAAGATAGTTAGATAATAAAACATTATTTCAAAAAATAAATCAATAAATAGAAAGAAAGAAAGATTCAAGCTGAGAGCAGGAGGGAGTACATTCCCTTCTTTCTTCCAAATTTATGAAGGTCAATTTTCATGTTCAACTAATGTATAATATACTGGGGCATAAAGGGTTTGCATTTTTATTCTAATTTGTTTTTCTTTCAAGTTCAGAATCACCAGCAAAGAAAATTACTCTAATTGCAATTCTCTGCATACAAATAGTGATTACAGCTTAGTGGATTGTTAGGACAGCACACCACACAACTTATTAGATCAAATTGAGTGACGCCTACACCAAAGCATTTTTTTCAATGTAGATAAATCGAGCTAAGCTCACTCAGAAAAGCTAAATATTTATGACCAAAAAAATTATGAGTGTCAAACCTACTAGGCACCAGTTCTGTGATTCCTGATTCAGAACTATGAAATAATCATAGGAAAAAGCAGTCACAATGTGAGATGACATTAAAAACCAAGAGCAGCAAAATCAATTTTAATTAGTTCCCAAAGAATGAATATGTAGAGACCTAAAACCTTTCTCCAATATATTAATATAGCTTATTTTTTATTTGGTTAGCTTTAAGGAATTCATCAAATGGATGTTGAGTGACTGGAAAGGTGCACATGAAAGCACTGAAATAACTGAATCACATATAAAGATGTTTCTATATATGTTTCTATATTCCCCACATTTTTTTTTTTCCCTAACATATTCTGTCACAGAGCTAAGTACAAATATAAATATCTGGAGGACAGAACAACTCTCTAAGGTTGTACATTTAGAATGAAGTATTTAAACATGTTATTTATGATCAAATTAAAGTTGGCCATAGAAAAAAAAAAAGGCCACTCCATGTACAATTTTTAAATTGTACTTTTAAACTGTTAATTAGATTCTACTTACAGATGGATTTCACAGATATGTAGTATCATAGCAGAAATTAGCTGAGTTCTGAGTGACATTTGAATCCAAGTGTCTTTTATTTATTTATTTTTCTTCTAAAGCTAAATTACATGGTATGATTTTTCCTAGATGAACAGAAAGCAAATTTAGCTAGTTGTGGAATCTTAGGGTTATGCATTTTTATTTTCTCTCCTCTAAAGTTCAAATTTCTAGCTTTTAATAAAAACTATATTCTGTTGTTATGTCAGTGATGAGATGATAATGAATTAGGTCAGGCATGGGCAGCTATGTCTGAGTGAGTGAGACAATAGGAGTCGGGTTCTCTCTTCCACCTCTTTGGAATTTCTTGTAGTCTGTAAACGAGTTTCTTTGGCCTCAAATATTTTCTAGTTTGTAGACTGCAGAAATTATATCCAGAGCTTTATTCATAATTCATAATTTTATTTCATAATTCCTGCCAGTAGTAAAAGACTCTAGCTTTAAGTGAGATGCTGCTGAAAAGCAGCGTGAATGCTTTCCAACAGCCAAACCTCTCTGAGAGAAGGGCTCTATTTCACCACACAGCTGCTACTTGGGGCTCATATCATCCACTCATATCACATGTCCAGCTCAAGGCCAGTGAGCCTGCACAGTTAGCATTTTGGTATCTGAACAACTGCTGGAAAACTTGGGTTTACGATAACATTACATGATGCATAGTGTGTTTTAAGGAAAGGCAGAAGTAAGTCTATGGAGCTGGCATCTTTTTGTATGGGTAATGGATTTAAAAATACATATATTGTAACATTCTCTCACCATCTTGTATATAAAATGGTGTTTCTTTCTTACAAAAATGTTGGTGTTGGAACTGTAATATCTAGTCAACCATATCTCAGCCTTCAGTGGGCACGGAGTTAAATCAATATTTCTGCAGTGTTTTTATGATGTACTAACCCTAAAAGCAGTATTGTTGATAAATACTCTAAGCAATGCTAATAAAACAAAAGAGAACTGAAACTGCAGCATGCTGAGGATGAGAATAACTTGTATGATAAATAACTTGTAAAATAGTACTTCTTTGGTTTACAAATTTGGTTCAACTGACTTTTTCTTTAAAGAAAAGTAAATATGTAAAGTAATCAGGATTCAGAGGGATCATCCTTACCAAAGCTCACAGGTTCACTATTGTTGTCCACATGGAAGCCAAGCACTGCAGCCTACAGTTACAGCAAACCAAGATCCCCTAAGCTAGCAGAGGACTGTTTTAACTATTTGCAGGGGACTAGCATTCAGCAGAAAACAAAAACAAAAGGAAGAAAATCTAGTGATACAAGAATACTCTGAAAGACAGGAACTGTCTCAGAGATGTCGAATTGACCTCTCAGCTCCCACAGTAGACTAATAGCACTAATACCATTAAATACATATATATATATATATATGTATATAAAATAGGAAAAGAAAAAAAAAAGGCAGGACGAGAAGTTGGTGACAGATTTCATTTGAGTTTCCTAATTTCTTACAGTTTTCATTTGGCACTGTGTTGCTAACTTTATCGTTAATAATGCTTATTATTATTATTATTTAATTTTATCTTTACTCATACTGAAAAATCTCTAATAAGGGCAATAAACAGCAGATGTTTATTTGGTAACAAAGCAGCCAAATAATACGACTGTATAAACTCTTTTTTCTACATTCCAACAAAAGTTTGGAAAGCATAGATTAGATGCTTTTCTCACTAACCTGCAAAATCGTCTTGGGAACTGGTGGGACATGGAAAAGTCTGTCCTAGTGAATATGATTTAAGGAGCTGTGATGGGCTTCACATCAGAAAACTCCTCCACAGACACATGCAATGTTTCTGCAGTGCTGTTTGTACAGAACTTCCAGGGCTGGGCAGTGACTAGAATTTAACATGGAAACAGTTTTTTTGATTTCATTGTAATTGGTCCCAGGTTTAAAATTAAACTCAAGCTTATGTGCTTAATTTACCTAATTACCTTGCTGTATGAGGTCGCTGTACTTAAAATGTTAGCATATCATCCCAACAGGCTGTAAACTATAGTTTAAAACAATGCATAAATGTAAAAGTATCGATGTACATTCTGCCACTGTGGGACATTGCATAATTTACACATCCATTATACAACCACAAGCACATAGATCCATATCATCCTGAACAGCTGTATCCAAGCTGTCTAGATTTTAGCCAACACCATCCATTTATTCTTAAACCATTTGTGACAGCATTGTTTCAACACACTAAGCCGACATGTTTGTCAGAACAATCTTAAAAGTGACCTAATTGTGCCTGGTGTAGGGCAACACAAAATTCTACTTGCAACCTTTTATCCCCTCAGAAAAGTAGAATTTTGCCTTGTAATAATAATCACAGCATCCAAGTTAAATGCTCTTTTAATAATCTGGAAAACCTTGTTACCCATCATCAGATACACCAAAGCAGAACCTCAATACTCCCACAGCAGCCAGGGCAAGGCCCCAGTGCAGGGAGGCAACAGCTCATGAAGCCCCTATCCACCACTGCCACTCCAATGCAACTGGCCCACAAGTGAGCTGGGGGCAGAGCAATGCTATGGTCTGTTCAGCCTATTAACACTCCCTCCAGTTGTCAGAGATTTGGCCAGGGTCACAGACCAAAATACAGAGGGAACACACAACATTTGGGTTCATGAATGTGTCATTGTATGTGACTACGCACTCGGCAGCGACTAATGGGGCTTCCCTGTTTGACTCTTCAATGAAGTGTAAGTTTCCAATATATGACGCCAAATAAAATTCTTCTGTCTCTCTGTGTGCTGTCTCAGGGTGCTCCAGGACTAGCAGTGCCCTGCAGTTGCCCTGGCTCCATCACTTCTGAGCTTTTACTTTGCAATTCTTCCTTTCCAGGCAACCTCATTCACATGGCCAGGGCTGACACACAAACAAACCCATGGCTTGGTGCCTATTATGGGACTTAGCCCACTGGCAGAAACACTGCAAATGTCAGTTTAAAGCTCAGCTCTCTGCTAGCTTACGTTTCCTATGTGAAAACCCTTCATGTCTCCAAGACCCAGGCGCATAACAGAAAGAGCAAAATTCTTCACTGGTCCTTTTTGATTTTCTTAGTACAGGTCACGAAGCCCTGAAGTGAAACTGTTTTACACATACACCTTCCCACAGTCAGTTGTCTTTCATGGCCAGACCTTCAGGCTTTTCTATATCTTAAACAATTATTTACTGAAACAGTATTAGAAGCTTTTGTAAGACAGAGGCCATTCGCCAGTCACCAACATTAGTGTGAGTCAGGATAGCATTACTGCAGTCAGTGAAGGGCACTAATGTATTTTGTAAGATTCTTAGACACATTTCTTTCCCAGTTTTATAGAAAACTTAGGCTCATGAAGTGGGGTTTTCTCTTTTCCTCTACACTTGCTGTAACTCTTCTCAGGATTATAGTAAGTCTTAGCTCGGAGTTTGGAAACCTCATAAATGCTATTATTGTTTTATCATAGAAAGGACAGCAATAGCCTAAATCCCTATATAAATTTCTGTTTCAGAATAATGAGATATAAGATAGTGTACATAATTTCAATGTAATTTCAGCAGGGCAGGATCCATCCTTAAACATGCTTCTAGTCACTTCTGCTTTGATGACATGCTTCTGCTTTGATGACATGATTATTGTTTAAATGTAGAAGAAAGCAAGAGAGTTTTTATACAGCGTGGGTGTTTTCACCTGCTGTATGGAAAAAGAAAAAAAAATAAAAGCCCACAGCTTGAAGTACATCCGAGTAGTAACGGTAATTAGGTATTGGCATATCATGCAAAGAGAAAAGAGCTTGAAAAAATGATAGAGCTTAATAAAGTTTTAGCATCCTAAAGCTACACTGGAAGTTTTTAAAGGGAAATGCAAATTCAGAATAGGGAACACGTATGATTCTTAGAAAGGATAATCAATAATAGAGGAATTAAGGAAAATTTATCCTGTTAGAGTTTGTGTCCTACAGAATACGATCACACATATATACATAACCAGATAGCTTTCTACAAATACAAATTGCCTTATCACACATGGCACCTTCCTTTAGAAATTACTATAAATACTAATTCCTGCCAAGTATACACATGCAGTACTAGCATCTACCAGGAAATTTGCACTCAACAGAAATGAGAATCCCTAAAGAACAGTCTTTTCTGAATCCATTTAAGATCCCAGAACATTCTGAACCTTTTTTTTTTTTCCCATTGAAACAGATTTTTTACAATTCTAAAAGTTTTAAAAGCAGTTTTTCATAAGTTTTATAACCAATGCTTCCAAAATATACTGTAATTGTATGTGTGGTGAAAAGAATGAATAAAGCACCTCAGACAAAACATACCTAAATCCTTAGCAGATTACAGTAAACACAGGTATTTGTTTTCTGAGATGAACTGAAAATTCAAATGAAGGAAGAATCAGGGTAAAACACATTGGGGTACTCATATTCACACAGAAATCTACAAATCTGAGGAAGATATTTATAACAGTTCGTACCAGCTGAAACCCATGACCATTTGAGCCAACAGCAAACACTCTCAGGATCAGCTGAGCAGAACTCATATCAGGTGCAGTGGCAGGCAGCAGGCTTTCCCTTGCTTCTTAAAGCCAGCTGCTCTGAACTCCCTCACCTGCAGCCACAGAGGTATTTGGGGAGTCTGGAATTTCCGGCCTGTTTGTTTCTCGGATCTAGTACAGTCTACCCAACAGGCTTGTCCTACAAGTCTAAATGGGCCCAGCAGTAAATGTTAAGATTTGAGCATTTGCTTCTTATTGGAAAGAAACCAACTTTTTGAAAGCTTCCTTAAAATGGAATTGCTCTCCTCTACCCAAAATGAAATTCTGGGTGAAATCTTACAGAGAAATATTGAATTGTATCTCCAGAAGCCAATTTTTTATTCATTAGTTTTTTTCCAGCTCTTATTTTTTTTCCCTTGTTCAACAAAAACAATTTCCAGATTAGGATGTTATCTAAGAATATTTCTCTCATATACCGACAAAATTGCTTGCCACTCTCTTTGATGTTTCTCAGTACAAAGATACAAGGAGTCAGCAAAACAAATGAGTTTGCATTCTGCAGCTGAATTATCTTAAAATAACATAGATGGAATATTAGATCTAAAGCCATATTTTTAGCTAAAACACAGTTGAGATGCAGTGTCACCCAATGTATTTAGAGAAGACACATGCAGTAATAAACATTTATCAATTAAGTACGATCATTTAAAATATATATATTTTTCCTTTAACAGGAATGAATGTAGTATTATATTCTGATATTTGGCATCACATTAATGCATCATTTGACTAGCACTCAAAGTATTCCTGTGAAAGGATATCTCTGTGAAAACTTATAGTTTCCTGGGCACGCGTGTAATTGCTCCAGAGGGAAACAATGCCAGTTCTGTCAGAGAGAGCAGAGATATTGTAGGAATTGTGAAATTCTACCTCCAGAGCACAGGTATGAATTTCCATATATTTGCAGTTTTCAGAGGGAACGTGCAATGTTTTCAGGGTAAAATGACTATTTCCAACAGCAAAATCCCCTGATTTAATGAAGAATTTGAAGCAGGACCAAAAACATTTACCTTTATCACAAAATATGACTGTAATGTTTCTCTTAGTACTGAGAGGTTTCATTATTTTTGACAGATTGCATATCTGAACTTAAAAAATAGCAAAAATATCTTATTTAAATAGGAATTTGAAAAGCCTGGAAGGATGCAGGTTTTAAAACTAAGAAAGGCAAGGATTTGGCTACAGTTCTCTGGAATAGCACATATTTACAATTCTCAGCTCTGGTCTTCCTTTGATGTCCCATACAGACACATCACTGAGGTGCTGCACAAAACTTTCTGGAAGGATGAATGTACATGCACCCCTGCAACAATCTGATCAAGGAATAGCTTGCGAATATAAATAAGGGAAGCAGTAGCCCCTTGTCACAGGCTTTAAAAGACTAAAAAAACCATTGGGAACAACTCTTCACTAAGACTTTCCTCATCAAAAAAACATTACCATCACAGTTCTATGAAGAACAGAAAAACAGATCTAAAAGATCTAGCAAGTGTTGGAGCCTTTGGAGCCTCTTATGGAAAAATAATGGACTTGGTATGGCTTTAAATTTCTGGTAAACAGGATGCAGATCTTGGGAATTATTCCTATTTTTTTTTTTAAAAAAAAAAAAAAAAAAAAAAAAGCTTAAGGAGAGAATCAGTCAAGGAGGGGTCATGGGAAGGAACAGCTGCTTCTTGGGAAGCCTATTGACACTAGTAAGGAAAGTGCCACTTTTCCACAGGAAATATACCATGGACTAGTTGAAGGGCTGCTGTTTTTTAACCTTAACAACAGTAAGAAGCCACCACAAGCTAGTCAATGTTTACTGAAGCATTTAATGTTTAAGAAGATGAAAATGTGAATTCCTTTTCTCTTAAAAGTTTCATACTTCAGAGTAAGAAGTCTTTGACAGTAGTTTCTAAACTGATAAAGCACAGAAATTCAAATCATATTCAGAACTGCTTCTTGAAGGCTGATTTTCATGCTTTCCTAACCAATGGGGAATAGAGAAAGGGAAACAGCAGCCAGGCAAGGCTGGAGAGCGTGGGTGGTCAGGGTGCAAAATGTCAGATAACAATGGAACTTACCCAATTTAGTTGGCTCTTTTATGTAGCCATGGCCACACTTCGAATGCTCCCCAGAAACAGAGTTTAATTCATCTCAGTAAAGCCAAAAGAGTTAATTATGGAATAAATGATAGAGGCCCACTTCATGTTTTTACATGGTATACATTTCTAGATGCACACATACTTAGGGCAAATATAATTCATTAGTTTATGGGTGGATATTTCTTTTATAGGAGCTCTAATTATGGATTATACTCCCAAGGTAGTAGGTTTTGCATACACACTCATTGCATACCTATGTATAGATGGCTGTTTAACTTGCATTAAAATCTAGAACCATCAGCAGATACATTTCCATCACTCTATGATTCAGGAGTTCCTGTTTATTATGAATCTATATACACTCAAACAGTTCCCCAGGGAAAGATTAAAATTTTTGAGAAAGCCCTGAAAATCTCCTAGTCAAGAGTTGATCAAATGAGTACTCATTTTGCCAGCAACATGGGGCTTACAGTCATACAGGTTCAGTCACCTCCAGCTGCCCTTATCAGCTTCTCTGACATGTGGCTTTTACCACCTCTCTGCTCATGTGTAAAGGAGAAAAAGTATTCCTACAATGTGAACATCCCTTGAAACTGCGGATCTGTAGCACATTTGTTGATAATGACTGACAAGTCTCTGGACAAGCCGTTCAAAGCTGCCTTCTCCTGTATTCAGAAACTGCACACACGTGCGCATTGCTGCTGTAATCCTTCCAGACTGGCCACTGCTTTAAATGGGTGCCCGCACACTGCCGTGCTGAGTCCTGTGAGGCCTTCTAGTGCTCACACCACCTCCATGGCACAGTGAAGACACATGTCCACAGTTCTGCCTTTTTCACTTCTTGTCCTCATTTCCTCAGGGTACTCCCCTGTTAGGCCGCCTGCTGCCTCCCTGAATATCTGTCTTGTTTTCACATGTATACTCGCCTTGCCTTTAAAATGTCAGCGACTGAAAAATCACCCCTCAGATAGTATTAGATAAGCTGCACAGAACTGCAGTGACAAGAAGGGGGAGATGTCAGAGACTGTGGGGACACAGGGGAGAGATCAGGTCATGTAGGTGGCACTGGGGAGACCCCTGGTGTCATTACAGGCCCCAGAGGCTTAAGGGTCCCTGTGCAAACATGCAGTAAAGATTAGCTTTACCCTGGCTTTTGACCTACTATGCTAAAGCTCCAGTTTTCAGGCTTTGCTTCACCAGCATGACATTAAAAACAATTTTTAAATGACAGCAGAGGTTCTTAGTTAATCGTATACTTCCAGCAGCATTAGAAATAAATGCTATATAGACTCGTGATAAAATTCAATGACTGGAAGAAACTACTAAAAGATCCTAGACAGCCAAGGGAAAGAACAAGACTGAATTTCAGTTGAAGAGAAGTCACTGGGGATTTCAGAGAAAGTTTTATCAGGTATCATGGTGCTGACTAAAATATATATTATTTATTTTATGGTACTAACGTGTGCTAATGCATTCTTCATTTGCACAGTAAAAGACATTTTATAATCTTCCCTGAAGATTATAGTTCAAATAGAAGTTTAAATACAAAATGCATGGAAGATAGGATATACATTATTCTCATTGGAAATCAGCTGAACCACAGGACATGGACAACTAAACGTCTTGTCCAGGCAGACACCTCTCCAATACATACCCTATTGATAAAGACTTAAATGAAGAAAAAAACTTCCAGCATTCACAAGGCTTTCACGTGTGCCTACATCGCCTCCTTCCTTGTCATTCACTTTACTTTTACTTTTGTGCCATATGATCTGGACCTCCCATTGCAAAGCTAATGCTTGAGAGAAGTATTCTGAAATCCCACGTCAGAGTGGGAAGAATACTTTGAAAGCATCAAAACACATTCTTGTATTCTGTTGCAATAATAAATCAGTATCACATTTTGCAGGTACCATCTTTTCTTTCAAGTGTTACCAGTTACTATAAGTTCACAGTTTGCTGTGATTTTAAAACAGAAGCAAGTGTGTCAAAACTACAAGGGGAAAAAACAAACAAACAAACAAAAAACTTTGTGCAAGCAAGGTGAATCGAAAGAACTAATAAAATGTGACAGCTGTAGAAAAGGACCACTTTGTGCATCACATTGACAATGGCAACAAGCTTCAAAAACTTGTTGTTAGCTGGCAGCATTTGTTTTGTTCTGTCAATTTAGTAGGAGATAAACCAAAAAGGTGGAAGGAAACTCTCAACATTATATAAGTGTCTATTTCCGCAAGTTCACGATAGTATTTTGATAATGTTTTAAATAAATCTCTCCAGAATATGTCTGCCAATGTCTTAATAAAGCTAAATAGAAATTAATTTCTAACTTTCTATTTGAGTATTCATTTCTTCAAATTAAGACCAGGTCTAGGCCTGGTCTTTTTTTGCTCAATTTTAATTCCTGCTGAACACATCTAATACGATTATGCTTTCCCAGAAAATATACTAGTATGTTTAACACTGGTCAAATATAGGATACGGAGATAAATATTGATTGTATTTTGTTTAAGTAGAATATTTCATGACAGGATGATGAAATAATTATTACTTTACTTTCAGCAAAAGTTTGCTGAAAACTTTTTTTTTTTTTTCTGAAAAAAGTATAGCTTTATCTGAAAATGTAGACATTTTCTCTAAAATATGTTTAAACACTTTCTAAGTGATGGTATCTTCAAAAACTGAACTACTATAACATTATAGTAAGCATTGATAACTCTCGAAAGAGAGAGAACACATTCTTGGTACTACAAAGTACTCTGTACTAACCTTGAAACATGTAAGCTTTAACAAAGGCACAAAAAAAATGTTCTATTTTGAATTCAAATGATTTTACTTTGTTTTCTGTTTGGCCACTGACTGCAAAAAAAAGAAATGTTGAACTTAATCAGTTTTCAATACTAAAGGTCTGAATTGATTCATATGATTCTCTTTGAACGAAGAAAAGACTTTTAAAAGTCTTTGTGAGAAGCAAAATCTGCCCATTCCAATCCTTGAGGGAAAAAAATCCAGAATGTGAGCAGGAAAGAAGCATCAGAAACTGAAAAATTAGCAAATTTGATTTATTACTGTGTGCCTGAAAAATGAAATTCAAAGTAGGAAGAGCATTCTTTTGAATTTCCTTCTCTCCTCCTGCTCCCCCCTCCACCATTAAAATTTGAGGTGCAGCTATGCTCCCACCTCATGTCTTCAAAAGTAACCTGCTGTGCTTGCACACACAGGTACATTAGTTGATTAAACAAGATGTGCAGTAACAGTACCTCTGATCAGAACAGGCTCCTGCCGTCTTGAGAACAGCTTTTCAGAACTTAAAAGCATGTAGAGAATGTATTGGATACAGTGCAACAGTGTTTAAGATTAATACGTATATATGATAGATTTATTACATGCCTTAAAAGCTTATTTACTTATAGTATGATGTCTAGTATATATATATAACATATTACTTCCCTATTAAAATCAATAGGAACACAGTTTTGAAAAGCATGTTTTAGAAGAGACAGGTTGTTCCATGAATATTTGGAGCATATCCTTGAACAACAGCATGGCATCATGCACAGACTACAAGTCTAACATTTCTAAGCCTTTCTGCAGAAGTGTATTTTTTTTTTTTTAAGGATGAGCCCTACAATGCGTTTGATGTTTGCATGATTCTAGGACAAGAGTGCATTAAACAGTCTATTTTTTCCCTCAGGGACATCACTGCAAGGACTGTAGAGCTGTGGTAGCAAAAAGTACTTTGTTAAATACAAGTGCCAAAAACCAACAGCGAAAGAGACAGGAACCTAAATGGTGCAAAAACACTTCTGGCAAGGAGGCCAGACTGTATATTCTGTGGACTTTCTTTAGCACTAGTCCTGTTTATTTATAACATATAGTTCTTAAATTACTCAAAATTGTTCTGGAAAAAAAAAAATACTGTTATATCAGACATTTAATGCAATATCTTGCTAAATAAATAGTCAAAAACTTCAATAGCTAGGCTGCTAAATAACTCAGTTTTGACTTCTCTGATTGCTAGATCTCTTACAAAAACCTAACCCCTCCTCTGAACATATAGGCTGTGAGTTTCTTTGCTGAGATCTATAAATTTGACGGTCTCAGCTGTGTTTTCACTCTGTCTTGTTCTTTAAAGTGGCAGAGCTTGCTGGGAGTGAATGTATTTGGGAGAAAGAAAAGCAAAAAATTGGCTGCAACCAGGTGAACAGGAGATAGGCATGTCATAGCCAGTTTTTGACAAACTAAATGTGAAATGAAATTAGGCAATGGGACAACGTCTGCTACTAATTTTCTAGAATGCACACCATTCTGCACTTACAAATATACCCAGACTGAGTACACTCCAAACTGATACAAAAACCTTGTGAAGCATAACTTTTTTTAAAATTCCATGTTGCGAAGTATACAATACACAGAATCCTCATTATCAGTTAGGACTTTGCGTGAGTATCAATTTTCACATAGTATGGGAGTGTGAAAAATGAAATTCTACCTAGGACAGATCAAATGACTGCAATTAAATTTGAAAGGTAAGGAGGAATAAGGGTTTGGAATAACTCCATTGACTTTTCAGGGTTAGGCAGCTTTACACCCCTTATGAGCCTGGCCTGAGGTTATATTAACCTGTTTAAAGTATTTCAAGCATTCCAGTAGTATTTTCTAATAACAACTTTAAAAATGTGCTGCAGTATGTTGATATTAGGTGTATTTTTTCACGTATAACAGATTCAGGAGAAAAAAGTTAGGAGCACCTGAATTCTTGTAACTGCAAACTCATATTACAGATATTACATTCTGGATATCAAGAAGGAGGAAGCTTTCCAATGATACTCATGTGAACTCCAACTTAAGTCACAGAAAGGTATTTATGACTATCACACGTTTGGAACAGTCAAATTAATTATGACAGCAAGGTCTAAAGCAGAATTGGAGACTGCAAATAAAAGTTTGAAGAGGGGAGTGTATTTATAGTTTAGAAAAAAAAAAAAAAAGAAATAGAAAGTTAAGTATAGTGTATCTATACCAACTGGTTCCATCTATTTCTCATGTATAAAATGTTTTGAACCACAAAGGTTTTTCTGCCAGCTTCAAATAGTATTCAGTCCTGAGAGAAATGTGACTTTTAATGGCAAGTTCAATGCAGTTTAATGGTGTGTGAATTTTAAATAAAGCAAAGAAAGAGCATAGCACTACAGCTTCACGTCACAGACTGTGGGAGAGATTTGTGGTTGTACTTTTGTCTGCATCTTTGTTTTCCAGGTAGAACAGCTACATCAGTGCAAGAGATTTCAGACTGGCTTCACAAGCCTGCATACTTCCCAAGTAAAATTAAGAAGGCTGCAAACTCCTTCAGACTCCTAACATGACAAAATCATCTTTAACTTCTTGTGTGTCAACACGTTATTCATAATCTAGCAAGACTGTCTAATAGCATTAGTGCAACAACTCCCTTTCTCCATCTTTACTGCCTCTTGCAAAGATATACTTCCAATTTAGCTGGCTATATAGATGAATATTGCTAGAGAGGCATATAGATCAACATAGCTGCAAAACCTCCTTGAAAAACTACATAACTTCTCATCTGCCAGCCTAGTTGGTGTCCCGGAGTAGTTGGGCTAACCAGTTAATAGCCCTCTGCAGTGACTGCTGAGTAGACATGCTCTGTGTCATTACAGGCTGGACAGATGCACAATGAAAACACGTACAAGAAATGCAATGGTAGAACTTTATAAAATACCTAAAAATGCTTACTCATTGATCATTATAAAGAGACAGATGAAGTTAGGTTTCCAAATTATTATGAGAACTAAAAGAAGCTGGGTACATAATACTGTCAAAATACTGTTTCTGAATTTTATAGAGAATGATTAAGTAGCATAAACTTGTGAGAAAAACTTAAGTCTGGAGAATAAATGGAGATACTTCTACCAAGTCTTACCTTTCTTGGTTGGGCTGCTGTCTGCCAAACAGAAAAAAAACTGGGATGGCTTAATATTGACTGTTGTTTCCACTTTATTAGAATTTCCCTCTCCCCGTCCGCCAAAAATAAATAAAAATAAATCTTGACATAATTTCATATACTAATGTACACTGCCACTTCACTGAGCCCTCCAGGCCTTAGTCAAAAGGTAGTCCATCTAACTCTGGATGATGGATTTTCCCTGACTAAACGTCATCTAGCTTCACCTGATGTTTAATTTCATTTACACAAAATAAAAACTGAGCAAGAAACACCACATATTCTTATACATATCTTTCTTTATCTTTTATTTCCTGTACTAAATAGTCCAATTATATCAGGTCCACATGAACCCACTGTTTGTTCTGAAATCTGTTCATCAACAAAAACTTTGAACTCTGAAAAGTCTTCATCTTTCAAATTGTTTCTCTGGCATACACTTGACCAGTGTACTCCTAAAAAATAAATGTCTGATTCAAGTGAATAGGTTATGGATGAAATAAAAATGATCTTCCATGAAGCATTCAGCTACCACATATTTTCAGCATGAACTGCTCAAGATTTGCAAATGCATACCTGAAACAATGGGTCTTTAAATTATCCTTTAACAAATCCAAATATATATATTTTTTAATAGCAAGAGACATATTGAACTTGATGTTCTATTCTATGATTTAACCAATTTTACATGGTTTGCCAGAGTTTAGTTCCACTTCCTCAATGACCTATTATGCTATAATTAGGTGAGCTTCTAGGAGATTACTGAATAAAGCATCCAAATGTATTTTAAAAAGATGGTTCAGGTTGCTAAATTTGATATAATTTTGATATGATTTGATACAGAAATGCTACTATGCATTCAGGGTTATTAATAAATCTACAAAGTCCTCAGTTTAGCATTCAGTATTCTAAGTATTAAAATGTTTATTTTATTTATATACTTTTGAAAATTGTGGTTGTTTTATTTGTTTTGTTATAAGAACTTTTGCAATTTCCCAGTTGTAACACTGACTTTTCTGTCTTTGTGCTTAATAAATTATTATTCTATATTGTTCTTGATGTCAGATGGGACAACTAACCATAGGCACTCATTCCCAACTAGAGCACAATTCTCTATTTAGAAAAACCAATACCAAAGGGGCAAGGGAAAGAAATTTAGATCTTATTTAATGTTGAAAAAGTATAGTTTGGTCATCTACTCTTTTGACTGAAAACAGAGAAATGATCTTTGGTTATTTTCCTAAATTCATTTTTCTACAATGATTTCCCAGCAATCACAAAAAAAATACACTACTAGAAAAAAAAAAAGAAAAAAGCAATATAAAATATAAAACATTTCCAACAATCAATAAAGCTCTAATCATGAAATGAAAAGCTTTCAATACATCTTAGAAAAGAACTGTCCACACAAGCACAAATGTAAGGCTTCTATGCAAGATTTCCATTTGGCTTCCACATCTGATCTATGAATATAATACTAATATTATCTCTCAAGACAAAAACATGAATATTTTGTCAAAAAAATAATACTGACTGCAAGCATCAATAAGTATTCTAAAGCACTGATTTAGATAACCCCTTATTTAGTATAAGTTCCTCATTTATAAATGACATTTCTTTATTTAGCATTTGGAAATCTTCAAAGTCATTTAGGCAGACACACTTAGAATGTATGAACATTCGTCTTTGTAATGTTGCAGCTCTATAAAGGATACGAGATATATGGAGAAGTCCATGGTATCAGTTTTGAAGGTCAAAAGTAATACTTCCTTTTCCTTCCTTGTCATTCTTTCAAAAATGCATCAAATGATCTGTACTAGTAAGATGTACTGTACTAGTGTTTTTTTTTTTTTACTAAAACCGATCATTTAATTGTTAATTATTTAATTAATTATTTTATAATTAAAAAATTAATATTTTTTATTAGCTTTTTCACTTCATAATTTCTTTATTAGTGTTACTTTAGTTATAAGAATCAAGAATTGAAATAACAGTGAAAAAAAATGAAGCTTTTCTAATAGGAAGAGGGATCACTTGGCCTCAGTGAAGTCAGTGCTGTAATTCTGCATAACATTATGTAACTCAATCCCACTGGGACAGACATCGAGTTAAAAAAAATGTCCAATTCTACTCCAGTAAATGGGAATGTACCTGTACACATCATCTCTGAATTTTAAGAGTTTAAGTTTGAATTACATTGATTTTAATAGTTTAACTGTGCAATATGGGGTGATTTGTGACGAACTGAGTCCATGAAAACTAAAGTACCTTCCAAACTTTTCATAGGGCATGAACATATCTTGAATTGTATTTATTTGTTTCCATGTTTTAATCCACAAGAGATGCTAAAATATTTCCTCCCATGAGAAGTAAAAGTGAAAAGGCCTTTTATGATGCTGGATTATTTCTTCCTGTAAATGGGCTACTCAATATAACTTGCTTGCTTATTCTTTAACAGCAGAATCAGAAAGGGGATTTAATGAGCCAAAGAGAAGCCAAGAGCAAAGTAGCTTAAGGTTAGTTTGTTCCATTTCTGTTTCCTAACTTGGTAATTTTAATCCATGCTCTCTAACAGTGTCACTTAAGCAATGTGGTATCAGGGGAGAAATCAACTTAGATTTCACAGAATGGGCTTTCACAGCAATGCAAGGAATAGGAGGAGGAAAGCTCCCATCTTTTGCTCATAAAGCTAACTATTTAGAAGACAGAAGATATGAACACTATAAATATGAAAGGCATAATTATGGTTCATCGTTGTTCTTTACATTACTAGGAAAGAGGAAAAAATCAAAGGGAAGGGCATATGGGGCTCATTAAAATACTCTATAAAATAAGTGGTCTCATTGACACTAGCCAAAATGCCTACGGGCTGTGTAATTTGCATTTCCATTTATGTAATAATAATAACAATAATAACAATAATAACAAAAAAATTATTAATATTAATTCATATATTAAAATAACTTGTGTAATAATAATAACTTACGTATTAATACTAATAAAACATAACAAGTGCATAGTTAGCTTCTGCTTGTCAGGTTCAGCAATTGCTGGCTGTTAATGCCCTGTGAGCAATAAAAATATGTTCTTGCCTAACCTGAGAGCACCCAGAAGTCTCTGGCCATAGTGTGGCATCCAGTGCCTGCAGCCTGACTCCAGGAGTGAGGTTTGCTGCTTTCCCTGCACCTTGCAGTCTTCTGGCTGCATAGGAAGGCTGCAGTATGCAGAGGAGAGGACAGAGGGTATACTGAGGTTTACAAGCAGTTTAACCACTGTTGCAGTCAAAACACTAAAAACTCATCCCTGCACAACATTGTTAAGGCACAGAGTGAATTTAGGACAAGAAAATTTATTACTGCCTCTGTTCCCTTATCCTGTTAGACAAGTATCTAAAATCTCCGTACTGACAACTGCTCAGCATTCAAAATGCTGCTTGTGGAAAACAATTCATTATCTTCACAAAAATCCTAGTCAAGTACCTATTCTGACTAAGAGATATTCTGACTAAGCTGCAGACAGTGGGAGATGGATTTGCTGCAGAAAAGTGGGAACTAGTTTCAGCAATAAGAGCCAGCAAAAGCTCTGGGAGGAAGCGGGGGCTGAGGTAGGGTGTACAGAGCTAGGGAGAAATGTTCATTTCCTTGCCTTGCAGGAGAACAGAATGGGAATTTGATCATCAGAAAAGAAAGGCATCTGAAAAAAACAGCATGTCATTTCACCAGTGACAACTTCATTCTACAATTGTTACCCATTTCTTTACAGTAATACCACTGAGATGCACAGATTTGCTGAGAACAAATGTCCTTCTTCCCTTCCTGAAAACTAATGAATTTGCAAAACAACCTTAATGTATATACAGACTGATTTTTTTTATTTTTATCTTTTTCCTGTTCCAGGAACTGTTTTTTCCTCTTTTTCAAAATAGACTCTACTACAGACAATACAAAACAATAAATTGAATATGCCAGTTTTCTTGTAAGGACAATATTTTTCAGACTGCTTTTAAAGCTGGAAAATCCAGAACATGGGATATAAAAGTATTTTAGTCCACCATCAATCTATCAGGCTGGCCTACTTTTAGGCAAGCGTGTTAAGGAAAAAGAAAAGAAAATGAAAGCAAGCTAAAAGTGACAGTGTAATAGCTCATAGCATGTGAATAGTGAACTTTCTAGACCTGTACAGAACATGAAAATGGTGAGCTTGTAGGAAGATGTTTCATTTATATTCCCAATAAAGAATCACACTGATTTGTCGTACATAGCTGCAGACTGCCCTTTGATTTTGAGTAACAAAATAAAATGGTCTTAAGAAAGGTGAATGGAAAATTCCTCTTCTGTAAATAGATTTCACAGGTGAGATAATATAAAAAGAGATAGATTTCCCATAAAGAGTAAGCACACTGCAGCTTTAACTAAGACTGGCTAGTCTCTGCAGGGTCCCAGCAGTGACACACTGAGAAAATCCTTATCAGCATTTTTGATTTGCCTTCTACCCCATACCAGCTCTAATAACACCTGCTAAATTTATTTGCACACTCTGCTATAGGAAATAAAAGATGCAGTTTTGAATGACAGCTTTTAAATATCGTCTAGAATGCAATATCTTTTGTGGCAGAACAAAGTAAAATACCCTTTCAAGGAAGTCTTGATGTTAAAGATTAGCACAGTGGTCCCATTCTGTGTGACAAGGGATGAAAAGGCATCTCCTCACATCACCTTGTATTTGTGCTGTTCACAGGCATATGGTTCTCTTTAGTTCCCTGTGAGCCTCAAGGTCCCATCCCTTTCTGTCCTCCCCTTCTGCTTGGTTTCTATCGTCATGCTTCTTATGCTTTGTGAATGCAAAGGGGATTCTCGATGGATTGGCATTCTTCAGCATCTCTGAATTGTCTCCTCTACTCCATGTTGTGTCACATCCTACCTAAACTACTTTGCAGCAGAAGCCTTGCAGTGGGTTACTTAGATCAATGACAAAAAAAACCAAACACATATCAATGGAATTAAATTAACTGCCAGAGACATATTTTTGGCAAGAGGTAAAGATGGGTGACTATTACTCATCATAATTAGAGCATCTAAAATTACTGTATTAGTAATCAGCCAACTGCTTATTTGTCACTCTGTCTCTGAAATTACACATCTTACACACATGGTGCCATTTCAGGAAATGACATCAAAAACATGTAGGCCTTATTATATAATTAGGATGTTCTTAGTAGAGGACAGCACCTGTGCCAGTAAGAACTACTTGTGTATCCTTCTTCCTAAGCACCCACTTTCAGTAAGAATATACCTGGATTTATAATGTTACATATGCATGGTGATTTTCAATGCTACAACATGGCAGTTGAAAGAGATTGTCTGAAAGTTGATGTAGTATGTTATCTTTTATTTATATTTATTTTCAAATTAATTCTGATTTCCTGCACACCTGATGCATCAGATGAACATAGAAAAAAAGTAGGACAAATCCTCATGATGAGAAAAATCTGAGGAGACAAATATTAATTTAAGGAAAACACTCCAGGCTTTTGAATCAGCATCCTTCCATTATCACTTTCATAAATTCAACATCAGGACAACTGCTTCTAAGGTAGCCTTGTTTCATTGTGTTTTTTTGAAGCATGAGCAGTAAAGACACTATAAACCAAAAATCTCTTTGGGGCTGGTGGACTTGTGGTTCCTTCTGGTATGTGCTGAGATAAATCTTGGAAAAGAAACTTCAGTTTCAGCATACCTGAATCCAGACCCACTGATAAATCCCTCTGCTTATAAAGCCATTAAAAATAGTATGTATTTTATATCTACTAAGAAGCATTGGTTTCATACATCACAGACCCATCCTATACACATCTATACAGAAACCACAAGAGTTTGAGTAGCCTTTATGGAAGCATGAAAAACTATGCTAGTAATCATATGCTAACTGATTCACTTCCTACATAGACATTCATAGAATTGTCTCCTCTGTTTTGTAATTATTTCCCCATATAAAAGTCAGAGAGAATTAATATCTTTAAGAATAAAGATAATATTCTTTAATATCTTTAAGAATTTAAAGAAATTAAAGTTGTCTTTTTCAACAGAACAAAACAAAAGAAATTGGTTAATTGACTACTTGCACAGAATCAGGCAACAAGGACTCTAAAAGATCAGTTGAGCCAATAATCCATAAACAAAGAATAAACAACCAATTGGAAATGCCACATAGAAACCAAAGTCAATAGTGGAACAAACCAAACCAATAAATAAAATAATTGCCCCCCCACGAATGTGTGTTTAATGTGGTAGATCTTGAAAATCCTAGGGTACGTATTTAGCTTATCATTAAAAAATGTTTAAGAGCAAGGTTTAAATACAGTGCAATGAATTAGTCGATTTATTTATTTATTTATTTATTTATTTTTACTGCTCTGGAAAATATATGATTGAAAGCTGATAAAAACCCCAAACCCAGGCAATAGATATTAAAGGTATTCTAGATACTGTATGACTTTAGCTATTTTGTTTGATTAATTAGCTTATTATTGTTCTTATTAATAATGATAATAATTCCCTAGGCAGCAAGGAGGAAATGCAGTCAGCCTTACACTATTCTTCTGTTGCTTTGAAAGCCAAAACCCACACATTTTGCATTGTATTCTGTTTAAGTACAAGATACTACTATCTATACACTTATTTCTATCCTGTACAGCTGATTTGGTAAGCTAATAGGTCTGTATTTTGTATTTTTGTAATTTTTTCTGATTCTTTTTTAATATGGTATTTCCATACCCATATGCTCTAAGATGATGTGATGGAAACTTCATTAGGGACTAGATCCTGGCAGAAGAGAGCCCTATGTATTCAGTGAGATAAACCAGTCAAGTTTTCTTCCTTGAATATCTCATAAAAATTTGATTCACTGAAAGAAGACTGAACCACGTAGCTCCTTGTAGGACAGACACTCTGGCTCCATCAATACCAATAAAGAAATGGGAACTATAGAGAGTCTCAAGTATTGGACCTCTTGTCATTTATACTGCTTAACTTTCAGTTCGGACCCTATACCCATTAAGGACCACTAAAACTATCTCTCCCCCTCAAAATACTTTAGACAAGTTCAGAAATATACTAAGTATATTCACTGGTTTTGCTTCCCATGGGAGATCATCCCGGTCCAAGCTCTTCATTCACAGTTACAGTCTGCCCTAGTGACATGGATGTTGGTCAGTTTGCACTGGCTGCCTTGGAACCAGGGCTCACTTTCCAAACATTTTTCATTTAGCATTAAAGATTTAGTACATCCCTGGAACATGTGAAGGAGGAAAAAAACAAACAAACAAACAAACAAAAAAATGAGAATCAAAGCCCCAGATCTGCTCCCCGATGATATCAACCTACATCACAGTATATTTTGAAGTCAATGCATCTCAGAGGTATTTGCACCCCTTGCGTGCCGTTTGTATTAGTAGATAGTAATCTGGCCTCTTATTGGGTAAATATCTCCAAATTCTTAACCTTTCAAGACAATACTGATTCATTATTTCCTTTGTCTGTAAATTGAACCTTAGTCTCATAAACTGTTTAAAGAAAAAAAAAGAAAACACTTCAGAAATTACACAATTTTGCATTTCTGAACCTAATAAATATCTATGGCTTACAAAGACTAAATATTGAGTACGTTAAACTCAGAATTTTTCTAGAAAATGCATATGCTGCAGCATTTCTGAATGAATGCATCTGGGACTTAAACCCACATGACTGCTGAAATTTGTGTCTTTTGTTTGTTTGTTTTTTTTACTTTTTTGCTCTTTTATCTTTTTTTTTTCCCTCTTTTTTTCCCTCCTTCTTTCTCCTATGGACAGTGATCCACAGATGAAAAGGCTAAAGCTGAAGAAAGACTCGTCTTTCTTCAAACAGACTTAACTGCCCTGTTGGGTGCAACAGATGATTACATGGGGTTAGCTTGTGCTGTTCTTTCCCCCAGAGTGCTGCACATCTTGAGCTCTAGTACTGGCCAGTTACAGAAGCAGAGGCACCCAGTCAGATTTAACCTGCTGTCAGGAAAACTACAACATTTACATTTATGAAGCTGTAGTCCACCAAAAGGTATGACATAGAACACATCAACTGCACTCAGTAGTGGGGGACAGATCAGGAAATAAATTAGCATGCTTGGACCAACCCACTGTAAGTTTTTCCCCTTGAGCATTTATTTCCATCTACAGTTACACAGTATTCTTCAGAAGCTTACAGAAAATATTTGTCAGAATTGAAAGGGTGACACTGCTTCTCCTGAATACCAGTATACTAAGGTTCTATAAGCAAACATTACCGGTAGTTTCAAAACTGTCTTCCATACATACGTAACTAATTTTATTTTTTTCTTCTTGGAAAGAGAAGGAAAAAAGAATTGTGTAAAATTTTGATTTTATGTCAAAATCTAAAGCAGAAAAGGAACAGTTTGCAGTAGGTAACCACACAGAGAACCATCATGGCAAGCATATGTCAAATGTTCATTGGATGTTGATACTATCTTCAGTCAGCATCAGAACTGAAAGTCTCCCCAGCAGATTTTTCATTTCTAGTGATTATTGTTACTAAAGCTCATTTAAACATATACAGTTTTACCACAGACCCTCCAAACTTCAACTAGAATAGTGTATCTAAAACATCCTTTCTAAGTTGCCCTACTTCTTTCCATCTGCTGCAACCTCTCTCCTGGATGTCATGTTTATGTCACATAATTTAGGTTTCCACTTAAGAGCCTTGAGATCAGATATCCTAGACTGTCCAATTTTTCCACATTACTATATACCAAATTAAGCTATATTTCAATCCTTTGAGGGTTTTGTTTATTTGTTTTTCCCTCTTTGCCAACCCATTTCTTAGTGACAGCTTGTCCAAAATTCTATTGCCTAGCTATGTTGTAAAAATTTATACAAATATTATATGATTATATACAATGCTGTTTTGCTCTCTTTAATTCTATGGAGGGCTTGACTCCCTCAAGACAGTTTCCTCAACTTACGTTAAAAGTATGTTCCATTCATAAAAGAATTTCATTGAAATGGTGCTAGATATCATACAACATAAAGTCATTTTGACTCAGGTATCAACATTCCTTTCTTTAAACGTCTCATAGGAAAGAAAAGGAAAATGATAAAAAGTAGCTGATGAGAGCTCTAACATCAAGGAAGAAGGTTTAGTCAAAGAATCTACAGTATTAACACTTAATATTTATCTGTTCTTTACTCTGTCAAATACTGAAGTAATGTAAATCTCACCAACCTGTGATTTTGTTTACAACAATTACATGTCAAGACCTACGGTTTCTTAATAATGTACAATATGATCTTTTGCTCAGTGTACAAACTAGGTGCCAGAATGCTTTAAGATAATAGCAGTGGAATACATAAATACATGAGTAAAAACAAGAAAGGAGAAAAAATAAAAATGACAGAGGAAGCATACATTCTCAGTGCATTTCTGAAGATGAAGATGTAATGAAGTTAATACAGATGTCAAGGATTCTCACAGCAGCAACTGAAAGGTGGCAAAATGAGGAAGACAGGTAAATATCAGTAATAAGTGACCAGACAAAAAAGAAGCAAGCATGGAGACAGCTGTTGCCAAAAATCTGAGTGATGTATTTTGACATGCAGAGTGAAAATATCTTACACTAAACATACACACACACATCATTTTCTAACACTCTCAACATTACTGCATTTTTAGAAATTCTGAGTTTTGTTTTTATTATTATTATTATTTTATTTTTTTCCCCAAAGATCACTGACATTTGAACCTAAACGTTCTGTACCATTTCTGTGTATGTGGAGTTGCAGGGAATAAGGTCAAGTAGGCAAATAAACTGATGAAAAGGTTAATGCAGATTGCCAAAATATGCTTTTGTATACTTCAGTAGGGAAGATCTTGATATAGGGGAACCAACACACAGAGTCATACACACACTCACAAAAGCACAGCAGAACAGTAAAGTGGACAAAAATGAAACTGCTATGGAAGGAATGAAATCCCTACATACCTGAGAGAGAGGCACAAAGCTAGGGGCTGCACTGAAGTCAATGAAAATGAGGAAGAAGTAAAAGCATCCATCAGTAGGAGGGAAGACGCTAACAGTACACAGCAGAGTGAATTCTTTTCTTGGACAGATTGAGCCATTATTGAAAATGGTCAAGGTTATTGCTAAATAAATGGTGTTTGAAGGGAGAGAGACAGCTATTGTGCTTAACTAACATAAGAGGGCATAACATATGCCTCCACCATCTGCTCTTCCCCTATTTGCAGCTGAGGTCAGCTCCTTATCCATTATCACTGTTGTAATCAATCATTTCCTTCTAATTTCAATCTCTTCTTGGGCAGAATAAACAGAATGTTGTACTACCTTGGCACTACTTTTACTAGCAGTTACATGCAACTATTACATGTTTTAAAAATGTTTATTGTTGTGACACATCTCCCAGAGGAAATTCTGTAAAACCATCAGTATGACAGAGTTAGGTGCACAGAGGGGAAACCTGAACTCAGTGTAAGCAACTATTCCCCAAATGTCATCCCTCAGGATATGATGCTAAGTAACTGCACAGGGAAGTATGGTTATACAACTCCTAAGAAATATGCATTTACTAATTTTCATAATATGATTCATAACATTTTACCAAGAGTCTTCAAAACTCCAAGGGCCTTTTATCAAGTGTTTAGCAACCTGAAACCAAGGAAGCAAAACATCATCTAATCGCCAGTACCAGTCAGATGTCTCCCTGGCATGTTACTAAAAAGTGTGGATTATGCATGAATCCCAAGCATCTCTAGATAAGTCCAGAGCACAATACCAGCAAATAGGCCTCCATGTTAATCAACAGAAAATGGGCAGAAATTAAGATTTGCAGAAGTCTTCTCAGTAGGTAACTGCTGCACATAAAGCAACATTATCAAACATATGTGGATTTTAAATATCTTTGGAAGCTCAAATTTAAATCTCCTGTTTAAGGAGACATTAAACATGATTAATGTTTAAGCTACTTAGTAATCCAATGTTAGAAATTATTTATCACGTCAACAATTCCTTGTCTATATCTTTAAGCTGAATCAATATTGTTGTTATGCTGTTATATTTAATTAAACACAAGATATTTTTTAAAACCTACAAATAAAAATAATGTGTATGTCCATTGAACACTAAAAAGTGAAAATGATACTATGCAGAGGACAATGTAATACTTATACATAAAAGATTACAACACAATTAGGTGTATAAAAATATTGTTTTGTGAATCAACCATCAGATGCCTTACTTCAATGTATAATTTTTTCACTAAACTGACAACATGATTCAATAAAGTGTAATTTGGACAAAGAAAAATTCTAGAAAACTTGAAGAATGTTAGACCTGACTTATGAAATACATAAAAATGGACAGAAAGTATTAGAATGCATTTATGGCTTAGTTTTCAGTGTTTCTGCAAAAGAATGGAAGTGCTGAATTCTTGCAAATAATAGATGACGAAATGATTTATCTGAGATACATTGGTTTGCTTTCCATGTGAGATGAGAATTACCAAAATTTTTAAAGCTGTCATGCCGGTAATCATTTGCCTTTTCAAACCACTCTTCATGTTAACATTCTTATGGTTTTCATTTTTCTTTTTAAATCCATTGGTGAAAATAAATCATAGGTGCATTTCTTTTTTACTCAAAGAATCAAATAAAATTTAAACACATTCAGCTAGCCACACTTTGATATTTCATCAATTCATTATCTAGTATAATGTTTGAAATTGTGATTATCAAGTTGCTTTCTTTAATGAGGGGGAGGTACAGACAAAGTCCAAACCAAACCCAGACCTTAGAACACAAACTGGAAGGCTGGAAACAGAAAAAAATGAGTGAGACTATTCTGATACCCAAGCAATACATAATAAATAGGAAATAAAGGTGAGAAAAGAGAAATAAAACTGAATTAGTAAAACAAAAATTATATCCGAATTTACTTCTAATTACAGAATCACAGAATCACAGAATTTCTAGGTTGGAAGAGACCTCAAGATCATCGAGTCCAACCTCTAACCTAACACTAACAGTCCCCACTAAACCATATCCCTAAGCTCTACATCTAAACGTCTTTTGAAGACTTCCAGGGATGGTGACTCCACCACCTCCCTGGGCAGCCTGTTCCAGTGCCTCACAACCCTTTCAGTAAAGAAGTTCTTCCTAACATCTAACCTAAAACTCCTCTGGCGCAACTTTAGCCCGTTCCCCCTCATCCTGTCACCAGGCACGTGGGAGAACAGGCCAACCCCCACCTCAATACAGCCTCCTTTAAGGTATCTGTAGAGAGTGATAAGGTCGCCCCTGAGCCTCCTCTTCTCCAGGCTGAACAAGCCCAGCTCCCTCAGCCGCTCCTCGTAGGACTTGTTCTCCAGGCCCCTCACCAGCTTCGTCGCCCTTCTCTGGACCCGCTCAAGCACCTCGATGTCCTTCTTGTAGCGAGGGGCCCAAAACTGAACACAGTACTCGAGGTGCGGCCTCACCAGAGCCGAGTACAGGGGGACGATCACCTCCCTAGCCCTGCTGGTCACAGTGTTTCTGATACAAGCCAGGATGCCGTTGGCCTTCTTGGCCGCCTGAGCACACTGCTGGCTCATATTCAGCCGACTGTCCACCATCACTCCCAGGTCCTTCTCTGCCTGGCAGCTCTCCAACCACTCCTCTCCCAGCCTGTAGCTCTGCTTGGGGTTGTTGCGCCCCAGGTGCAGGACCCGACACTTGGCCTTGTTGAACTTCATGCAGTTGACCTCAGCCCATCGGTGCAGCCTATCCAGATCCTCCTGCAGAGCCTTCCTACCCTCGAGCAGATCGACACACGCACCTAACTTGGTGTCATCTGCAAACTTACTGAGGGTGCACTCAATGCCGTCATCCAGATCATTGATGAAGATGTTAAAGAGGACCGGCCCCAGCACCGAGCCCTGGGGAACACCACTAGTGACCGGCCTCCAACTGGACTTGGCTCCATTTACCACGACTCTTTGGGCCCGGCTATCCAGCCAGTTTCTAACCCAACGAAGCGTGCGCCAGTCCAAGCCAAGAGCAGCCAGTTTCTTGAGGAGAATGCTGTGGGAGACGGTGTCAAAAGCCTTGCTGAAGTCAAGGTAGACCACATCCACAGCCTTTCTCTCGTCCACCCAGCGCGTCACTTTGTCATAGAAGGAGATCAGGTTCGTCAAGCAGGATCTGCCTTCCATAAACCCATGCTGACTGGGCCTGATCACCTGCTTGCCCTTCAAGTGCCGCATGATGACTCCCAAGAGGATCTCCTCCCAAGAGGATCTAATAGGAATAAGAAAAATTGGGATTCTGAAAGTGATTTTTTTCAACACTTTCTACACCTAAGAATAATATTTTTTCCTTGGATTAATAAAAAATTCAAATAAGGAGGATGAAAAAGATCAAATTTAGTTTCCAGTTCCACATGATTAAATAACCTGTCAGTAAAGTCAACAATTATACAAGCATCATGGATCTGGATTTCATGCTTGTGCAATCATATGGTAGCACTTCAGCCATATTAAGACTGAGTCTAACTTCAAACACTTCAAACTAAAGAAAGATTAAACACTTTTGCACTTCATGCTCTAGCAAAATTCAGGAACCCGTATTTGCAGCTGCCAAAGTTATTCACAATATTCCTTTCCTCTTACTATATTCTCATGAAGAAATTTTTTTTTTTTTTTTTTTGCTTTGCCCTTGTATTACAGTTGCTCATGGAGACCTCATTGATATCTACTCTGAGATTCACTACTCTGAGATTCAGTCATTATGGGGGAAGTATAAAATTCCTTTTCTGTAAAAGTATCCATAGCCTCCTTAAGAGTCAAAGGGTCAGTTATTGATATGAAATTTATTACAGAACTCGAGCAAAAAGTCAATTCTTGACACAGGGAAAATTTCAAGCCTAAGAATACTTCTAAACAGGATGATATTGTAATTTTGGAACTGGCATTTAAGGTTCTCCTGCTTCACCTTAAAAAAACAAACACCTCTCTCTTCACAATACAGATTGCAGCTACTTCTAGGGGTCTTGAATTAGGTCAGAGCTCTACTGATCTGGAGCTCTTATGCTCACAAAGGAATAAACTGTATCTTGTATGAACAGAGGAGACAGAAAAAAATGTGAAAAAGAATATGTTATAGAGGCTGCTTATTTTACAGCTAAATACAGAGAAACTAGATGCATTTCACAGACTTCTGGGTGTCAGTTTAAAACCTGCCAGTCATATCAACCAACAGAACATACTCTCATACATGTAACCTATTGGTATGACTGAATGGGATCATTGAGTGAGTGTTGAATGAAACAAAAAGGAAGGAGGGTTAATGAATCCTTTTTGAGCTTCACAGTATCTCTTTGTTACCTGGAGGACTTGTATACAAATGCTGATGTAGTCAGACTCTGCTTGGTTAATAAAAATCAAGCAAGACAACAGCCTTGGGTGATATCACTGTAGGCAATTCAGATGCTTTGCAAGAACCTGGCACTGAAAATTTTATAGTCAATTTTATATGAGCAACAGCAGTGGAGAAACTAAACAAAACACTGAATCAAATACAGAAAAACATGAAGCATTTCAGAGAAACTAAAGCCAAGAGAAAGAGAAAGCATGGCTTGATGAAATGGAAAAAGATGGGTAATGAGAGGAAAGGTGTTAACACGTGGGTGTCTAACAAAATCACTAAAATGTACCTTTCCATCCTCCTTTCCCCATTAAGGAAGAACAAGCATTACATAAAGAACTGATAATGTTTAAAGACATCAGATATAAGCTCTTATAACTCCTTTTCTATTCATAATTACAATTTTACAAACTTATGACTCCACTGAAATTATCTGGATTGTTTAAAATGAATATAAATTTTCAGTGAGGACTAAATTATTTAATAAAAATTTCAAGTGGAATATAACATTTAAAAACACATGCATAATTTTCTAACACCTTTCTGTCACAGAACATAGATGGAATATAAAAGTGTCTTTTTTTTTTTTTTTTTAAATATAGCTAAATATCATAGGAATATGCAGATTTTATAAAATAGTTTTGAAAATATTGAAAATTTTATATACGCATATGTACATATGTATATAACATGATATGATGAATATTTTGATGTGTTATACAATAGCTATCATGATAATTTATATCATGGTACCTTCTATGCTTTCTACCGTTCCCTTTCTAGTTCTGCTATAATCATAATTCATTAATCTACATGTATATAAGTATAAATAAGAATTTATACTTATTACATTATGTATACTTATGTATACTTATTACATATGTGATTATACTAATTACATATTATATCAATCTATTAGTTTAATTGAAGCATGAAATTAAACACAATAAATTATGTTTTGTATATACATGTCTCTCCATGTAAGAACAGAAGATGTATCTTATTCCAATGTACTTTATGGCAGAACACAAAAATAAAACCATGAAGTTCATGACACCCAAGATAATGCTTTTCATTGAGTCTGGTTAACAAATTCCCCCCAGCAAATCCTACAAGACAGCTGTTTCTCTGGTTTTGTATCTATTGCCATAGCAGTTATTTTACACAATGCAGAAAAAGAAATAGTATTTAAACCCAGTTCCCAATTGGGCAGAATAGTCATAATAGCATTTTCTTTAATACTACAATTTTACTTTAGACACTGAACAGCTAAGGCAAGAAGCAAGTTCTATGAAAGCCTTAGGAAACAGAGTGAACATTAAATGTTAGTTTGTCCCATGGAAACAGTTCTTTTTTCCTTTTTTTTTTTTCCTCATTAAAAAGAATAAAGAAAGAGTGAAAAAGGAGTGAGAGAGGAAGAAATTTCCTCCAGTAAATTCACAAGTTTGGTATTGAAAATAACCAAACAGAGATTACAGCATCATTTTGTATGGTAGGGAAGGGGGAGGCTGCAGGGGAACATGACGTTCTATAAACTGATAGCTGATAGAGGTAGATTTCCTTGTCAGAGATTAGAATTTAGATGTAAAAATGTACAGTTTCTGAAGTTTTCAAAGCTATGATTCAAGGACAACATAGGAAAAGTACAACAAGTTATGCAAGCAGCTGAAAGAAATCATGTCAGTTTCTTAAAGCTTTAATATTCAAAGTTATACAGTTACTTTTCAATTAGAAATGCCTAACTGACTAGTCTTCACTTTATTGTAACTTTCTATTTTCACTCTTTTAAATCCTCCATATTGTTATATGCCTTTGGTATTATCCCCAAAGGACTTTCACCAGACTATTAGAACAACACTTGAGCTGAAGTTCTCCAAACACTGACTACTGCAAAATTGTGATATGGCTACATTCACTAAGTCACAGATATATATAGCTCAGGGAGCCATGACTATGTTTTCCAAAAGAAATAATAAAATGCAGCTATGCTTAACATAGTGGTGTCTTTTTCTACATAGTCAAGTAAAATTTTAATAGAAAAGTGTGTGCAATTAACTGCTGTTATTTAATAGTGTATAAGGTTATCTGGTTGGATGATTCAGGGAAGAGCGAGGTTCTGTACAATTACTTGAATCTTTTTTTTTTTTTTCTCCCCCATTTAATGAAGATCCCCTTTTCCTTCCTTTGTGTTGCTGTTTGTATTTTTTATTATCTTACAGGTTGCTGTTTTACTTTTACCAGAGGCTAATTGTTGAAAGTTCCTTTTAAGTCAAGATAGCATAACCTCTAACTCTTCTGTGTCAAAATGATTAAATGTGTATATAGGTTCATGCTTTTATTGATTCCTGTAACTTGCTTGTGCAAACTTCTTTAAAATTATTGCTATGTTCCTTCCACTTATTATTGCAACCAACTATTTATGCTCTTTCACTCAGGGCCAGGTCTGAAAGAGAAAAAAGTGAAACTAGAATAGCTTTTAAAAGAAACTACTTACAGCCTAGAAGATTTACAAGGCAGCAGCTAGTTACAAAATAGACATATTTCTGTCATGTTTAGAGATCAGCTAGCAGAAAATCCTGATGGAATGGACTTTTATTACACTGTGCTTGGATCTGTGCTACAGCTTCTAACCTGGTAGTAGCTCTTTGCCTAGACCAACGGATACTGGAAGCTCCTTTTAAAGGAAGCGAACAGAAACAAATAGCTGGGGTGGAGTACAGGCAAAACTAGTGATTTGAGGAGATTTTGCTTCAGATACATACTCATCTGGACTGAGTCGGAGGTATTAAATGCCTGGAGAGCAGCTAACTGTCAGACAGGTCTCTCTGTAAACATTTTTAAGACTTTGGGACTATGTGAACTAAGAAGGGATTCAGGCAGGAAACTTGAGCTTTAGAGTCTTATAAATTGAATTTATATGTGAAAAGAATGAGAAATTTCAGGCGGTCACAATTGACCTGGCTGTCCTTATTGTCTGGCTACAAAAACAACCACTCTTTCAGTGACTAAATATTGGCAAGTATGTCATTTGGCTCACCATAACATGTCAGGGTATCTCTGCTGTTTACTGGTAGAATTCCTATTTGAATGCATGGTAGGACCTTTTCATTGGGTCTTTAAGAAAACAGTAACTTACACTTGTTATTCTGGTGATGCGTGATGATGCTCCTAGCTATTCTGAGAACACATCGTTGTCCAGGCATGACCTTTCAGTTACAAGAGCAAGAGGAATTAGAGAAGTCTTTATGTGAATACTAATTTCACTTTAGGTGAACACGAAGACTTTTATCAAGAAGTTTTACTGAAGTTTGGCAAAGTTAATATTAAAGATATCTTCAAATATCTTCAAGCTGACAGACTGAAATTAAAATGCCATATATTTTTAAAGTTGACTGAGGATGATCAAGTTTGTATGTGTGTTTGTGTGTCTGTGTCTTTAACCTTAAGGTTGTGATACTAACCCCATGTATTGCCTTTTACAAATAAATGCTCCAGTGTTTCCATTTTATTCTAATTTCTGCATGTATGACAGAAAATGAGAGTAACAACTATGCATCTAAGACATCCTCCCTTTAAGAATACAGAAAAACAGCTTTTCTTTTGTCTTTTCATGACCTTTAGTTCTTTTAATATCTTAAGTATTATTTCTAATGACAGCAAAATCATGGTAGAATAACAGACTAAGGATAACTATGATTTTCAGTTATAGTCCTCCTAATTAAGTAAAATTCTCAATAACAATAGTTTAGAATATAGTTTGGCTTCCTCTGTGATTTTCTTTTAGTTTCTATTTGAAATTTTAGATTATATTTCTCATAAGAAAACATGAATTTTCTCTCACTACTATTTTTATTTTTTTTTTCCAGAAAGCATATGGAACGCTTTTTTTTTCCCCTCTCCTGACAATGTCTCTTAATTCATTTTCATACCTTCGGGCTGCATTCATGTCATAATTCTGTAGAATTAATATTTTTCTACAACACCATTAAAAACTTCCACAAAGATGTGTACATCTTCCAAGTTTTGCTAAAAAGTTGAAGGTACGTGCACACGTTTCTAAACAGCTAGAAGGACATGAGTGCTATTTTTTTCCTGAGGCTCAGAGGAAGACAAATTCAGGAGCATGTCCTCTCTATAGATAAAATGTGACAAAACACAACTGGAAACATTTTGAAAGTAATCAAAATGCTCCTTCCTCATCTTTCAAAACAGTTATCTTGACTCTAAGAAAATAAAAGAGGCTTTTTTCCTTCTGGAAATTGAAGAAAAATGAGGTATTCATATTTACTATGAAAAGCAAGAATCATCTTTAATTCTGAAGGTCCAACTATATTAAAACAATAAAAACTGATACAAAATGACAGCCCCTATTTAAAACAAACTACTTTCTCAAGAAAGAAAAAAAGCCATTGTTATTCACCTACCTATTTGCAGTTTCCTGTATACTCAGAAATAGAAACCACATAATTCAAATTCTGTATAAAACCCAATCTTCTGATATTTCCAGTCTGACAAAAAAATAAAAGATGCTGGTACCCTAGAAAAATGAGCATTAGATATATAGAACATCAACATCCATGAAAAAATGGAGAGGAATTAACACATTTACGTGTTATTTTTTTCTAACATATGAGATGGGGAAATCACTGTAGTTCAGTGCCCTTTTCAGTAAAAGGGGATTATAAAATGATGTAGTCTTAATGCTGTTACTTAGGAAAACAGAAAAGAATTTATAGCAACACAATTATATCAAATGTTGAAAATTCTGGAGTATGCAATTTAATGCTGGTGGTAATTGTCAGATGTCCAGGGCTTTAACCTGATTAGTGAATTAAGAACTCAGCTTAGGAAAGTATTTTCTCCTAAAAAGATATTCTCTTACAAAAAGCATATTACCAACACTTCCTCCCCCCACAAAGAATCTACTGTTTGTATTTCCTTAGAAGAGCATATCATAGTCAAATCAGCCTGGAATGTTGCTGCTGCTCAGTACTTTTTGTACAATAACTACATCCATTGCCTAAGTTCTACAGCTGTGTTTGAATGTATAAGCAGCTTAACATTTGTTTACAGATCCATCTGACCTTTAAGAATGTAGGAATCTTTTTCTGTTTCTCTAATTTCTTCTTAATATTATGCCATAAAGGACATGTCTTAGCAATTGCAGGATAAAAATGGTAAAATATTTCATATTACTTACATTAATTTAAAAAGAATTCTCAGGTTTCCATGGCAAAACACATTCATCTGGTGTTATTCGCAATATTTATTAATTTATTCAAACCCCATCTGAAATTCTATGCGCATGCACACACAAAATTCTAATAGATCTAAATGTACTAAACTCCCATAAATACAATCTTATATCACCATCATCTTGACACAATCCTATGCAAATTTCATGAATAATTATCTTGACAGAGGAGCTTAAAAAATGAATGACCCACCCTGCTTCCACTAAGAAGCCCAGTGAACAGATTTGAATAATATGGGTATAACAGATATCAAGTAAACTCATTATTCAATATTTTTGCTAAAAAGCCTCTCATTTATCTTCCCAGAGTGCCTTTAGATTTTGGTTTACAAAGTTGTTTAGGGAGGGAAATTTCAGATAGGATAATTTCCATATGTATTCAACATGGGGATGCAACCTGTAGGCCTGTAACCCCTACTGCTATATACATATCACTATAAACAATGAAATTAGTCACACCAGAAGGCAGTTGCAATTACAGCTAAGCATTGATTACCCTGTCCAGGTGTTATAAGAATGAATGAACTGCATTCCTCTAGAAAAGATTACGTATGCTTCTCTGTTCAAATTATCTTGAAGATGGGGGAGAGAAGGAAGAACCCCTGTTCTTTGATTGCAGTATGCTTAAGCAGATGGGACTATACATATGGATGAAATAATTGAGATTCAGTATACAAAATGCACTATGCATTCTGCCCTCCCTGCAATTCAAAGATTTTACTTTACACTACGGAAGCTTACTCCTACAAAAGACAACCCAAAATAACTGCAAATAACTTTCTATATGTTAGTTTAAAAAAAAAAAAAAAAAAAAAAAACACTTTTTTTAAAAAGGAAAGTAAGGCATGATATGCCGTAACTGTTTTTCAGCACAGTCACAGCAGGAACATAAAGGTGTTACTCCAAAACACAATTTATGAATTAGCTTCACTCATGTTTATATTTTGATCTTTTACCTTTTAAAACACCCAACCTTCAACTAAAACACCCATTTATAATTTTCTTTTAAAAGAAACTATCATCTTAGATGTGATATGAGAGTAGATAGCTATTCAAGGAAACCGAAGTTATGGAAATTAGAACACCAGTCAGGTTGCACCACATTTACTGAAGGAAAAGCAGAATGGTGATCTTTAGTGTTTTCTACTATGTTAATGACACTCACAGGCTTGCTGACAAATGTTAAGGAAAAAATTTAACCTTTAACCCAAGTCTAGTCATTAAAATCATATTTTGAAAGCCTCAAAATACATCTTTTTCCCATAACAACACTCTGCACCTTAATTATGCAGTAGCTCTTGCAGTTGATCTTCCATTTACCTTGGCTCATAAAAATGATCAATCATAGTTTAGCTGCTACTGTACCCTAACTGAGATTTCCAATCATTTGTGTTAGTTTGCCAGTAAATGCAAAATTTTGTCTGAAATACAGACTTGGTAATGGCACATTTAATTATTACTCCAAATTATGGCTATATTTGAACATAGATTACCCTGAAACTCTCAAACAACAAAAAAAAATCATCTTTTTCATCATCTGTGATATGGCTAAATGATCAACAAGCATTGTTACAGGTTCTTGATCCAAACTACAGCCTCATTCAAAACCTGTTTCCTGCAATCATAAAAACAAATAAACAGAAGATACATTCTCAAAAAGTCCAAAGCATTTTTGCAGGGATTTTATAACCTGTTATTGGAACTTTCTAACCGACTGGGGAGTTCAAGGAAAATATAATTAATTATGCAATTTTATAAGCTTAAAATGAATCCTATTAAATGACAGTGGTAACTTTCCTTAAATACCAGCATTTATTTTGACAGTAACAGGAAAACATTTTTCTTTACCTACCACCAAGTCAACAAGCAACTCTTAAAAATTTCTGATGCACCACTATGATTCTGCTGAGAAAGAGGGATTCAATAGACCTGTTAAATATAAATGAGATGCAGGCTTCTGAAGTTCAGCTTTCTTCTAAAAGTTTTTCTTCCTAATCAGTCAGAAATTACAACTTTACATACTTTAAATTGCATCCATCATTTCAAGTTAATATACATTACATGAATGATAGAGATTTAACCCAAACAAGATGTCTGAGATTCTGTTTCTGTTTCTTCTTCTGGAAAGCATATATTTGATTTGACTATGCATTTAAAAATTGATCTCCTGCCTGCCACTCACACTGGCAGCTCTGATTTTCTTTGTTTGGAGATTAATAAAAACTTTGCAGGCTCCTTATCTTCAGAGCGAAGAGAGAGATGGAAATAGATTGGCCAGTTGACATGGTATACATGTATTCCTTGGGTATCCTTGCTAAAACAGCAACCAAAGATTTTCACGTGAACAGCTCAAATAAAAGCATGTAACAGTTCAGATTAATTTTGAAAATCAGATCACTTTCCAATTTTATCTTCTGCTAAAAAGGTGGTGACAGGTATATTGCTTATCATAGTATGTGATGAATTGGCACAATTCTAAGAAAGTGCATTGATATAATCAGACATGTTAAACCTTAACTGAATGAGAATATAGAAAATATGTTTAAAATGAGGACAATTTTACAATCTGATCTTTTTCTTTGATACCACTCAAAATGCAGTAACCTAGTGGTAGTTTCATCTCCTTTCTCTTTCTAATAATCCATCGATTGTATCTTCTGTGAGATGGAGAAGGTGTGGCAATTAGGGCCAGAAATTCTATGGTCCAGTGATCTATCCAAACATACGGGTTGTGTACAGTTCAGGCACAAACTATTGCTTCACTGCAATAGTTTCTTGGAGATGTCTTTCCTGGACCACTGTATATCATGGAAATTTGGACACTTCAGAGGTGAGGGAACAAAAGGCCTCGTTAAGCAAATCAGAGTGTTTAGCCTCATATCACATAAAAATATTCTAGCTACTAATGTTTTGTAAAAAAAAAAAAAAAGTTTAGGTAAAACTTCTCAAAGAATTTTTTTTGAAGGAAAAACTTTCTTCTTCCGAATTCCATGACAAGAGTTAGGGCTTTGAGTCAAATCAGGTGAGCATACGTATTCCTTGGAAAAAGCACATAACTCTAAATATTTGGTTTGTGCACTGGCTTGTGTAAATGCCATTCATAAGGGTCTAACATTTCTCTGTGCATTTTTAAAAAGGTTAAATTCATAGTTTTACTAGGGACAGGACACCTACTACTTTTGTTCTTACAAATCTCCATTTTGAATTTAGTCTACCATTATACTTGGGCTCTTTTTTTAGAAGACAACCTTTTTCTTCACATATTGTATAAAGGCTACTAAAAACTACTGATTCTACTGATTAAAATAGATGGTAAATAGATGGTAAAGGGATTACCTTCAACTGCTGGCCAAAGTGATTTCAACTAAAGTTTTTTTTTTTAATTGAATAATGTTTTTTCAGCCAAATAGAAAAGATGCATAAAGCAATAAAAATTTCACTGGTTCATGGTGCGCTCTTTTCTTCATTTGATATATAAAAAAGATACAAGTTGAAAATCTACCTTTCTCACTTACTTAAAATTTACATACATGCAAGCATTCAGAATGTTTTTTTTTTTTTTCCACTTTAATATGAAGGAAGTGAACCCCCAGAAGATCAGATTTGTCACCGTATATATATGTACATATATATTCTTCAACTGGCTCTAGTTACTAGTCAATGTAGTATTGCAGATTTGCAAAACTACTTATGATGAGGATGCCAAAGCAGGTTTTAAAAGCTTAATTGCTGACTGAGTCTGCTTGTAATAAGGCATTTCATTAAATTTGAAGCTGCACTGTTTTTGTTTGGTGTGCTGTTTGCCTCCAGGAAGTTGGGGAGGAACATGTGATTGAAGAATTATTATAATGGTTAAAGATGAGAGATTTTCAGTCTTAGATGGGAGCTGGATAGTTAAAATTCCTTTCAGACCCTCACTATTAAGACTTCTGTAAATTTCTTAAATTAAAAAAAAAAAAAAAAGAAATAAAATCTGAAAGGCATTCTATTTATTTAACTGCATTTCTTTTCGTTTGTATACCTACTTAACCTTCAAAAAGAGATAAGTAGAAAGTAACCTCAACAACATGAAGGAACACATCTAATCTGAACGTTTTAAGCTCAGCTAGCAACAATAAAGAGTGCTTGGTATGATGATGCACAGTGATCAGACTGATTGGTCTGAGAAAGGTTCTGAAGAGCATTTGTAAACCATGGGAATGTGTATCAGTGATATGTACAGACCTATTTGAAATTACATAAATAGGAATGATAAATAGGTGACAGCTGACTCAGAGGAATGATAGAAAGCACCATAGTGTGCCCCTGGGGAGGAAAGAGGGAGTAATAATGAGAATCCCTATTGGAATGGTGATGATCATGATGAGCAATTTCTGCACAATGTTGCTCGGTGACCCTGTACTGCATGCACAAAATGGGAACATGCAGTGGACCCTATGAGGACACTACACTGTGAGTACAACCCTGATCAGACCAGACATCTGTAACTGAATGCTGCAGTTTAAGTGATACTTTGTGCGCACAAGGAGGGAAATCACAAGCAAAGAAGGAATTAAGCAAATAATAATAACAAAAATCTCATATAATGTAAATGGTTCCTAATCTCTCATGAGATGTCATTCACAAAAATATTTTAGACATTTAACATATTTGAATATAGTGACTTTTATGCTTTCATTGCACTTTTCACTATGAAAACAGAAATATAGTAGGCTTTATATAGCAGCAACAGGGTTCAGATACCCAGTAAAACGAGACACCACAACTAATGCAAAGTCACCTGCTTCATGGGCAGAATTGATATAAAAAACATTACAAATACGTGGGAGTACATGGATATATAAATAAAGAATAAATCAGATTTTGAAGGTTAATATACCCTTTGAATAAATTGAATTTGGGTGATCTCTTTTCTTTTGGTTTGCACTGATTGTAGTATCTCACAGTTATGAAGATAGATAAGTATTCTAAGGGAGCAATCATCCATGTAAATTTGCCTGACATCAACAAGAATCAAGAAAGGGGAGTAAAACCAAGCTTCTGCTTCCAATAAGAAAATAAATAAGTTGCTAGAAAAGTGCATTTGTCAATACTCAGGCACAGAGCGTGTAAGATGTAAAAGCTCAAAGCACTAAACGTAGCAGTCTTTCATCACACAGAAATCCTGTTGAGGACAATACAAGTCTTGCTTGATGAAAAGCTGATGAATTTGTCCCAGAGACATGATAAAAGAAATAGCGGTTATTTCTACTTGTTTCATATTGTCATACTTAAACATAAATGGGTGAATTTCAAGCACAGCAGGAGAGCAATAGAAAAAACATTCTATTGGCTTCAGTGAATTGCTAAGCAACATTTTGGTGTCTCCAAGTCTCACTTACAAGACTTTGCCAGACCAACAAATAGAGAAACACTGTAAAAGAGCTCTGAAAAGCCAACAAAAAGTAGATAAGTTTATAAATCTATAAATCAGAATGTAAGATAACATATTGAATAGCACCACTGAGTCAGAGACTTCTTTAAATAACTTTCTCCAACCTGAGCCACTGAGAGACCTTGCAACAACAATACTTGTAATACAAATAATAATGATACAAACAATACTACAAGTTTTATTTATAGGCAAAAGTATTACATCTTTATATTACAACACAAGCATTACTTGAGAAGTTTCAGCTGAGTGTCAAGATAACAGCTGTTTTTCACTGATTTTTAATTTCTAAACCAACCTACTTTTAGACATACCGTGAGCTTAACAGGTAGATTTAAGACAAAATGTTTCTGATTATTCCACCAAGTCATAAATATTTTTAGGTTTAAGATGAGAAATATTTGGTTAAAAATAATTACATGAAATTTTACATGTTTTGTTACTGTAGTTGGATTCCTTTTGAGAGAAACTTCCTGAGGAATGACTGAGTTAAATAATTTCCATAAAAAAACTCAACTTTCACATATGGTCTGTATCCAGATACCACTTTACAGTTACCTAACAGTATGACATCCTTGTATCTCTTAAACCATGTGAAAGAGTAAAGCAAAATTTCAAATTTATGTGGAACACTGCAGTAGTGAGAATCAAATCTTGTCCAGGGCCACATAGAAAGTCTGTGGCACTAACAGAAAAGTCCTGACTTCCAGTCTAGCGCCTTCATGAAGAGATCTTTCCAATTAAAAAGGAAAGAATCCTCCAGATCCACTTCTGAGGTTCTCCATAAGGTTACAATTATAGTTATGTGCAAAGCTGGAAGTTGTGTTTACCATTTTAAACCCAGAAGCATAACACCATAACATAATATTAGAGATGCATTTTACTTCATTTAGTAACAGTACTAATTTCTATGGTGTGCTTTCAAGTAACTACACAGAGGTATAAAAATAATACATCTGGTTGAACAAGATATCTCTACCATCAAATGTACATTTAATATAAAGCAAATCCTGCAACTACTATCTTTCATTAATAGTACCTCCCACATCCAAAAGAAAGGACTAAAACAAAGTCATGAAGTATGTACTTTCATACTTTCTCAGAGAGAAATTAAATATTCCTTATTAGACTGCAGAATATTTAATTATAAATAAATGATTCAGTCACCTTTTGTTAAAATAACCTTATCTCAATGGCTTCTTAATTACTATTTTTACTCTTTTGCACAATTACAATATGAACAAACCACAAGGCCAAAGTTGTCTTCCAAATAACTAGATAAATTACTTTCTACATGCAAAATTGTTTCTCCGGATGGTCTCAAAAGCTTCTAAAACACACAAAAAAAATACACTGCATAGGCCACGTAAGGATTTTAAACAACATTCCAGGCCCTCATTCAGTCCTAACTTCAGATCAAAACGGTCAGATGAAAATTCAGGCTGGAAGGGACCTCAGAAGTTAGTCTAGGGTTGCTTCCTGCTCAAAGCAGGATCAGCTATGATGCATACATCAGTGCCAAAGTCTTCTCTCACTTTCATTAATGCCATGAGCAAACAAAATAGTTGGAGACTTCACACATGAACTTAGCACCTTCTGTATCATCAGCAACTATATATATATAAATATAAATATAATTATATAATATATATATATAATATATATATATTATTATATATTTGAAAAAATCTAAAAATTATATATATTTGCAAAAATCTAAAAAACACTTGCATATATGATGCACATTTTCAGTCTAAAACTCTGAAGAGATAGGTACTGAATAAACTAAGAGTAAATACAGACACAACAAATTGGTTTTCACATTAACTTCTTAAGACCTTTCAGTCATAAATTTTGTTCATCTTTGGTAGCAGATTGTATATTTTGTATTTTATAGCAGCAATGCAAACAT
Organism: Anas acuta; assembly: GCF_963932015.1. Taxonomy (NCBI): domain Eukaryota; kingdom Metazoa; phylum Chordata; class Aves; order Anseriformes; family Anatidae; genus Anas; species Anas acuta. Next base: position 11,655,502 of record NC_088985.1, read on the forward strand.
ATAATGAAGTGCAGACAACATTTCAACAACTTGTATGTCAGCTGTATTACAAAAATCCTGCTGTTGTCTGAGAGAATGTTTCTGAGTAATTGTAAATATATTGAAAAAAATGCAATTACTTTGAAAAGAATTTTAAATGTTAGTTTAAACACATTTTGACAAACGTTACTTCCTTTTAGATTAATGGTGCAATTGTATAATACCTGGAATTCATGAATCATATATAACAATGGGAAAAGGATTGAGTTCTCTGATAGATGTTTCTGTTTAGTCAGCAATAAGTGATTCAGACATTAAATGATGAGTGATTGCTGTAGCTGCAGTCCCATGCTCTGCTACAGACTCATTCAGCAGTTAATATTTTGGAACTTTCTAAAGCACTTATAGGAGAGTTTATATTTCTAATAGTTGCAGGAACTATATTTTCCTTCTAGAATCATCTTTCGTTTGATTTTCCTTCTTTTTAAATTCAGTATTTAAGGAAGGAAAGAACCATGCTTTCCACACAATATTAGAAACAAGGAAAGAAGGAAACAATGAAGGAAGGGAAGAGAAAAAAATACCAGACCTTAACCAACTTAAACAAATTCCATATATCATAACTTTTAAAAAATATTTAAAATACTAATCATCTAGTCTTTAGGACTAATGCATTGCAAATTAAAACAGGCAATTAAAACACACCATAAAGTTAAACTAATATTAAACTGAAAAAATAATACAGTATTATCATTGCAAAAGTAGTTATTGATTGCAAAACAATAATCTTATTTGTCCACTGAGTATATTTTACCTCATAGTTACTAAGACAGAGCAGAAACATGGAGCTTGCAATGTTAGTTTACTGCTAATTGGCACACTAGAAGCTATATCTCAAAAATATTAAATTTTAATTAAGATGCAGGAAAAAAAACCCACTCCATTACCTTAAGAAATAGCAAGTACAGAAGAAAAAGATGCACTTTAATAACAGGAAGTGACCAGGTTACTCTCTTTCTGCAATAACGTTCTGTGCCGAGGGTTAATTTGACAGGACTTTAACTAGACTGGAAGAAAATTCACATGGCAATTCCACTTTCTGACACATATATTTTTGCAAATCCTGAAACACATGTAGCTCACTTTGTACTGGGGCTAAGATATTTGATTTAAAGTCAAATTTTTATTTTGAAAAAAAAAAAAAAAAAAAAAAAATTTGTAAGTTGCATTTTAAAGTCCTGAAAAATGTATTTGTTTCAGAACTAACTTTATACCTTTGATTCTAGGTACAAGATATGAATGAAGCTTGAAAAATAGTTAATAATTTTGTAACCATAAACGTTTAAAACTGTCAATTTTGAGAATATTTACACATTCATCCTGCTGTTGGACCCTAGACATTCCGTGTTCTCACCTTGATAGATCTGGTTTGAGATGTTGCATACTAATTCTAAGAACACTCCTGAACACAAATAACTTCCCTCTTGTGAATAATGCCATTATACCAGCTTGAAGACATAACCTATGCTAAAGAGTAATTTATATTGTTGAGGACAGAAGAATCTTTTCTACTGTTGTCCCACTGATAGATGAGGTCAGCACAGGAGATACATACAGGAACCACTACTTAGCAATTAAGGAAACTAATGGGGTAGATATAATCTGATATATGTATGAACAGGTTACATTAATTTCTGCAATCATATACGCACAGACCATAGTTTATGATGCAAGCTAAAGAAAGCACACTTAGAAATTAAAAATACATTTTGCTAAGAATAATCTGAAGGCACATTTAGAAGAATGTAACGATGGAAAGAGGAAAATTAATGACAGTTAAATAACCACTGATTACTGTGCTTTTAATCATTCCATTGCATTTATTCAAAGACGGGTTTGGTTGCATTATGTCTACTTTGCACACATGCTATGAGAGCTAGAATAACTTGTTTTTACATTATGAATATTTGGCTCAGTAAAATATTCATTATGCCATAGGCTCATATGATTTTCAGCAATTTTATCCGGCCTGTGAAATAATTTGAACAGAGTGGCTACTACCAGTAAGCCCAGCTTCAAGCTCTCTTGTATTAGTTACATACTGCCGTATGCTGCTGCTGGATCTATATTAGTTTTTGTGGGTTTAATCCTAATTCTGATGACTTAACCAGACAGACTTAGGTTTTTATGCTTCTGAAGGTATGAAAACTGTTCTTGAACTTTTCAGGGCACTTAATTTATGATGGAAAATAAAAAGAAAAAATATAATTGTTTATTCAATGTAAAAATTTGTCTTTGCTGAATTAGGGTCCAGTATGTTTTCCTTTCTGAATTGGCAAATATCTTTATGGCAAAAACAAACAAGAAGAGTTAAAAATGCTATCACTATCTAAACAATTATAAAATAATATGTTTTTTTTTCTGCAGCAGTTCCAAAAGCATTTTAAACAGATGGATCAGTGAGTTTGCCATTCATCTTTCACCAGTCAAGAGGCATGTCAAATCTGCTTTTTGAGACACACAATATGAAGTATGTTTGACATATAGCATGAGAAGAAATGCCTTATTTGATAAGAAAACACACAGAAAAAGATAACTATGAATGTCATACTATTTTTTGAATTTGTAATTTATTGGAAAAGAATCAGAAGTCAGAGGAAAAAATAACTGTTACACTGTACAGGTAGAAAAAGTGAAAAAGAAAAATCTTGGTTTAGATTTTTTCAGTGTTGAATTCCATTGCTTTTAATGAAATGATTACATTTATGGCATATAAAGGTTTAGCAGATGCTTAATAGCCCAATTTAATTCTTAACTTTTGGTTCTGTTTTTGTAATGCTTTGTCAAATCTACAGGAATGGTAGGTCTTGATAAAATAGCTGATTATTTTCACTGCACTCAGCATGAGGAGTTAACCCTTTTATGACATAATACTAAAACTTAGATTTATTCAGTGGACACGTGATAGCTTTTCTGAAGCTACACTTTTAATACTTGGAAAAGAGAGAAAAGCAGCCAGGGTGAGTCATCACCTGGAACTACTGCTAACTCACCACTCAAGTACATGGCAAACACTCAACATTCAGGTTATGAGCAGTACACACAACATTTCAGATGCTGAAAGTATCCTTCAAACGGTCGTGTAAGGTTGAAGTAAAAAAGTTTTAACCACTTCTTGAGTTCAGTTGCTTTTCAGACTGCAATATCCAATAATATTTGTCTGTATTCACTTATGTGCACAAGCACACCTGCACTGGCACAAGACAGAGGCATTTGCAAGCCTCATTCCTTCAGACATTTAAACTCATCTACTTACAAAAAATTCTTACTCATTTCATTTAAAAAGAAATCTATTTTACTTTGAGAAGATTGGAAGTGGAAGACTAATATCTAAATGGCTGCAATATGTCTCTCAGAATAGCCTTCCTGGCTATGTGAAGAAAAATTCACAAGACAAGTGATGAAGGAAGGGGGAAAACAGAGATACTGAGTTGTTTGGATCACCAGAACACCTGAAAACCATCAATTGTTGCATTATCTCAGTCAAAGCTGAAATAAAAATTTGATCCTTGATATCCACACCTTACTGGCAGACTTTAAGAAAGGCCAACTGAGACCCAGCTGAGTCAGCACTCCCCAGCCATTTTGTAACTTCCAGCTGGATGGTCCCTCTGTGCTCATAAGGGAAGTAAGGCAGCAGGTAAGATGATAAATGCTCACTGTTTTAGTTACCTAAATACATACTATTTTTTATGTTGGCCATGGAAGAAAAAGATATTTTGAAAAACACCTGTTTTTACCCTCAGTTCCTCCCTGGTCCCCTCTCAGCTCTACCCCAAAATAAAAATCAGGGACAGAGGATGTAGGGAAAATGATTGAGGAGGACTTGATTTTCTTTTAGAGCTATTTTTGAGATCCAACTGTATAGAGTTCTATTGCTAACTTTGCTTAGACAACTTTGTTTTCTTGCTTTCCAGCTTTTGGCTTTATACTGTGTTGTGTGGGGTGAATACATCGTATCACACCCATACGGAAAAGTCACTGATAGAGGTCTGCATGCAGAATAGAAATATCTGAACTTTTCTGCAGAAAGATCTCATAGCATTTTACAAAGAGCTATCTGGATGAAAAGCTGGAAGCTGAAAATTTCATGTACTCCTCTATACAAGAAAAGCACAATAACATTGTAAAAAGCAGCTAGTGCGACAAAATTTGTCTTCAGTGACAGTGGTTTAACAGAGATAAAGAAGGAGGATAAGAATCTTAATCCATATTTTAATGAAGATAAAGGTGATGGGTAAAGAAGGAGGAGGAGGAATGTGTTCCATATATTTCAGTATAATTCGAGATAGTCTCTTACAGAGAGGTCATTATTTAATAGGAATGGTGACACACTCCAATTCCAATATATACAAATTCCAGTGAGCTCTCCCCACTATAAACCACTCTGATTTCATCTTATAAGTGCCTGCAATAATCACGTAAAAATATTCTATAGGTCAACTGATTTTTGATGAAGATTTTCATTCCTGTGTAGGCTCCACACTAAACACATGGTGGTAAAAAATGTTACAAATACTTCAATTTTTACCTTATAGGATTACATAGAACTCAGTATTACCTTTTAGTGCTCAAGTATTAATGAATTCTTTCCATGGAGCACAGAAGCATCCTTGTACAGGATAAAGAAAGAAATGGATGGGACAGAGCTGCCTCTGGGAAGGAAAATCTAGTGTTAGGAAGGACCACTTTCTGCATTCATGAGCACTAAGCACCACATTCCTAGTGTGTAAAACAGAGAAAGCCAAGCTCAAGTATTGTTACTTAAAATCCCATAAAAGATAGAGTCATGAAATTATGGCCTTACAACTAGCCTATCTACAGAAGAGTGTAAACCAAACTCAGATGTCTCCCACACTACTTTGTAATCATTCCTGTTCAAGTCCATTACCTGCAAGAGGGAAAAACACATCTCTCCAGCTTTAATATTATGAACAATAGCTAAAGTAAGATTCTAATCTTATGGATTGGCATTCAAGAGTTTTAACTGAAGATTATTGAACACAAGTATAATCATTGGCAATGCAACTCACTTTTCTGTTGAGGTTTTAAAGTCAATACATCTTTGCCAGCTGCATCTGGAAGCACTGTAAGGAATTTTGAGCATTTGGATTCCTTTGCTTTCTCATTTCTACATCTGATCTTTATTCTATATGAGAATGATAAAAGAAATAAAAAGTAGAGAATTTCCATCAGTTATTATATCAGTTATTATTATATTATATTATATTATTATATTATCAGTTATTATAAAGTGACCACTGTTCAATTAATGAATTAGGAAAGTCAACAATTATTTTAGAAACAAACTAATGTTTAGAAAGTAAGTAATATTTTACTCCTAGAATCTTTTTTTTTTATTATTTTTTTCCTTTTTACTATGTCAGATGATGCTCTTATTTCTGTTATTTTCATATTTTCTGCAGATACAGGAAATAGGAGGCCACACATTTTTACTCCCAGTCCTTTGTTTAAGTTTTAAGTCCTTTATTTAAGTCTTTGCAAAATAGAATCACACCAGGGTTTTACTCCAGGTATTAACTTTCAAGTGCTCCCTAGTGGGTCAATTTCTCTGGTGAAGATCATTTATAGTACCAGAAATCTTGTGGACATTTTTGGAAATTACAGACCCCTTCTTATCAATACTGATGAACATAGATGCTAATACTTTCTCCCTTTCTTTTTATAATTATAAATTTGAATTACACTTGTTTTACTTAGTATATTTTATGCAGTTGCAAATTGGAATACTATACTTAGGTGAATAAATTAATTTATTTTTACTATACTTAGGTGAATAAATTAATTTATTTTTAAATTATAAGACAAAATATAAAATAAATGAATAACTAATTTATACACAGAATATGGAGTTTTCCTATTGTTGGTCTCCCCTAAGTAACAAAAGCTGCATTGCCAAAGTGTTAAGATACAGTTGTGCAGACGTATTTCCCATTTAGCAAAGCTAAATATTAAAACAAATTAAAACAAAACAAAACAAACCAAAAAAAAAACAACCAAGCAACCATATTTTAGGTCTACAATTAGTAATTCTTTTGCATGTCAGATGATGTGCTAATTTTTGATTGTAGATAAGGTTTCCCCTATGTGATGAAAAAATTATCCCATATTCAATAAAAATCCCAATGATTTAAAAAAGTTTGGGATGTTACTATTCCTGTAACCAAATGAGAAAATCAAAAGAGCAGTATAGTTATTGAGATGTCACTGCATTTCTTCAGTTGTGACATACTCTTGTTAATATATTTATCACAAACAGTTGCCTAGATAGCAGACAATAGTGCATTGTGATCAGGTCAGTCCTGTATATCACAATACTAAAACTTATACTTCTCATTCTCAAAACCCTGTTTATTCTCAGTTCACTTATGTCTCTTCCTCTTATATCCCACCTCAAGCTAGAATAGCCTCCAACCTTTCACATGTATTTTTCTTTAAATACTCCTTGAAAATCTGTACCATCTTTGAATTCTTTCTGTGTAGATGTACCCTTGCATAGGATATGTATAGACTCCCATGCTTTACCTTTTTCCATATGCTTGATTTGAGACTAGTGGAGAAAAGGTCTTTGAAGGGGAAACCTTGTCATACCTGTTCCAAAACCGTCTCTGCTTGGACAGAGTTTAATAATTGTTTTGAGTAGACTATTGGCTCTTCATACTTTATCTCAGTTTTAATCAGTGGTTCAAGACACACATTGTTATTATGTGTCACTCTGAGATGCCTCCATTTCTCCAGTTACCAGTGTTATTCCAGGCAACAACGTCATGTAGCTGCAGTGAATTTGGAATCCTGAAATGAATAAAGCAGGTGGAATATGTCTGAAATACAATAAAATAAAATAATAAAAACTATAGGTTTAAACAAGAAAAAAAAATCCTGTCATTTTGCCACCAATTTTTAATTTAGTCAGAGAAAATACTCCAGAGTCATCAAGTCTGACAATTACATACAACTCTGAGCCAGACACAGGCCATCTACAGAGATATAACCATTTTAACTGTAACCACATAAAGATAGATCTTATCAGAAGTACCAATACACAAATCTAAACTACCATTAAAGCCTACTGAACACTTGGTAAGAACAACACAGCATTAAATATTTGAGCATAAAATAACTATGTAAAGATACAGTAACTGCTAAAAAACAATCAAGCTTTGTTGGAAGTCTGCATCCCAGGCAATCTTAATCACATTGTCACTTGGCATGAGCTCAGATGACCAAGAAAAACAGGACGAATGTGCTAGAGGCTTATTTAGCCACCTTTAAAAGGTTTCATCTTTAGAGGACAGTCTTTAGTATTTCTTGAAATTCAGGACTTTGAAAGAGCTAGAAACCCCAAATCTCTTATCACCAACCTTGCCCACAAAAATAAAAGAAAAAAATGGTAAAAAAAAAAAAAAAAAAGTAAATAAGATTTTATTTACAAACAGTAAAAATAAGACTTGTGAAATTCAAATGTCCAGGGTCTAACAATAAGGAATAGAATTCACATTACAGACTTATACAATGTATTTTGGTATTTTAGAATAGTATTCAAATACAAAAACTCTCAGAGATACCTGGAAGCCATTGTAAGTGCAAATTAATGTTCAAGATCACAAGCCGTTCTTCTCATACACCACAAGGACTACTAGTACACTTGCCTATGTCTTAAAGCAATGGTTGTCAATAGTGGCAATAGTTTACTTCAAATCCAATACAGAAATGAGAAATTGAATATTTTGTCATTTATTGTAGAGAGACAATAAATTATGCTCAGATTTTAAAAGAAAAAATAAAATCCATGCTCTAATTGGTTGTACCTCTATGCTGCCCATATGAGAAAGATGGAAGGGAAGTATGAAATCAAAACCTGTGAAAATACCTGTGACAAAAATGGATCCAAATTTGGTTTAGGCTTATTTTTTATTTTAAACCACACTCTTGTTGCCATAGATTCACACACAAGGAGTTCTCCCCCTTAGCACCAAGCCCAATATGCCAGAATCTCTATAGCGATCACTAAAACACAGCAGCTGTTTTCCCAGTAACGGCTGTACTGGAATATAGGAGAAGGAACCAATGAAATATTAGTAAAGGAATAAGCTTAAAAAAAAAATTCTAACTTCCTAATAGTACAAGTGATACAGAGCAAGGGTGGACAATATGGGCAGGGCTGATAGCAGCAGCCATAACTTAAGCTTTGCTTAAGTTATTAGTGTTTATGTTGTATATGAAAAGGTTTATCAACATGCTGATGAGCAGGCAAAATGTGCAAGCATCCACTTTATTCCTTGTAGCAGATATGGAAGATCACAACCACAAATACATGTTTCAGCAGAGACTATTTTAAAATAGAGAACTTTATTTTGACAAGCAGAGAATAGCAACAAAAGATTTGTTTATTCATTGGTATAATTGGTGAATGTATTATACTCTCAACATCTAGCTACTATGATCAACTTAAGTAATCAAAGCTGCTCTGGAGGTTTTATTGTTTTATATTATTATATTGTTTTATATTATTTGAAAAGAATTTATTCTAAATTCTAACTTTTGCATTAATGTAAATGAAACTAATAAGTTGAAACTCAAAGTTATGTAAAAACAGAAACATAACACTTTTTAACCTTAGACTGTCAATTCTGCAGGCCATACTTTCCCATATTTGTTGAGCTTTATGATTTAGTGTGCTACCTGTGCTATATGTGCTACCCACGTTCATAATGACAATGTGGTGATGGCTTTGCTGACTGGGATATGCTGCCAGCAGCCCTCAGTCCTTGTCTCACCTAAAGCCCCTCTAGAAAGTGGCCATGACTGGCTTCCTCACTCTGCAGACATACTTTAATACTTTAATGAAACCTACCTAATTATGTGCTTTATTATTCTGTTTGGCCCAGTCACGCATAAACCGATGGTTTGTGGATCAGCTGTTTTTGCCTATTAATCTCTCTTATGCTCATAGGCCAAAGTATGTCCAGGGAAGAATTCTGAAGTATTTCAACTTTCTGAGCCATGTACTGACTGACTGCATGTGTTGACTTAGGAACTTTCAGACTCTGTGAACCAATGATGTAGTACATATAAGTGCAATGCTTAGGTACAGAAAATGGTAGCCTAACTTGCTGGTGTCAGATAATCCAATAGAAGTAACAAGATCTTTTGAATCTTCACAGAATTGAACAAAGACCTAGCTGCAGATCATCAGAGCTGGCTGCTTGAAGCCATATCAAGAAAAAAAAAAAAAAAAAAGGTCACACCAAACCAGAGATATGGTGGTGAAAGCTTTTGCAGAACTATTTTAGATGCTGTTGGGGATATGGAAGACAGTTTTAGCACTCTTAGAAACTCCACATTGAACAAATACTCAGTATTCTCATTTATATATGTATACATACATATGTATATACAGATATATTTTTCTTAGAGAATACACTCATTTGACAAGAATAGAAAAATGGTAACAGAAAAATCAACAGCTTTCCACGCTCTTGGTCTGCCAGAAAAAGGTCTGCCTTTGGTGTCTATGAACACCAAAGGAATTAGACAAGTACACAGTGCTAGATTGCAGAAGAGACTTATGCATTTCTTACTAACGACACTTAGGTAACTTGGTATGATGGCAACTTTAGAATTATAATATAGAATATTAAATATATTTAATATATGATATATATGAATATATTATATATATTTAATATCACTATATTGAATAGTGATATTCTATTTAGGTGTATTTGATTTTATATTGTTTTTACTAAGTTATAATGCTCGCTTGAAGGAGATTCTGTCTTGTTTCTTGGACTAATGAAGCCATACACCACCCTCAAAGGATCTAGCAAAATAAGGTCTACCTATTAGTAATTACATATTCATACACGTATTAATATGTATTAATTTCAGAAAGATGGGGAAATCAACATTTAGAATGTTGAAGACAAAGACATTATTTAGACTATCATTTTGATGCCAGTCAAACCAGTGGCATCTGTATCATTATTGATGAGAACAAGGAACAAGCATCTGTGCAAGTTCAAGGCTCCCTAGAGGAGTACATATCCAGCTTTATATTTAAATTTGTGTGGGGCTAATGGGAAAAATATGTATGGCTCAACAAATGCAGTCACATAACACACTGAGGATGTACCATGCCCTCAATGACAAAGAATGAAGTACAAAAACCACTAAGGGTTTGACTGATTACTATCACTGGTTTGTTTCATTCTCTGCTTTGAGTCAGGATATCAAAGTTGAAGAGAAAAATATGCATTTTAAGACATTGCTGATTTTTAATTGCTAAAACTTACTATTCCATCACTGCTGAATTGTAATAACGATAAGGACATAGAGCATTACTTGAAGAATTAATGACCACCTGAGGTTAATGGCTCACGGCTAAGCCTAGAGCCTTCAGCTTTCTCAGAGTCATTAGTCCCCAGAAATCATCCTGTACCTTCATCATTACTTCTAATTTAAAAAGTGAATTCTCTCCTTTTAATTTTCTTTTCTCAAAGTGAAAGTACTTAATTAGACTTTGTCATTAAATCACATCTGCATTGATTACCTAGGAAAAATAACAACAGGAAAATTAAATTTGCCCATTTAATCACTAAATCCTGATTAAATATTTGTTATAAACATTTCATTTCAATTAAGGCTGCATAATAAAATCACATTCAGTGAAGAACAGTATACAATTAAAAGATGTAACATGTCTTGGCACATTGCTTTTATTTTCTTATCTCTTTACTCCTTGCTGAACAACGTTAACTTTGTGAGAAACTTCACAATTTTGATTCTCATTCATTGGACTTTTCATACATAACAGTAGGTATGGAAATACACAAATACTTTAATGAACTGAAAGTGGGATACAGATTTTAAAAAGTGATGAAGACATTATTAGAAGAACCATGTTATCATAGAATTACTTTCTTTTAAAAAAGTAAAATAAAGAATTAAATAAAATGTCTAGATAAGATTTTGAATATTGATCCAAATTCTTTTACTGTAGAAGCTTGCAGTCATCTTAAAAAGGTACATGTTTTTCTATGACACTGTTCTCTGTTCTAATCCCATAGAATAAATTTACACAAGTATACAGTACTATGATTGACTGAATTAGTCTTTGATGAGGTCCATTAGCAGCCACAGAGAGGATGCTATACCTTAGAGCAACATGTGTTGCAATGTCAGGTTCTGAATTACAGTGAAATTGATCGATTGAAACACTGATTTTATAATGAACTTAACTGGGAAGTCCAAAGCTCATGTACACTGATCTTAGTCAATTTAGTTCTCTCTGCTGCTGAGAAATACATGCTACACTGACACACTGACATAACAACCATGGGCTGACCTTCAAAATTTTGAATAAACATTCCATTTGTTCCCAGCTACCTTTTTGCTTGTAGCTGGGTGCTTGTGCTAACATATACAGGTGTGCACAACCTACCCCTGTAACACACAGAATTGGAGATTTGAGTCTGAAAATCGCACTATGACCTGCCGAAGTGCTGCAGGTCAACAATGGCTATAATTCACGAGTAAGATCTAAATTTCAGAGAGAGGAAGACAATATATTACAGCTGTATGAAAATTGGGAATTCTAGGAAACAAACAAAAAAAAAAAGCCACAAAATTGTAAGCCCTTTTGCCTAAAATGTCATCCCACTACTTTAAAGTACCAACCCCTACTTTTAAGAACACAAACAAACAAACAAGACCAAAGAGTATTATGGCAGAAAGAAAAGGGAGAGGGAGAGAGAGAAATAGAGAATGTGTGAGAGAGGGAGAGAGTGAAAGAGAGATGCATAAATTATTCTGACCTGATGAGGAGTGTTTATAAAAGACTAAAATTATACCCGCTGAAAGTAGAAGCAAAACCAATCTGAAATAACTGTAATCCCACAAGTAATTATTAACAGTCAATAGAATGAGTTTGAATGTTTATAGACAGGGAAAACTGACTAATCAAGGAAGAAAAGAGAACTCTCCTCTGTCCACACATTTACAACCACACTTTTTAGATATTTATATCAGGCTCAGGGAAAATAAAAAATAAAAAAAATATTCCTACAAATAGTTTATGAAAACTTCCCTCCCCCCCGAAAAAAAAACATATAAGTCATAAATTTAGTCTAAAATTCCATCTCTTATGAAGTCACATAATCCTGACAGTTGAAAAGTTATTATGAATATGATAACATGAACAAAATACTGTAAGGCAAAGTAGACTGCATGAATCTAAGGAACATGAGGTGCCCTACCGCTACTCCACAACTTATCCCACAAGAAGCACCTTACACATTAATGACTCTGGGGAAATAGCACCTCCCAACTCTGTTCTTACTTCACATAAAAGCATCCTTGTAGGTATTAGATGAAGCTCACATCCAGCTTCTTTTGTTCACATATTGGTACAAGTAACCAACAAATACATATAGTTCTTTCTTCCCTCCTTCTCCCCAGCCAAATAATAGTTCTTCAAATAAATTTTAATTCCTATATTTCAGCCTGGAAGAATTCTGGCATTCCTTTTTGCAACATGAGAAATTTTGTAGCAGTAATAGAAATTAAGGTATTAAACAGTATTGGTGTGGTAGGAGTGAGCAATAATAATATCCATTGCACAGGAAGTCTTTCTAATGATCTTTGTTTAAAAGTAACTCTCAAAGCCTTAGCTAAAAATTCTAGCACCACAGGCAATTCCTTGCCTCCTCTCTGTTTTTTTGCTCCAAATCCCCTTCATTGGTTGAGAAGCTCCAGGGTGAAAAGTATCTGTAACAGGGCTATACACAGTGCAACTGTAAGAGCTCCAGGTAGAGCACTTTTTTTTCAGCACCTGCTTAAATCACTCTCAGGCTTCCAGAGTTGTCATGGGCCCCCATTTCAGCAGCTTCAGCCAGCAAACATATTGCCAAGTACACTGGTGTTCTGCTCCCACCTCTAGTTCAGGTGCCACCTCCCAAGGAAGATTTGAGCTGAAGGAGCCTGAGGCAGTGCCCTGGTAGCATGCACCAGCAGCACAGGCAGGTTGTAATGGGCAGGGGCTGCCCATTCAGTCCCGCTCTCGCCCCTGGTGTGGTCTTGATAATTCCCTCACGCTCTTGTGGGGATGGCTCACTGCCCAGAGCCCTGACAGAGGGAGGCCCAGCACAGCCAGGCACAACACTTGCACAGTGAATGCTGCAACTCCTAGACTTTAAGAACAGAAACACAAGGAACTTAAGATACAGTAACAATACCTTATTTTGCACAAAAACCTGGAACTGACTTTAATGGTGTAACAGTGTTGGTTCTAATCAGCTCAGAGTTAAATACATTTTGCTTGGAACACAAATTATCTGGAGCTCTTATTCATTGCTCATTTCATGTATTCCCTGTTACTATATACAAAGAAACATCAAAGGGTATTGAAAGTCTAATTTTATTCATTCAAACCCTAGTTTGTCCCTGTCCATGGCAGGGGGGTTGGAATTAAATGACCTTTAAAGTCTGTTTCAACCCAAACCATTCTACTCTGTGATTCTGTCCACCAAGATACACTGTCAACATTTCCCCAGGTCTTCTCCACCCCGTAACAATCTCCTCCAAGTCCCATCTCTTCAACTACTCGCCTAAGCAGCCAGGTTTGTGCAGTGAACCTCCAGGAAAGTTTCCTTACCTCAACATAGAAAATGACCTATGATGTTTCTTTGTATTTTAATTATTTTCAAAGTTTCATATATTCCTGAGATTCCATTCAAAATATTTGACTGTAAACTCATAAATTGATATAATTGGTTTGTGTAAATATTCAGAAAAATTGGTCAGTATACAAGCATAATTGAAAATATCAATAAATATTTAAAGATTTCTTCTTCTCCTTGTCTCACTTCAGCTACTCTAATATGGAAACAGATGGAGCAGCATAAAACCAACCACATGTGATCCTAAAATATACCTAAAAAATTTCAGGTTTTCTGAATGTTTTATTGCTCCTTCCAAGTAAGTCTTTTTTCCTAAAGCTTGCTGCTTGCTTTTTCAGTGGCTATATATAGACTAGAAAAAATATACAAAAGACCTCACCTTCTTAGCACCTTCTCTTTAATCACAATAATAACGTGAATCACTCCGGTAAGAAGGCTGACATATGTACTCACTATGATGCTTACGCTATCAAATCAAGGATCTCAGAATTATTCAAGCAGGAATAATCTGAAATAAATGATATGCATTCTACATGGTGTCAGTAAGTTAAACGCAAAAAATGTTTCAGCTAGGATCTCCTGGATGGTGTTGGTGGAGTAAAAGGAAGGTTACCTCCAGATATAGCTAGCTATTTATTTAGTTAGTTATTCATTTAAAGCTTCTTGCTGCTGCCAGATGGTGTTGAAAAGAAAAAACTGCTACACAGAATAGCTGATTTTTTTACCAGGTAAGTGTGACATTACACGCAGCATTTTTATCCATTAAGATGCCTTAGGGGAATGATATAGGCATATTTGATAAAAAAAAAAAAAAAAAAAAAAAAGACAATGTTCAGCATGTTGTGTTGTCTTTCACACACAAAATTATAAATTACATAGATAGAAACATCTTTCTCTGAAAAAATCCCCATCTGATCTAAGCAACAGAACCTACTAGAAAAAAAGAAAAAAAACTTTACACAGCCTGCCATCATTTAAAATATAGCAAAACCTATTGCATGGGTTATATGCATTTAATTAGATTAATTAAGAGTAGAAAGAGATGTTGTCTTTTAAGAAATAAAACAATTTAATAGACTGGATTGTGGATTCCAGTTTCATTTTACATTAACACTTGAAGAATACAATTCAACGGACCTCACATGACAAAACACTCAAGTCTTTGGTTTTGTTCATTTTTTAAATAAAGGAAAATTAAAATTACAGGAGTCATTTTTAGATGAAGTAGGAGGAATGAAATTCACCAAGGCTAAACAAAACTCCAAACCTCAGAATCTTACTCTTGAAGAGAGAATGGGGGAAACTTTCATGGCCACATATGGTCTCATCTGAAAGAGCACTTCCCACACTAAGCTTCCCACTAGTACTTTATGAAACACTGGTTCAAAGCTGATTCAAAAGAAGGGTGACCTAGTGAGTCACCAGTATCATTTAAGGAAACATGAGAAATACCTTCAAGACCTCTTGCCCTACTATTTGATCTGAACCTATTTATAAGTGCCCTGTCTGAGATTGCTTGCATTTATTCAAACATATTTTTTTTTCTGAATATTTTCTGAGTGGAAAGCATACTTTCTATGCTTATTATAAAAACAAATGAAAACCCTTATTTTTCAGTACTTTGTTATCATGACTTATCTTCTGAAATGCTGAAATTCTATCTCTGTAAATAAAAATACTATATCCTGTTTATACATTAGCAACACAGGCAATATTCACTTCAAACAGAGCAGTTTAATTTCTTGTTAAAATTAGTTTTACTAACCTATGTGTGTTTTTAGTACAAAACCAAGACAGTGAAGTTCTTGCAACTTTGCGTGATTGGCCATTTGTGAAGGATATATACATTTTTAAACTTCATCATTAAAGACTTACTCTCTAAATAGATGAGGACTTATGCATGTTTAAAATGAAATTTACACATTAAACATTTCAAGATGATCTTTTATTTCTTTAAGAAATTAATTCAGTGCTAATGAAGGGTGAAAGACTGACTGAATCATTCATTAATTTCACCTTTCCATCTTGATAAGATCAGCTGAGCTACTACTTCTCACTTAGAAGAATGTGTCAGGGGAACAAATCATTTTATAATAACTCAGTGAAATGTATAATCATAGTAGTATTTACAAAATGCATTAGCTAGAATTGTACTGAATCACCTTCGGGTTATTAGAATAACTAATTAATGAGCCTTTCTAATGCCATATGGGCATTACCTGCAAATATTTCAGAGATTCAAGTTTAAAACTATTTTAACAATTATAACTTCTAAAAATGACCACATGTAGATTCTGCTTTTCTAGAAGAAATACACGAGCTACTAGTAGGCCCAATGTGCTGAAAAACAAACAAACAAACAAAAAATGCATATGCAAATGAGCTCCTTGTACATGGTTTTGGAAAAAGCAATAAACCAACCAACCAACCCTCAGACTAACCTGATAATCATTAAATAACAGCTTGCCTGAAAAGAATGAGAGGAAGGATTTGGGCAAGAAGTCCTGTTCAAGGTGTCCTTTTTTTTACACAACTTCTTTGGATGTAATTCTAGACTAACTTTGTTTTTGGTTTTGCATGTTTGTTTGCTTATTATTATTTTGTTTTATGTTATAGAGTCTGGTTTCTACTAGCAGCATGTCAAAAGTCTTTTTAGAGAATAAATATATCACTTAAAATACTCAGCTGCTTTTCCCAGATGTTTGTGTCAAAAGACAGAATCAGGACTAGGTTTTTGTTTTCTACTGAACCTTGGCAGACCATGCTGGAAGGCAGCTTTATTATATGTTTTACTAGCAACCGAGTTCCCAGTAGCACAGTACTGTCAGGAACACTATTATTTGTTCAGATAATTCAGTGTGCGCCACTACAAGGTAAAAAGTCCTTACAAATCAATATAATTTCATGTTAAAGCAAAAACAATGAGAACCCAAAACAAGGAATCAAGTAATAGTTATAACTCTCCTGCCGAACTGTATACCAATTTTGCAGATAACCTTTCGTCATCTTACACAAATACAAAATTCCAAATACATATTTTCAAATATTCAGATTATGTATCAGGATAGCATTTACAAAGCTAACACACAAACCTGTGGAAAAAAATAAAGGACATCAATGGAGGAGGTTATGCTAGAACATGTTTATGTTTTTCAGTCCCATTGTCCAAATCTTGAAAAAAAATGGGAAAAACTTTACTTGACTGACTTATTCTAATGGAATCCAAGAGTTCCACAGATAGGTAAACTGTCACTTTTAGTAGCCCAGTAATCTAAGATTTATACCTAAGAGTAGACAACATTCTATGTTTTATACTCAAATCTAAGAAAGATGAACAGACACCAGACAAATATGTTTTTGTAGATCAACATAAAACAATGTTCCACAAAGAAGTATTTGTACAATGGCAAATAGTTGTGTACAAATAACAGCCTATAGCTCTTTGTGTATGTTCCTTACATGTAATTACTACTGTAAAAGGCAACACAATTAAGTCTTCTTCATATCTGCGGAATTTCACAGGCATTTTGAATCTGTGGTAATAGCCTACACATTTACCTAATGCTGTTCTGGCAAGAACACATCAGAAATATATTATTTTAAAAAACTCTCTATTCTTTTTTTTCTCATTATGAAACAACATGTTTTGCTTTGATTTTTGACAGTTTTTCTCTTAACTACTGTTTTGCCTTCAGGTAATAAATATAAATGCAAACATCTATTCAAAAAATTGCACAGGAAGCAACAACACATATTAGACTATTGTTTATAACCATAGGAAATGAAGTCTTGTCATGTTCTTTAAATAAAATATCAATATCTTGTTTTCATCTAATAGTAACATTACATCAAATATGAGGGCCAGAAAGGCATGTATATCTGCAACAACATATAGAATTGACTTTTAGTTGTTATAATAAGCATTGGAACAGTCATTTTGCTAATATTGTCTGCAAAGAAGTCAATTTGAAAGAATGGTACCCTACCTTATTTGATGATAGAGACAAAAGTTTATTGGAAGATTTCATCAGAAGTCTAAATGCACTCTGATTTATGTAGAACATTCATGCAGCTAGCTGTAGTTTATTCTAAGTGGAAATACGTTTGTAGTATGAAGCTAAGATTAAAAAGCCACTCAGAAGAACTGCCAAATATGAACATGAGATATTACAGCCATTTGGTCAGAATAACCTTACTTTACTCTCTGTAGGATCAGAAAAGAAATATAAAGGAATAATTGAAAAAGCCAAAGAGATTCTCTAAGAAAACCTAGGATCAAGTTAACCTAGATGAAGAATTTTTAATTTTTATTATTAAAAACTGAAATTCAATGTCATAATTAAAATGCTCCATTAGATTATTTCCACTAGAAATTGCCACAAGAAAAATAAAAAAGATTAAATATCTATAGTGACAAGTGAGATTCTACATACTTTTATTGTATACAGAAAAAAAAAGGCATGCTAATTTTAAACTATCTTGTTAAACTGTGTTAATAATATTATGATTACTTATGGTCTACTTATGGAGATCATTTAGAATATCTACACATTCACTAAATATAAAACAGGTCAAAATAGCTCATTTTTATTTACCACCAAAGGGCTTGTTTCAATCCTTAGACTGGTTCTGGATTGCTATTTCTTTAGGAGCTTAATGAAAGGTTGGGGGGTTGGGAAAAATTAACCCTATTAATCTCAATACTTTAAAATCAGCAATTGTTCAAATGCTCCACTCTTAGGATTTAAGTGAAGAAAAAGCCATCTCAGTTTACTTCCTGCTGGTGCGTACATAAACAACATTTATCACACTAAACACTAAGTTGCCCACATACTCAGCTGGCTATCTCAGCTCATCTTCAGCTTTAGATTCTTAGGGAAAAATTCTTTCATACTCTTATTTCATTGAAATAAGATTTATTTTTCTCTCAGTCATTTTTATTTTTTTTTTTCCTAGCATATTTACAGGTCTTGCTTGTTTTTTCTCTGGTGTGTTTTTGTTAATTTTTGAGTTGATTTATTTGTACCCATCTAGCATGTTAATGGAGGAAAATGAAAACTAAATATATGAAAGCAACTATAGATGAATAAAGCAGTAAGAGTTATTGGTTTTACCTGATTCTGGATTGACAGAAGTATGCCACTTCCGGGCAGACTTACATTGCTCAATGCAAACTCATGTCCCTTGTCAGCAGAGGGTCAATGGGGTCCTGGTGGCTTTGCACAGCTTTAAGTGAAGTTAATGGAAATTGCTGGGTATTCAACTCTTCAGAAAAGAAATTTGTTGGCTGCCTAGATATGGATTTAAGAGCCTAACTTTGGCCTTCTTTGGAAGTATGTTTTCTTCCTTTCTCCCCATCTTTTACAACAACATGTTTTTGTCACAGGAGCTCCAAGCAGATTGTTAATATATGAAATGCTTCCTTAAGCACTGTGTGAGAGATTCCTACAAGAGCACTTTAACCTGTTATTTCATAGTTTCGGTTCTCATGGCAATTGTGCAGGCACTGAGCATCTCACCTCTGCTGGCACACTCACAGTGTCTATAGCTCTATCTACCTATGTGACTTCAAAATTTCATTCAAATGCAAGATATATTCAGTATATTTTTCAGTGCTGTTCAGCTAGAGCATTACACAGTGCCAGGTGCCAGTCTTCCAGCTTTACCATAAAGTAAGTTAACTGCAGCTCAGGCAGGATCAATTTGCTGGAAAAACAACCTATGGAAGCCAGCAATCCTATTGCTCCAATCAGTATCAAATTTATATACAATGCTTTTTCACTATGCCTTGCAGCTAAACTTTCCCAAAAGTTAAATGGAAACACGGATTTATTTATATATTTATTTATTTGTTTGCTTTATTTCTGTCACGGTATAGCAAGATTTCATTATTTATTTATTTATTTTCTTCTTTCCCTAATGAGACAGCCAGTTTGGTTCGGCCTTCTAGTATGCTTGAACTTACAATGAGTTGCAGAATCCCTCTCATCAACATTTGTCTGGCAATGCAGCCACAACAGGCTATCTAAGGACAGGCAACACACAGAAAGGTCCTTTCTTTCCCCACTCACATTGAGCCTGCTAAGGAGCTCTGCACCTTAATAAATCCTTCAACATTTTAAATTTTGAGGAATAAACCCACAAATTATAAGGAAATCTTAAGTATACTCCAAAAATACAGTCATACTGTAAAGATCATTATCCCATTGACCAATGGAAGGAGGGAAGGAGAGATTGCTAGAAAGGAAGTAATGCTGTCATCATAAAGCAGTACCTCCAAAGGAGCTCCTGAGAACAGGACCATTAAGTAATGTTTTTGAGGCAAACTGCCATCAGGCAGATGATACACGTGTGTTTTCCTATCCAGCAATAAATTCTGTTCCACAAATAAGATCTTTTATCAAAGCCATGTTCTAACCATCTATAGGGACAACACGGTAGGAAGGATGTAATTCTACTTCTGCCTCAAAGAAAGCTTCTCATTTTTGTAATTGTACTGTTCTTATTCTTGACTCAGTATTGATAGATAAGAGAGAGATGCAGCTCATTTTCCTACCAGTGATCCTTTGTTTGGGTACAATGTGATAAACTTCCTATGCATAAACCTCCTGCAATGAAATTAACTCATTTCTGAGGGTGCATGGTTATGGATATGAATGAAATGTTAGTAATTTCAAGGGAAATAAACAATAAAAGTATTTGGCCAGTCACCTGAATTTCTGAAGTCTATAGCCTCAAAAATAAATACGACCCTAAGAATGGGAAACTTTACTCCTGGTATATACTTCATTTTCAGTGCATTGAGGATCAGCTTCACAGAGTACACTGGACCTCACGTAAACAGAAGGATTCTTCAGCTTTCCCAAAGCAGGCTGCTGTCATTATTCTAACTGTAATCCTATCTACAATACAAGAAAATTGCAAAGAGGGTAAAGTACAGAAATAATTTGGGCATACCATTTCATTGTTCCATTCTTAATTTTAGTGCAGTTCATAGTGCAAACACTTTCCATTTGTATAAAAGCTGTATTGAAATTGCTCTGCATGTTTCCTGAAAACTATGTCTAGTCCAAAACTGAGAGATTACAGTCTAATAAAAGTTTGCATATCACAATAGTAAGCTGAACAAATTATGTTATTAGTTGGCAAAAAGTATACATCACCTGATAGATGTGCATGCCTGCTTTGTAGGCACAAGTCACAGGTAAGATTAGCTTTAAGTATTTCAGGTTTTCCTGAGAGAAATGGAAAGAAAGTTCTGGTAATAGAGCTGAGGTATACCAATGATCTACCTAACACAGAAGACATTGCCCAGCTATAAGAAGCCAATATTAAAACAGTCATCTTGAATTATAGCATGGACAAGAAAACTGCAGACATAACAAAATACTAGTATTAACTTGCAGAAGCAGAAAACCTGAACTTGGAATTAGTGAAAATGATTTCTTCCATCGCTTTACTGTTTTAGAATTGCACAGGGAATGTTTAATCCCAATATGAAAATAAACAGATACCAGAAGAAGAAAATGTGAAGAGATTTACAGCATAGCTGCCTACATGTTTGTATCTTAACAACATTGGATAGTACTGGAACACCATAACAGGGTACTAATGTCAGGTACGTAAGATTATTGAAAACGTGTTATGACAGCAAACCTTGTGGTCCATACAGTCTCCAGATGATGACAAATCAACTACAATCAAGATGGATCGGTGACCACAATTGATAACCCACAGGAGATCATTGATCACTCTTGGCAGGACAGTCTCTGTGCTGTGAACTAACACTGAGCCAGATGGGAGCTGATCCAAAAAACTGCCATCCCATAAAATAAAGAGCTGCTAGCTTCTCAGCAACATCCCTTTGTGAGCATACATGAGATATTAACTGCTATTGACATGAGTGATGGAACTGGGCAGGGTCCTTCCAGAAGTTGGGTTGAACACTGCTGATATGGGGCAACTCAACTCTCCCCTTGCCAAAAGAGGCTCTCACCCATTGGCCAAGGCAGTGTCCCTGCACCCTGTGCAGCTCTTGCTATGCCTGATTCCTCATCAGCCCTGCTTACTTCCAAAGCTGGTGATGGGTATTGCAAAGGCAAGCAAAATTAGGCTTTTAAACCACTAACAAGCACTGGCAACTGAAGCCAGGAAACTGTATCACCTGACAGAGCCTAGACAGGAGAGACTACACTCTTTCATGTGAAAACCATTGCTAGGCTTCTCAGAACATAAATATTTTATCTCCAACAGGGGCAAGATACTAAAGAAAGTTCACCAAAGAAAGGAAAAAGGTAAACTTTTAAAAATAATTACATATCTAAACATTCAAATGGATTAAAAATAGGTTTTGCATAGAAGCTATTAGAGTGGTTTTGCAAATTCCACTAGATGTCTTCAAGCATTTTTACATCTCGCTAAAAAATACCTAAGGCCATGATGAGAATGTGACATTAACTAAACTCTGCTCCAACATTAGCCTCATATGCTGGATGGGCAACGATTCTTCCTGAGCATATGACTAGCAGAAACCATTCTGCCTTTAAGGACAACATATCACATTTCTGTACATTATTTTACATAATCAGATGGGAAGTAAAAATTATGGCCAAATTAGGCCAGAGAAACCAGAACATCATGCACGAAAATGTTTATCAACTTCAGCATCTGTCAGCATGAAAAATCGTATATGATTAATTTATTTTTAGGAGTTTATATCCTCCTGAAAAACTGCACAGCTTGTCTGCTTCAGCATATTAAGGCCTCAGGGAGGTAAAATGCAATAGTCATCCTTTACAATCGAAGTGGGTTTAACAAGATTTTTAAGGGAATTTTCTCAACATCCCCTCAAATAGCTGTATGAGCAACTGGTCAGCTAGTGAGCCGTGTTCACATTTTTACAGTTGCTGCCCCAGTCATCACTATCCTACCAAACCTACGCACTTAATGCTTGACATGAGGCACATGAACAGATTACATAGACTCAACCTGGCCTTGTAAACCTTTGTACTCAGCTTTGTATTATCTGATTTCACTGAGGTAGAAGTGAGATCAAAATGGGAATATATATATATATATTTTTCCTTCTAGGAGCAGCAAAAAGAACTAGAGAAAAAGAAATACAATATAGTGCTTTAAAATAGTAGCTTCATATTTCACTTGATTGGCTACTGGTGCAGAAACATGATACAGTATCAACATAAAAAACAGCAACAGACCAATTCCTCCTTGAAGCAGAATCCAGTCTGGGATTTTAAGTCAAGGAGGCCTGCAGCATATGAAGAGGAAAGAATACATCAGGTATGTTTTCTGATATGACATCCCTCCCTGGCTTATTCTCATTGCTATTTTGAAAAGAAATTCCTTCCCCCTTTCCCTGCATGGAAGCTGATATTCTCAAGAAGGAAGTTCAGAATAGATAGAGTGTTAAAAGATAAAGGCATTATGTGAGTACAATAGGAGAGCCAAATTTAATCATGAAGTTGAAGTGTTACAAAAAAACAGGCAGAAGATGAAATTAGTTACCTAACAATAAAGATAATAATGAAGCTGTACAAATGCCTACTGCTGCTCCAAGCAGCTATCATCATTTCTGGAACATTTTTAACTGGCATTTTGCAAATGTTGAAGATTGTGGTTAGTCAGAGACAGGTCAGTGCTTGCCTACCTGAAATTTGCACTGTTTGCCATATGCCGTTGCAGTGAAATTGCAATGCTGTATCAACTTCACCCTACTAACAGTGAATTAGAGGCGTTTGCTATGTCTGCTAGTGCCACCTACAGTGGACTGATCGCAGCTATTGTTTTGCTGATTCTCCCTTTATGAAACAGCAGTGATTTGAACAAGCAAGAGTGGCCACCTGAAAAGCATCAAAAATGTATTTAAATCAGAAAAAAAAAAAGCTCCTTCATTATACAGACAAATTGGCACAGCAAATGAAAACAGAGGGAGAAAGATCAATAAATCATCAGAGATTAGTCTAGTAAGCATAATGCAGGCTCGATCATTTGACTTACTAACAGAAATGTAGACAAAAAATAGATTATTCAGCTTGTAGAGAGAGAGAGACGGGTAAAGTGAAAATATTTTTGTGACTCTGAAATGAGACTTTGAATTTCACCGTATCTTCTTTACTCTGTTTCCAATACAATAAGAACATAGTTTTTGATATTTTGTGTTAGCCCTTTCTACATGTGTTTGATACAAGACAAATAGTGTAATCAACTGAAAAATACAAAGGGGAAATTCAGCAGTGAGACTACCAAACAGATGTATATTTGGCAACAAATACAACGTTGGGGGATCTGGGGACAACCCATACCTTTGTCACAGTTATTTACACAGTCTCTGAGCATGCTTAAACAGCTCTCCAGAGAGCAGCGCAGTCTTAGACTAGAATGTCCAAATCATATGTACAGCAAAATTCCAGTTCCCGTGCCCAATATAGACCGTCTCTATTACAGCATATGTCTCAGCAGAACTAACAAGCTAACCCATGCCAGTGTCATAAGACTCAGTGACAGTTTAAGACTCTTTGAACTACTCTCAGTGGTAAGGCGAAGAATATACTGTCTACTTCATTAGCTTAGATCTATTCACGTGCTTTTTCCCATTTGTAAAGTGAGATGACATTTCTCGTTTTCCATCTTTGTTAGGGTTTTCTGTGTAGCCTGCTTAGGCTCTGAATCAAAAATAACATTTTTTGGAAGAATGTTTTGTCCAGTACACATGCAGGTTCAGTTTTATCCTAGCTTGTTCAGCTGGGGCTTTAAAAATACCACTTGTGAAAAAAATCAACAGAAAAGAATAGCAAAATTTTTTAAATGATTTTTTAGCAAGTGAAAATTTTAAAGGTGGGTGAAGGTGGTTCCCTTTGTTTTGGTATGCTAGCAAGCTGCCCTCATTCCAAGTTATGATATTCACACATATAACACAGAACTATCAGCTAACAAAAGCTGGGTTTGGAGGCATCATAGAATGATCACAAAGAGCTTGGAAAGCCAGGGAGTAAAGGCAAATTTCATCCATGTAGTGTAATCCCAACGCTGGGTGCTCACAGCCTTTATTCTCACCCTACAATCTCACCCTGCTGTCCTTCCAAGAACTAATTCACCTTAATTTCTGACACTGTAAAGAGAGTTGGTACCTTTGAACAACTTCTCCAGTACCTCAAGGTGTTCTCACTTTCCTGTGTCTCTGGTAGCTCCTCTTAATGTGAAAAACTACTTTCTTCTAAGGTCCTGAATTCAGGACAAAGATCATTCTCATTTACATGATATTGTTGCTAAATAATGCCAATTATCATGAGGTATAACACTTTCCAAAACAAATAGAAATTTCTATTGAAATTTACGCTTACACTTGAAAGATGACAGGGCGCTACTATTAAGCACATTAGAATGATGTTAACTTAAAACTAAAGATAATCAACAGCTGCAAATAAGAATCATTTTCAAGTTGTGTGGGTTTCGTGGCTCTTATCACCAAGTCACATCATTCCTCTCTAGAAATACTAATCATGTTTTCAGAAAAAAAAAAAAAAAAAAGTAACTTTGGTGAAGAAAGAGGATTATATGAAACAATGTTGAAAGCTGTACTTAGTGAAAAATCACTGATGAAAATACATCAGTCAGATACTGCTGGTGCAGACGTGAGAACTGAACTCACTATTTCACTGCTTACACACTCAGTCCCCAGCTGAAAAGTACCTCATATTACTTGGAAAAGAGGAGGGGGGAGGGGGGAGGGGAGGAAAAAAAGAAAAGAAGAAAAAAAGAAGAAGAAAAGAAAAAAAGAAAAAAAGAAAAAAAGAAGGAGACAAGGTCCCAAAGAGTCTATAATTTAAATAAGTAGAGAAAGCACGTGGCATTAAAAAGATTATCAGATTATCATCCTCATTTCAAGGAAATGCAAAATGAAGGAAAGAGTTTGTTAGATCAAAATAAAACCAAAAAATGCCAACAAAAGCTTCAGAAGATATATGACAGCTGACAGGCTGGAGAAGTAGCAGAGACGTTGTTCATGCTGTTGAGCTGGAGAGGATGTACCTGTATACATTGGAAGCTATGTATATTGAAGAGTGTGAATCATTGAGAGGGAACTAAAAATCAGTTGGTTTGATGGATAAGAAGTCTGCCCACATTCACATTTATCTAGTTACAGAGTCCGTCAGAACTGGATACATATCCAAGTATGAAGAAAGACTGTATCTTTACCGATCTCTGCAGTCTTCTCTTTGACATGAATTTATTAAACACTTTTCATGCAAGTCAACATGTAATCCAAATCTCAGTATTCCTACATCAGTTCACTTGCACAGAAATCAGATGATTTACCAAATTAAGATTTGGAGCTGGAATGTTCTGTGATGATATCTGTCTTACAATTTCTCATACCTTTTCATATGCTGGAAATTCCTCAGGCAAAACTAAACCAGCAGACATTATTAAATTGCCCTCAATTTTAGTCACTAAGCAGCTTTTGTTTGCTTTATTAGGAGTTCAGAACAATACACTTTATAAAACAGAAAGTGACACTATTTTTGTCATTTTATATCATTACCTCTTAGTCTTAAGTGTAATTTTAAACGTACCTATTATAGTAATAATTAAACTTAAAAAAAAAAAGGCAAAAACAAACAAAAAAAACAAAACCAGATTCTAAATAAAAATAATTCCAATTCTGCTTAAAACAGAAGAATGTGCCTTAAAGAGGGAATTACTAGGTGTGCACAGCTGTCATTTTCTACTTTGGTAGACTAATCTCATGAAAAGTTGTTTTCAAAAGTGTTTTTGAAAATGTGCCACCTTGCAGTTGAAGAATATCCTTCAACAAGATACTACATTAACAATTTTCCTCTTAAACTTGCCCTCTTGCCTGCATTCAACAAATTTTATTACAAGAGAAGGTGAAACACTGTTCCTTCTAGAAAAAGTCCTTCCTGCTGTATCACTTTGAATGAAGAAAAAAGAAGCAGGTGATATGTATGCTAATAGCTGAACAAAACAGAATTTTCATTTGAGTGATTTGAGCAAAGCAGATACACATCATGCATGGGTTACCACACAACATCCAGTATACCAAAGACATACAGTATGATGATCAACATACATTTCTGTTGGAAATTTTTGTGAAGTATTGTGACTGTGTGTAGGAAAAACTATAACCCATGAAAAATTACAAGAAAAAAGGACTTTTTTCCGTTCTTTCCTCCCTGCCTACATTCCTTTTTTTTTTTATTATTATTATTTTTGTTTTTCCAATTCAAGACTAGAATAGGATATGATCATAATTATGAACAAGGATAACAGGTAGGAACAACAGGTTGCACTGTCTGAGTAATAAAGTAGGGTGGGGTACAATCATTGGCAGTTTAATTTAGTAATTGAAAAAGTCATTTGGTAAAATCATACTTGACACCCAGCAAAAAAAAAAAAAAAAAAAAGAATGTTATGCAAAGGAAGAGCTTGACAAATGCTTGGTAAAAATGTAATAAATGTAACAGAAATATGGAAACAAAATCAATCCAATAGCCTAGCTGCTCTTTGGCATAGAGTGTCATCCAGGGAAATACTCTCAAAGTAACATTCTGTTCTTTTTTCTTTGTGAGAAAAGACTGGAATACAGATGAATTTCAAATGAGCTTTGTAGCCAAGTGCTCCGGCATGGGAAAATTCTGGACTGGTTTGTGGGTGCCTTAGGCATCGACACCTAAACTTTCTGTCAGTTCCAAGTTCTTTGACTATTCTAATCCCCCAAAATAACAGCCTAAATCACTTGTGCCATGTAGGCTTCTGCTTGTTGCAAACAGAAAGAGGAATAATGTAGCTCTGTGGTTTGCTTGACTCAGTGAAATAATTCGCTCTAATGTGGCTAGTCTAAGAGGCTATTAGGACAATGACTGAAGACCAAGGACCTTATAGTATTTGAAAATAGTTAGACTTACATCCCCATGTTTCAAATATAGTGGAGAAAAGATGCACATGAACAATGTGATGTACACAATATACAAAGAGAATGAAAAATTTAATGATGGAGTCACATATCATATCCTATTTGAACACAGAAATGATTAGTAAATACTTTCATTTAATTTATAATCTCCTAAATGAAGATGGAGAAAGGAAGGAGATGAGAGAGAAAGAATCACACCTAGAGAGGAAAAAAACAAACAAAAAGAGTCTAATGTATGAATATAGAATTGCGCATGACAACATAAGGTATCTTTGTGAACTATTGCTCTTCCTTTCCTTAAAATCTTTGCTACATTCCCACTTCAGTGTAACTGAACCCTGACATCAACTTCAGCTGCCTGTTTTAAATACAGTCGACAGTTTTCATATGCAGAAGTATTAAAAATAAAAGCTGCAGATCTTCAAACATTTCACATATTTACTCTCATTCTTACTATGTATGTATGCATATGTTTTTATTTTCCTAAATCGCAGCAATGTTTTTGTATATTTTGTTTATTGTAACCCTTGTAAATAATACAATTCCATTCAAATCTGCAAAAGTTTGCCTTTTCATTTTTCATTAATCTATGTGACAGTAAGTGAAGATAACAGTCATATGATGGAGCTTATAAACATCTAATTTGCTATATGTAGAAGATCATTTGCTATATGTAGAAGATGGAAGTGTGTAATTTGCCTGTGAAGTTCAAGCAACAATAAATCAACGGTAAGCTAGGTTTGAAATGATTTTGTGTTGAATTTATCCAATACTCTCTACTGGTCAACAGTGTATGTGATCTATGTTGGAATACTTAGATTTCCTTTGCCATTTCTCAACTTGAAGACTGTCTACAGAGGCCCATGTTAGAGCAACTATCCTTCAAGAGATAGACTGCGGTTTTGACTCATACAGTAGGAACAGACAGATGAATCAGAGAATCACAGGATGGTTTGAGTTGGGAAGGACCTTAGATCTCATCTAGTTCCAACCCCCTGCCATGGGCAAGGACACCTCCCACAAGACCAGGTTGGTCAAAGCCCCATCCGGTCTAGCCTTGAACACTGCCAGAGATGGGGCATCTCTGGACCACCTGTTCCAGTGCCTCACCACCTTCAGAGTAAAGATCTTCTTCCTAATGTCTAATCTAAATCTTTCCTCTTTTAGTTTAAAGCCATTCCGCCTCGTTCTATCACCACAAAAGAGTCCCTGACAAAAGAGTCCCTCTCCTGCTTTCTGGAAAGGCCAGTATAAATGAGATACATTATCTTTTATGCAGAATAGACGCATATTCTGTAACTGTTACACATCATATAATTCCCTTGTCAACAGGATAAACATTTTTTTGCAGGATGCAGACATATTGACTTATCTTCTCCTCCACTATGTCGTACAACACCTGTTGTAACCCCATAAATTGTCTGTATCTCTGCGTGTGATATATACTAATAAGAAATATGTTAATATGTTCAAGTAAAAGTGCACAGCCAACTTAGCATGTCATTTCTGCACGTCAGCTATTTTGGAAGTGTGTATATAGCATTCTGCAGCACATATTCTGCTAAGGGATGAGTTACTTCTTGAAAAGTCCATTGGCTTTCTATCTCTGGTTGCATCAAATTCAAAACTGCCTTTCTGATATTTAATGCTTTGGGCATAAGCCTTTTCCATCACACAAATCCTTTTGCTTTCAGTTCTACTTAAAGCTTTCTGCAAGTTTTCCACAATTCTTTAGCCTTTCCTACATCTTTATTTCCATTGGATATTTTGCCTAAGCATTGTCACATTGGCTGCCCACACTTGGAATGCCTTCACTGCCTTCATCTGCCAAGAATTCTTTCCATCCTAAGCCATTAGTGCCAGGAGTCTTCTCTGCAGTCTCTCAAATTATCCTAACACACGCTTTGCACTTCCCAAACAGTTGTCCTAAGCCTCAGCATTTGTCTTGCTTAATACAGATCCCAAGTGTCTTGAGGAAAAAAACATATCATAGAATCATAGAATATCCTGAGTTGCAAGGGACCCTCAAGGATCATCAAGTCCAACTCTTGACACCGCACAGGTCTACCCAAAAGTTCAGACCATGTGACTAAGGGCACAGTCCAATCTCTTCTTAAATTCAGACAGGCTCGGTGCAGTGACCACTTCCCTGGGGAGCCTGTTCCAGTGTGCAACCACCCTCTCTGTGAAGAACCCCCTCCCGATGTCAAGCCTAAATTTCCCCTGCCTCAGCTTAACCCCGAAGAAAAAAACATATTTTACCCATCTAAAAAGCCATATAAGTTTACAGCTTAAGTAAAATATAATAATAGCTGCAATACATACAATATAATATTTGCATCTGCTAAAGATCAGAGAGCCAAGCAAAACCACATACTTTAACTGCACACTTTTGCCTGCGCAAAACAGAAGATAGGCAATGAAAGATTAAATGATAAGTACAGAAACAGATAAACTTCAGAAGAGAAAAAAAAGCCACATTAGAGTAAAGCTAAACCAAGGAGAGATAAAACTTTATACAAATTTCTCATGATTCTGAATGTTTAAGAGAATATAGAGCACATTTCTGTGCTTTGAGCTTGATACATTTATATTAGTCAAAGCACTAACACAGAGTTAAAACAGTGCTTTATTTAAAGTGCTCTGTGACACCTGTACTAAGGACTTCAGAAACAAGAGCATATGCAAGGAATCCAGTAAGAGAGAAGTTGATAGTGGGTGGGCAGAACAGCATAAAAAAGAGACATGAAAAATCTCAGAGAACATACCGTGTAGGAACACCAACACAGCTGTGGATGTGTGAGATGCCGATGTTCCCAAATTCAGCAGTGGTTTCTCTCTAGCCTTTAAAATATGACTGTTGCTTAGAGTGTCAGCAACCAGGTCTGTCAGCTCAGAAGTAGCTGTTATAAGCAAAATATTCACATTGAATATATTTCTATATATTTCTTTTCTATATGCTGGACCACTCATAATATTTACACCCTTGTGCACAATCCTGCAAACATATCTAAAGTATGATACGGAGTTAATGATCAAGGACTTTTCCTTTCTTCCTCATAATGCCCTCATACTACATTGACTTCCCATCCCTGCAGGTAAGGAAATAATTATTTGCAAGTGTTCTGAAAGCATACTATATCTTCAAGTAAATGTTTGATTTAATGTGCATATTCCCATATATTGTCATTTTTCATATTTCTCAGTAAAACAAATTACTAAATAGGTATATTGTAACATATGGTAACATATTTATTTTTTTTAATCCAAATGAATTTCTCTTTTAATAACAAAGAGCTTAGCAGATTTAAAACAATTGCTTTTCTTTTGAAAAATGTCATGGAAGAAACAGAGAAAGAGGTGTTCCTTATTCAAAATCTTTATATGGAGTTAAACTTTTTTTCTTTTCCAAAATGTGTTTTTTCCATGCAAGGAAGTTTATTTTTTAATATTTAACCTAGGAATAATAGCTATCAAACAGGAAAAACATTATTGTATTTTAGTACTGTGGCTTGTCTTCCTAACTTGACTTTATTTAATGCTACAGTATCAGAAAATGCTACCTGATATTGCACTGTAATTTGCTCTAAAAGTATTTAAACCCACAATGACTGTGTTTTCTTGTAATAAATTCACAAATATTTGAAAAGAAAGGGAACCTTCTGTGGATCTCTGTGTGTAACAAAGATCTCCTAGTTTTCCATGGGAGGTTTTCTTTACACACAGATAGTAGGAAGAAAAGGAGAGGAAGGATGATGAAGCAAGTGGCAGAGAGAAAGGGAAGGAATCAGAAGAGAGGGTACTCCCTGAAATGAGAAGAAAAAAAAAAAAAAGAAAAGAAAAACACACACACACACACCAAAAAAACACATTAATAAGCTTAAAGTTTTAAAGCTACCACTTCAGTTTTTAAAGCCACCATTGGGGACTCTCCCCAAGATCTGTTTACTGTTCAGCTGCTGGAAAAGCACAAGTGGCCCAACATGCCAAGTAAATACAGCCATCTTCACACCAGCACTGGTCTGTATGCAGTGTGCTCTTGCTAGCGTGAGGTTTCTGGGGAGTAAAAGAGTTTATCAACTTTTCCTTCATATTTGTGAGTTTACCTGTGATTTTCTGTAAAGAATCCACCTGAACTTCTCTACTAGTTCAAAGACAAAACTTATTTTCTAAAATACTGTTTGGGCTTCTAGAGAAGAGGAAAAGAAGAGGAAAAGACTTCTAGAAGAGGAAAGACCAAACTCACTAATATTTTAGAATTATTTGGGGATTTTCTAGTAAAATTCACTGAACTATCAAAAAGAAAATCTATCAAGTTTTTGCAGAGATTTATATCTGTACATTGTGGTATGGTCTCTTTCCTTAGATAAAATTGCTACCATTATTCAGACGGTATTTGCTAAATTAGGTGTGTATATCTCTAAGTGTTGTTTTTTCCAGTGACGCTCCATATACATCCCTGACTGCCAGTTACAGTGCCTCTTGAGAGAGATGAAGCTATGAGTAATAGAGAAGAACAGAAAGGAAAGAGGCATAAAATGAAAATAAACATTAATAATCTTTAGCCCCACACTGATTCATTGATTCACACAAATAAGGTCTCTGGGATTTGGTCCCTATAACAGAGAAGGAAACCGTGGTGTTAAGTCTTTAATCATCACAGCACTTAAGCATTACCTTTAGCACTAGGATTAGAATAAGACCCTCCAAAGTGAGCTGGCAGCTCATGCATCAAGCCGTTATTATGCACCTGGAGCTGGGCATTTGTGGTGGGTGTTTCGTGTGGTGTTGTCATGTGACTTTTGCTCATTTCCATTTTTGTGTTTAAAGACTGGAAAGTTTGAGAAATAGAAGAATCTCCAGCACACAAAGCAACCTTCCAGTTAGCCAAGAAGGGTAATAGTGCTGGAATAGAAGCTGAGGAAAAGACAGGGAAGGACTGCACTCTGTTAGTGTTGTACTGATGAGAGGGCACAGAAAGTGGAGAACAGGGAATTCAATGCAAAGACTGCAGTCCATCTCAGTCACAGGAAAAATATGATAAGAAGAAAGTATAACACTTAATCTATTCTTAATAACAAAGTTTGAAACAGTTTAGTGTGGGTACTGAATCTAGTTATTCAAGTATTCTGCAGATTCCCACCATTCAGAAGAGCTCTCTCAGATTGCACATCTATGAGACAATACAGGATTTTATTACTCTAGTCTTTCTGTTAAAAATAAGTTACGTATTTGTCATAATAACTAAACTGCCAGTTACCCGTGTTAGTCTGTGCATTTATCCAGGCTGTGTTTTAGGGATTTTTTTTTTCTATGAAGTTGCCATCAACATTTTAATTGCAACTAAAAAAAAAAAAAAAAAAAAAGAAGAAACACTTATTGCCAAGCAGCCAATCTCTTTACCCCTGTGTTTTAAAGTCATTTCATTAGAAACAAATGCAGGATGCAGGCAGGTTACTATTGTGTACTCCCTCTGGCTTTAACTTTGTTCATGGACTTCAGCATTGTAGGAAAATATTTTTCTCACCATTACCTTTTAGAAGCCTCCCATTCTTCATAGCAGATTTTCTACAGTGCAGCTGATCCAAATCAATTTTTCCCTTGAAAAATCTCAATTTCCAAAATTCAACACTTGAACGATCAAACGCTTAAAAATACGCAATCTTTAGACAGTATGATACCAACAAAGAGAACAGTAACAGCTGTTCAGGGCCTTCGGCCCCTGTGTACTGCTGAGTAGCAACTAATATGACTGTATTTTCGCCTAACACAACCTAGCTACTAATGCTTTACAAGCACCTATTTTTTAAGGTTTTGTAACACCTTAGGTGGAAAAATCTTTAAGTAAAGGTAGTTGAAAGATATAAACCAAACATTTCTGAAGTAAGTCTTAAAATTATGTTTATTTTACTACCAGGAATATAAAGACAAGAAATGGTGTGGGCCTGACTTGGTCTCCTATTTATTTCTCCAACACGAACCTCATGCTGAGCCTTCAGGAATATGAAATTGTTATTTAATTGAGTAGTTTGTTTGAAAGTAATTCAGTAAAAAATGTGTATGGCCAGAAAATAATTACTTCAATCCTCTGCAAAAAATCTTTGGGGAAAAAATATAATGTGCCTGTAAATTTTGATGTCACATGACTCTTAGACTATTAGAGTAACCTCTATTTTAAAAGATTGCTTATATATCAGGTCAGTTACACAGTTATGCTTTAGGCTGAACAAAGTATAAAACTCTGGTATCGAATAGCAATAAGGATTAAATTCTATATTAAAAAGCATCTGAAAAGTAATTATAATATTCTGGATTTCAAATCCACTCTTCCAATCCAAAATGGACCATTGCAAAAAAAAAACAACACTCTATGGAATATTTTCTTCTTCATACTGCTAACACTGAATTCCCACCAGAATGACTGAGAGAATTTAAAATCAGTTCTATATTTTAATTTTGAATAGTTCAGTAGGAACAGAGGGGAAACACTTTCTGTCTCTTTCAAGTTAAGTCCTCCCATTTCAGTTGGTATTAAACAAATTTCAATGTGTATTAAATAAATTAAATTGAAATTCTATTTATATTCTAGGTATTTTAAAAGATGCTTGATCTTACCCTGTAATTAACTAGATGGCAGATTTTATGTACAGCATGTCCTAAAACATGATAGGTCTAGGAAATTCAAAAGTTATATACTGTAAGCAGGAATAACACATCCTATCTTCCCATCCATTATTAACGTAGATGTTGAAAATATATTTAAATGATTTTTACACATTCTGAAAGAATGAAACAGAAATTATTACATTCTCCTCCTCCATATGGGAGTAGCACTTTGAGGATTATGCCTTCAAACAGAAGCTGGACTAGGGGGAAACTAGAGAAAGGTGTTAGAAAAACAAACCCACAACACAGCTACTGCTTTTTGCCATTTTCTGATGAGTTTCAAATAAAGATCCTCTCCAATTTTCCAAAGCTCTCTATACAGTATGAACCATTATGTTAAAAAAAAAAAAAGGTAAAATATTTAATAATTCATATTTAGTAAATACCCACTGCAGAAACTTTAACTTCAACTGCTATTCTGTTCTATGTATAATCAGTTTAGGAGCTGGTACTTGTTTACAATTATTATACACACAATCTGTAACCCTGTAACCACAGAGATTAGTGTACCGGTCATTACAGAAAAAGTCCTTTCCCTTTGCCATCACTTTACATATAATTGAAATGCACATAATGCTAAGAAGGGTGAGGCTGATATATAGCTATGATAAATTATACTGCATTGTAAATACCTGGAAATGTAACCTGCAACAAACAGGACATTCTGAAGTGACATAGAATTGCAGCTGTTATACATAATATATATATATATATATAATAAATATCACCAAAGCCATATTTTTCAATTTTAAATTCCTCTTGCATTCACAAGGGAGATATGACAGCCTTCAATTTATTAGCAACATGGTCACTGACCCAGGTGCAGTTCTTTCATGAATATCCACAATCTCCCTGACATAGCACATGACTCTGTTCCCAGTTAAGAAGGTGGAAAACCAAAATTAGAAAGGACCTTGCTCTCATTTTGATGACATTCATATAAATAAAGAGGAACCTGATGCAAAAGAAGAAATTACACCAATTTAGGTAAGCAATGGCCACATAATGTTTATACACCCATTAATATTCTAAATATATGCTTTTGGCTTCAATACTGCCCATAAAAAATAGGAAAAGCCAACAAAACAAGGGACATCTTAGCATCAGAATTGTTAGGGAAAAAATACAGGAAGAGGAAAGACAGACAAATTAGAATATCCTGAATGCACTTTTAAAGGTTCCTCCTTTCAGTTAGAAATTTTACAGACAAAACATACTACAGACTGAAACTTAAAAGTCCCAAAGAAAAAGTTAAATTTAAAGGGTTTTTGCTCCGCTGAAACTTTTATATGTAAATACAAGAGTAAGTGTACCTTTGAAGAAGAATGATGTAAATAAAAAGTGCAGTTAACATATAATGCTGTTAGAAAATGTGATCCGAAGAAGAGTCTCTCTAGTGTTTTTCGGGACAATAATGACAAGTGCTTGGAAAACCCTTAGGCCACAACCACAGCTTTTATCCAATCCATTTTTATACATCAGTGCAATAATACAACTTTGTTCAATTGTGTTTATGCAGAAGGTCAACTGGATCTCCCCCAGCCCTTAGGACCGATCTGATGACAGTTCATAATGCTGTGCAATGTTTTCTGATGGAAACAAAATACAAAAACTTTTTATTTGGAGTAACCACCATCTGTACTGCTAGGGATTTTTAACCTGGAGAGCTGTGCTGTTCGTGTTGCATACCTGCTGTGCTGAACTCAATAGACCATTACAAGCTTCAACTCAGGATTTTTGGCAGTAGATCCCATATTTTTAATTGGCATTGCTGATAGACATCTGTGTCTCCTATATTTCCCCCCTTCATGTTATGTTCATTTTAGCTAAACTAAAATTAATTGAAGTAACCTCTAATAAATAGCTGACTAGAACTTGCCTAAATACACTACCAAAATCATAACTTGTGTAAGAGGTTTTTAAGTTT
Source organism: Anas acuta (assembly GCF_963932015.1). Taxonomy (NCBI): domain Eukaryota; kingdom Metazoa; phylum Chordata; class Aves; order Anseriformes; family Anatidae; genus Anas; species Anas acuta. Next base: position 11,691,788 of record NC_088985.1, read on the forward strand.
CATTAACAAAAAGAAAAAGCAAAAGTCTGAAAGTTACTTTTAAACTTTTCAGTCCTCATAAAAATCCCATGAGAGGCTGGTTGGGAAACCCATTTCCGGAAAGCTGTTCTGGGTCCATATTTTCTGAGCCTGGTTCTTGAATTATCTCCAGGTAATCCCATTATTTTTTGATGGGTTTACTCTAGGTTTGCTGAGAGTGCCTAAAAGGTGAGATCTCACGGCTGGTTTACAGTCATCAAAGTCCACAAACATCACTGAAAGTGACAGTCCTGCCTTCATTTTTCCCTCCTTAGTGCTGAAAACCTCTCCTTCCCACCAGCCCACCCCGTGCCAATTTCCTTTTCACCTTCACAAGCCACAGTTCAGAAATGAGTCCAAGATGCCCACAGCAACTAAGGCACTCTTAGCAGCATGGTGATCAAGTAATCCTTGAAACATTTTAAATGATAAAATACAGTCTTAATTTGCACTGGACAATTCTAACTACCAGGCCTCGATCCTAAGGGGGAAAAGGGATTGACAAAAACTAATAATCATTTCCTCTTGTCTTAAGCCTGATTCTTTGAAATAGTGTATTGTAATACACAGGATAAACAGGATATTATTACTTCTCTGTATTATTACTTGTAATAGTAATAGTTCATTAAAGGAATTTCCTTTCAGTTTAAACCACAAGTAGTTTCTTCTCATACTGCTCTGCATTTTTATGCATATAAACTAGGAAATGTTTTGTCTTTATTAGATGTGATAACATCATGAATTGCTTGATGTCATGCTACAAGACCTGAAAACGTTCTTCTCATCTGAAAACAACAAATCCCTAGAATAGCCATTTATATTTCATCTTTCCAATGAACCCAGAAAGTGCAAAGCAGTGGAAAGGCTAAGTTTCTTGGTTTTGTTTCTTTTTTTGTTTTTATTATTTTACTGCTGTTCTCAGCAAGTTACGTCACAGACAACAAGATAAAAGCTATTGGCTATAATTACTTTGGGCTAGATTTGATAATAACATCCTCATGACGAAAGGTTTCCTACACTGTTAAATTATCTTAGTGCTTGGCTAATGGTTTGTTAAAAATAAAAAAATAACTCTAGCAATACCATTAACTTAGAAGCATTCCTTGCCTAGATAGCTTCTAATGAAGATGAAGAAAACAATGATTTAGAAACAAATCTGAACAATTATTAATCAACTTCTGGGAAAACATGTAAATCTGAATTAAATCTGACTGTATTTTATCAAAAGGAAAAAAACAGAAACTGAAAACTAGTAGAGTGCTTTTTGAAACTTCAATTTAATTAACAGGTTGAATGAAACCCCTGAACAAAGCCAGCTTGACATCAGTTTCACCCTTCTCCTGAGCGGTTTTGGGCCTGTCTTCGTTGTGCCACTGATATTGTCCAGCCAGAAATCAAGCAAAAAGAAAAAGGATTTATTCCCTACATCACTTTTTTGCAACAAGAGATAATACTTCCAGATCTTTTTCCCTTGTAATGGTTATTATGTCCAAAAGCAGGCAGAAAATCCACAGAAGACTGACCAAGAACAGCTGAAACCACAGCAAAATAACAAGATGTTCTTTAGAGAGATAAGAAGTCAAATCAGTGTTCTCTGAATTGCATAAATAATATGATTATTTAAAATGTGAATGCTACTTCTTGTCTTCCTCTTCTAGTCTCTTCCTTCTGTGAATAACACTTATTTCACTTTTCTTTTGAGTACAAAACATAATGTCCTACTTGTTTTCTTTTTCTTTTCCCTTTTAAACAAAGTGATACATTCCATTCTCAAATTACTGTTTTTGCATGAAGTGCACAAGCTTTTTCCTTAGTTGGAGCCAATATTTTTATTATTATAGGTATTATTAGAGTGCCAAACTGACAGTCAATTATTTGCATAGCCTTACTTCCACGTTTGTCAACAGCCTGGAGTGAGTTTGTATTTGTTGTTCCAGAAATAACCTGTGTAATTGCAAAGAACGCAGAGAAGGCATCTACTGAAGCATACTTGATGAATAATACTGCAGAATAATTACACCAAAGGTTTGAAAAAAAGTACCCTGTGGCTGCAAAAAGCCTTTCCAGAGTATCATGGCTCGTTCAGAAGTGTTTAAACTATTTGCATTGTAGGAAGATCTCACATCAGCATTTCCTGGTTTCACACGTGGGCATTCTTTTACCTTTCAATTGATACAGTTTACTATGATGATGTCTTGAGAAAACATTACTTTTTAAGGATGGAATTTTAAAGAGGCAAGGAAAATGAAGAGAAAAACAATTGTGACAAAAATAGTCTTGCTGCTGTGTTTTATAATTCAATAGTCCAAATTAAAGTCACTGGTAATTAACAAAATAGGTCTCAATGAACATATTTTGAGGTGGAAAAATAGAGTTCAATAACAACAGTGATATTGAATCATTGTGACAATTATAAACAACTAATGCTAATTTTTTGCCCGTCCCATGACAGCTAGTAATTAAAAATCCTTTGACTGCATGAATTCCTTGATTAAGATTAATGATTGATTTTTGCATACCCTTACTCAATTCAACATCTCTTTGGTTCATAGTCCAATACATACCTTTTTACTAGTATTTGCTCTAAATCACTTTTGCCATGAAATCACAAGATTGATTTTCTGGTAAATGAATTCCATTTTCCTATAAGAAACTTAAAGTGAGCCTAGAACAAATGTGAACAAAGCTTTTGTTCTTTTCTTAAACTGATTTTAAAGTATTAGGAAAATCAGAATTATCATCTGAAAAATGACAAGAATATGCATTTTCAACTGTTAAGTGGAAATTCATTGCTGTAAAGGGTATTCTGAAGAAAGGGAAAGGGCAATAACAGATTTGAGTGCATCTGTTTTACTCATTCCCACTGCTGCACTCATATTTCAAGGTACACCCTTTTACACGTATATACATTCTCATACAATGAGAACGTAGGGCTCATAAGACTGACATCAGCAGCGACTGACAGATTCTAACAGTAAAGACAAGATTTGCTAAGCATCACTAATCAGAACAGGTATGCAAATCGCCTATTTGTTGGGTGCAGCTTTAGGGCAATTAATCTTATAAGAAGTATTACTATTCAGAGAGAAGAATCAAAAGAAAGAAATTTTACCAGAAGTAAGGACAAACTTGGCCATGCTTTTCTCTGAGTCCAATTCTCAACTGAAGTAGCACAAGATACACTCATTCACTTTCATGGTTTCCTTTCTCTAATGAGCTATTTAATTTAGCAAGCAGATAAACAGACGTGGAAGCAGAAGTGTTTAAGTTTGATACTGCTCCACATAAAACTAGATAAGCTTTATTTACTCACATTTACTGTTGACTACACCACTGTACTACCTCTAGTGATTCAACAGTTACAGGCTGGTTTACTCAGTCCACAAATGAAACTGCTGAATTATGGATTTTTCCCCTGATGTGGTCATGTGTACTTAGGTAAGTGTCTAAGAATTTACCTGCAATTCTTACAAAAATCATAATATGGCTTTTCTAAGTGTGGTAGATATTATACTTTATTTTAGTTTTATACTGTCATACAACTGAAAGCGGGAGATGGTGCGAGAACAGGTCACATAGCAGAACACTTTTCTAAGAAATCCAATCCCCATCTATTTTGATAACCCTTTTGAAACAGCTGCATGAGTTGGATGTCCAACATCTTAATTTTTTCCTTGAACTTCTAACTGAATTCAGTTTTGTCGTTTAGGTTTCTCATGAGCATTTTATCTTATTGCCTGTCAATGGCTGCCTGATACAAGCTCTTTATCGGTGCACAAGCTGTTAAGCACAAAAAAGTCACTGCAAAAAACAGCTTCATAAATCTAAAAACACCAGGCTGGGGATGAATTCATTTGGTTTCTTTTAGGTGATATCGAATTTGCTGTAGCAAAATTACTATTTTGGTGCTTCAAACAAAAACAAACAAACAAAAAACCTTAATTGTTTTTCATCAGGTTTAATGTATATTTAATTAGAAAATAGTTGTTTTCTTGCACAAATGTCAGCTCCAAAAAGAAGTTAAGTTATTTGCAGACAAGTAAAGAAACAATGCCATGGAAATTCTAGACTGTGCAAAGAAAACAAACTCAGCCAAGCATATGGGTCCTGACATGGGTGCAGAGAAAAAACATATGGCTATACTAGAAAAGGATATTGACTAGGCTCTGACATATTTTGATTATAAAAATAAAAGTGAAGTGCTCATCCAGTTTGAAAACAAGCTGCGTAATTGGTTTCATACACTCACACCAGCACCCTTCTCTATAGTAATTAAGATTAATTGATATTACTGAAAATCAAGCATCGGTCACATGAAGCATATTAGAAATCCAGCACTATGAACTTCTGCCATTTATGTGCAGAACACAGAAGGCCAGATGTCCATTGGCACAGAGCAGCTAAGATACATTTCTGGACTGAAACTAGAGGTCAGCTACCAATGGGCTTTGACAGAAAACCATGGTGCAGGGATCACGGACCAGTTCCAAACTCTCTAGCTTGTTCTCTGGGCAGCCACACAGGTTGGCAACACCACTATACATAGAATATATTCACAGCATTTATAAACTTCTGATGAGATTTACAGTGTATACTGCTATTTAAACAGTTACCCTTTTCTGAATAAACAATTAACTCTCTTCAAAATTATATTTGCAAATCTTACATACTCTGGGGACTCTATTTCCAAGGTGGTATTGTAGGATCTATCACAAATGGAATATCATTAATAAATAAATAATTTTACTAATGTATCAACTTAGGTTTTTTTTGAGGTCTGCTTAAACCATTTTATATTCCAGATGAAATTAATTCCAAGATGTTTCTATGATTTCTCCTTGCTTTAATTCCAAACATTTCATATAAATTAAGGAACACAAATTCCATTATAGTCTCTGCCAGAGATATTATTTAAATTTTGCAGATGTTAAATTGAGACAACAAGACTAAGAAATATGACCAAAGCCTAAAGAAATCCATCAAAGAGGGAAAAACATAATGCATATCTCCTAAATTCCAGGCTAAATATTAAATTGATTCTTTATTTGTTTCTGTTTATTTTTGAATGTAGGGTAGAAAACCCCTAATTAACTGCTGAAAACTGAAACCACTGGGCTTTCAGACCATTTCTTTTCCAGAACACATTACTTGTACCAATATTCCACCCCCCCCCCCAAAAAAAAAAGAGATGCATTTGTCAGGTTATGTCATACATAAATCCATTAATTATTCAAATTCCAAGCCGTTTTATTTAAATACTTCAACATCATAATAATGAATGAAAAGAATTCATATTAAAAAAAAAAAAAAAAAAAACAACTATAAATTACACCAATGTTGATGTTACTATTTCTATTACTTCATTGGAGTGAATGAACTATACCCCTAATCTTTCTGCTCTTAGGATACCAAGCAAATTATTATTATTTTTTTTAATAAATTCTCAAAGCTAGAGTTTGAATGGCAATTGCAGTTGTAAAACAGAGACAAGCATTACTGCTTGGAATTAACCACCCGTTTCACCATCAGCCATCATTTCCCAGGGTATGTTGAAGTGGACAGGGGGCACCTCACAGCACAGGACTGAAGGAGAGCCCTTAGATATAGGCAGGATGGAGAAGTTACAGAGCTGCCCCCAGGGTACCACGCCAGAGAAATGTTATTTTTTTTGTTTTTCTTTTCTTTCTGCATCCTCTGGGAGGGGATTAACAAAGAGATAATAACTTTGAGACTTTGATGTGAAGCTAAGTCAGCTCTGATCATGGAAATCCCCATTAAAAGGAGACAGGAGACATCTAGAGTAGGGACCATTCATGACACAGAACTCAGAAGAAAACTGGGGCTCTGCTGACTCATGGAAAAAAAAAAAAAAAAAAAAAAGCCCAGCTCCCTGATACTCTTCACTGAGAGTAACCATTGAGAAGGTACAGTAATTTGAGTTTCTTTCTTTAGAAGGGAAGGATTTAGCCTCAAGTATCTATGTAGTTTTACAGGCTGCTGTGGATTAGATAAAAATTATTTTCCTGTAATCTACTCTTTAATTTAGAGTACACAAAAAATCATGCACTTGTGCATGAGTGATAGGGTAATTAATGCATATCATAATTAAACAAGCATTTGCCATATAAGAGAAACCTTTACACGATACATACACCATAACTGAGAACGTTTGGAACAATTCAATAACATTTGTTAGACTTGATCTTTCGTTTAGGGAATCCAACTTCACTCTCTTTAATTAAATCACAGCTCTCCTGATGATTCTCTCAGCTTTGTCTGATTACTGGTTCTGCTGCATGTTACTATGTTCAGTTCAAAACTCAGTGTACAGACTCTATAATTATCCTCTGTACCACCATATTTAGTTTCCATCATCTTCATTTCAGTCTCTCCTCAAATATTACTTTGTCCAGAACAGTAGCTGTGACAACTGGTAAACTCTGAAGAACAAGCTGTGTTTCCAGCTTTAGGAAAAAGAGACTGTAAGGACCTGTTAAGCTGTATCCTGCCCTCTATAATAGATACTGAAGCACTTCCCTATCCCTCTGGCCACTTCCTCCAAACATCAGCTAGTTATCACTTTTAACCTTAGTACTTTGCCAGCCAACTCCTTAACTGCTTGTTTTGCCATGAGCTAGATGCTCTCTGAATGTTATCCTCTCTCACAGGAAGTTTGCTCCTTGCTGGCACTCGTTATCCCCTTAGAGAGAAGCTGGGGAAATAGTTCATCAACATTTCTTCAATGCTCACATCCTAGAACAAACATCTATCTAACAAGCAAAGGCCTATTTCAACTTTTCAACTGCCATCATAATTAATCTTGTACTCTGCAGATATGCTGTTATAGTTTCTGTGAAATCCTCACACTTTTTCTTTTGGTTACGTTTTTTCTTTAGGCTGCAAAATTTACAGGGTTCCTCACCCATGACTTAGTAGAATGATTTTGTAACCCTGAACACTTTTTTTGTCCATCAATTTGTTTCCAGTATTTTTCCACTGTTTGTTTCACTGTGGTTGTAACCAGCTTTTTTTGAATAAATTATATATTTTGTGAACACATTGCCTGAATTTGTCTCAAATACATACTGCTAATTAAGGTTAATCTTCCTTTCATTTTTGGCTCTAGTTTACATTTGGATTTCATGTAAGCCATGGTTTTCTATATTAATTGAATTATTGTTTCTTTACTTAAAATGCTTGGAAGCATTTAATGTAGGTAAATTCATTCCAATTTTCCAAGCAAAATCTCTACTATATTTAAGAAAAAGATAATGATGCAACCTCAGTGAAGCTTAGCCATGTGCCACATTTATAGTGTCTGCAGCCTGAGCCACTGGCATTTTGCATTGTTTAGAGTAGCCTTTGTTTGTAAAGCATGCATCTCTCAAGGAAAAATGCACTGTAATCTGTTCTTCCCCATTTGCAGCCTGCTGTTCTGGAACCAAACATTCTGATCAAATGCACCTCTGTCAGAACTGTGCTCTCCCAGTGGCAATGATGACACACTGATATGCTTGGTTAGCATGGGTCTCCGTTGTGAATCTTGTGAATAGCGCTTGCAGTCTAATCTGATGGATGACCAGTGTTGAACCATAATCAAAGTCACTGCCAATAAAACATATGCCTTTTCAATCTTTTTTTTTTTTTTTTTTCTCTCCCCTTTAGGTACTTTGAGCATTGTAGAATTTTCAGTGTTTCAAACTAGTTAAAACTAGTTTTTCACAATAATAATAATCTAAATTAATTACAAAGTTTTAACTTTTTATGTTTCTTCATTTGTTTTGTTTTTAATGAGTTAAGACTAATTTAAAACTAGTAGTTTCCAGAAATATGGTTCACAACTTCCCTGGAAATTTACCTACCTGCAACAAAAGAATTTTGCCTTTTATACAGGTAAAAAAAAAAAAAAAAAAAAAAAAAAAAAAAAAAAAAAAATCTGTTTGCCATCAGTGTATTTTATTTATATTACAGAGAAGGATTAGAGTTTAGGAGTTTATACTCCAGAGAAGTTAGATTCATTTTTAAAATCAAATCAGTGAGACTTCAGATCTAAGGTTAGTTTGCAAAGAAGCTGGAGATCACTTAGGTTGTAAGATTACACCTTGGTGTTTTTTCATTAGTTTTTTACTGGTGTTTTTCAGTAGATTAGTATAAATGCAGAATTGTTGCACTTTACCCAGATTTATGAGAATGTCACAGAGCTCAACTTTTTCCAATTAACATTGCAATTACATTTCTAAATGTATTTTAGAAAGGCCATTTAGGAATGATTTGACAGAAACCTGTGTACAGCTCATTTCTACAGAAAATCAGTTGCAAATACAGCCTGGAATTATATCCACTTTGAATCTTATGTGTATTGACTTTGGCTGAACAGTCACAATGGTTATTGTCCAGAAAATTCAAGCAGAATCTGTCAATGTATGTTCCACAAGCTTTTGCTTTCCCTGATTGGAAAACACAGCTCAGCTGACACAAAATGGGACCTATAAAATCGAACCTACATGCATTTCAAACACACAGCAATCTCCACTGACATTCTCCTTACACAGCACTTTTGCAGTCTGAACCAAAAATAACAAAGAGCAACTAACATATATGAAATGCTAAAGCATATTCTATATTTTATCTACCATGATGGGGACTTAAATCTACAAAATATTATATCTAATTATGTCTCTTTAGTTCAAGAGATGGTGATGTACAGCAAACTGCAGTTCTGAATTACACTGAGCTACTTCTTCAGCTCAGTGTTGGTGACACACCACACGACTTGAGCACCCAGCTCCAGCTGGAGAAAGCACCCTTTAGCCAAAGCTGGCACTGTGGAGGGACGGTGGAAGCTGTGCCTCAAGTCCAGAGTTGAAGAGGGTGCCTTGTGACTCAGACTGGGGAGTGACAGTGGCCTCACCCAGGGGAGGCGTGCTCCGGCTGTGTTGCCAGGTGGAAGAGGTACAGGAGAAAGTAAGACACTGTAGCATCAGGGAAGGGGAATAGGGGTTCGACATGATCTTAGACCTTGAAAGAAACCAATGATGCAAGGAAAGAGGAACAGCTGGAAGCTGTGCTTGACCCAGTAGTGGTGACAACTCACAGTGCATGGGGAAGTGGAAGCCTGTGACTTCTGACAGGAGGAGAAATCCTCCCCCTTTGGCCTCAGATCTGAGTATATCGGAACAGTACAGTATCAAGTAATGGACACAAATTTCATTAAGGGAGGCTTCAGAGACATCTTGTTCTGAACAGAGCTCTGTCTTCTCAACCACCGCTCAATCCTTCCACTCCAGCAACTCACCATTTTGACAGCTGCCCTCTTCACTGAGCCAACAGCAATCCTTTATCTTAATTTTCTCCAGTTAGGAACATATTTCCAAAAACTTCCATAATTTCCTGCAGTCTAACAGCATTATACTATTGCTAACAACACCTAAGAAATCTTTCTTATAACTAGGTTCTCCCAGATGTGGCTTTCCCAGCTTCTCAGCCATGGCTGCTGCATCTCCCTTCTGGGCAGTGATGGCAGCTGCTGCCTCCAAAGCTCAGTGTATTTGCTGCCCATTTGATGTTTTCAATGTGTGCCTCCAATATCACCTTTGCTACAGCTCAGGTTTTCTGTAATAGCCTCTCTCTCTCCCTCTCTCTCTTTTTTTTTTTTTCCTTTTTCTTCCAGTTAAGTATGCTTTTAACAAAAGCTTCTAATTTATGTCAAAGGATTTTACGAAGTCACCATAATTTACTTTAAAGCCAACACTTAATTGGAGTTATACCAAATTACATTAAGCTTTATATATAAACATATGCCTGGCATGCCTGAAATGTTTCCTCCTTTTGGAGCTTGCTCTTCACTGGCATAAGTGAATTAGTACAACTGAAGATAACAGCACTATGCCAATTTCCATAATCCATCCTGCCCTTTAATGGTGCATAAATTAAAGATAATACAGTCATCTACTTAAGGCAACAGATACTACCTGCATGATCGTTCAGACTAAGTATACATTATTCCAATCTAAATTGGGATTAAAGGGCCCCAGGTCCTAAAATTTTCAGAAGCTTCCCTCCATTTACCTCATCACATTATACACATGGACTCTAGGAAGGATCTTTCTCATGAATTAATGGAAAGTTTGAATGGATGTAAACATTACATGATATAGATATTAATTTTGAAAGCAGGATGTATTTGAGGTCAAGTGTCACGCACAAAAATATTTCAATTGCCTTAAAGAATTAATAGATTACCCCGTGGGGTAATCCTCACTAGAAACATTTGAGTTTCCTAAGATCAGCTGTTCCCCATCAATTTATACATGACAAAAATTAAGAAGACTTAAAGATTAGCACTAAAATTAGTTTTAAAAATAGGTAATACCATATAAGACAATTGTTCACTGCATTTATCTCAATTAGTTAAACTTACTGTATGGCCAAGAAAAAGAATCTCCACGATGCTGAATGTGACTGTGTTTCTGAAAACATAGCATTATGTCCCCTAGCCTTTGTAGTGTGCCATGATGGCAGCTGTATCTTTTCCATTACTACTATCTAACTTTCATCTTTGTAATGACATAAAGCTTTGTTCTCAGCCACTTTTCACATTCTAAAGTAACATCTCAGGCATGATGTTCCTCTCCACTCTTTCACTGCCTTACTTTCTGTCACATATTCCACTGCCTGCCTGCCATTGACACCACAGGTCCCATACCTGGGTCTACTCTGATTTCTGTTGGCTGAAATCAGTGGCAAAATTATTCCTTCTTCTCTGTTTAGTAACACCCAACTGATTGCCCAAAAGATAAACTATTAACAACAATTAACAAGTTCTTCTTTCACCATTTCTTTCAGTTGAAGTAGACCATCTTACTCTGAGCTCCTTATCAAACTATAATAATAACAAAAGCTGTAGTCAAAATCCATAAAGGTTTGCTACCACATAGGTAATGGAAGTATAATTTCCTTTAGAAACTAAGGTTCACAAGTAAATATAATTTGAATGAAGCAGTGAGGAGGCAAGGTGTCTTTGATTAATCTCTTTTATATTTAGAAGTCTATGACTGACAGGTTATTTTTTGAATGTCAAAACTTTTTTCAAAAAAATTAAGGTGAAAATATATAAGCAGCATTCATTACCTCCAGATAATCAGCAGAGGAAGAGACCCTGAATGTCAAATTCAGCTGTGAAATTAAGAGAGAAAGTTCTAAAGAGTGAACAAACCAAGACAGATGTGACAAAGCATGCCTGACATCTGATAACACACTGATGGGTAAATTTCTGAGCAAAATAAATAAATAAATAAGTAGCACCATGTAGAAAGAAAGAAAAATGTGTGTGCTGTGCTAATTAAAACAAGTACTCTGTCTGATACAAGGGACTGGAGAGAGATGGGTTGATTCATCTATTATCCAAAGAGCCAGCCTACTCTCCCCAGGAATGGGCTTAAAAATACACCACCAATGTTGGGATTGATTTTGGATTTCTTGAAATATAACTTGTCACAATTTCTAGTACGTACTAGTACACATTATGCCCTGCATTTTCAGTTTAATTCAATTTCTAATAATAACGACTTAGCTGATTTAGTGAAAATGGTTAGTAAAAATCTCATAGAAACAGAAATCCATTGGATTGCTAACATGAAAAATAAAACAGAAAATCACCTTAATATCTAAAAGAAAAAGTTCAGATACTCTAGAGTAATAATATTCTTAGAGTAAGCTATGTGTTTTATAGTTACATATTTTAACCTGAAAATTTGAACAAAACTCACAGAAACATTAATGCTTGTGCATTAAAAAAAAAAAAAAAAAAGAAAAAAAGAAAAAGTGCACTAGTAATCATTAAAATAAAACTAATGGAATTTTTACAGATTTAATAGTGAAGTAATTTAAGTTTTACCTTTACTTACTGCAACACATTAGTTACTGTGGATATGTATATATCACAGTCCTTAAACAGTTATTGGATGACAATATGTGATCCCCTTTGGTCTGTGACATCAGACCAGAACTTTGGGGTTCCAAATAATGGAATTTGTTTTTTAAGAACTTCTACACAGCCACAGTGCAACAGAAAGCTTATCGTTTACAAAATATACAAAAATACACATACATTTTTTCATATAAAACTTCATGAAGAATCTGAAAAAAATTCTCTAAATACCGTATGAGCTAATTGCCAATCTTCCAGAAGTTAAAGCTGAATCAGTGTTTATTTGTTCCTGCTATCCATGTTGTTGTTGTTACTACATTAAATAGTCTTAGAACAAACACTCTTACACTGACATCTTCTTCATATCTACAATGCAGGGAAATAAAGGAAGAAAATGTACTAATCCTTTCATATTATCACATGCAAACAACAATAACCACAGGCAGAATGAAATCCAAATGCATAATGCATGCTCACATCGCAGTAGAACATGAACAAAATCCAACAGTATAAATTAATTTACTACATTACTCTGCTTCATTATGCACTAACAAATGAAAATTTAAAAGTCATAAAACAGAACAATCGTTTATCCTGGCTAAAAAAAAAAAAAAAAAAGCCACCATAAAAAAGTTGAGATTTTTGTTTTAAGGCTTTTCTTTTCTCATGCTATACTAAAAACTGTAGGGAAGAGACATTTTTAAATAAGTCCTTCTCTCAGATGGAGAAAAATAAACACTTGAATGAACAGGGGAGGGAGGTAGGGAGAAGAAAGCAAAATGAATACTAGCAAATAACTCCAGAACCTTTAAATAAGCATGAAGCCTCATGGATAACAAGATAAATAAAGATTAACTCAGCCCCTGTGTAACCCTTGAACTTCCTCCTCCATTCAAAATCTAAACCTAGTTTCAAAAGCACTGATTTAGAGAGAATGGAACACCACAAAGACACAAACAAAATAACAGTCAGTAATGAGACTCTTAATAATATTCAGATGGAACGAATGGTACAATTTGGCTTGCATAAGTCTAAAGGTGATGTTAGATCTAGTATCAAAGAATGAATTTTCATACCAGAAAGACATCAAAGAAAGGCATAGTATATTTTTGTGGAATTGCCAAGTGCATACTTTTCCACCTTGAGATATGAATGCAACGTAACACCACATCCTTTCCTTATGTATCTGCGTACATATCAATATATTGTTACACTCCTTGGTATATTCTTTTCCTCTTATGCGCTGTTGAAAAAATATGAAAAAACCTTGAGACTAACTGTTAGTGAATATTCTTCATGACCCAGATATAGATAATTTACATATTTCAACAAAACACTTTAAACAAAATTTTCAATACCAATTTTACCTAGGTAAAACGCACAGATCTATAAAAGGAAGTTAGGCACATAACTTCTACCTGAGCTTGAAATATGTGCAGTCTTGGAAACCCTGCCTCTCTTATAAACTATCCCTGATGCCCAGGAAGCTTATGTTTTAACTGTCAAGCATCTATTGAACGTCTTCTGTATTCTACATGTTCTTTCTGTCCCCCGTGCAAACCTATGAAGCCCCAGAATATTACACATTCTACATTATTATACATTATATGATACAAAGATTTCTGCACTAACAAAAATATTAAAACAACAAACTGTCCTTTTTGCTCTTCAGAGAGCAACATTGTGCATTTCTTGCACAATGCAAGAAATATAGGCACAATGAAAAGTTACTTTTATTACTGAAACTATAATATAGTAATGGCATTGTTTCCAGAGAAGCTCCGTCCTGCTGAGTTTCAGCATATTAACTAGATAGAATTAAATAAACTGTCCAAACTCATGTCTAACAAACTGGCATTCACTCATTCTTGGAAAACAGTTATTTTTATAGAAAGTGCAGATGAAAAGACAAAAAAAAATCACCCAGTCCTCTAGCAATTTTTTTTTTTTTTATTTATTCCACAAGCTCTTTATAACTGATACAACATATCACCAAGGGATCACTTCACTCACCAGCTTCCTCAAGGAAAAACATGGTCTGACACAAGTCACAGCAGTATCTCATCACGACTGCACCATGATTTACACTTTTAGAAATGAAAAGTGATATTTTGTCCTTTCAAAGGCAAAAGGGGGGGGGGGGGGGGAGGGGGCAGAAGGGGGAAGGGAGAGGAGAGGAAGATGGGGAAGAGGGGAAGGAGGGCAATTAAGTAAAAATATTCAAAATTCCTCTAGTAGAAAACAATCCAACTATTTTAATCTTTACCCTGTCACTATGTTCTCTATAACTGGGGGCTCCTTCATACATAAACTGAGATTTCAGTTCCAAATAGAAGCTAACTATCATAAATCCCGCTGTAGAGAAAGAGGAAAAGTGGGAGGGCCTTTTTTTTCAATGAGCAGTTGCAGCCATTCTACATTTTGATTCCCCTGATGCTGCGTCAAGTCAAAATCATTGTCTATCTGAAGTTTTTACTGGCAAGGACACTCGATATTAAATTAGTATTAATTTATATACCCCTTAGGGTTTCCAGGTTTTAAAATAAAACGAGGCAGAAAGAATAACAACACCTGTAAAAGAGCTTTGATTGTGCTGAACTGGCTTGAATTCCTCCAGTCCTTTCAGTCCTTTTAGGATAGCTTGCGATCTCCACCTTTTTTTTTTTTTTTTTTTCCTTCCCCCAAGGATGACTCCCACATAAGAAAACTTCATCAGGTTTCCCATGGCTCACCTATGAGAAGCCTGCCCTTTTAGTTCAGCTGTGAATACTGCCAGTGAGGGGGTTGTGGGGAAAGATGGGGAAAAAAAAAACAAACGGAACTGACAGCTGAGATTACAAGCGAGTATTGAAAGTTGAGCTGTATGGTAGAGGACTTTTCTAAATAACTTTAAACTGGTTGGAACATCTTTTAAATGGAAGAATTCTGATACCTCTTAAAAATGATCGGGCATGTTGAGGCTTCTGGGTGAATCTTCAAGTGGAATATAATTTCAAGTACAGTGAAAATGAATTACCCAGTTGACAACACCACTAAACAGATAAACTTGCAGGAAAGCTAAAAGTTTCTCCTCACCCAGGAGACTGAAGTTACAATGGGCTGGTTTATTCTTGGGATCACCCTAGGCCAAATTTCACCTATCAGTTCTGAAGCAGACTTGCAAGCATTGCTAAAGCTGTAATCATATCTTGATCTAGAACATAATACTTACAAGAATCTGACTGAAAGATTTCATGAGACAAATTTCGCTCGTTCCATTTACTACTTTAAATTTGATACCAGGAGATCTTGTAGAGTTCTGCCTTCTAGGTTAGCAAATTTTCTAAAATCAAAACTGTTTTCTCTCCATAAATGTGTGTCTAGACTGGAAAAGCAAGATACATGCCAGCCATGCCCCCAGTAAGTTAAATTACACAAATTCCTTATGCTTCATTTAAAAATATATTTATGCTTTTTTAAACAAACTTTTTCTGTAATCTGCAATGTTATCAGTGAATGGACAGAACTAGAACCATTCCAGTTTCAAAGTCATCTTTGACGTATAAAGACCATTCTCTGTATTCAATAAATATATCTTTCTACACCTAAGGCTCTTCTTTACCTTCTCACTCAGTCCTAAAATATTAGGCATTCATTGGCTTAATTGCATTCTTTCAGTTGCTCTTTCCCAAAATAACTTCACTGTGAAAATGTGGCCTACATTTTTCCCTCAGATTCAATCACTTACATTTCTCTGTATTAAAGTACAGTTAATGCTTTAATTAAATAATTTTTTTCCCAGATGGCTGAAGTCATATCAAGGGAATAGTTATAGCCCAAGGTACACAGAGCCAGCTCTACTCTAGCAGAGGAAAAACTCTCATGTGAAAAAATTCCCCCATGAATACAACCAGAGCACAAAGAGCTGTTCCAAATTCCACTGATTTCAGCATGAACTTGATTCAGCTCAGGAGACCTAAGAAGAAAAAGGGCAATTTCAATTCTCTGGGTATCACAGGGAGGGTGGGGGGGGGAGCACTGCTAACAACAGTGTGGGAGTCAAGTGATTGTTTCAACAACAATCAAATCAAAATGCATTAAAATTATGTCTTAAACTGGGGAAAAATGAAACTAATGCAGAAAAAAAATAGGTTTAATTTTAGATATCCAAGTCTTATGAAAACATCAGGGAGATACTCTAAACACGTGTATTATAGCTAGGCCTTGGCCCCCAAAATCCTTTCAAAAATGTACACTGAAGGTTTTCAAGTTTCGAATAGGCTTCTGAGTTTACTAATATTTTATGGTGAGATTCTGGTCAGCATGAACAACAGCAGATGTATATTTCTTTTTATGAAGAACAACAAATCCTCTAGATTACCTGCATATAGGTTAATATATTGCCATATTCATGTTAATGTATCTGCATATTCATTTTTTTTTTTTTATGCAGCTCTGGCACACATTTTCAGTTTGTTCTATTGTTTTGTTTTTATAAATGCTATTTTTAATAGTATGTGTACTTGGAGATGACTCTTCTATACTTAAGGGTTTCATTTTGTTCACAGTCAAAACATACACAGTAACCCCACTGTCTGAGCAAAGGACAGATCCTACAAGTACTTGTTCCAGAATCCTTTGATACTTCCAACTTTTTAAACTGTAGGATGTTCTTATAGATGGAAATTTCCATGTTAGCAATTTTCTTTTCTTCAGGGAGGATAGACTGTTATCATGGACATGAGAGTCTTGTGCTAAATGTACATTTAGCATGAGAGAAATATGTCTTCAGAAAAGGTAAAGGAACCAGGAATATCTCAGCTCCAGTTTCAGTCAAATACAAATTCCTCAGCATTGGCAAATCAAATTCCCTGCCACAGGCCTAACTGTGAAACAGAAAAAGCTATTCATTGTACAAGTGTATTCAAAGGAACACAGATGATGCATTTAACCCACTTCATGAAGCTCCCCTGAATTCCGGGATGTGATATGGACAATTGCTGCATCATGTTTGAAAATCGAGGGGCTACAACATTTATGTGCCATGTTGTCAGCAATCTTCACTAGTTCAGAGCTACCATTGGTGGACAGAAGTATCTAAGAAAGAACTACAAGCACTGTCTGGAAAACAGCGAACTCCTTGTTAGGGCTATTCTTAGAGGTAAAGGTGCAGTAATCAAAATATGTAACCATCCATTCATTAAAAAAAAATATTTTCTCCATCAGCGGGAATGAAAATTGGATTCAACAGCAAAGCAATTTACAGTGAATTTCCCACTCTGCAAAGTTTACATGCCATGCAACAGATTAACTGCCGTCTGCAGGTACAACAATTAAATCCCATGAATAAAATGGAACTATTTAGCATATGCAGATGAGTTCTGTTGCTATTTCTCCACCAAGATGTTTAATGAGGAATTGCGTCCAGTGTTGTGTGTGAGAACAAAGGATATTTCTGCATTAATTTTTGTCAGCTTTTTTACTTAATAGACTTTTCTTCATCATTCTGTGGATTTATAGGAGTTATTATAATGAATAAAAGAACAGAGTTATGAAGTCTGGTATCCAAACCATAAGAGCAACTACTACAGGAATGCTTTATAATATTAAGGAACTGGGAATTGATTTTTTCCGAAACATTTATCTTTTTTTTTTTATTTAATAAACTTAAATATATTTTTGTGTAACTATGCCTAATTATTATTTTGTTGGTGCAAGTACAAAAAAAGAATTGAAAAATAAAAGTTTTTGGAGATAAATTTTAGATAGAATTAGAAATAACAAAAGACATTTTCTGCTTTAAAATCGAAAATAAAAATTAAAAAAAAAAAAAGTCTTTGAGTTTTTCTTCAATCTGGTTAAGAAAATCTATGAGATTTTTTTCTTACCCTCCTCTCCCCTCAAATTTTCTGTTCTTCTGAGAGAACTAATTCAGAGAAGTAAGCAATTCAAGGAAAAAAAAAAATAGGAAAAAAGCTCTAGAACAGATACCATTTCAGCTTTACAATTTATTTTGATTTCTTTTTTATTAGATTCCCCATTTTAATGAAGTAAACTACATTCTTGCTTTCCATATGCCTCAAATTCCATGTTCCAAGTTAAAGTGTGAAATCTACTGTTCCCTCTTATATACACACGTATATATAATTCTTTTTATACTGGATCCACCTGTTTTTTCAGACATGTATTCTGTTCTACATGTCATAAAATAACCTCTGATTTAACTCTAAAATCAAACACCCATGGAAAGAAAAATAAAAACTGCACAACTCTATGAGCCTTCATTCAGCAGCAACATTGAAAAAATGATCTCTACACATGAATTCACTTGAAGAAGTGATTTCTTGAATCTTAATAAAACAACAATTTGCTTGTATTATGTGTCTTCCATATTAATTCATATAATGCCGTAGAATTTAAACAGACTACTTTGGAAAACGCATTGCAGGTTTTTTTCTTCTAGTCTTTTCATCATAAAATTTCTAGACCGAAAGACTGACAGATGCAAACAACTGCCTGTTCTCTGTCCTCTTAAATTAAAAGAAAGAAAATGATGCAGCAACGGAGGAAAGAAAAGATTTGTCATTTCTGCTATTATGAAACATACAACTATTCATCTTTTGCACAGGCAGACGTGCAGTGTGAGAGCTCACACCATTCACAGTGACATCTTCTGGTTCCACTTGTGGCCAGCAGCTATAGATGAGGCTGGTTACAAGCCTGTAACACCTAGTAGCTCAGCATGGGAATAGTTAGGGACAAAGAACAAGTACTTAAAACATTCCAGCTAGTCGAAGAGAGCCGTGGGATAGAGGTAAATGTGCAATGAATACACAGAATCAGAGGCATACAGATGATGCTGTAGGTAATGGGATACACTCCTTCCCCCAGTGCACATGCACAGAGTATCATCATCTACTGTCATCTACTGTCTTTTCCACACAGAACCATGCTGTGATACATTTGGAAATTAATCTTCTTCATAAAAATACTCATATTTCTTGCTTAATACAACAGGGAAACTACCCCTAGGAAAGGTGATGGAACCTGTATTTCAGAAATCCGAATAGAAACACAGCTCCTCTGTAAAATACTCTGTAAAATAATGTTCTACAACTGCTTCAGCACAAAGCTTACAGCTGAAGTACATCTGAGTCAAAGTTTAATTTAAAAGCATGGCATAAAGTTGGTGTTTTTTTTGTTTTTTTTTTTTGCTTTGTCTGTGAAATAGCAGCCTTTCAAGCAGGCAGCTCTGTTCTCTCTCAAGCTTCTCAGGGGATTCCCTTCTAACTCCCCCAGGGAGACACCAGCTTAGTATGCAGTAGCACAGGTGACATGGGAGATGACAGCCTCCTCAAGGCCTCCAGAGTCTCTAACTCAAACAAACAAAAGAGAACCTCTTACCTAGAACACTTTCTGTGTTTTATTTAAGCTCTTGGCAGGCAGTCCCTGAATCAGGCAGTAATACTTGAAAGATAAATGGGTGCAGTGCTTGTTAAATGAGTGTCTGTCGCAGACTGAGCAAAAGGAAAAATTGACAGTAACCCCTGGAATGAGTTAATGTGAAGGATTCTGGTATCCAGGAAGCAATGAAGTCTACTAAAATTATTTAAAACTTCTGACAAAATAGATTTTTTTTTGTAAACTCAGTGTATTTCAGGTCTATTTTATGGACAAATATGACTCAGCCACAAAAAGTTCTCATGAAAACGTTATAAGATCAGTTGATTGATAGGAAAAAAAATTCCTACAAATTAATGTTGAAAGCCAGCATATATCCAGCATCAACCCATACTGCAATCAGTAGGGGATTGTGGTTTCCCAAATAGGCAATAATTACATTACTTCAGCTAGGTTCACACTTTTAAATGTGAATTTTAATAGCTACAACCAATTCTCTCAGGATTAGCTGGGCAGATTCCTGCTTGGGGAAAAAAAAAAAAAAAAAAAAAAAAAAGCACAATCTGGTAGCCTCCTTTCTCCAGTTTGCATACAAAAATACCATTGGACTTTAAAGTTCTTATGACATTTCATCACATTCTTAGCTGCTGCAAAGGTTCATCATTTCATAATCACAAAGAACCCCTTAAATTGTTCTAATTTATTTCCAGGGTTATGTCTGCCCATAGTTTTCCTGACTTTGCAGCACAGTAACTTTATTTTCTCACTTTGCCCTTGGCTAATCTGAGCATAAATTCAGTGTTGATTCCTTCTCCCTGCTAATGGACAGAACTATCGATGGATCTCAACTGTCTTGTAAATATATACTGAAGAGCAAAATGGGGTATAGCAAAAATACAAAACAAAACACCACAAACAAAAAAGCAACAAACAAACCAACCAACCAAAAACACTAGAACCTAAGTGAAATATAAATATTTCCTCTCTTTATTTGAAATTTGGAAGTAATTTGCTATGAAAAAGGTTTTGAAGCACTGAGAGAGTGAAATGGTTAAGTCACGATCACTGGAGGTATTTAAAAGATGTGTAGATGTGGTGCCTGGGGATATAGTTTAGTGGTAAACTTGGCAGTGCCACGTTAACGGTTAGACTTGATGATCTTAGAGGTCTTTTCCAACCAAAATGATTCTATGGTTCTACAGTTCTGAAGTTATCTGGAAATTACACCATTTTTATACATGGCCATGAGTACTTTCTCATGACACACGTAAGAAAACTATGAGTAACTCTGGAAAGATTCAAGACTTAAAGGATATTACATAGGAATGGATTACAAGACCTTTTGCAACTGACTTGCACATACTCTTTGAGCTCACAGAGCAGGTTCAGGAAATGGCAAAGCCATTTTTCCACTGGAGAGTGCTTAGTAGACAAAATTCCTGGAATACTACATCATGATTTCAGCTTTGATTCAGTAAGCAGTATGTCTATGAAGCTTTATAAACAGTCCTGCATATATAAAAAAAAGGGAAAAAACACGTTTTACCTGGCAAAACAAAAATCACCCGTGAATTGTTTGAAATGTAAATTCCACTCATATTTCTGAAAAGCATCAGCTTTATCTAAATAAAAATAACTCAAACTGTACATAGTATGCAGTGTTTAAAAGACATTCATCTGCACTGCCCTCTTCGCAACAAGCACATTTTAAATCCTTTTGAGAGACAATTTTGTCAGATTAAAGATTTTTCCTCTTTTTCAGAGTTGTATTTTACATTTTTAACACTTGGTATTTTGCAAGCTGAGTAAATATTTTACAGGCTTGACAGTGTCAACGATACTTGTATATAATTATGTTATATAAAAAAAGTATTTATTTGGCATGCAGTGTAACTTACAATATGCCAAAGACACTGCAGAGGAAATGTAGCAGACATTATTTAATTAGTTGCATTCAAGTAAAGCTTTGCAAAGCAAATATACAAAAAACGTGGAACTTCTTAGTCCCCTTGCATGTTATAGAGGGACTGTAACAGATGCAGAGGATTATTTTTACTTATTTATTATGAAAAGTAGAAAACCAAACACTACTAACAAGTCCTTTGCAATTCAGATGGCTGGTACAGAAGGTTTTAATAACTTATCCATAATAAGTAGAATCTAGTAGGCACAAAAATTGTACCTTTATCACTAGGTCAGTTTCTGATGTAATTTTCACTTATTTAGAACATATTATTTGTTAAGTAGCACTGTCATGCTTACTTGCAGTATTTTTATTTATTGTGAAATATTTTGAGAGAATGAGCAAAATAAATATCCCTAGTTTCACAATAGCACTGCTTATATGAGTAAAATGTGGCACCGAAGTCACCTAGGAATATACTGCCCGATCCTGCATCTACTGAAGTTAATAGCAAGATTCCCATTGGATTTTCACAGAGACAGGATTTCACTGCAAAGTTCCTGGCATGTAGTCAAACTGCTTGAATTAACAGGCCTTATTCTCCTAGGGAAACTCAGTGGGGATTTGGAGCTTGCTTCGTGAACTGCATGCATGTGATTGTTCCTCGGTTAACATAAGCTGTTCATACAAACTCCATGAGCAAACTTATTTGTACAGACTGCAGTTCTGCCTGCATACAAAAATGCCTGCTGTCATCAGCTATGGACAAGTCCTCTTCATTATGATATTAATATAAATATTTGTAAACAGAGTAGAAAATTACTCCATTTAACCACATAAAAGTTTTAATAAATATTTCCTACTCAAAAGCTGTGTTTGTTTTCCCTTAGGTCGAAAATTAAAAAGCTGTAATTTGTTCACCCTCTCTTATCAGTAGTCTCGTGCTTTTTTTTTCTTTTTTCTTTATTTCCTCTCTAGTTAATTTCTTTACACTAAATAACCCTATCTTCAAGGAGATATTAATCTGCATCACAAATATTAGTGACTGATCTCAAGTATATCACATCACTGAATATATATGTATGCAAATATCTACATATACACAACAGCCAGAGGCACCAACAGAATTGCTACATCCCTTTACCTCCTCCCCCATACCAGTATCAGTGGTAACATCTCTCTTCCATAGACTTAACTTTTAAGGAACTTTTAAGGACATTTGCCAAAAAATAAACATTTTCTTCAATTCTGTAGAACATCAACATTATAATGGTGCACACACACACAAAGACCACCTTGGCTGCCATTGCTCAGGTAGTGTATACAAATAACCTCCCATATACTCTCACCTCATTAATACTTTGTCACATTTGTAGTGATGTTGCTGGGATGACTTAAGAGATTGAGGATTCTTCTTGTTGGTAAGGTTTGTACAATTTTGACAACATTTGTACAGCTTTTTCTTGGTTAAGAACTGGAGGAGGGCAAGAGGCAGGTTTAAATTCTAACTCTGCCAAAAAACCTGATCAACTTACCAAGCTGAGGAAAGTGACCTCTTATCTAACTTAGAGCAGCTACTTGTTGTATTGTTGTACAATACTCTAGATGTGTAATACCATATTCTTCAACTTAGTACATACGTTTCTGTACAGATCAACAGGCTAATGTGCTTCATTCCTCATGTCACTATTGAAGAAAATATCTGAAAGAGGTAAAAGGTATGGCAGTTTCCTGTAGTAAATTTAATTTAATTTTATTTTCTCTTAAAAAGTCTTAAGTGTGTAACAGATTTAAAAAAAATGTCACCCAGTACTTCTGGGTGGATTATAACAAAATTTGTATTCCTTGATCACTAGGGTCTCTTCTTTCTAGACTAAAGCGTCTTTTTCAGTAGAAGTCAAAGGACTTTAAGGCAGTAAAATTCCTCTTTAAAAGGGTACTGAAAATGAACTTTGGAGTTGCAAATACAACAAGAGTAACTTCCCACAAGAAAAGGATTCCTGTCATCTCAGGAATGTTGCATTTATTAGTCATGCTACTATGTTTGTCTGATAATTTCAGACATATAATGAAAGTTACAAACATTACCCAGCTTTTCCATAGCCAAGAGCTGACCTACGGTCAAACCTTGAAATGAAGGTTCATTACCTCTGCTTACCCAGGCTGTTCACCCAGGTTCCTTTCGTGAAGAAGGTGACTAGGTGGCTTCCCTCCTTCTGTTGTCAGAATCAATTCAACCAGTGACATGTTTCTAAAAGAACAACGGGACTGACATTGTTTGTCCCCACTTCCTTCCAGATCTTTTTGTTTGTATGTCTTTTAGAAAAAAGAAAAAAAAAAAAAAAGCTTTTATTTACTGTTTTGGATGAGAACATAGGGATTTGAATTTTAAGAATTGAGAAGTTTTTCCAGAGTGTATGTTTAACAGCCAGAGTGGTTTCTACTCTAACATGTTTCTGGGTGACAGGCAAACATTTCTGCCAATGCAGCTCAGAGCCCAGGGGAAAGAGGATAAACACTATGACTTGTGTGCTGCCTCTGCTAAAGTAGAGGAATTTACTGTTCATTTAAAAGTAGCAAGGACCATTACTATGTCCAAATACATACCTCCAAACAGGATTTTTGGAATTTCCCATCCTGATAATAAATATTTAAGAGAAAAAAAAAAAGAGAAATGGATAAGTATTGTGTAAATGTAACTGAATGATCACTATCTTGTCTTAGTTCCTGATTTAACTAAATGAAGGATCTTACAGCCAAAGTTGCAAAACTCTCCAAAGTTTGAAGGTAAAAAATTAGGAAGCTCATTTCTGATGCCACAGTCATGATAACCTGTACAGCGTCTAGTTTAAAGCTTGTTTAATTCTATCTTCCTCTGTAAAGCTAGGTTCAGTTTCTTCCAGTCATAGATTTCAACAGACAGACAATTAAAAAAAAAAAAAAAAAAAAAAAAAGAGAGAGACAGAAAAGGATGAAGTAATTTTGTTTCATGTAAGATGCTGTACCTGAGTATGATGAGCAGCTAAGGGAATAGGAGTTATGTAAATCCACTGTGACTTCTAAGCCCCCGGGGTGTGCTTCTGAGATACAGCTTAAGCAGATATTTTCAAAAATCAGTTGGACTGGCTGTATTTAAAACCAGCAAGAACAGTTACAAACATAACAGTGAAAACAAGTAAAAAAACATGATTCCCATGAAAGACATTTGGGGAAAAAGAAAGAAACAACAAATGCTGTGTGATTTATCAAAAATAGAATACTGTTAGATTAGCTATCTTTGAAAAGGTAGCTGATTATGAGATAGATTTTACAAACCTGAATTTTAGTAATGATTTTGATATGATGGCACACCAATTATTATTTATGCTGGAGGAGGAATGGTTTGGAAGAACTGTGTATAAAGTCCTATTTAATGGACAGGTGATAATGGGCAGTGCTACAAGACAAGATATCAGACTGCAGGGAGGATACTAGCTCTTCAAGGACTGAAATGAATATAATTTCTTTTCTAAATTAATGAACACAAAGTAGAAATTCATTAATGGCAGCCATAGCTGACATGAAATTATGTAGCACTTTAAGAACAAAGGTGGATTAGGATTTTACAAAGAAAGCCTGACTGACCTGCAGAATATACAAAACAGAAATACAATTGACAAAACCTTTTGAAGGACAAGGACTAAGTTCTGCTATCAAGTGGGAAAGCTGCCATTTGAAGATCCTGGGAAAGGAAAAACTCCCATATGCTAGTGCACTAAAGGAGTCAAAACAATACAAGTTTGAAAACAGAAGACATTAGGAAAGAGCAAAAGTTGATAGCACTGTCAAAATTTCATCTGGAATATTGCACAAAATATAAGATATGTTCAGGTGACATGAATTCAGACAAGTAGAATAAAAAAGTCAAAGATCCACATACTACTCCAAGGATTCATACTCCTCCCAGTAAGGCACATATCAGGAGTCTGACATGCTTTGTTTAATAACATAAAATGCTACTTTTACTTAGTAATATAGGAATTTCTGTGTATAAATAAATTAAATGGGTAAACCTTGGATGTAGTCAGAATTGGGGAAAGCATTATCTGTTTTTACTGGCAAACTGGCACAGAAACAAATAATATAGTATAAAACATGATATCATTGAGCTTGACGTTAAAGAAAGGGGTCTCATTTATCAGACATAGAAAACTGGTCAAGAAAATCTATCCAGCAGTTAGCAGTTTTTAACTCTTACCAAAGCACAAATGTGTTAATACTTTCTGATGATCATCATTTTTTTCCATATAGAACGACAGATTTAGCATTAAATTTATGAAGCGAAGTGTCACTCAGATTTTCTTCAGGACTTTACTCTTTGCAGCTGCCATTCAGTAGTCTCCACAGAGGAAGTGTTGTTGGCAGCAAAATACCATTTTTAGTACAGCTTAATTTTACATTTGCAATGTCAGTATCTCCTGTTATATCAAACAAGGGACAACACTGAAAGTATTATTAATTAGTGACTGTATGAAAACAAACCTGCATGGGCAACTTACTTAGTTATCACTCTTCAAACATATCTACTGAATATTAATTCTCACATAATATTGCCCAGGCTGAAACTTTCCTGTAGTAAAGCTATATAGTATCTTTATATCTGCAAGTGGATATGAGAAGAGGGTTTATACACAATAATGTTCTGATGACCAAGTAAATTTATTTACAAATTACTGAAATGCCATCTGAGTATTAATCATGGTTTCTTAGTACATACATTGAGAAGTCTGACTGCTGTTTGTCACATAGAAAGTACTGAGGCAATACATATTTGAAAGAAGCAAGAAAACCTAATAAACATTTTTGCTCTTATTTTCTTGTCAAAACAAAGAGGTAATTAAAAAGCGTGTTCATAATGTTTCAACTACTTCTGTTGCCTCTGTATTGAGTCATCTGGTGTTTATGCAACAAGAACAAGAAAAAACCATCTGATAAAAAGCAGATCCAAATAATCCTGCTTCTCAACTACACCCAAGTGTTTTAGTTCTAGACATATCAATATGACTGATACAATCAGTTCCTGGCAGTTGATAAAATACGAAAAACACATTGACATGGGGGGGAGGGTGCAACTTTTTAAAAGCAGTAAGTATTCCTATACAGTAAAATTTTCCTCATAAAATAAAAGATTAAGGCATTTTTATACAATAATGAGATCTGTTTCTGTTATAGGATACTGTTTCTGATGGAAGCTGGGGCATTAGCTGATTACTATTTATAAAGAAATCAATGAACTTTTTTTTTTCTTCTAAATTATGCAGATAATCCCAAACGTTCATTTATGGTGAAATATACTTCTATTTGTTTATCTGTAATAAATTAAAATAACTTAAGAATGATCAAAGATAATTGATTCTCTTTAGTTGTATTAAATTCAAAGTGTGAAGGAGTGATGCAAACAAGATGTTCCAAATTATTGTTCTTTGAATTTATATTTATGTTTATCCATCCTACAGCTATCTTAAAATATAGTTTGATTTCATCCTACATTTAAGTTCAATTTTTCATTTTAAATTATGAAGGTCTTTTATGAAGAACAGTCAGGAACCTCAACTTCAGTATTTATCTAAAGGGTGACAAAGATAAATTCAGATCTTTAAAAACTTGATCATTAGATCTCAGCCAGCTTTCTGGTAATGTTAATATCCCCTATTATTTATAAGAGTAGGATCAGATCCTAAGCCAGAGACCCACAGGGAAGGGATTGGAATATATATGTATAGCATAGTGAGTGGAATTTTTAGGGCAAGTTTATAAGAAAGGAATGATTCTTTCAACAATGTCTGACCTCCATGCTGTTTCATGAATGCACTGATTTAGAGAAACTGACATAATTTGTAAAGACAACTTATATTTAAGTGCTGGTAAGTTATTCATTCAAGCACTGGTGCTTACCTATTATTTACATTTAACCACCAGTAGTATTTTCTAGCAAATTAGAAGTTTAATTGCACACGTTAACCCATAATAACCAACACAAGAACCTTCTGGTCTTAAAAACATAACAAAACAACAAAAAACAAACAAACAAACAAACACCACTTTTTTCTAAGATCAATAGTAGAAAAAACAGAAATTATAATGCTTACATCTTTTTTTCTCACCACCCCTAACCAGAAGAACTCTAGTCAATCCTCCCAATGAGTAAATCAGGAAACATTTCATTATTACAGAACATTATAGGATCATATAAGATAAGATTATAGGATATAGCATTTGTCCTGTTACCTACTGGTAACAACCTCATCTTGACCTAGAAAGCTACCCAGCCTTCAACCTCAAAAGAAGTTGGATCTGACCACAATATTTAGCAAGCAGCCATTATTAATATATTCAATCAGTTCTGGGACTATAATTTATTTTTTCTGACAAAAATTCAGTAATACTTCTTTTATTCCATGGTACTACCTTTTATTCCATGGTAAGCAACTGAGGTAAAACAGCAACCACCACAAAACTCACTTAGGGACTTGCAAAACATGGGCAAGTATTTCTGCACCTGTGATGTTGCTAAGAAAGTTGAGGAAGTTTATTGTGGCACACGTGTAGGCCATGAAAAACAGCTGAACGGAACCTATATGCACAGGGAGCATGACACAGACAGAGAAGTGCAGACAACCATGCCTTCGGAGGCAAAAAAAAAGAAAAAGTAGCTCTGTGGCTCTGCCCATCTATACTGTTGACAACAGCCTTCCATTTCCAGTAACGCTCAGTGTGGATGGCTGGTCAGTTAACGTGACCCAGGCTTCTCAGGCTTTGCTCTACCAACCAAGCTTATCCAACTGTCCTCAATTGAAGTACAGCTATTACTGAAACATTAGTGGCACCAACCTTCCCATATTGCTGGTGGCCTTTGACAAAACATTTATTTTCAGAACCTGACTGCTAGGTTAGTGAACATAGTTAAATTTATATCCCCCATTCCAAACGTATTTCTATTCTTAGTACATTGGCATTTTTTAATCTCTGCTAGTGGGTTTTGAAACATAATGTCTCATTTGAATACATTAGCATATCAGTACCACAAGGTCATTACAGAATGCAGGAGATGAAAGCGTATCTACATGCCATTATTTCCCAAGAAAACTAGGAGAAGCAAAAAAGTAAATTGCCTAGCATTTTGTCAGAGTGTGAAAAAAATAAAAACACAAACACACCATGAAGAAATCATTCTGTAGGCATTTGATACATCAGTGTCATGGACAGCTCAGGTCTAAACAGTCATGGATCCCTTTGCCCTTGTTGATTTTCAGAATATCCAATATTATTTTTCATATGTAAACATCACATATGATAAAAAAAATAACAGCATTAAAAGGAAACACAATATTTTATTCATTGTTGCTAAGCAACTCTGCAGTTATATCCCATAACACTTCTGGTCAGCATTAGTAGCAGAACAACAAAAAAGAACTCATCTGTTTAATAGTACTGCTTACCAGTGAGTGCAACACAGTTAATAGACTGTGTTTGTGCCTTCTTTGAGGATTCAGAACACTCTAATATCAGAAAAATCCTTTTACAAACAACTCTACCATGACAGAGAGAACCATGGTCTCCCGTCTTTGTAGATTCAAACTGAAATATCTAATAGGCATATAATCTACCATAGATGAGCTCTCTAAAAAATATGCTGCGTTCATTAAAATATTCAAACTGTTAGGTATTTTTCTGTGGTAAATACATGCACTTGAAATCATATGTAATCACACGCTGCATTTAATCATATTGTAAGAAAATATGTAAATTTATGATAGCATGTCATTCTACAGCTATGCAGTAACATAAAGAAATGCATATTCAACTCAAGGTTAACAATTAGAGATATAAAATTATTTCTGAATGTATGTTTTCCTCATCAAGGAAACAGTAGCAACCAAGAAATTTTGTTCTAAACTTGCTCACACTCACTGTGCATCCATGGCTGTAGTTTGGATACATCCATCCCCACTACATTTGAGAACATACAATCCTGCACAGGAAATTGACCAGTAGCAAAGGGAAAGGTCAGCACCAAATTATAATTCTGTTTGAAGTAATTCAATTCCTTCATCATTCATTTGCTTTCATTATTCTTCAAAGAGACTTAAAAAAATACTCCTCCCTTTTTGATCAGTACAGCAATCAGGAAGTCCACAAGCTAATAATTTTCCACTAATATATTGAGAAACTGAGGTGGAAATTAATTTAGGAGGCATAAGGGTTTTCTTAAATTATAGGATGTTTCACAGGGTATACTTACAGTGCTTCTTGAACTTTTGAATTTTCAGACTGATAGACTGAGCAAAATTGCTGGTATTTGCATTTTATAGGGCATTGATGTATCCAATTAAGACACAGAAAAGGCTACAGAACTGTGTGAAAACATCTGAGGATACGACTTCAGGATGCAAGGAAGTTTTGTTTCTATTTCTGGTTGTGACTGGGAAATAACATATTTGGTAGTGGGATTCCTTAGGCAAATAAAATTTATTAGTGTAGGCTGTAAATATTTTATGTCTGTTAAGGTACCATGCACAACATTTCAGTGTTTTCAACCTGTTGTTTATTCCCCCATATCATCAGATATGCCCTGCTCCTTTTGACAACAAGAACTGCTTTCCAGACTTCTGTCGACCTGAAGAGTCGCCAACACTGTATTAGTGCTATAGGGCGATGATGCCCTGCTTCGAGGAGCACAGCCACCAAGCACAGAGACACTTAGCTGTTCCTGGATGTGCTGCTTTTGTACACGCTGTCGTGGTTCCGCTCTAGTGGGCAGCCGAGCTCCACCACAGCCGCTCTCTCACTCCCCTTCCTCAAAGAGGAATGGGGAGAAAATATGTGAAAAGGGCTCAAAGATAAGGATGAGAAAACCACACAGTAATTATTGTAACGGGCAAAACAGACTCAGCATAAGGAGATAGTAAGATTTATTGCTCATTACTAACAAGCTAGAGAAGTGAGGAACAAAGGAAAGAAACCAAAAGCACCTTCCGCCCCATCCACCCTTTTCCACCTCCTCCCCCTGAGCAGCGCAGGGGAATGGGGGTTATGGTCAGTCTACAGCACTTCTCTGCCGCTCCTTCTCGGTCACTCTCGTCCCCTGTGCTGTGGGGTCCCACCCACGGGATGCAGTCCTTGATGAACTGATCCGGCGTGGGCTTCCCACAGGCAGCAGCTCTTCCAGAGCTGCTCCAGATATGGGTCCGTACCACGGGGTCCATCCCTCAGGAGAAAACTGCTCCAACCTGGCTCCCCCACAGGCAGCAACTCCTGCCAGGTCACCTGCTCCTGCGTGGGCTCCTCTCCACGGGCTACAGGTCCGGCCCGGAATCTGCTCCGGCAGGGGTCTTCCACAGGCGGCAGCCTCCGTCGGTGCAGGGCCACCTGCTCCACTGTGGTCTCCTCCACAGGCTGCAGTGTGGAACCCTGCTCCACCGTGGTACTCCATGGGCTGCAGGGGGGACATCCTGCTTCACCATGGTCCTCACCACAGGCCGCAGGGGACTTCTGCTCCGGCGCCTGGAGCACCTCTCCCCCTCCTTCGGCACTGACTTTGGAGCCTGCAAGGCCATTCCTCACTCCTCTCACTCTCCCAGCTGCTGTGTGGTGCAGCGTTTTTTTCCCTGTCTTAAATATGCTCTCACAGAGGCGCAAAACAACATCGCTTATTGGTCAGCTCTGGAAAACAATGGGGCCCTTCCCAAACATGGGGCGGCTTCTAGATCCTTCTCGCAGAAACCACCCCTATGGCCCCCTGCTACCAAAACCTTGCCACATAAACCCACTACACATGCCAGTAATGTCAAGTGTGAGATTGGTAGTGCTGTATTACAGGACAATTTAAAATCTCAGCTTTGCTTTAGTCATTGCTAAGAGAGACATATAGTAATATTAACACACACACACAGAAACAACAAAAAAAAAAAAAACAAACACACAAATCTAACCCATAAAATGTACATAAATCTGTATTAAAAGCAAACACTGATGCATATGCATACTCCTAGTTCAATGGTTGCAGTCCAGAGAAACACTTCCCCTCCCAACCTGCTTTTCCGGTGGGATGCAAGTAACAAAGCTGACCTGATAGTTCAGAATGTAGCAGAAAGGCAAATAGGATATACTCTCTGTTAAATATAACCACTGTTTAAAAAACAAGAATTAAAAAAAAAAAAAAAAAAAAGCCTCAGGGTACAAGACTCTGCAGCCTGGAAATATGTTCTAAGGAAATACTGTTTATATTCATCCTGTTTTTACACCTTATCCCAGGTATCTGCTAATGGCTGAATTTTTATCGGATGCAATGTATGCATGCTTATTTACTTAGGGGATTCTTGTTATTTGATAAACACTCTCTACTGACAAAACTGAGTCACTTTATCATGATTTCACTAACAGTATTTTCACTACTTTTTGTGGGATCTAAATACATTATTTCCAGTCACCAACATTTTTTTCCACATGAACACACTGCTTCCAAAACGACCTAGAAAAAAGGAGCTGCCGTTACATAGCCTGTAGTTCTGTGCTGAATTTGCATATAGCTGAGCAGTGTGGAAGGAAGGGAAGCAGGGGAAGTTAGGTAGGGTTTTGCTTGGTTTTTGCTTGGTTTTTGTAAGCAGGGCAAGTGCTCCAGACCTGTGCTGAACACACACTGATTATTATTATTATTATTATTTTTTTTTTCCTCATGCAGGGCCCCAAACCGAACACCACATTTAAATGTGCTGAGTAGAGAGGTCCCTTGCCATATTGGCCTTGCTCCTTACGCCAGAGTGCTGCTGGTTGACTTTGCTGCCAGGGTGTGCTCCTCACCTGGGTTCCCCCACTGCCCACCAGAGCTTCCGGGGCCTTTCCTGCAGCGGTCAGGGCCCAGCCCATTCTGCTGGCAGGGGATTGGCATCCCAGTGCAGGATGTCATGTTTGTCCATGGTGAAGTTCCTACAGTTCCTACAGTCTCTATCCACCCATTCCTCCAGAGTGCCTTGGTCTGTGTGATCAGCAGCCCTGCCCTCAAGCAGATCAACTGCTCCCCCCAGCTTGGTGTCATCCACAACCTGATGAGCCTGAAGAACCTCCATCATCACTGTGAAGAAGTCTTGATGGGTGCCAGCATACAACTCATGTTATCACACTTCTTACTGGCATATAGGTAGAGTACAATGCTATAGGTTTGATCATCCAAACGTTGTGTGTGTGTGAGCCACCCATCCAGATTGTGCTATCACTAAGACATGAGAATGCTACATGAGACTGACTTGAAAATCCCAATAGCATTTGTTATTAAGCTCATAATCCTAACCTCTGAGCACTGAGAAACACTACTGGTCCACATTTAACTATTTATGCTTTCTACTTCATGTTTTCTACGTTTTCATTTTTTGTTCATGTTTTTCTACTTCTACCAACTCTAAATAATTTTATGCTCATATATACAGTAATTATTTTCTCTTACAAGTAAGAGAAATTAACTTCCAAATTACTTCAGAGAGCTAATAACCAGTAAACTCTTTGAGATACTATAAGTACAGCAAATTAGCAGAAACAAAACATCATTAAAAACAAGTTAAATTCATATTTTAAAAAGTAAAGATTAGCTATTTGAAACAGATAGAATTTATGAAAGACTACCTTTTATCTGACAGTTAGCATGACTCTCTAATCTATTAATGTTGTTTAAAGAAACTTCTGTTGTTACTATTTGGGTAATGAATAGAAATATCTTAGCAAAGCATAGCCAGTTATCTTCTTATGTTCCAGATCCACAAATAGGTTACTTACAAAACCCTTAATTAAGAAAATGAAGGCAAATTAAATTTTTTTTAATGGTAATTTTCATATCAGCAAACTTCAGCCAACTTTTTTTTTTTTTTTTTGTCAAATGTAACAGAATTCACAAGTCCAAAAGCAAAATGTTGGCAGCAATTATTTCAAGAAGGAGTTACTGATAATGTTATATAAAACATTCTCAAGGGAAACACAAACTTATGATACCCTATTTTAAAGTAAGTTTTAACGTGTTTATCAGAATACAATTTAGGAGCTTTAAGCACGGAACACACTTCATCACCAACCTCAATATTTGTGACTATAACTATATATAAAGAATAAAAACTTAAAGGATATTGAAATTAAGTTACCATGTTCATAACATTCCCCAGAAATTAAGTTTCACTAAAAAAAGTTTCACTAGAAATTACATTTGTCAAATAAGTTTAAATCTAAACTAAATAAATATTAGAGGAAGTAAAATCATGATAATAAATAAATATTTTCATCAGAAAATATTGCCTCAGCATCAAAGCAAAGGGCACAAGAAATTTCTGCTCCAACTAAGCAACAGAATAAATTGTGCCAGTTCTACACTCTTTGAGTAACTGGACTGAATTCAATAGATCTTTGCCAGGAAGGTGTTTCACAGTGTAATGGTGGCAAAATACTGGCCTATCAGCAGCTATATAAATCAAGTAGCTTAATTTGAATTTTAACCATTAGATAAGAAGAAATGAATGGTCAAGCACTAAAATGACATGACAAAAAGTGGATCTTCTTCCTTGATTATATTTTTTCTCTAGTGCTAAATTAATAGAACATAAGTCGAGAGAAGATATACTAGGCTAATCTTTTCACAACATTTCCATAGCCAAATAGCCATCACAAAATAGAAAATAAATAAATAAATAAAAGAACTCCTTAAGTTTCAAACTATACTTGTGTTGAAAATTTTCAAATAAAGTATCAGGGCAAAGTTGAAAGAAAAAGTGCATAATTATCTCTTGAATATACCAACAAAATGAATATTTTAGAAAACACAGCTTTCAGTGAACACTGCTTTAAGAATCTAAAATTTCAAGTCATCTGAAAACATGCAGTTGAATTTACAAAATAGACTTCTGGCCTCATATATATGTATATAAGCACAATGATACCATCTCTACATTATCCTAGTGTGTAGGACTATTGTTACACAAACCCTATTTTGGCATGGCATTTACCTTCAAAGTTTATACGCCTCTTACTTTCTCTGAACAGAGAATTATTAATTCCTATGACATTATTCACCACAGCATCTCAAAGTGTTTTATAAGTGTCATTTGACAGATGGGGAAGCTGAGACAGAATCATTAAGCAGCTTGCACAAGGTCATGCAACAAGACTACAGTAAAACCAAGAACAAATGTCATGGTCTAATAGTCTACCTATTAGACAGATGGATGTACAAATATTACACCCTCCATCATTCCTCCTACCTCATATTGAGCAGCTATGATTTTTATATTGATTTGTAGGTTTTCCTTCACATTATACAGATTTTATATTCTTCCACATTGAATACATTTTAAGTTTATCCTGTCTGTTGGTTTTATTCTGAATTAAATTTTATAGAAATTATTATTCATTTTGCTCTTGAGGCTTGGAAGAGCTCAGGTAACAGAGACTGAAACCTAAGAACTAATCCAAAATACAAATCCTCACAACAGATGACAGGGAGTCGCTGGAGCTTGCTCAGCAGCCTAACACATACAGCTTAAAAATTTTGATCAGAGACAGAAGGAACAATATATAGTCCTGAGTAATTCTTGATATTTTGCTGAAGCTGCTTCTAGGGGTCTCACTGCTTCTAACTTTGCTCCTGCAATTTACTTGGGGATATAAAATAGAAATTAACTTAAGTATGCAAGGTTATTTTATGGTTTCTATACACATTGCAGTCTCTGTCTTCAATTTGTTTGCAACTCATAGTCATCAAGTCTTTAAGGAAAGCTATGATAGGTGTCTCTTGAATTTCTGCATAAAAGCACTTTGTGGACCTCTCTAGTTTTATCACTGGGCTGCTCCTTTAAATTGACTTCATCTTTAAGCAGCAATCTCATTAGCATATATTGCTTTTATCTGGATCTTTATAGCTTTTTCTAGGGAATTTATCCCATCAGTGATTTTCTTTTTTTCTTTTTTTTTTTAAAAAAACTTTTGATATAGCTTCTCTGAGAATTCACAGCAGTAGCTATTTCAAATAATTCTTCATTTTTTGGCAATATGGCTACTGTCTCCTAAGACACATTCGTCTCTTTGGCAAGAAAGAATTCCTGTAACTTACAGATAGTGGGAAAACTTCCTACTTTTCCAGTAACTTTACACAGGAATGAGAAACATACTTATAGGCCGATTCATAATTAGGCTGATTTTTAGTCTTGTAGACTCCTGAGCAAAATGTGGAAAAGGAAACTTCAGAAACTTCCCATCTACTTCACTTTTACCACTTATGGGCCACTAATTACCAAACATTTCTACGTTTTCGGTTTTGTGTAAGTGATATGACATTTTTTCCTTTCACTTTATTTTTTTCCTCCCTGAAAACAAGATATAAAAGTCTGACATATAACAGAGTTAGTAGTTTCTCCATAGAAAATACATTTGATTTGACTTTATAAAGGCAAGTTTATGAAACCTGCATAAGTTTCTCTGCTTAACACCCTAGCTATCCAATCTTCAATACATACATGTATGAGCATATTCAATCAAGCCTGGGAAACCTCTTCCCTTTGGTGCAAGTTTCTTAGCTGCAGTTGTACTGGGTCTGGCTGGGGTGGAGTTAACTTTCCCTGAAGTGGTCTGTACAGTGCCAGGCTCTGCACTTGTAGCTAGAACAGCCCTGCTAACACAGCAGCATTTTGGCTACAGCTGAGCTGTAGCACAGCACCAAGACTCCCTCCAAACTCCCAGAACCAGTAGGCTGGGAGTGGTCAAGAGGTGAGGAGGGGACATGACCAGGGCAGTTGACCTAAACCAACTATCCCACACCGTATGGTGTCACACCCAGCAATAAAAGCTGGGAAAGGGGGGCGAGAAGGAAAGGGGTGACTCCCATTATGAAAACGTCTGTCATCCCAAACAGCTGCTATGCACATAGAGGCCCTGCTTCCCAAGATGTGGCTGAACATTGCTCATTGATCGGAACTGGACAATAATTGTTTTGTTGTTGGTGTTTTTGTTTGTTTGTTTGTTTTTCCCTGTCTTTGCTTCTGCATAGCCTTTCCTTGCTTTTTTATTATTTTTCCCCCTCTTTCTTTTCTCTAATTGAATTATCCTCAATTTAACATACGAGCCTTTCTCTTTCCATCATACTTTCTTCTCCCTCTCTTCTGTTGAGAAGAGGGGAGTGAGAAAGCACTTGTGGTGGAGTTTGGCTGACCAGCAGGGTAAAACCACCACAGCAGTACTCATAAATGTTGCTGACATACACGATTCAGATTGCATTAAAATAATTCAATTTTACCTCATCTAGAAATACATATTAGAACAAAATTCAGTAGAACAAAGAAAGGAGATGAACATTGGAATATACAGTTCAAAGTGCATTTTGAATACTCACATATTTTGAACTGTATTTTCCCATGAAAATACAGTCCTCCATGAACCTGAAATTAAATCCAGTGTGGAGGGATAAACTGGGTCTTACCTTACAGTACGCATGAAGCAGATAAAAATATAGGAGCCATTATTGTCCCACAGACACCCCCCTTTTTGCATCCCATTTAGTCCCTTTGCTTTGCAATATCTCAAAGACACAGCTTGAAAACTGAAGATTAGTTTTCAAACTCATCCACAAGTGCATATTCACATATTTCTAAGTGGCCAAATATTACAGTGACTTTGAACAGCACTGTGAACCACAGGTGCTCTTATTTAGAACCAACCTGATTATCTTAAAGCAGGGAAAAATTTTCTAATACTTTGAAGATAAAAAGTAGTATTAATGATTGGTTGTATATCTAGCAGTTTTAAAATAAGATCTTACCCACATTTCTTAAGTCTTTCTTGGTTTCAAGGTATTTCACTTACAAATATAGTATATATGAAAACTCAAATAATGAAAAAAATGCACAAACTGATGGTGTGCCATTGAATTACGTATTCTGCTACAGTACAATAAGTAATTTCCAATTGCACTGGAGCCTAAAGGGATTGAAATATTTGAAGATTTATGTAGTGGCAGAGTTAGATGAAGTATTTTGTACTGAATGATTCAATTATCTTGAGAAAGGTTCCCAAAATTGAATGGTTTGAATAATCACTTTTTTAAATGCATTTTTAGAGATACTATGAAATCTTGTTACAAAAAAATAATAATAGTAATTAAAAAAAAAAAAAAAGAAAAAAAACATGATAAGGTATAGCACATGGATTAGTTTTGATACAAATATTTTGTAATGAGTATTTGTAAAGCTGAGACAAATTACACTTTATTCTTCATAAAAAATTCTACTGCATTTGCAGATTTAGCTTATTTACATGTTTAATGTAATCTCCTCTGCTGCTCACTTCAATACTTTCTGATATGGCTATTATTATTAAGTACCTTTGCAAACTATGTTTACTCCCACCAGCACCACTAGAAAGTCATGAGAGGATTGAAATCTTCTGAAGCTGCCTGAACTTCTAAAATGGTCATTGTATCCTCATATAGTCTGTTACACATTACTTTTTCACTTTTCTAAAGTTTTCATTTTTAAGAATTTCCATCCAAAAGAATAATGAAAAGAAAAATGAGAGGGAAAAAAAAAGTTATAGTTGCAAGTAATATTAAGTGTTTTATATAATAACATTAAACTATAATTGTATTTTTTTTTTTTTTATAGATGTTTAACTTTGCTAGACGTTGAATGGTAACCAATAAAACAATGGTGTATACAGCATGCACTACAGCGTGCTTAGATGCTCAAAACATTCCACAGAGTAACATGAATTTCCTTGAAAATATGTGTGGAAGCTAAAATGTCCCTTTCAGATAAGACATTGTTTCAAATCAGATACACATGGGTTTGATAACCTTTTAAGGGCCTTGTATAGATTCTTATTTTCTGGTTAGTTACTATTGGTTATGTATCCTTACAAGAGGAAAACTAGTAGGGTGTTCTGAGGACTACTGCAATTTAAAATTGATTTGCCAGCAATGGTCACAGATGGAGATTACTTTCTGAGAGAGAATCAGCAACAAAACAGTCATAGTAGAAGTAAGAAAAATCATAGTATTGAACAGAAACAACAAAGTGTAAGATGCTGTGGTACTTAAATTTGTGATACTCTACTATTTTATCTCCCCACTTTTATAGAGAAGGTAACATCGCATAGGATTTTGTAATTTAATAAAGGAAGCATATATAAGTTCTTGTAAGATATCTAAAAACTAATGCATATAGCTGGAGAAGGAAAATACTTCTCAATTACAAATGAGCTCCAATTCTTTTTTTTTTTTTTGAAGCAAATATACATCAGTGTAGAATTGTACACTCTCTCCCACCATTTTTGTCCAAACACTTTTGAAGTTAAGCAGGTTTCATACACATCCACTTGTCAGAGCATCACTGTGGACAGATACATGTTCCCTCTTGTATTGGTTTACACTAGGTATTAAGATCAAAGCCTGCCAACACAAATGTTCTCTCCCACCAGGTCCTCTCTACAAACGTGAAGGAGCCAGATAAGAGCCATCTGTTATTTTACCAGTACAGATGTTAATTTGTTTTAGAAGACCTTTCCTGAATATCCTCTTCAATTGGAAAAAAATCAAGATTCTTTGCATGGGGAAGTAATGCATATATTCTGAAAGGTAGCTAACAGCCCTTAGTGGAACTGTACCTTGTTAAAGTGAGTCAGAAAGGCAGCATTTACAGGTTCTAAAAAAACTATGCTAAACACTAGAGAGAGTTGAAAAAAAAAAAAAGGCAAAAATTTGCATATTTTTTTGCCAAGAATTTGAGTAAATATTTGCTTGAAAACTTGTTTTGTTAAATTTCTGAAATAGCCTAATTAGCAAGGTTATTCAAGTGATCTGTCAGCTATACAGATATTCCTTTTGCCTGTTTTCTTTCAGTTATATCTTTTTAAATTATGTTTGCAATTCAAGTCTTACCCCACCTATTTTTTTTTTGCACAGTGAGTGATCCAATAATCTCCTGTTTTTATCTATTTTTACTGTGTTTTATAACTTGAATCTTGACTTTATGTTATGAATTCCATTCTGTCACACATTTTTTTTCTTCATTAGTTTCTCCTTTTTCTTCCCTTTTTCATAATTGTGCTCTCACAAAAGGAAAGCATCCAACCCAAAGACCCATTTATCAAAAAGCAGAACAATCTGTCAGTCCCTAAACTTTCAAATACAAGTAATTGGTGTTATGACTTGATCTCAGTAGTAATAGTAGGCTTTTATTAGCACATTAGCATTTATCCTAAAATATATCTACAACGTATGCGTGTGT
Source organism: Anas acuta (assembly GCF_963932015.1). Taxonomy (NCBI): domain Eukaryota; kingdom Metazoa; phylum Chordata; class Aves; order Anseriformes; family Anatidae; genus Anas; species Anas acuta. The sequence goes on from NC_088985.1 coordinate 11,731,305, forward strand.
ACATCTGTATATATACACATTGCATGAGCAACATACAAAGTCCTTTTGCCTGTTGTCAGCTGATACAATTTTAAGTGTACTTTAATTACATATGTTAATTTAATTATCTGAAGGTTTTCACTTTTTAAAATTTTTATGTGGAATCAAATCGTTTCTGAAAAGTAAGTAGCACCTATTTAAGAAGTCATTAAAAAAAGCAATAGGAAAAAAGTCTTAGTACATGTTGTGCACATTATCTAAATTAAAGGGGGGGAAGTGGACTATTCAAAAACAGTAATGATAGTGTAAACAAATATATGAAATGAGATAAAAACAGCAGAACTTCATTTGCAAATAACACAGAAGTTTACAGCCCTTAAAATGACCAATAGATTTTGTTTTGTAGTTTAAACAGGACGTTAGATTTCTCTAACGTAACAACTGTAGGTGTTTTTGATACAAGAACATATAAGAGGTCTATGCTATTGTACATGGTGTGATTTTAGTTAGCAATTTATGGGAAGAAACAGATGTTCACATTTAAGGAGGAAAAAAAGCTATCACTAAATTGTTTTATTTTCCTTCTGGGCACATTTTGGCATGCCTTTCTATGGAAGTATTATTGTAATAGTACTCACTGATTGTCTGCTGAATCTGTTCAAAACCAACCAAACAACAAAATACCTTATAACCTTAAGCTTTCTTAATCTATTTATGCACAACTGTTGCTAAATTTTCTGATCTTAATGCCATTTTTGGATATAAGCTCTAAATAATTTTCTAACATCATACCTAAAACTGCTTAAGTTTCATAGCATGACAAAGTTTAACAGAAAATTATATCGTTTAAAACTCAGAAATAGTTAAAGGCAGGTTATAACTATTTTTAGGCCTTGTTTAACGAGCCTGTTTAAGAATTATAGAAAAAAATATTTTTTAAAGTCTTGGTTACTGAATACTTAAAAGCTCCATGGTAATTGTGTTGGAATGTTTTCTTACTCTGCAGAAAGTCCTAGGTAAAATGAAATTCTTCACTCCTCAGCAGAAGAGAGAATGTAACTTCTGCACTTGGTGGAATTGCAGAATAAGAATCTCTAAACAAATGGATCTTCAGAAGCTGGTAAACGATAATCTTTAACCCCATGTCCTACTGACATATCAAAAACCTTTATCCAATACCCAGAAATCATGTCAAATTCAGCCTTGGGGATATTCCTTTAGTCTCCTCACTTATTTTTCTATCTGTTTATAACTAAATTTTCCTTGGTTTATGCTCAGTTCATGGGTATTAAAAAAAATACATAAATAAAAAATTCTGTACCAGTTTTCAAATAAGCACTCATACCAGATATGAAACAAAAAATCTATGTCAGACCATGTTTTGGTTGTTGCCTGAATTACACTCATATAGGTAATAATAAATATATAATAATAATATATATATAATAATATATATATAATATAATATATAATATATAATATATATAATTATATATAATATATAATAATAATAAAGGTAATTCAAAATTGTACTTACTGAAATGCTAGATAAAATTATAGACAAATCAACAAAAAAAACTTCCTTTTCATACTTTTTGTGAGGAAAGAAATGAAGAGAAACACTCAGTCTCATAACAACTGAACTCTTCAATACACACTGCTGTTAGGAAATGCCGTGGACAGAGTTCCATCTAGGTGAATTGAATACTCACCATAAGGATTTTTTTTCCCGCTATAATATCTGTATTTGGACAGATCTTAGCTGAGTCATTAAACTGTGTGTTGTCTTGCTTTTCTGTCTGTTGGGACACATTTTCCTGAAAGTGCTGGCATAAAGAGATGGGACCATTCAGTGATAACCTGCACCTTATTACCTCCACATGGAAGAAGATACCCCAAACCAGGAAACACCCTTGAGAAATGTATTGGCAACAGACAAGAAGTTTGCTGAAGGTTGTTTAAAATCCTTTCTGATCTATACAGCAAGCTGGGCTTGACTAACCTTGGCTTTGATATGTACATTTAGCAATTTTTAGTAGTAGGTGTCATCAAGAAGCAGACAAGAAAAAATTGTGGGTCAGCTGGGGGTTGTAACTATTTTCCATATTTTCAACCTTAAAAATAAAAGCTTTTAAACCAACTGCACATGAAAGTTTCTACTTACTTAACTAGATAGGTTCTGTAAATTCTGAGATCTTAATACTTCAACTTTTACTAGCTGTGAACCTATGAACTTTTCTCCTTTCTTTATTCCAAGAGGAAAAAAACACCCATTTTATATATTCAATACTCAAAGAATCTCTCTAATCTTTGATTAGAGTGCACCTCTATGTTCTCATACTACTAGCATATCCAAATTCTTATAAGCAGAAAAAGCATTTAGGCTCAACTTAAAAATTAATAGAAGGCATAATGCTTTTTAAAAACCCATTTCCATGGATTTACAATTCTGAATACCTCTAGGCACCTGACAAACAGACAGTAAGGTTAGAAGAACAACATGCATCATCAAGATGCATATTCATCTGTGTAGAACTTCTCTACAAGGGGCCTAACAATTGGGACTGATCGAGTCGGAACAAACCACGTTGTTGTTTTTTTCCCTCCACCCTGTGAAGGGTCTTCAAAATCTATCCAGCATAAGTTTCCACTTGTTTCTTTCCTTATAAAAAATTAAAAAAAAAATCAAACCGACAAATATTGTCTTCTGCATGAAACACTAGAAGAAAAGGACAAAAAGATAAAATATATTCAAACAAGAGACCATGATCAGGTGAACAAGTTTAATGTCAGTTCAAGACTGAAGCACACATAAGTTTCTGCCACGAGTTAGTGCCAGGTTTTGATTAAAGATTTTGTTGTTGTTGTTTTGTTTTAAAGAAATTTCTAAAGAGTTGTCCTGTTTTTCCACCAAATTTCAATTCTGAGTTTCATCTCTGCTTTCAGTTTACATGCCATGTTACTCACATGAAATATGACTTCAGTCTTATGTTGCTGTCAGTGAGAGCATGCACATGTAGCAGTGCAATTAGAGTGCTCACCTGACACACAGCTTTGAAATTCAGAGGCTATAGTTTCATTTTTGCCTTGATTCTCAAAGCAGGAAAAAAAAATAATAAAGATTTTCCTCCCTCACCTAAAATTTAAATTTCAATCAGTCTTCTGTCTCCTTTCTTGAGTAGTTTGATAGCCCACTAGTCACAAACTCTTATGCTGGATGATTTCAAGACTAATCAACACTCCAACAGAGTTTATCTGCCAGGTGCCTACAGAAAATTCTTTATTTGATTTGAGAATTCTTTATTTGAGACTTAAATCCCTTTCTTTGCAGCTTCCTTGGTCTATCATAGATCAAACTCATAGAGTTTAAAGTCTTCAAGATATTCTCTAGAATGAAGGTTAAGCAAGCCATGTAGCCTTTCCTTTTCAATTACTATTAATGTTGCTTCAGAGTCCCTGGTTTTCTGACAACAAACTTATCTGCTGCCACAAAAATCTTGGCAACACACCAGTTCACATTATGTCAACAGGAGAGAATTTTTGAACATGCCGAAGAACATTATATGCTACATCACCTTTGGTAGTTCTTATGTCTAACCAACCGAAAGAGCAATACATAACCGTAAAATACTCGGGTCAGAACATCACCAATCTCAAAGTCATGTTAAGAATTGGCATACCTTCCCTTTCCAGATGAGCAGATTAATAGACATTGAATTTTTCACTTGGTGGAAAATTTGCTTCATGATACATGTGAATTAATTAAATTAATAAACAAGTATACACTTACCCCTTAGTAGCTTGTGGAAAAAAAAAAAACAGTGTGAAGCACTGAAAATAATTAGCTGATACTAACTATATGTAGCAACTTCAGGACCTCAGACATAAAACATTTCAATTCAGCCATATACAATTACAGTTATCAGGAGAAAGTAATTACTCCCATGTGTCTGACAGTCATTTAAGACTTCAAAAATCTAGGACAGAAAGATCTAGGTTCTACAAAGACCAGGTATTTTAAACTCAATGTTCACTGATGTAATTACAAGTAGGAAGACATGATTGTTATTTATTATACCAGCTAATGTTTCTGGCATATAATAAAGTAAACTAAGGGCTAACACAAGCCTCAGTTGCAAAATACTGTTTCCTGGGTGGATGGGAGGGGGTGGAGAAGAGGCATCTCAGCCATAAAGTAGTTCTTATGACATCTTATTCAATTATTCAGTTATAGACTTTATAAGGAGGCAAGTGATAGGAGATTGAACAGATGAGACTTAAATGATTTCAGAGAAATCAGCTCCTCCTTTTAATCTCATACAGTGACTTGGATGCTTCTCTGATTCTTTATCCAGTATGGAAAGAGAATAATCAAAATCTCTGCCCCTTCTGTTGGTGTTCATTGACTCCTAAAATAACATTAGGTCACAATGTTTATGACACAAGGAAGTCTGAAATCTGTTTGCTTGTTTGTTTGTTTTGTTGTTTTTAAAGACTAATTTATTAGTGCCAGTGAAAACTAGGATTAATTTTATAATTTAAGGCATCTGAATCATTTTAGGCAACTTTTTATCATTTTAAATTGTATCCTGTTATGTTAGTTTAATTTAGGAGGGATGTTTCTAGGTTACCAACAGGAAAATGAAGCTATCGGCATAAAAGAATGTACAAATTCCCTTCCCAATAAGAAAAAAGTAGGATTTTTTTTTTTTTCAAAAATAGCATCTTTGTATTTTACTTACAGAAATTTTTCTTAATAAGCTTTCTTACAGATTTCTGTAAGTAAAACACAAAATAAAATTATAAAATTATAAAATTCAAAATAAAATTATTGAAAATATCAAGTCTTTTTCAGGGTTCAAAACCCAACATTAGTACAAATATGAAGGGTACCATAAGAATTCCGTAGAGATGTTAAGTAATTTGGTCATGGATCATTCTGCCTCAATAGATTAAATTCCAATGCTCCAGCTCACACATGACTTAAAAAATGATAATAATAATAAAAAGCTATGATAATGGAATGTATTAGAGAGACTCCTGTTAGGAGGCTGTCTCTCCTATTAGAGAGACACCTTAAGAGTTTCTAAATTTTGCCATTTCAATGACTTCTGGGGAGTCACTGTTTCCCACTGCTTTCCTTGAAAAAAAAAAAAAAAAAAAAGCGCTCAGGAGGTCTTTGGGATTTTGTTTACATGTCTGTTCTACCAGAGTTCAGCAGCAACTATGTCCATACTCAGTCTTTTTGGGATTGCACTGACTGCACTGTTAGGTCTGCTCTACTCCCAGCCTGCTGCAAGAGTCCCACAGAAAACCATATTGATTAACTTTCCTGTCTTGCCAATGTATTTTACTGTACTTGACCTGCTGGGTTAACTTTCCCTGCAGCAGCCCATATAGTGCTGTGCTCTGCACTTGTAGCTGGAACACCAGTGGTATCACACCAGTGTTGTGTCTGCTGCTGAGCAGTGCTGGCACACCATCAGGACTGTCTCTAACCCTCCTAGGGGGTGGGCAAAAAAGTGAGAAAAGAACATCACCAGGGCAGCTGACCTAAACCAACCAAAGGGACACCATATGATGTCACACACAGCAATAAAAGATGGAAACAGGAAGAAGAGGGGAGGGGTGGGCTCTTGTGAAAACGTCTGTCCTCCCAAACACTGGCTACGTACGTTGAGGCCCTGCTTCAAGGATGTGGTCAAGCATCGCTCAGTTGTGGGAAGTAGAGAGCAATTTCTTTCCTCTGCACTTCCACACAGCCTTTACTTTTTTTTTCCCCCCTTTCCCACTCCCTTTTCCTATTTTCCTTTTTTTTTTCCCTTTGGTTAAATTGTTTAATTAATAATAATCTTTCCTTAATAATTTTTTTTTTCTTTAATTAAATTATCCTTATCTCAACCCATGAGTAGTTCTTTTCTTTACTTCTTCCCCTCCTTTTCTAAGGAGGGGGAGCGAGAGAACAGTTGTGGTGTTCAGCTGCCTAGCACAGTAAAACCGCCACAGTTACACATCTAAGTTCAGAAAAAAAAAAAAAAAAGAAAAAAAAAGCAGAAAAGAAAGAAGTCAAACGCTACCACCAGCCCCTGGTATGTATGTCAGAGGGAAGTCCTTGAATTTTTTTGAAGTATTGAATATTGAAGTATTTACTCCAGTATTGTTAAGCATGGGTAATTACACATACAAACAGTCTATATTACATGAGTCTTTGTAACAAAGGATGGTCTAGGTTACCAGAAAAATGGAAAAGTTTCTAGTTCACTTTTCACTTCCTTTGAATTGTCCTCAGCTCAGATAAGGAAAAGAAATCAAAAGCTGTGAGAGTGTTCTTAGTTGCGTGTGACATGCTGCAAGAGATTTTATGCAGTAACAAGCTTCTTCCTAAACATCAGCATGTGCCTATTGTAGTAATGGACAATGAAGTTCAACAATGAGTCAAGAGAACATCACCCAAAAATTACCAACAACACCAAGTTTTAAGCTGTACACTTCAACATTTTCTCATTTGTTTGGAGATATCTGCACTTCTGTGATAGTTTTCTGTTTTCTTTCTTTTCTTACATCGACAAGTGGGAGAAAAAAACTGCTTCTCTGCCTTCAGAAACTCCTATGCCTATATGGAAAATAGTATCCTTTTCAGTTACATCTGCTGAGTGGGCTTATAGAGTTATTCTCTTGCATTTTCCTTCTCTCATTAAAAGAAAAAGAGGATCTTCTGAAGCTGAAGGAGGGTTTTGGTGATGAGCTCAACAAAGAAATAGAACACTGAATAATTGCCAAGATGCAGCTTAATGGCTTCTGATAAATATATATATATATATAAATAAAAAAGTAAAGGTTTAAATTCTGATGGGAAATTAAGCAAATGCTTCAGTTTCCTGAAGAAAAAGCAATGTGGTAGAAATGATGAAAAATGACTACAAATTAAAAGCCCCAAATAAATCTGGAACATGATCTGGAACATCCCTGTTATTCTCCAACAAGAAATCTTAAAGATTTTGTATTTTTGAGTCTTTCATGTAACTTCTATTTTCTTTTCTAGACACCAGAAAGTAAAACGGCACAGCTTTAATATTTTAATATATTCTAAAACTGCCTTCCTGTTAATATATCCTAAGTTCATAAAGTAAAATTTCTGCATTTGCACAATATTACTTCACTTTATGGGTATCCTGAGATGTAGAATTGTATGTGCTGAAATGACTATGTAAACCAAAAGGATCAAAGACAACATATTCTCATTTACGTTTCAGCCTCTACTGCAAGTTCTACTGTGTGTTTACTTGATAATTCATAGGACACCTCTGGGGATGAAGTATCTCATTTCCACAGCAGGATTGGCAGTAGTACAACTGGTGCTACAAACAACACTTATATCAACAATATACCAGAAATGATTACGAACAAGTACAGACATGTCTTATAGTAATTCTGCATATTTTATTACATCCTTTAATGCTCACAGAGGATCTGAAGTCAGATGACTGATTTCTAAGGAGTCAGAAAACAGATGATACATGACCTCTGATTAACGATTGGTAGGCACAAGAGTATCCTATAAAAAGAGTATGTTAGCATTACTGAACAGCACTCCTGAGAAGGAAAAAAAGAAAATGTAGCTAAGATCTATTATATTTATAGTGACATCTGAACACACACAAAACAGAGCACAACCAGTTTCTGCTCATCACTAGATGATCACAAAATTAGTAAAGCAAGAGACCGTTGAACAGATTTTTGTGAAAGTAGACTACATGATGTGCTTTTGTTAAAGTTCTATATGATTTTTTTTTCTGAATATTTTTTGTATTACAGTTGTCAGATGTCTATATAAGCTCTATATATATTATAAAATAAACATGAAATATGAATCTCTGAGTACTCAATACAGTCTGAAGAAGAAATATGCAAGCATCCCAAAGAAAGTAAGTTCTGGTTTCTCTATACTTGTCTCCAGGGATACACAGCAAAACTTATCCTCCTCATATTTATTAGGAAATCTCTAGCTTTTTTCTACAAAATACCAAATGACCACTCAAACATCAAGGGACAATTGATTCAGTTATTTATATAATGCATTAAGTATTTCAATTAAATGTTTCTTCTTGCTTTACTTGGCTACATGACTAGAGGTAGATTAAACCCCTCCTTTTTTTTTTTTTTTTTTTTTTTTAATTGGTGTTGAACTTGCATTGTTCTAGTACACTCTAGGTACTCTCAGTAATTTGAAGATGAATTGAGGAGGTGCTGAGGAGAAGCAGAATCTGACATCAGGAGGAGCAAGCATACTTTTATTAAACATCTTTAAATCAAATAACACCATTCAGAAATCTTATCCAATGCAAATTGCACATTTACTTTCATATTGAAGCCCCTTAGCTACTTATATCATCCAGTGATACAACAGCCATTAGAATTACTTTTAAACCTAGGTCAGATATTACAACAACCAGTACTTTACAGCACAAGAATATGTATTAAATTTAAATGGAACTGCTGACAGTACAACACAAAGGTCATAATGGAAATCAGATTCTCAGACTACAGGATTATCAGGAGAACCAGTATTCTTTGTGCATTTTAGTTGTTTGTTTGTTTTTATTTTTATTATTATTTCTTCCCAGGATTAATTCATTATTAATGAGGAATCTATATGAATAGGCTGTTCTAGGTCAGCCCAATAAGATCATCAAAATGTCCTGTTAAATATTAAAAATGCTCTCAAAGCTCTATTCATTTTAGGACTTGGATTGGTATACAGCCTTGCTCGTTTTCTTATTTTCAAAGGCTGCTAGTGACTTTTGCCAGTTACTCTAGCAACTTATTTATATACCATATTAAATACCTAGAGACTAGAACTCCAGTCTGAGGTACTGTGAAGCAGAAAGAAAGAGCAAAGAGCAAAGATAAACAACATTGAAGCCAAATGTACATTGATTTCTATTATACACATGGTGGCAAATAATGCTTCCAGTTTGTATTTGCCATTCACTGTTTACCTTTTCAAGATTATATGAATAGACATAAAGTACGTACTGATACAGTGAGATTGGATTGGAGAATGCTTTAGCCTGCTGAGGACTGAACAAGATTTTCAAATATTTTTTGACAAGTCACACAGACGAGCTGTGGCATGTCACCTGTCTGTATGCACATATATACTCCCATTATTCACTGCGCTCCACAGAAACTAGGTCCCTAGATCAGACTACATATATATTTATTCAGACTCTCCATAGACTTCTGCATTATCTTTGCACATAGCACACCTCACAACACTTCCAATATCTAGTTCCTAGATATCCAGCATCATCAGCATAACGTAACTTCATATGGATTATCCATTTGATTCCAGAGGGTTTTTCTACCTTATCACAGTAGCAAGAACAATAGGTATTTCTACTGTCATACTGTGACCTTTCCATAAATAACAAATTTTGTGTTCATTTGTGTTATGCCTCCACCCTGCAACAGAACACTTCTTCATCCAACCTCGCTGACATCCAGAACTTTAAATATGCATATAAATAAGGACATGTAACCGCAAGATCATTCTTTTGAGTCCCTACTTTGACTTTGGTACCTCTCCAACTGCACCAGTCCTCACTTTGTAAGATCAGTAAGAGCACTTTTTGCTATGTTATATATAGCACAAAGGCATCCACTTTGGTCACTTCTCTATGTCATACACATTGAATATTCATTAACAAACCTAATGTTGCATGCAAGAAAGTGCTCCGGTATTTGCAACAGGTTTAGGATATATATACATATTTGAAAAAAAAAATCCTTCAAGTCTGCATAAAACCTCTCTGCCATATGCCTACTAAAATAACCTAATAGTTGCATATTAGATTTGCTGGAGAACCGTTGTGTTATTTTTCATTTCCTTCTAGTTATCTATTTTGTTTTTATTGTTAGTTGCATAAAGTGCACACACACAAAAGCCACCACCAACAACAAAAATGAACAACCAACCAAAAAGGCCCTAAACCTTAGATAATACAAAGTTTAGCAGAAAAAACATAATATGAAGAAGTGTAAGAACAAGGGATCTCATGGACCCCAGTGGCATAAAACAATAAAACAGGTTGCAGGATACATAGAAAGACATACTCCTACTGACACTGACATAAGAATAATATGTAAACATAGCAAGAAATATAGTAAGCAGTTGATATCTCCCATGATGAGCAGATGACTGCTTTAACCACTTTAAGCAAAGTAAAACCAGTCTGAAATATGCTTAATCAAAAAGGATATTCAAACTTTGAATTACCATTTTAGGACAAGTAAACCCATCAGCTACTTCTTACCTGAAATATAATCTGCCTTCACTTATTGCTCAGTCATCAGAAAAAAAAATGGTTTAGCTCTGTCTTAAATTAAGCACTTAATTATCACAGCCTTTGGTTAGGAACTAACAACCAGACGTTTGCACTGATGCTATTTTCTAAGAGCTTAGTCCAATGGTAAGGAAGCTATTCTTGTGCCTCATACAGACCATATGGAATTTTATATGCTACACATTCATTGATCAAAACAGAGAAATATGGGTGTACATTTTTGCCTATCAGATGTTATCGAATAAAGGGAAGTTAACATCACAAAAAATATTCCTCACCTGGTATTTCTACACTTAGTGCCACTTGATGCCACCTACTAGCTTCTAGATACTTTAAAAGATCATCTGATGATAAATAATTAAAATTGACACTTTTTAAAGAGGGTGGACTCATTGAACAGCTGTAAATTTTCACAGTCTCATTTTTGTATTTAGTATGGAATGAGCTGAGTATTGGGTCCAATGAGGCAATAAGGAGAAAGAAGGAGTGAAAAAAGCCACTAAGTCAACCAGGAAATGAAAATTATTTGGGAGCTGAAAATAGCCAGAACTGTCTGGCTGAATTTACTCCCCTAAAGATTATGCAGCTGGGGAAGATGATTTTCTAACCAACAGGCTTCCAGGAGGACCAAGTGACTCCCAGAGAGCACAATATTAGTAAAACAAGTACATTAATAGGAGTGTTGAGATGTTCAACCAAAGATTTATTATATCAAAGAGAAATGAGGTAGGACTTACTGAAAATTGGAATCAGTTCAATTTTTTTCCCCCACATTGCTTTTAAAATATACAAACTGTGGTACAGCAAATCTGCTTAGCAAAGGTTTGCAAAGATTCCATAAATAGTACCCTGACCCTGTGACTAGGCCTGTAGGATTTCTGGAAAACACATTTAAAAAAAACAATATCAGGATATTGGGAAGATGGAGGAACACAAAGATCCACTCACACCCAAAGCCTGGGTTTTTAAGTAAAATTTTCATTGCCTTCCTAGTAAACCTGTAACTAGTAAATTAATGGGAAAGCCAGTGGTAGGAAGAAGGCAGAAGAAGGGTATGACAAAACTACATCTTCACAGACAAACAATATGTCCTGTCTTTTGTAAATGACCAACCCATTGCCTGGGTTTTTACTGGGGAATTAGATGAGAGACTATTTGAGTTACGATCAAACAAGGCTGAGACACTACATTTCCTCTGAACAGAAATTTTAGCTGAAGAGAGTGTAGCTGAAGGAGTACCAGCTTCTCAAAGGAGAGACTGATCTCATCACTACAAATCTGTTTGTGATACATTGTATAGGCTAATGGCCATAAAATGCTTCTCTAGTAAGGTATCAAAATTAAAGAAATGATCTTGTACTGTACTTCAAGAATGCAACACAAAGTTTTAGGGGCTATCTTCAGATTTAAAGGCTCCCCAAGTAACAATCTGACTTAATTTTCATTGAAATATGAAAAATATATCTAATCCTGAGACTAAATTTTTTGAAGTGCTGTGTTGGCCATCATGTAATTCATAATACCAGAGGAGAAATATTTATTTATTTTATTCTTGAGCTTGTGTATGCGTTATGTACTTATTTTAATTGTTCCACATGGAAATATTAATATTCAAACACATTCTACTTTGAACAAACATATCTAGCTTTGGTCAGAACAGATTTATAAAAATAATCAGAATATGAAGCTTAACATTTCTAAGCCTGTCCTACAGCAGCCAGAAGCTCACTGACTGTACTTATCTTTAGAATAAAGATAAAGATTAAAGCAAAAGGAATGCCTTCTGTTCTTATTTCTATGTGCTTTTTACCAGGCCACCAAAAAAAATGTAGCCAAAATTGATAATGAAGTTTGGAAGTTTCATGTTATATATGATTTTTACTGACTTGTCACTGGGAAGGACAGACATTTCAACAGACAGTAAAGTTTTGTGTGATTCGACATACTGCCAACTTATATTGCTATAGAGCACTGAAGCAGTTTTCATACATACTGCTTTTTATTTTTTAATTTTTTAAACTCAAGTCCAATGTAGTATTTTTATTCACACAGCTTTTCCTTTAATGCAGAGGTTTGTTCTTACAGATTAACAAATGAAGACTATATTTCTTGTCACTTTACCTTTGTTTCCATGAATAACTGAACTACAATATTATTTCACATCTGTACGTTACAGCTATGTCTCTCCTCTAAATTTATTATTAAAAACTTGTTTGTTTGTTTTTTTTTTTTTTTTAAATAAGAGACATTTTGTTAACGTATTTTTAACTACCATCGTTCCTAGAAGGTGTTATGTAAAATTCATAAGCAGTATACTGTCAAAGTTAATAAAATGGGTGAATATTTCAGAATTTGACAGTATATCTGATGCACAGAAGTTGATTAAAATTAGTTGTTCAAATTAGAACAATTTCTTTTATTATTTTTTTTCTTATCCTGTTGCTAGAATTCTGGAAAAGCTACAAATTATGTCCAATTTTTATTCTATTTCTGAAATTCACATAATAATATGGTACAGTGATGGTTGAACACTAAAGTAAACTTACAGCATACGGCTGCTCTTTCAATGTCTTAGCATATGTGAATAAAGGAAGAAAAAATAAGGAACAATTTCTTTCTTATGACGGATGAAGTTTTCTCTAGAAACCAGAGCTCAAGATATACAGATTTTTCTAAATCCTAAGCCCTCAAGTCAGACTTGATGACTAGACTTCCCTTATGGATAGACCTTCTCTTGATCATCTCTTTTACATAGGGTGAAACTTCTCAGATATATGAAAGGCAGGCATGAGAAAGGGAAGTAAAATGCAAAAGTAACCCTAGTGTTTATATGAATGTATATTATTTAATTCTCCTCTTTGTTCTTTGGTCCCCACAAAAATATGTGGGGGAGAAATCTTTCCCATCTAAACACATGACATTTTTTAACTATTCATTTCAGTTAAAATTTAAACCAGAACTCTGGAAAACTCCAGCCATTGGAAAAACTTAAATTTGTAAAAAGGCATTTTTCATGAAGATCAAGTCGGAAACAGTAAGGGGAGCTGTAGTGAGGTTTCCAGGCTGGCAGATCAAACTGTACTATGACAACTTTTTCTGGTCATCAGAGGTAGCCCAGAGTTTCTCAGGCTGAACTTTAAAAACTCAATAGTCCTCACCAAAGTGAAAGAGCTTAAGAGTCTCATTTTATACTGAAGCTGTGAAAATGAGGCTGAGAGCATTAGTATTAGTGGTAGGGAAAGCACATGGCACAGGTCAGAAATCACTCGCATCCTTTCAGTTTTCTGGATAATGCTGTATGTGCTTTCCTCTAAGGACTGTCGCCTCTGTGTCTCTTTCCTGTGGCCCTGCTTAGTGAGTCCCCAGCTTCCTTTCAACACCCAACAGGTATCATTTTTCACCATCAGTATTTATTTTACCTAAAATGTCCTAAGCACTTTTCAAATGAAAAGCAGACAAAAGCCTGTTCTTCTCCAAAAAGACTCTCTTACTTCCATTATATGTAGTTCTAGTTCCCAGAAAATAAATCTTCTCATCTAGACACCAGAGAATCTTATCCTTGGAAAGCCAACACACAAGAACAGAATAAATATTTGAAATACTTTAACAGTGTTGAAAACACATTTCTAATACATCACTCTACACAAAGAGCTTCTCTTTTTCCACAGAATGGGCTTGGACTATGTGTGTTCTGAACTTGTGCACTAATACTTGCTGAAATAACTCCTCTAGCCCTATTCTTTTTTTTTTTTTTTTCCCCTCATGAAGCCTTTTATTCAGTTACCCATTGCTCAAAAAAAATATAAATTAATTACTTACATACTTAAAAAGTTTGATTTTGTTTTATCAAATCTGATTAATAAATGGAATGGAATGTCAAAACAGCTTAAAAGATCTGTAAGCATGCTTGGGAATCAGTTATATATGCCTTAAGGAGGCAATATTGCCCCATTAGCAGTAAGAACATTAAAGAAAAAAAAAAAAAAGACATTTTTATTCTTTATCCCTACACTCTCTTCTTTTTATTTTATTTTCTCCTTTTCCACCAATCTTACGTTTTGTCCAATCCCATCTATATGTTTCTTTCCCCCACATTTATCCCTCATCATCTATTCTAACAAAACATATCCGTTTTCTTTTCTTTACCAAAATTGTCAGATCTGAATTCATAAAATGTTTTTAAAGATATTGAATTGCTTTTGGTGATTAGGGGCGTATAATACCAACCATAAAGCATGTCTAAATCAATACACTTCCATGTATCAGAACAGCATGTGGCAGTACAGCATTATGAAATTTATAATTGCATCAAAGCCATGATTTCCCAATAGCTCTACCTCTATAATAACTAATTTTAAGCAGGAAGTCCCACTGGCAACCTACAAAAAAAAAAGAAAAAAAAGGGAAAGGGGGAGGTCTCTCTGAGTAATGCTAAATTGATGCTGCAAGGGCCACAATCTATGCTGTAGAGTGATTTATGGTACTTTTTTTTGTCACTAGATCCAAAATTAATGAGTTCAAAATCATTTATAAGCGCTGCCCTTTCCAGATAATTTTAAGAATATATTTTTTTTATTACTATTTTTAGCCTTTACAAATTAAAAAAACCAAACAAACAAAAAAAAAAAAACTGAGTTCATACAGCCCAAAATACGAACAGAACACAGTAAAATATTGTAAGGGCCAAATTCACTACTTAAACACATATAATCCTCAGACACCCTGGGACCTTATATATTCATCTAATTGTTAAGCATGTGATATCTTAGTCATTAAGATTATTTCAGAGTTTAGTCTGAAATATGCACGGTTCATGAAAAGTTCTGTAAATCCCTGCTGTAAATAATTTTTCTGTTTCCTTCTGTCAATAAGGAAGCATACAGTCATAAATAGAAAGTCTGGATAATTTCTGACAACTATAGGAATGAAAAAATACCCGGTTGAACCATTCTATTCAGCATTTAAAATTGCAAGGTAAGAAGACTTGAAGGAAAAAATCTTTCAAGATTATTTGGCTATCGAAAAATTTTTCACAGTTGTATTTTATCCTGTCATCTGCCTTATATAAAACACATGAAATATATTATATTACAAGTATATAACATATAATTGTATATCATAGCTGTATATTACAACCACATACAACCATCCTACAGAAGAAAACCAATCACAGCACACAGCTTGTGTGCCACTGTCACGTGTAAAAGCCACCTTTCCACCAACAGCAGGACACGTTGACAGCAGGGGGGCTTTGCCACAGCATCAGCAGCAGGTCCTGCTGCACCGGGGACCTGCAGGGTACTGCCTGCCCATGGGCCCTGAGGTTTAGGGAAGATAGTGATGGTGGTATTTCCTCATTCACTTTGTAATGCATAGGTGTTCAGGGGCACTTCAGTCCAAGGCCTCTGAATGGGAAGAGGCATGGACACATGACCCAGTTTTATTTAATCTGAGTAACTCATGCATTGACATGGTAGCTTGTACATCAGCAGCTGTCCTGATGGCTTATTTTATTCAGAGTGGACTTTGACCTCAAACATCAGGAAGGCTGGTAGTCAGCAATTTTGACAGAAACCCCCTAGGCCTCAGAGGTCAAATGTTCCTAGGTACTTTCAACTTACAGTACAACTGTAAACATATAACACCCACCTCCCACGCTGTATTTAGGTGTGGAAAACCTAATAAAGCTATTTATTATAGGAACCAAAAAAGTACTTGCCAGCACTCAGCATGGGCTCCTGAACTCCTCATCATAAGACCATTAATGGCCTGCTTAAAAGCAGGTAACCTTCCTCCAATGTGTTTAGCATCAAAGTTGGAGTTACTACACCACTTTTAGAATACAAGTCACTGTAAAACCTTAATTTTGTTAAAAGCCCAAGGGTGCACTTGTCATCCAGTGTAAAAGTATCACATTATACAAGGGAAAACAAAGAACTTGTTTTATAGACTGAACAAAAATAAGAAATGAAAACATGTCCATTGCAGAGATAACCACAGCTTAGATTTTTGTCATAAGAAGATTATGAAATTACTCGTTCTCTTCCCTTACCAAGAGGAACCAGGTTTACTTGCACATCAAAGCATTATAAAAAAAAAGCTCCTGTTCTTGTAATATTTCCCTCCCACCTATTTATGTATCTATTAAAAGCATCACTAATTATTTGCTATTAAGAATGAACTAATTAGATCTTGCACTGTCTGAACGAGATACAGTAACGAAATACAGAACTCATTTTCCATTACAATAGCTGCAAACAAATGAAAAACTACATGAAAAGTACCAAGAAAAACGGAAGAGCCGACAATGACAGACCAACTATGTTTGGTTGCCTTGGATGAAAAGCTAATTAACAAACCAAAGTAAAATACAAGCATCTACAAAAACAAAAATTAAATCAGCCCATATCTATCATGTTTGACTTTTGGCAAATGTTGCAGCTGAACAACCTGCGGGGAAAAGCACCTCATGTACATAACAGTTATTTAACAAATAGTTTGTTCTACTTCCCTTGTGCTTGCATTTAGACCAGAACTTATTATTACAGAACTTTAATCTGCCAACTACTGTTGGTTTACATGGTTAAGTTTATAGTTGAAGTTCAGAAGGCTAAAATTACTCCAACAGAAGAAAAAAGCATAGGTTTTATTTTTTATTGATAAATTAAATATTTTGAAATGAAACTCCCTGTACTTAACACAAAAATATAAAAATATTTTGTTGTTGTTGTTTTAATGAATTCTTAATATCTGGTCAGCCATGGACATAATTAACACTTCCATAAGCAAAATTAATCATAATGAATTAATTAAATGACAGAAAAAAAATATTGACTATGTACAGAGTTTGA
This sequence comes from Anas acuta, assembly GCF_963932015.1. Taxonomy (NCBI): domain Eukaryota; kingdom Metazoa; phylum Chordata; class Aves; order Anseriformes; family Anatidae; genus Anas; species Anas acuta. The sequence goes on from NC_088985.1 coordinate 11,748,481, forward strand.
ACCCGTAATGCATTATCCCTAACATACAGTGTTTAACATGGCTAAGATTTGACCAGAGTCAGATGAGTACACATTTTTATATTCAAAAAATGATTTTATGTTAAAAATTACTTTGCTTCCTAATGCTTTTCTAACTGAAGGTTTTACTGCAAACAATTTTGTACATATCATGTACTAGGGGATAATTTAGAGACATGGTTATGAACATTACAAAACATGCAGCTCTGCAAACTGATAATTTAGCTCAAATACCTAAAGGTCAAACTTCAACCCCAAAGAAGTCATTTGGTAGCATGTAACATTTCTTACATATCTTGAATATGGGTGTCCCTTGCCTACGTTGTAAGATAATTGCCAATATCACCACAGCTATTAAATACTTCAGATTAGAAGAAGAAAAAAAAAAGCAAAACAAACAACAACAAAAACAACCTTTGCTTCCAAGATAAAAGATCTGCATAATGGCAAAATTTTGTCACACACACAGAAGTTTGTTAGGTTTTCTTTCTGACTACCATCAGAACACTACAACAGCTTCTGAGGGACAATTGTATGGCTTTTAGTCTGTGAATACAATAAAGGAAACACAAGGTTCTCAGCCACAGTCTATGCTACAATTATATATACACATGTATTTTATGTTAACTTTGTTTTGGTTAACAAATGGCATAACACCCTGTTGAAGAGTCTGTCTATCTAGAATCTCAGTGAACAAAAGAAACAAATGAAAATGTAATTGCAGCACTATACTACAGGCAAGTTGTTCTGTGAGGAGTAGAACTAGTGAAGCTTGATCTTCTATGGAGATGCATTGCATGACAATGTTTTGATACGGAATAAGCAGTGAGCAAGGTGTTTTGTATTACAAGTAAAAAAAACATGCGATTAAATTAACACAGTGGGTTTCTCAAAACCTTGACAGTATTCACAGTCAGGAAGAAGCCTCCAAAATATCGCTCCTGTAACCTCAGAAAATTAGGTAGGCAATGAACATTAGTTCCACAACAGATTTTTTTATTATTATTATTAATTTGCCATTCAGAATAGGACAGCACTTTAAAGGTCAATTATCTGCTGAGAAGCAAGTGGAAAACAAGCAGATAAAAAGGCAAAAGGTAGCAAGACTGAAGGACACATAATCAAGATTTTTCTAATGGAATTTATCTATTCAGCCATTGAAATTTTAACAAAAATAAGCCTCACCAGAAGGCTTACAAATACAAATGTATTGGGAATACAAAAAGGAAATACAAAAGTATGATTTATTTTCTAATGTATGGATAACTGGTACTGGATTGGTATTGAATGCAGGATTGATGAGAGGAAGAACCAGAAGTCACCTAATCTATGAAGTTCCTAAGTGATGTCAAAGCCAAGTTTTTGACTTTTCAGTGATAAGACGTATGAACTAAGTTTAACACTACTGTTTATTTTACTTTGTCTGGTAAGATTATTTTATTTCATTTCAAGTGATTGTGTTGAAAAGAAACACACCCAAACAACCTAAGTCATGAGTTAATTAAGCTTTTTGGTATAAAATACAAATGCCTCAAGGCTTGCATTTCCAAATGGCATTGTACTCAGTTTATTAAAAACACCTTTCCAGAGGAATAAATCTGCTTTGCAACCTGCAAAATTGATGCCAATGTTATGTAAAGGTAAATACTTCTGGTGTGAATATCTGATAAAGAAATACAAATACAACATGATACATCACTTCCATTGTACCATCTGACAGGTAGTATGTAATTATGGCAATAATGTTTTTCTCAAACCCTCAGATAAAAAAAAAAAAGGTATCTGGCAAGGATGATGAATTAAATGCAGCTTCATTTGGTAATCATTAAGTCAGTGATAGCACAAAGTCATTCACATTAATTTCTACAACTAGAAAGTGTAAATGAAAGCATCAGCTTTTTTAGAAATGAAATTTAGATTATATCTTATTAATTACAGGTAGCCTCAGAACTTTAAGAGGGAGTCAAGTGAATATTTAAATTCACTGTATAGTTTCTTTCTATCCGAACAGAAAGCTTTAAAGAAGGCCTATCATTTCCAAATTCCCTAAAATTTATTAAATTTTTATGTGAACAGACCTGAATCACATATTTGAATAGCCTGAGAAGTATCGTATCTGAATACATTTTAGACTTCAAGAAGTCATGTTCTTTCTTCATTTTTTAAGTATGGTACTTGTAGATGAAGGTTGAAGTTGTGAACATGAACATTTGAAGCCAAAGAACCTGAATACATTTTTTTACAGATCACTTTCCTATGCACTCTATATGTTCTTATGTACATATAAAGCTTACAAGTAAGCTGTACCTAACAAAAAATAGAAAAAAAAAATCTTTTCTTTGTTGAAAATACACACGAAGTACTTGTAAAACACACAGGTATGTGAACGGCACTGTAATATTTGCACAGACTGTGAGTACATGCTTTCATGTCTTCCCTAATGTCTTAACTGTCTATTAAGTGCACACATAGGTCAGCTCCTCACCAAAGTAAAGATTGTTAAAGGTTATCCTGTTCAGCTTTTGTGAAGACAAATACATGTGCTTTGTAAGAATGTAAATTGCTAGGATATCCCTCTTTATTTCCACATTCGACATTAACCTATAGTGTCAGTCATTGAAAGCACCTACTTTATTTATTATTGATCATGGTTCACATTTAAACACCATAAAATGAAAATCTTGTCATATCAGATACTTTACAAGGTAATAGATGTTGATGCATCCCACAAGAATGAAGATGGTTTTGTTGCAGTTTTTTTTTTTTTAATCCCTTCTTGTGTTTTGGTTTTTGATACTAAATTGTTTAAACATTGTTTCAGGTGGTGGAAAATAGCAGTATATGAGCATCATTTAGCTTTCATGCACTTCAATTCACCTATTATCATGGAAAAATCCATATTGCTTAAGTAGTTATAAATGATTAAGTTTCTAAAACACATAAGAGCTGCTGCTAGGAAAGAAACATGCAACTCTAGATAAGCAAACTACCCATGCTTCTGTTGAACTTTAACCTTTATTTAATTTCAAAAGACACTACTCTATGAAATCTAAACAAATATTTCAGATCATTTTTCAAAATGGTTAGTTACCAACCATTCTTCTGCAAACTTCTTTCCAAAAGCACCGCTATGAATTATTTTCAAATCAAAGTTAAGTGCATCCTCATATCACTTTACTGAAATAACTGGAGCCAAAAGCTTATGGACATCATCAAGGCTTAATGAAAGTTTTTGTAGTACAATTTAACACATTTCCTAAGCAGTCTCCACGTGCAACAGAAACACTGTTGGCTGAAATTTTTGTCTGAATATCTACCCACTGGAAACGGTGTTTTTTATTGAAACTTTTTTCCCCATTAGACCCTAGGAATAAAAATCCCCAACTAAAAGTTCAGAAGAAGCTCTGAAGTATTCTAAAAAATACTTAGGAAAAAAAAAATCATTTGAAAGTATTACTTTTACATATTTTGTATTATTTTAGTGTGGAAGCCAGACTGTATGTTTTTACCTTTTAGAACATCAACTTACAGTATGCCATAACGTGATATACCATAATGGTCTAAATAATCAATTTTATATTGCATTTGTACTGTATGAGAGCAGAGAACATTCACTGTGAATTAAGTACATCTGCAGTAGATTCCTAAAAGGAGATCATCTGAGAAAGACACATATTAAAGGGATTTCATTTGCTAAACACAGATTTCAAGGTGCCTCAGTCAAAGCTTACTACAATTACATAGGAGAAAAATTGTGTTCCATCAACCACATTCCATCTTCAGGTTCTCTAGTGTAAGCTAGAGGGTGTGTCCACAGGCAGATCTTTGAATTTGTGAACAGCTTGTGTAGCACTCTGTTGTACCTGTAACTTCAGTATATAGGCTCATTACCAATCTCCTGAGCTATCCAGTCTTCCTCAGTTGTGAAAATTTAATAAATTGCTTTTTTCCCCTAGTGTATTTAGCGTTCATGAAAAGTGACAGATTGACAGCCTGGGAGACTGAAGCATTCTGTTTAAATCACAGAGTAAAGAAAGAAGAGGCAATGGCAGACTAAGGGACCCAAACTAAATTAACCATTTGTTGAAGTAACCAGCTGAAGGGAGAATAGCATTCTCAATTGGCCGATCAAGAGCCTACTGTCAAAGAGATCTTAAGCTACTGGAAAATAAATTAAAAAATCCTCATTTCAACATACATATGTCTTTTCATGTGCTCAGTAAAAACTCTGTCCATTTTACTATAAAAGTAATGCAGAAAATCCCTTAATGAATTGTTTAATTCATCAGCTCCTTCAGAAGATGAACAGCTGCACTGCAATTTGATTGGCCAGGGTATAAAATAGAAAACAATACCAGCAGTGGACATATTTTAAGCAAAATTCAACATTTGACCTTTGTGCAGCACAAGAAAAAAAAAAGTTTGATTTGGTATAAATAGTATTGACAAGTCCATTTCTTTTGCTAATAAGTTTCCCAAAAGCTCTTGAAAAAGATCTTGTCCCCGTACTCAGCACAAAGATGTGATAATGAGTCTTGCAATGCCAATGAGTCTACATCTGATTACCTTTTGAAGCAAATCAGAAAATCTAAACTAAGCAACAGAAAATTCCTCCAAAATTTTCTGATTAGAATTTCTGGGGAAGGGGGAGAGGGATTGATTTATTTTTAAAATTGCTACAACATTTCATAGACATGTCTATTTTATTTGTACACGAGCTACAGAACATGCAATAAATCATTCCGGACACTAAACAAGCAGAACCAGATGAGTGAAACAGAGCACTATCAAAGGCAGTGGGTTCTTTCAAGCATTAGAAACAAGTCCTCTGAGGTGTAGAATTAGTGCTCTACTTTACATGCCATAGCTAAGTACTAATAATTGCCCATCCATGTAGAGGAAGATGAGCCTGAAAATTGGATAAAATCACCACGGCTTGACCTAGTAATAGATTGTGTCCTGGAAACAGCCTGCAGGCATCAAGAGTGGAAGGTTCTGTGCCAGTGAGGACAAAGATACAGAACCTACCTGTGGTATTTTCTCACCCTGAGAACTGGAGCAAGCTATCGTGCCCCAGCAAATGAAGTGTCTTAGTTTTTTGAAGAGTCATTGCTGTAAGGAGTCTCAATAAATATCCTATCTGGTCTTGTAGTAATAGATGTTTTTTTGTCCTCTTTTGGGAAATGAAGCTCTTGACGGATGTATTTATTCTCTGAGAAAAATTGCTACTTACTCCCTACTGGGTTTAGAAGGGAAAATAACACCTATTTCCTATGATCTGGAAGTGTGGCATTGTATTTATCACAAAAAATGCTACATTAATGCAAGGATCTGAACAAGGATCTCTTGTACTGAGACCTAGAGTTGTAGCCAGATTTATTTACGTTACCAAATAAATGCTCCAGGCCAGGCCTTCAGCTGACTTTAATCAGTGTTGTTCTACATAAGTGCCTCAGAATAAACATAGCCAAATGGTTATAGAAGGATGTAGATGCCAATGAAAATAACTTTTAACTTAGAAGATGCTCCAAGAACAAAAATATACCACAGTGACAGGGATAGCAAATCAAACAACAGACTGGTAGTTAACCACAGACCTTATGAATAGTAAAATATATCCCTGACAAGTCTGGTGAAAACAAACAAACAAACAAACAAAGCCTTGCCAGCTTAAAGAATTAAGAATTCAGAAATTCTTTTCTATCAACATAGAAGAAAACAGAAAATGCAGCTGGACAGCCTGGCAGCTAGCATGTGTACTATTACTGTTATTTTATTTGAAATAAAAACTTTTTTTTTTTTTAAGTGACAGTGAAATTAAGAAAGATGGTGAAAGTGAAGGATGAAAATATAAAAGCAACACTTATATTCTTAAGTTTGGGCAGATAAACACATTTTTTTTTCAGGTTTATAAATAACATTTGTCACACTACTAAGGAATCTGACATTATTATTTAACAACACTTTCGCAGAGAACATTCCGGTCTGAGTCCACTAGAATGACTAGAACATTAGCTGTAGTCACACTGAAAGCACTTCTGCTCATTCATGAAATCATATATACATACATATTTTTTTATCATAAAATGATTATGCCAAAGGATTGCAATGCAATTTACTGTCACCTACTAACCTCAAAACTGAATCAAAAACCTTCACCATTATTCTTTTGCAAATGTCAAAATAACTTCATGGTGAACAGCAATAAAAGCTAAAGTTTTCAGTCATATAAAACTGGGCAACAGAGTAAGGACTGCCACTCCAGCCACTGTGGTAACCACTACATAGTCATATCTTCATAAAGAGCAGGCAGAACCCTGAAATCTATTTAATTTCCTATATGTGTTTCTGAGATTGGAAGCATGTTCTTTGGAGCAGTGATAGATTCAGAACATGCTTGGGTAGAATGGTTTTAGTAATTTGGATACCACATGGCTGGAACTTGCATCTCTTGATTTTGAGAGAACTCATTTACCGCAGACATCTCATTGGCATGAATAAATAAAATCTTTTCAATCCAAACAGGCTTGCTGAATTTATTCCATTTCTATGATTGTGTGTGCGTGTGTGTGTGTTACTTACTATGCTTTAATGCTATTTTCAAATAACATTGTGTTACTTTTAAAACTATTTTTTTCCTACATACAAATATTTTTTCAGGGACCCTGTTTTGTTCTTTAACCTTCCCTCCTTCCATACTATCAGAGATGGCTTTTACATCTAATGTCATTCAGAATTTCTTAAAAGCAGGTCATGTAGAACTTGTTGCTGACAGGAAGCTGGATGTTCGTGGGATTAGAATGCTGTAAAGTCAATTTTTGTTCTATCACAAGGAGCAGGCAATAAAGATAAGAAATAGAAAGTGATTTCACAAATTCACTCTGGTAAGCTTCTCATTCATCAATCAGTTAGGGAATTATACTAAATCTTTCTGCTGAGTAATATCTTTTCTACAATAATGAGAAGTCTAGCTTTCATTACTCTAGATATATAGATAATTCATTTGATTAGATTAGATTTCAAGCTTTACTTTTGGTTGCTATACAATTTTCTTGATAAAGAATAAATTGTAAACTTGACCTATTAAAAGGTTGATTTTACCAAATAAACAGCCAGGTGATATACCTTCTCATCACTTGTATAGTTTTTGCAATAGAAAAAAAAATGCTATTCAAAATTTTTTTTTTCATAATTCTGGGAAGGGTTTTGCCTTTTGAGGATAAGGCATATAGGGAGAGTTATCTGCATGGAAGCTCTGGTTTAATCATTAGTTTCTTTAGGCTGTCATATTTTTATTTGCTGAGGAATTGCAAGGTGCAATTCTGAATTATGAATACTACACTTTCAAAAGGAGTATAAAAAGAACCACCAAATCATAAAGCAAATAAAACAAACAAAAAAAATTATCACTTTCCTAATTGCATTTTCTAAAAAGGCTACCTTAGAACAAATGCGATATTTAGCACAAGACTAACAAAAGATGAACATAACATTCCATAACACTTGATTGTGATGATTTCCATTCAACTTCAGAAAAACAAGATTTATACAGGAACAGAAAAACTTGGTCACATTGAAGAATTTCCTGGAGATTGGTCAGTCAGCAATTAATTGATTCATGTACCCCTTACTCATCTTTAAACAATGCCTGAACGAGCAAGGTGCTGATACTGAACAAGCATGGACCATGATTCTGGGCCCAAAGAATTTTGCAGAATCCCTTGCTTGGATTAAACCCTTACTAGAGGATCAACTTTATGCCATTTTCACACTGGAATGTCTCTACCTGTAAGCTGTGCAGTGCAACAGGAATGGATTTGCAGAACATAATTGGTGCTGGGGAACCTTTGTCTATGGTGTTGTAGTGGAAGACAAAGGAGATATAAGACTGGGCTGGTTCCCCAACAGAGTGCCCATCAGTACAGCATCCTCAACTATAACCTTATTTTAGTTCCTCTGAAAGGAATCCAGTTCATGCATTTCACGAAGGCAACATGATACAAAACAAAATATGTTAAATCAAGTCAATGCTCTAATGCTTCCCACAATGCTTCACCCTTTAATGCTATACTGAGCAGGCAGAGCAGGAAATACATTTAAGACAAGAATCTTGTTGCCTTGTCTACCTTTTAACAAAACACTAAAAAAGGCATAACAACATGGGAAAAAAATATATGCATATATGTGTGTGTGTGTGTGTGAAGGCTGCTTTTTCTGACTTAGGTCAGATAACCTTTACACTGATTTTCCTGAGGTCCTCTCAGCTTCGTTCTGTATTATTCCACTAGTGCAAATGATCTGGTAGCCAGCACTGGAATGACAACAGACCTGTAATATGGCATGCAAGACAACAAGTACTGCATCTGAGAAGCACTTTGCGTGTTTATCAGGGAGCTTACTGAGAATTTTTTTTTCTCCCCTTTTGCATATTAGGAATATGCAGAAATCTCAAGTCTCAACTGGCTTTCAAATTTCAGTTGTCAACATATTTTGCTAAATTATATATTTGTACTGTTTGCATAAATGACAGTTTGAGAGAGTGGTTGTCGAAATTGTTTGAAGCAGCATATCAGTATCTTCATTTATTTTATTCTGATAGATTTTATTCTGTGCAAATCAGCTGAACATATGGCAGCATCTTTACATCAGCTAGGGAACTTCAGCTTGCTTTTCAACGGTGAACTGTTATAGTTTTTTAATAAAAAATCACTTCTTCCTTACATATGAAAGTTTATCTTATTGATACTTTAATTTGAAAAGACCCTATTTTTGCTTTGTACTGATTAAGTTGCAGGGAAAAAAATACATTCATCATTTTTTCATGTATTTTCGTAATACTGTAAAATTAATAAGATTACTATTTATTTTAAATTGATTCTGTGGGCTTTACGTGGCTGAGGTTTTTATCACTTTGCATAATTTTCTACACAGGTTGTAATTCTCCACTTTATTATACCATGTACTAAAATAAGTATCCCAAAAATCCAGATGAAACCTCAGTACAGAAGTAATACAGTATAATATCATCAGAGAAATGGGAAATCAAAACCTATTTCTGGTTCAGCTACAACCCTCCACTTCCATCTCTGTTCCTTGTCTCTTTCTTGTTCTATTTAGTCCATAAGCTTTATCTGTTATTATGAGCATCATTAATGATCTGACTGTAGGTTTTACTATAACCACAACAGATAGTATCAATTAAGACGACTTTGTTCAAACTACAAGATGATTGACTCTATGTGAATAGCTACCATCTTAATTTAATATTCCTCTGTACTTAGCACTGCTGAAACTAGGTAGAGAAAAAGTAGTAAATTCTCATTAAATTATTTTCACTACTGGATTTTTATTTCTTTTTTCTTGGTTTGGTAGAAGGATGACTTAAGTAAGCATAAACAATTTTATACACTAGTTGTTTGCTGAGTAATATTTAATACATTTGGCTCGGATATTTAATTAATCAGAATATGGCAAGTATATCAATATATCAAAGACCTAGGAAAAGCTGTTTTTGTTTTCCATTAATTGGCAGTGAGCAAAATTACCTTTTCCCTCTTCCTATTCTCCCATAAATCTGTGCTTTCTTCCTCTAAATCTCACTGGAAGCTCTGGATTGCATTGTTCTTGAAAAGTATTTTGATTTATTTGCTGTACTGCTTAACAATATATAGAAATATTCAATGACAGGAGCTTTAAATCCATATATGCAAGAGTAAACATCACATATTTTAATTGTGAGAGCTGTTTAATTGAATGACCTTATCTTCTCCAACACCAGATAGCCCTATGTAAGGAACTTTAATTCATTTACATATCTTAATTGTACAAAGATAACATTTCTTTCTTAGATATTACTGGGAGATATACTATATAGCAAGCAATGGATCATTTAAACCCTCTGTATTGAGGATGCAGCATATTCTCCATTGCAATTCATCAACTTCACTGACGCTCTTCCTCTAATATTCTTTTCTGGTATCAGTCTTTCAAACAAGTAAACAGCATCACTAGGGTACCATCCCGAGATACAGCTACCTTTGTGGCACAGTGACACCACCAGGCCTTTGGCATTAGCAGACAGTAGAACAAAAGCACCACCAAGAGTTAAGTTATAGTCTTCCCCCTCATCCAACAAGATTTTAATGGAATTTTAATTTAAGATAATTGCCTCTCTGTTAAAAACTGAGAGGATTTTGACAGTATATCCTAAGAGAAGAACTTGGTAAAATAACAAAAACAACAAATTTAATTTTGAATATGCTATTACTTAGTACAAGATTTCAGTGTAATATTCATTCATTTTCCTGGCTAAAGGCAGATTGTTCAATTTAAAAAACTCCGACAAAATTTAAAGAGAAAATTCAGGTACTGTGTAATACCCCTTGCGTGTATAAACTCTCCATGTCACTGATAACTATATGAGATTGGGTAAGTAGGGTTCCTTTGGCATTCCCTAAACAGAATTACCTACCTTCAGATATGCTTTAAGTGCAGTATGGGTATTTCATTGTTTGTGTTCTGTTTATAACTTTTCTTTTAATAATAATAGTCATGAGTTCTAGCAGTTATTTCAGCAAGACCATAGCTTATTATAACAGTCTACTTTTCCCAGTTGGCACAATACAGCATGGAAAACATTCTTTTTAAATAGAAGAGGTATAAAGGTAACCCCTCATTTTCCAATAGCTCAAAATACTCATTTTGGTTATTAAAGTTAAAATATTAATAATCATAATCATTTAGCATTTAAAACTATTCAAACCATAATTTCTCTTTGTTTTCTTTCTTTCTATTCTAGAAAGACAACATATATCCTCTCACTTACTGGTCATAGTGCTTGCCAGAACATTATGCAGCATTAAGCAATGTGCCTTAAGAATGGATTTTTCCTGGTTGGGGACATAGCTGAAACATATTTCCACTCCCAACTGATCAACCACAGAAAGAAGATGGAGGGTGCATCTGCAAGACCCTACCTGACATGAAGCAGGGATGGAACAAAAGACACAGTTCAGATGTTGGCAGCTGTGAGAGGCAGACTACCTTCTCTCAACAGTCCTTTCCACGAGCACCCCAGGGAACGTTTGGGAAAGTTCAGCTTCACAGAAGACCACATTAACACAACAATTAGAGTAGGGTGCTCAGAAATAGGCTGTTGGAATACTTCAGAGAGAGTTCCCCAAATTTCCTAGATTTTTCAGTTTACTTTGGATATGTGGTATTTCGAAAATTTGCAGCAGTCCACCTTCTGCCAAAAGTGTCCATACACATTGATCACAAAGTAGTGATATAGGTACTCCATATAATAGGAAGTCATGACATGCCATCTGTACACATATAGACACACTCTATGCCTTTTTTTTTTTTCCTCTCATCCACATAGAATGTTGGATCTCCCAATAAACTCACATTCTATGTCTTCTGTAACAGTTTTAAACGTTTATTTTCTTTGGGTCATAAATTGCATCTTGGAGGTCCAGAGACCATGATTATCTTATACAGTTGTGAAAGTAAATTCGAAGTCCTCACATGCTTATGCTACTGTTTGACTAGCCTTGCAGACTGCACCTATTCTGTGCAAAGCTGAAAACTCCGTATCTTTTTTTTTTTTTTTTTTTTTTTTTTGCCATGAAAGTCACTTTTTTTCTTCAGACATAAGCAACAGTTAAACTGAGTGGTAACAGCAGCAGCTTGTCTGTATCACAGTGTAGAGTGGTTACTCTACAGACAAATAAAAGGAAAAGGCACTACTCTAGTGACATGGTACCTCTCCTGCATTAGGACTTTATCTGAGCTACTGAAATGACAAAAATAGACAAAAGCATCAGAAAAGAACCCAAGAAAGCTCCATGGGAAAAGCTCCAATAGCCATTCCCTGTCACCTTCAGTCCAATCATTAAAAGTACCAAAACAAAGCAGTCTGTTTGGAATTATCCCAACTACCATCAGGGCTCCTCTGATCTCAAGTTCTAGATGCGGAATGAAAAATTACATAAGTAAAGAGAAGGAATATTATTGTTTTACCACTTTAACAAGGTTCTATAATCAATCCATACCAAAGCTAGGTTGCGCACAGGATCATATTCATATCCCCAGTAGACCAAGTTAATTCTCCCAGAATGCAATCACACCTCTTTCTGTTTAAAGATTTTTTCATCAATTACACCAATTCAAAAATTAAGTATATTTCTATAAGTGGTAATCTCATTTTGTTCCTATATGGCAAAAAATAAACCAATTCAACAAAACCCTAAACTGTTTTGCAATGCTCTTTCTGCATTTCAAGAACTATTTTAAATTTTATCTGTTTGACAAACCCATACAGAATTTTTTTATGTCATAGATATTCATAGCCATAAATAGAACAGAGAAGTGATAATTACAAATTGGTTTCTCCTGCTATAGAACAGAAGCAGTAGAGCACTAATTGACTGCTTACCAGTGGCCTGAAATTGCTAATTGACTTGTAAGGCACTAATTTGTTAACCTAATTTGTTCAGTAGGAAACTCTTGGCTAGGAAACCATCCTGAATAAATATTAGTATCCATTCTAAAAAGGTCAGGTATTTTATTTTTTACCATTATTTGCTAACTGTCTATCTATGTCAGTGTATGTCAAATACATTCTCAATGTATGCAAAAGTATTCATAATGAATACTTTTTTTTTTTAACCTGACAATAATATTTACTATGGTACCACAATCCTCAGAAGTGAAAAAGGAAACAGACTATCAGATACTTTTGTAAGCCAGATCAGCTATGACTTCACTTTATTTGCCAGAGTACAATGAAAATGACTGAATATCTTTTATTCAAAATGTTAGGGGAACAGATTTCATACTAAAGACATACTTTCTTCTAACTTATAAACTTTCTTCTGCTTTAAATCCATTAGATTCAACTAAGAGGAAGCAGTAGACTCTACTTCTAACCAAAACGTAGAATGAAGAGTTTTCAAAAACTCAAAGTAACAAATTATGAAATAATATTATTATGAAATACTATTATTAAGAAAATTATGAAGTTCTGTTTTTATGGCTTCTAGACAGCACATATTTACTAAACATAGATCTAGAAGAAAAAGATGCTAAAACATCTCTCTTCACATGAGCTTTGAATAAAACTCAATCTTTCAGTAAAAACGTGCTCACTTCCTTGTCAGCATCTTGCAGCACATGAAATATATCGTACAAAGCATCAGCATCACAGGAGTTAAACTACATTCCTACTTCTTCTCCCTCAGCAGGAGATACTGCTACAAAAATTACCTAAATGCTTCTCAATTCATCAAAATTACAGGATTTTCTAGTAGAAATGTAAATATTTTCAATTATTACTGTGCCTTGGAAAATAAACTGGTCTTACCATTTAAAGCTGCATCAAAGGATTACATCAAACATTTGAGAAAAGAACATATAAAGTTTTACAATAAGAGGAATAAGAAACAGTATCAAGTACATCTCTAAGATTCTGGAGAAAATTAATAGATATAGCAACCAATTGCTAATCTTTTAATTGTTTTCCAATAACATGATATATAACAGTGGCCTACAGCAATAGCGAAAGACTTCTTTTTCCCAACCAAGCTAAGCTTCTTCATGAAATTTAGGATTGTTACTAGTGTTATATAGGAAACTCCTTCTCTTTAGTGGATATTCTTCAACATTCCACAAGAACAGTATGTAAGGGTTTCAACTATCACACAGGAAATTTAGTCTTTTTTTTTTTCCTCATCCAGCTATTTACAAAGAATGATATAGAAACAGATGGTTTATTATTGTTGTTGTTTTCCCTGTGTATGCTTTGTTTCAGAGCTTAATACCTGCTTTGTTTGGCCTAAGTGTTAGGAAGAGATCTGCCTACCTATTCTCCACAGAGCCACAATTCTGGAATTGAAATGTCTGCAGAAATTGTTGAAAATGTAAACTCTCATTTTAAGGATAACCGAAGAAATATAAAGCATTTAAACTTACCATTGGCCTTCCATGCTCCCTCAAAGACACACAGACGTGACCTTTGGTGCTCCCATCCCCTCAGTTGCAAGATATTCTAAAAGCCTTTACTTCAACTGAGCTGCTGGAACGTTTGCAGTTGGCTGAGACTCTCCTTCATCAATGACCTTAGAGGAAAGAAAAACAAAAAAATATGGATATACCTTCACAGGATTTAGGGTACTTCATATAATACACTGTTTACAGCTATTGCCTATTGAAATCCCCAGAGATTTAGTCACTTTAGTAATGAAAATTAGGTGGCTTGATGTCAGTGAAGAACTAAGCTTTGAAGAGCTGGGCATGATTTATTTAATATAGCCACCCCACAGTTCAAACCCACTCTGCTCTACAAAGTTGCTACGAGTACATTATAAAACTAAATTACAGAGCTTCCCTTACCAAGCTGCAAATCTCCTGGCCTCCAAAGTTTGTCCTCTAGGAGAGCAGTTAAACATAAAATTCATTTTAAGCACAGTTATGGACCCCAACAAAGAGGATTCCAACCCTAGGAAACATTTACTGATAACCTACAACCACAGGCCATTTTTCCAAATGCACTATTAGAAAGGAGGGCAAGGGAGACGGAAATAGGCACACAGAGACTGCTAAAAGTGCAGCACCACAACCTCACTTCATGGGGGGAAACTCTAGGCATTGAGTTGAACGTAACCAGCCAGTCAGCACATTTTACTCTAAGCAAACGTGTTAAGAAAGGGCTCTAGTCTCAAAAGCTACACTGTATTTTAGAAATACAACAAATATTAAAAATATTTGAACTTCCTCATAACAAGAAATAAAACTTTCAAAACTAAAGCTCCCTCTACCTATATACTGCTGCTCATGTTTCCCTTCCTCTTACTGACTTTCAAAAGCATCTCTCCGTCTCTCTCCAGAGAAACCCCTTCCCCTCACCTCCACAAAATAGCCACTGCACCTCACCTCTCCTCAGCACACCTGTGCCTCCTCACCCCACCCATCTTGAGCCTTGCACCCAGAAGGAGGGCTGAGAGTTAGCAGTGTGCAGGGGCTGAGGCCAAGGCTGTCATGGGACCTCAGATGGCTCCTCTCCAGGGCTCCCTAGGTGTGATGGCCGAGCCCTGCTGCCCAGCCAGGTCTCCAGGTGATGGCTGCCTGTGCCTGCCTTCAAATGGTTTTGCCCAGCCAAGATGCTAACAGCCAAACACTGCTGTGTGTGAGCCCTGGTGCTCTTGACTTGTGCCTTTCAAACTGCATAACTGCATCACACATATTATTTATGGATGTTTGTGCTTAATATTTTCTTTCTTGTAGTTTAGCACTCCATCTGAACATCAAATGTGTTAGTGATCTTTTTATTGCTGTGGGGACATTGTCACAGAGGTGGCTGCCAGTTGAGAAGAAGCACAGATCGTAACAAGGCTATGTTTAAGCTCTGGGGAAAGTGTGGGCAAACTGCAGAGATAGGAGGTGAGTGCAACAAAGCCACTCCTTCCTGGTTCAGCTTTCAGAGTCATTTGGCAGGTTCTGAGTCATTCTGGCCAGGTGCAGGCCAGAACACAAAACAGTGTTCAGACAGCACAGAAAATAACCACGCTGGCTGCATCCCACAGGGAGAGCCAAGCTCAGTGGCTGTGGTGGAAAAGGCCAGCTTTGCTTTTGCTGAAGCAGAGCAGGGTACAGTGCATCTCCTCCGGATGACTGCAGCTGCTGTCAGGTACCAAACATCAAACTGAATGAACATGAGTACAGCCCTGGATATGAATACCACAAAAGCTGCTACCAAGGAAAGCTCAGTCTGACTAGGCAGGCTGGGGTCTTCCTCCTCTCATAAAATTTGGAATGGGAATCAAGCACAGATTTCTTGCTGTGGCAATGTACTGTGTTGTCCAGAGGTTTTTTGTTTGTTTGTTTGTTTTTGTCACACCTGCTGATTGATTTTTGTAATAAGAACCCTACAGCAAGAATGCTGTACTTTTTTCATAGGCAGAAGTAATGACAGCACTTAGAAAGAAACCTGAGACAAAAGAGTTGTGCATTTCCATATTACGTTTTCAAGTATTACTAACCAAGAGAAAATTTAAGAGGTAGGAATAGTGAAGACTTTTTTTCTTACTTATGCTCTTTAGTAGTTGTACAAGCTATTTTTCTATGCTTTAACATATGAGCTTTATTCAACTATCTTATGCATGTCTAGTAACTAATCAAATTAAAAGGGGAAATTTGATCTAAAGTATTTTGTTTATTTGCAACCAAGTAAAGTTTGGTAATAACAATTTGGCACTGCCCGTAAATCCTTGTGGAGCAAATAAATTCATATCTTGGCACCCAACTCTGTAAATGATATGCCAGATTTCATGGGGAAAAAATAAAATAAAATAAAATAAAATAAAATAAAATAAAATAAAATAAAATAAAATAAAATAAAATAAAATTTTAGCAAAAGTTATGTTGCTTGTAATACTGTGTCTCCTTCTTGCTTCCTCTTTGAGGACAATATTACAATACAGTTTTTCTCTTCCCTATGCATCTTGGATGTCATATGTCATTTTTTATATGTTTGGTTATGTTAAGTCTCCCTTCCATACCGTTATGGGATAAGACCTTGGCTCTAGTAGAAGATAAATTGTCATCCATTATTTTTAGCTGTAGGTAGTTACTTTTTCCTAAAATAATATTCAGCTCTTGAAGGTAATAACAGAATATTTACTATTCTCACAGTTGAAGTGCTGAGTGCAAGATATCAACAGATCATCAATACAATCTATTCAGTCTTCTCAAGGTTTCTAAGAGTGTTCAAACTCACTGATTTTCTCATACTGCATACATATTCAATGTAACTTTTATTTTTTCTCCCCCCCCCCCCCTTTTTTTTCCTTTCTTATTTTCAATTACAGAAGGATTTGTATGTCTGGTAATGTGCTTTGTCACGGTGAAAGTGAAAGAAAAAGTAAAGAAAGTATATTATTTATTTTGTATTATAACACATTAAGCGGGGCAATCAAGTTCCCAGCTATTGTGGATGTGTTGAGAATTAGTCAAATTAAAAGGTTTGTTTGGTTAAAACTAAAATCCCAATTCTTGGAAAAATAAAACAGTCTTGTTCATGAAAATATCAATTCTTTTTTATTCTGCTACAACACCCACAGTACACCTGCCAGAACACCTTATTCATCACCCAGGACACTATGAGCTTTGTTTTGAGCTGAATTAAAATCAACTATAGTTGATAGGAATATGTTTGAGGAGGTGGGGTTTCGTTTGTTTATTTATTTATTTGAATAGTATTTTTCAAATTGCATACTAAAAATTAGATTTTAAATGTTTTTAATTTTTGGAGAGATAGAGGTTCTCCTAAAGGACTTCACAACAAAATCAACATGAATAGTTTACCAAAAAAACATGGGAATATCATTGCTCAGGAGTATGATGGACTTTGGAATATGACATTAAAGGCCCATTCAGAAATCTTGATCATACAATACAGAAAGTTAAAGGAAATAAATTCCATGAATACAGCTTTAATGGTGATTAAATCTGGAAAACTGGGAGGAAAAAAAAAAAAACACACACAACAACAAGAAAAATAATGGTATGCAAGAGGATTGTGGAAATTGAATAAGTATGTCTAATAATAATTTTATTTTTAAAATATTTGCTTGAATTTGATCCCAGTAGCTAGGTCTTTCTTTTTGATTAATTTCTAGACATTTAGAGCAACAAGTTTCTTCTATAGTCCTTAAAATTCCATCCCATAACTAAATTATGAATTTTTCAGCAGTGTTTCATTTCAGATATTACCTCATTTTAAGAGATTCTTTAAAAAAAATACCCCCAAACAGATCACATATTTAAACGTCTATATTTTAATTATCTAATCTTAATTGACCAATTTTGAATATTCACACTTTAATCCTTACATTTGTTATATTAAATGAATATTATGTGGCTAAAAAGAATTACTCTTTAACATCATTAAATTCCTGACATAATAGTATCTAGAAAACTAAAAAGAAAAACAATCCAAAGAAACCTATTTATTTCAAGGGAACACTACATTTGACCTAAGCAAGACAGACTGTATTGTATTTATGGGCGTTATATATATATATATTTTTTTTATCACTGGAGATAGCAGTTGCCAACCTACAGGCATGTTCATTAATCTCCCTAGCTATGCAGAAATGGAATGTCATGCTCTCCAGTATATTCTTTATTACTATTCCTGCATAGCTTCTCAATAAAGTTTTTCGTTAAAGATAAAAATAAGAAAAGTTTAAATGGGATTTTAAGAATGTAAAAGCTGTAGGCTCATGAGTATTCTTCAAAACACTTTCAAGATAACCATAGTCTGTCCTCCTATCCAACTTATAGGGGAAGAATTTAAAACATGGTCACTGTAAAAGGTTTACGTTACATACTTATACATCTGTACAGAGGTAGATGGATTTTGAATATCTATCCTATAATAACAATTCAAAAAATAAATCAGGATATGAATAAAACAATAAACGTGCTTTACAAGACTGGCTTAAATATAAAATATGCCATTATTTAAAGAAAGATACAACATACTGAACATTTAATCAATTTCCTTATTAGTTCTAATCTGCCTTCACAAAACCATTGCTGTCATTAATTTGGATTTTCTGTTCACAAGAAGACATAAAATCAGTAAAAGTAATACTGGAGATCACTTTCAGGCAGAAATGTCCCTAAATTTAAAGAAGAACAAGTATTTAAAACAAGCATATGCCAGCATTGATAGAAACACAAAGTGGACTCAGGCATTCTCATTTCAAACATTTGTAAGCATAATAATTTCTCTTAACTTAATACATTCAATCTTACATGATAATTTTCTAATATTAAATATGTTTAACAGAAGCATTTTGCAGTTTTAGGATGAAAACTTTTTTTCTTTTTTTGGGGAAATAGCACAGAAAATAGTTAGACTTTATATAGTAAATGTATAATTACATTCCTCCAGTATTCTCTGTTGTGCACTGTGTTCATGTCAATGATAATAATATTAGAAATATCTTCTATAAAAAATAAATAAATAAAAATCACCTGCAGGTTTACTGGGTTCTTTACTATGAGTTTTATATTTTTATTTATTTATTTATTTTCCAGTTTACCTTGGTGGGATCCTGATATTCTGCCATCAATCTCAGTTTTCTTATAATGGGAGAAAATATTTCATGTTCGCATTTTGTTCTTCAAAGTGAAACTCATCTAATGATTATTGCAGTTAATAATATACCATTTTACATCAACACACACTTGCATGCTAGCTGAATTTTCCAGCTCCCTTTCCAATACTTTTGAAATACTTCTGAAGCATCGAAGAGCTAAACCATAAGCATTCTTTAGCACAAGACTTGGACTATTTTATCAACAGTCTTCATTGAACTTTACCATGAAAGATCAGAATTACTTGTCTCATAAAGAAACAGTAATGCAGAAAAGTCAAATGACTTTATCAACCTCATACAGTAAATACTGACAAAGTCAAGGACATAATGTTACAACTCCTGACTATCAGTCATATTGTCTCTACAGTGAAACACATTAGAGGTTGCTTATAGCTGTGCCATTTTTGCTGCAGTTTAGGAGCCTGGCCCACCTTTCAACAAGTTGTGTGGCTCTGATGGATTTTCAAAAATAATAACTGTGTCTGTCCCTTCCATTTTCTACTAATCTGCCATTCAGTCCGCAAAATGTTCCATTTGGATCACTTGAGTCTACATGTAATTTTCTATTTTTCTAAATGGTGAAACACCTGTAGTCCAGACAAAATTTAATTAATGTGGTCCTTCAGGCCAGAAAATGCTATATCAGTGAAAAAAGCAACAATCTAGGTAGGGTGACATAAATATATACATATCTTAAAAAACTCCAGGAGCTATCTGAGAACAAGTTATGGAAAACATTCATATGAATATATCTATCATCACTAAAATTCTGATTGATTCCTAGTTTTGCATGTCTTTTTTTTTTTTTTTTTTTTTACAGTGGCTAGCATAGGTAAAAAACAGCAAAAGGTAAGACCTATGTCTGACCTTAAATCTAGCTATAACTCTTACTAAGTAATATTTATATGTAATATAAGTACATATTAATGAATTTGGAAGGAGGATTTTTGTTTGTTTGTTTCTAACTCAGTGACAGAGAGAAGATTGTCTTACAGCCTTCCAATATTTTTTTTCCAACAACCTTAGTTATGTTTATATTCATCTTTTCAAAGTTTTGTCAAATTAACAGTTAAATAATTCATCTAATCAGAGATCTGGTGGCTCAAAAATAAATTCTGCATATGTAAAATGTCTAATACATATATAAAAAGGTTTGTGACTGATGGTACTGTTACAAAATTGCAATACAAGTTTCATATTAACTGTTTTCTGTCTTCAAAATTATAGCACCTGGAAGCTATTCTCATGGAATTTAAACTTCTGAGCTTTTAAGAATTACAGACATAACTGCTGCAATGTTAATATTTTCTTTGTTATTTCATTTGGTGCCTCCAGAAAACTTGCTAAAGCAAACACAGATATTAGTGTTTATTACTGAAATAATATCCAAACAATTTACAATACAATCAGTGACATAACTTATATCAATTTTTATTTTAGAAAAATAGAATTCTTGTTCCAGAAGCTATGTAAAAATTTTAAAGTACCAACACAATTGATTTCAGTTTGATATAGATAATCACCATAGCTATAGGTATCACCTATATCAGCCTGCCTGTGGCTTTATTAATTATCCACTGATATAAAACACATACTAGATGAAGGAAAATATTTAGAATAGATACAGTCCTTTGATGTATAATTGAGACATACTTTTGCTTCTCAAAGGGAAAAAAAAAAAAAGAATTAATGAATCCCAAATTTATATAATGTGTTTCATGCTTAATTTTTTTTTCCAATGCCTTGGATAATGTACACCTTTTGTTTTTAATTCCTCAGAAATACATAAAATAGATGCATTGAAAAAAAAATATATATATATATATTTTGTAGAAGTTTCTATTGTTTTATGTGGTGAAAAAAAAAGGGGGTGGAGGGCTTGTAAAGCAAAGAGAAGAGAGAAATCTCCACATAAAATGTGGCTCAGTCAATAGTGGAAGATGTCACAACAGAACATCAGTAATGACAATATGGTAATGAATATCTGGTGATATCTGGTAATGAATAATACCCTAGGATTGTTAAATTCTGTGTAACTGTAAAAAATACACCATTTATTACAAGAGAATATAAGAGACATGCATGATTAGTTTTCAGTTTGACTGCCTACATGTTCCACAGCAAATTTGCCTACAGACATTAATGTTATTGCACATCAAAAGAAGAGGAAGGCAATAATTAGAAGAAAAGCTTCCATGTATAATAGTAACATCAATATTCCATTGAGAGATTCAGACCTTCATTTATAAGAGATGTTATTCAGATAGTGGCATGTGCATATTTTTATATGAAATGTCCATGAAATGTGCATGCACATATTCTTTCTTCAAGTCTTCAGCTCTGTTCATGTGATCACAATAAAATATGCTCGGAGATATGCTTACCACATTTTAGCTACAGAGTTCCAAGGGAGTAAACTTATCCCAAGATATCTAGGGACTTGAAAAATATTGTTCAGTGAAAGCAATGGTTATAAAAATAATGAAACTGTGTCATTCCCTTCAAGGATCTAATTAATCATGTCAGTTTGGAAAAACACTTTTTCAATATTAATTCTATGAAGTATCATGTAACCATATTATATTTATATAGAAATACGTTTTTTAGTTAATACACAGCAATCAGCATTAAGATTGGTCAAACTGAAATTCTGTTACAATGAAGAAAGCAGTGTATTAATAATTTTCTATCACATTGTTGATAGCAAAATATCAAGTAACATCTGTTACCAATGTGATAATGATGTATCTTGGCCTAGTTTATGTAAGTACCATAAAGTCTATTTTTCATTTGCTTGTTTTTGTGCCCCCTCCCCCCACTTAGTTTTTATTTATTTTTTAACGAAGCAGTATAACTTAGATGCACTAGTCTGTGAATTCAAACACCAGTAGCCCCATCATTAAGTAGAAATATCCATGAGTTTTCTGGAAGTGGTTTCCATGGATTTTTAACAATGGAGTAAATTGAAAGTCTCTTAGTAAATTTTTCAGGTCCTGAAGAGCTGTTATATTGGCATCCCATGGATCATATTGTTCATTTTAATGATGTAGAATGCTGGCATTGACTTTCACATAAATGGCCTCCATAAATTTGAATTGTGGGATCAAGGCCTACTATTATAGATTGGTAAATTAATTCTCCTCTAATGCTACAAATGCTGTCTTATTTATCATGACTAAATAAATCCAATATTTTAGTCATTAAGAATTCAACACTCGAAACAGCTGGACTTTTTAGATTTAAACCAGGCAGTAAATTCACTACCAGAGGTCTATAAAACAAGGTCCTAACATTCTGAAGGACTTTAGAACCCAAGTGTTTCTTTATTAGGGAAACAAAATTTATGGAAACTTCACGAGTCCAAATTAGCTGTAGCCCAACGATAAAGGATTTTTTATTTTATTAATTTATTTGTTTATTTAATTACTCAAGGCTTAAATTTGGCAAAATAAGCCAAAACAAGTTCAGTGGCTTTTTCAAGGAATTGAATGATAATACACTTCTAATGATTAAAACAGATTGCCATGCCAATCATATGATGTATTCATGTCATTGAATTTGTCTGCTATCAAGGAATGGGCAAATACTACCAGTCTACAGATTTTGACCTGTACTCTCAGGTCTTTTACTCTGTGCATGGTGATATATGAAGATCAAATAAATATATATGTAAAACCATATTTCATTATGAAGAAGGGAGTTGAAGCTGCTACGTTTAAAATAAAATAAGCCTATTTCTTGTATAAAATATACAAACTAAACAGAAGACAATTTCTTGGTTAATGGAAGAATACTGAAGTATGCATAAATACGAAATATATAATCTAGAAATTCTTGTGCACATGTATGTTTTTTTGTCTATTTAAACTTGATGCACATTAAGAGAATATTTTAACTGTGCATTTCAGATCTTCAAAAGATGATCCAAGACAATGACAGTGTCAAGTTCTAGGAATGTCAACCAAAGGTAATACCTTTTAAGAGGCAATTTCAGTATCAGACATTTAAGTTAACGTTTTTCCTTATCAACTGTGACTGCAATGTTTTTCACTTGATACTTGTAAAAATTCTGTGAATTGTCATTTATTCTTTTTTCTTATATTTTTGTTATGCTTTCATATTTCCTTTTTTTTTTTTTTTTCTTTTTCTATTAACAAATTAAACAAAAACTCTTATCAGATTAGTGAGTATCAGGACTGCTATCATACAGATATTTTTAGTCTGATTTTTGCGGATCTTCTGTGATACCATATTTGATCTTTGTCTGCCCTCATCCTCACAATGTTAAGTATTTCCAGTAGTTCAGTTAGCTGAATGACTAGCATCTGGCATCTCCCTTCCTGTTTAGTGCAATTATCCACTACTTTTGTTTTTATTATTATTTTAATTTATATTTATTCATTTAATTCTCATGAAAGGTGTAATTAAAACTATTTCAATGAGAACAACATCCTCAATATAACATTGAAGCCTTCAGTCCACTGGAGCCAGACATTTTCTGCCAATATTACTCAGGAAACAACACTCTGAAATATTGTTTCAGTGAGACTACGAGATACTGACCAATATAGTATGATTCAAAGTGCATGGAAGTAAAAGAGACCGTTTTTATGACCACACATGCTAAAACCATCATTGAAATAGTCCAGCTGATGTTGATTAGATCTAAAGACAGAAAAGGGTAATCTACTTTTTTTTGCAGTGTATATGAATATGCACTGCAAAATCTAGGCATGCTGAATCACTTATTTGATTTTACAAATAAATATTAAGAAAGAAAGGGGGGGGGGAGGGAAGCAGGAACAAGATTTACATCAGCCAACCTAAAATAATAATGTTTTTGGTGTTTTTTTAGTTAATCATTACAATAGAGGTAAAAGATGGGACATACATACCCCATAAATATTAAATAATAATGAGAATGTTATTGGCACTTTGGATTTAATCTCAAGATGACTTTCATTTCATATATTCAATATGCTTGTAGTAATCTATTACCTTTCAGTAGACAAATTAAAATTTGAAAAGTGTATATTTCTACCTAAGAGAAAATCCAATCCATTCCTTATAAACAATAGCATGTAGATGGAAATAATTGCACCTATTCCATTTTAGTGCAGCCAGCATTTATTTATTTATTTATTTATGAATTTTAAACAAAAAAGATAAGCAATAGGGGGAAAGTCAACAACAATAAAAGTAACTTTCATTTTACTATAATTAAATGTAACTTAATTACAGTAGTTTGGAGTTCTAATAAAAATCTAAACCCAAAGTCTTCCAGCCTGTTCTCAACCATAAACAGAACTGTGCATTACACATACGTCCAAGAGTAGGTGAGTAAGCAATTGCATGTGGTAGTTGACATCCAATAGTTTCACTGTGAGTAAA
This sequence comes from Anas acuta, assembly GCF_963932015.1. Taxonomy (NCBI): domain Eukaryota; kingdom Metazoa; phylum Chordata; class Aves; order Anseriformes; family Anatidae; genus Anas; species Anas acuta. The sequence continues at coordinate 11,773,059 of NC_088985.1, forward strand.
ATTTGTGTGGGCATGCATTTAAGCCTTATGATGGATTTTAGGAGAGCACTGTCATTCAAAATTCCTAGGGCTTTGGCACAGGCCAAGTGCCCTGGCAGCTCTTTTTATGCTGCACCCGTCTTCCAACAACATACATTATTTATCTGCCTAATATTGCTCCTCATTTGTAGCCTCTCACTTCAGAATAGGGAATCCCATCTGCCACTACTTACTGAAGTATACATATAATATATATTTATATATAAGATATATAAATATAAGATATATATAATATTAGTATATAATATTAGCATATAACACATATTTATACATATATATATTTAAAGGCACTTCATGCTATGACCAGTTAATGCAAAAAAGTGTAGGAAGTCCTTGCAACAAAGAATAGGAATGTCATCACCTTCTTAGCATTAAGTTCATATCCCTCTATGGAACTGAACTTACCTGTTTCCTAACATGAAGGAATAGCTGCCTTTCCTTGTGATACAGTTAATTTTGCTCCTGTACATGTGTAGAAACACCCAAACCCAATCTCTATGAAAGGGTTGTGAAGCTAATGTTTAACTAAGCACTTTCTGCATGAGTTCTACAGATCACAGTTTAGCTAAATGTTCATCCAGAATGAACACCTTTAATTTCTAACTTTTTTTATTAAAGTACAAAGTATTAAAAACATTAATCTACAGCTGTCTTTCATTCTCAAACATTTCATATCTTGAAGAGTACCAAGAGTTGATAATGTAAAAGTAACTGTTAGTTGCTTAGGCTGATAGCATCTGAATTAACTACAACTATGTGTAGCCTGCCTCAGAACAAATAAAGTATACACCAGCTCTGAACAACACATTTGGCACGTATCTCATTTTACATAGCTTATTTTCAGCTAATTTTTATCAATTTTCTAGGTATTATTCACTGGATAGAGAAGAACTCTAATAAACACACAATTTTTTAGCTAACATTAGGTATTGCAGAAAGACCAAAACAATTACAGAAATGTTCCTTAAAGGGAAAATATAGTAATTTTTCATAAACATAGTGAAAATTGTAGACACACACATTACAAGGAATCCATTTAACTAATATAATGTAAGTGTGTCACCTACTGAGATGAAAGACAAACTTAATCTTAACTCCTGATACCTCTTAGGTTTGTTTTATAACTTAAATTTTTCTAGTGACATGTAGGTTCAATAGATTCATTGGTTTTAGTGACTGTTCTTTGCAGATATAGCTGGCCTAATCATGCAAACCAGAAACCAACACATCAGTCTTTCCATTGCTTTTATGGCATTTAAACAGAAATGGAGGAAATGTTATGCGTCCTCCCTCCCCCATCAGACTACGTTCAAGTTTCTATGGAAACCTTGAACACCTGTGTTCAGAAAAGAAGAAAAGGGTGAAACTGTACTCCCTGTTTTTCACCATTTTCCCCTTTCTCCCTTTGATTCATGTAGAAGTGTTTTATGTATAATTCACTTTCTGCTTTCACTCTTCACATAACTCCAGGCCTGGGGAAATTTCTCTCATTGTATTGTCTCCTACTGGCTATCCAGATGATTTTGAAGTGTAACGACTAAAATTTAAATATTTTCAGGTGCTTGGTCTTCATGACTTTATAGGTTCATATTTCAAGTCAGCCTAGTACAAAAAAGAAGCCTGCTAGAAAGTCTACATACTCAGGACTGGCAATTATAACTTACATGATCCTTGGAGATCTTCTTCAATTACTGCTTGAAAATGCTGAGATACACCCCCATAGAAGGTCTGAGATAGCACCAGACAAAGCCCAGAATGGATATAAATGACATGGACCAAACAGATATCTAAATAGCCTTTGAAGAGTTAGATTTCTTCCTCTTGTGACAAAAAAAGAGTACTACAGACTATGTGAACTAAATATAAACAGTGTTTTGTACTAAAAACCTGTTTTAGCCGTAGACCTCAGGTTACTGAGGAGAACAGAAACTAGAAAGCAGCTCAAATGTAATTCTCATTTTGTCGTCCTTCGATTTTTATTTCAGTCCTCTCTAAAGCCAGGTGCAGCTTAGCCCTGTCTACATGCATAAAACAGTGGAAATCAATGTGAATTTCAATTTCATTAGAACCAGCTGCTGGATGATTTTGAAAACAACCACTTATGGACAAGTAAATAGTATAACTTGCCACAAGAGGTTTTGTAAGAATCAACTACTTTGTAGTCTATAAATTGTTCAAAAGGATTCAGATGAAGGTTACTACAGGCTACACTATTCTTTCCTGATTTGCATGATTCTTGTGGGACTGATCTCCACCTGCATAATGAAAAAGCAATAACAATTTGATAAAAGATTTAAATAGATGGACCAAAGTTTTAAAGCTTCTACAAATTCTGTGACCATAATTCTCTTAAGGTGACCTTGAAAGAGATGATAAATACAATAGATGGAAAATCATCCCCGTTTACTCTAAACTGTCAACATTTTGTAATGGGATTCATATTGTCCTAAAGACTTGATTCATGATGCAATAAAAAGCTTGAAAGTAAAATATGTCTTTAAAATGTCTACATGTAAGTGAAAATAGGCCAAACTTTGTGGAAGAGCTCTTACTGTATGAGCAAGACCCTACACAAGATAATCAGGACTCCTTTGCAAAGATCTTCCATCAATATATAATGCTTTTATTCACAGGGGTGAATGCGGGCAGTGGTTTTGTGAGTGCCTGAAGCATAAAGAGCTTTTTGTGTAGGTACATGCAAAGACACTGGACAACTACATTTAATGATCTTTGCCTTTTAAGTGTTATAAATGTTCAGTTGCTTGAACACCATAAACTCAGATGAAAACTGATGATATAGTACTTTTCTTCAGTTGTCTAACTGGAACTGTGCAGGTAACAGAAATGGCATTCTTTATACATTCACAAATCTATACAGATACACACTGACTAGTAATAATGAAAACAATTAATAAAATTTAATTTCATATAATTTGTTCAGCATTTTAGTTCTTATAGTATAACCGTGTCCTGCAAGCAGAAAACATCTGTTATTCTTTCAGCCATTTTGTTTGTACACACTTATATAAGTGTGTACATGAACTTCAAGTTGCTGCATGTTTAGTTGGAACCAGAAGGTGCAAGTCTTTCATTGCATTAATCACAGTAACCCACTAGCTTTGTTGGAAAGAAAAAATTTGCTGAGTAAGGTTGACCACTGGCTACTTTAATCCCAAAGCCTCAGGTAAGAGCTGAGCAGCTGCTTAGGCATAGGTATGTGGCAGGTTCTTGAAGCATGACAAATACTGATACTCTTTGAATGAATATTATCTATTTATCATTTATATCATTTACGCTTTCACTTCACTGAATTCCTTTAAAACTGTGAAGTGAAAACAACAAGTGGTAATATTTAAATTAAAGTTCTTTACCAGTCACAGATAAAAATGAATGTTGCAGTAACATTTTGAGAATTGATCAAAACTTATTCAGCTGGAGGAAATACTGTTCTCTCCAGTCTGAGATGATTACACATGGTGGAGTGGTGACATACATTAGCTTCTCCATTAGGGAATTAATGTGATCAAGCTCCTGCAGGCCAGCATAAGTTGTCACTTCATATTGTCTTTTCCTTTGGACACAGCTGTTTCTAGTTTTCTCTGGATGACACAACACTGCAGGAAGTTAACACTTGACATCAGACTGAGTTTCTAGACATTTAATTAAAAAGGGCAGAAATGTGCAAGAAATGAGCAAGAATCACACTTTTCTAACTCATCGTGTCAGCACAGACATAACTGACTTTGTCCAATGACACAAGCAACCCCTTAAAAGAGGGGGTTAAAACAGTAAATTTCTTTACTGTTACTGAGCAAGCTGAGGCCATCTTCATATAGATTTATAACTAATTCATTAAGACTTCATGACCCTGTTCTCTGAGGCTGCATAATCACCATGACATTTCATATAACACACAAAATATTGATAAAGCACAACACTGCTTAAAAGCATGAGCCTCTAGATCCATGAGTTAGTATAAGATGACGTAAAAAGTAAAACAGTTACTGAGACTAAACACTGACACATTTGCAATACTAGATTTTCGAATTGTATCAGTTAAGCCACTTAGAACACAATTTGAAAGTATACATATATATACACATATATGTATCTGACTTCTCTGGATTCATATAAAGTGGTTAATTAATCTTGACTGTAAGAAGCAACTGGCATAAAATAATTAATAGCAGAGGAAGATTATTGCATGTGCAGAAAGACATGCTACCAGTATTAAGTCAACATTCATTAACAAAAACGCAAGCAAATGAGGACAAAACTCTTATATACCTGAAATGTCTCCATTTAATCAAACACTCCCTTTCAACTCAAACCATTTTATGATTCTATGAAATATGAACTGATGTAGTTTGCTACTGAAGTACCTTCAGCTCTGTAGGTTTCAATGCATCACCACATTTGCAACGTGCAACAAATATTTGACATCAACCACTGTACGGTTTCTCAGTGATGTCTTCTCTCCTTCACCTGGCAAAGAGACCTTATTCTAAAATCCCAACCTTTATCACTCATGAGTTTTTTTTGTTGTTGTTGTTTTGTTTTGGTTTGTTTGTTATTTTTGTTGTTGTTTGTTTGTTTGTTTTGGTGGGAGTAGAGCTATATCAACAAAACAGTAGGAAGCTTCAAATTATGCAAAGTGACTTTATTTTGCTAATTTCTTGAGCAACGTGCCAGATTAAACACAGACTTTTTTTTCCTTTTTTTTTTATTATTTTTTTTTTTAATCTTTATACCAGCTTTTGATTAACATTCAAATGCTCTTTTAATTCCTTTTGGGAATCTCTATGTTTTGTCTCAGGACAAGTCAAAAATTTAGCAAAGCACCAGGAGGAAGCCCTTTACTTCTTTATCATGCTGAGACTCTCTACTGCAAAAGAGAAGTAAAGATGTACAAGATTTTTTGGTGGTCTGAACTACGGAATAAATTCCTTCAGAACCTCAACAAACTTAATCTTTTTTACTCAAAACACTGTCCCTATCTACTCCACATTTTGTCTCACCTGAATAAAACACAGAGTAAATGAAACAAATATTATAAATACACAGTTTTAATACCTTATTAAAAGGTTGAGGGTCCACATGCTTTTCTCTTGAAAAGAAGATGAAAGAAATTCTCTGATTCTGTGAAATGTAGATCCACAGGGTGTGTCATAAAAACCTTAAAGGAAAAGAACATTTTGAACATTATAAGGATACAAATAGCATAAATCATCAAGGTGCACTTCAAAGGACAAAGGGTAATGGCTTTAAACTAAAAGAGGGTAGATTTAAGTTAGGTATAAGGAAGAAATTCTTTACCCTGAGGGTGGTGAGGCACAGGAACAGGTTGTCCAGAGAATCTTTGGATACCCCATCCCTGGCAGCATTCAAGGCCAGGCTGGAGGGGACTTTGAGCAACCTGGTCTAGTGGGAGGTGTTTTGGAAGCCCATGGTAGAGGTTTTGGAACTAGATCGCCTTTAAGGTCCCTTCCAACCCCAAGCATTCTACAATTCCATGACAAAATGCTTTTATTATGAATTTAATCATTTTCCTATACATCTAATTCATACTTTCTTTCCTAATTGTTAGATGTAATTAACATTAATTACATGTAATTAATTGAACTACTTCTAGAACATTTTGACACAACCTACTTTGGAAAAGATACTTAGTGATATGACTGAAATACAAAATGGATGAGCATTATTCTCTTGTTAGAGAGAATTTGGTATTTTCCATATTTCATTATCTGCTCAGTAAATACTGCAAAATAGACTCTGTGAATGAGTTTGCAGGAGGAAGAAAACACTGTTCTTGATAGTAAAAAACAAGGAATTCAGACCTTGCTACATAGCACAGAATTGAAATGAATATCACAGGAAGAGGATATGCAATTAAGAAATCCCAGAGAAAGAATGTAACATCATTTTCTTTTGTCACGTGATCCACCAAACACTTAACCTTAGACCTTTGCCTGAGTGCTGCTGCCTTTACATAATTCAGAATAAGGACGGCTGACAGCTGAGATCTCCTTTCGTTGGCTAGGGAACTTGTATGGTGCACAAAAGACAGTTGAATACTTTTTTTTTTTTTTTACACAAATTTCCTGTATACTTACATTAAAAGGCACCATTAAAAGTTATGACCGTTAACAGATAACTGTCAAAATCAGCTTACATCAGAAATGTTGGATCTTTCTTTTTCTAAAATAACAGTGTCTAGGATTTTGTTTCTATGCTTATGTAGTGTCATGAATCAACTCTCTGTACACTGAATCTGTCATTTACAGCATGTATTTTGTTTTGTTTAATTTTGTATTGTTCTAGCCAGAGGTCATAACTTCTTCAGCTGAAATGAAAAGTTATCATCTTAGGTCTATTGCGTCCTGACAGAAACAATTATGCCCAGCTGAATGACAACCAAAAAAAACCTTCTTAATTATCTTGTCCAGTGAGTCCTGTGGTATAATCAGGATTTGTTGTAAGAGTTAATTAGAAAAAAAAAAAAAATAATCAAATTTAATTATATGGCCTCTGAAATATCTACACTATGGCAATAATACCTTTCAGAGAAAAAAATAGTAGGCTACTTTCAACAAGACAGAACAAGAAACCCCCCTCTTTGACTTTTGACTTATTTGAAAATGGTCTAATGTTGAAAATATTTTTAGGTCAAAAAGGGACATAACGAAAGGAAAAAAGCTCAGCCATGGAGATATGATCCTCTGTAAATTAAGGAGTTCAGCTTTTTATTCATCATTCTTGCAAATCTTTTATTTACTAAGAAATTTGCAAAATGTCTCTGAATAGACTATATGTGATGATTTGTAATAGGTCAATAATGAATTCTTTCCTTAAAACAAACTTTATAGTTCTCTGGTATAGCTATATCTGCCATTCCCCATGGCGAGAGAGATGAACTGATCTCACAGCAATGTCTGTTCATGCCTTTCCAACAGACATCTTCACAGGTCAAACAGAAGAGCACACAGCTCACAAATGGAGCACGATAAAAAGTTAAAATTAGGATCAATGAAAATATCTTGCTAGTTCATGCCAAGTTCATTTGATCAGGTCTGGGAAACCTGAAATAAAATAGTTTGAAATATTTTGATGCCTAACATTTCAAAAGAAAAATCAATATCAAATACATTTTTTTATGTAGTTCTGATATAGTAAAATGAGATTGTATTAACCATTTCAGTTCTTTAATTTTTCCAATTACAGATTTATGTAGCATGAACATTTGACACCTCTGTGGCCTTACTTTACCTTGCCTAGTGCAACTGCTGCAGTAGTTCTGCAACTAGGCTGCTTATACATGAAGAACAAAAAGCTCATTTGCTGGTTATTTTAATTAAAAAAGGAAAGCTAGCTTACAAGATTTCTTGGGAAGCTCTTTTTTCAATGCTGCTTCCAGAAATTAACACTTAGCGCAGACAAAAAAAAAATCTGCAGTTTTCATAGTACAAATTCAGATTAGAGATTAGAGACTAACATCCACTTTGGAATAGGTATCATGGATGTTTTTTCTGTTACAAAACTTGAAGTCAGAGCCAAGAAAATTATTACATGTAAATAACAGTTCATTTATGCAGTGTCCTACTGTGAACTGCAGTCTTTTGTAGCATTTTGAGCAACAATTTTAGCCCTGCTGTACCATTTTTATGCCAGCTAAGATGCTTAGAACATCATAAAGTGTTCTCCTCTGGAGAAGAGACACCTCACTGGAGTAAGATGCACTAATATGGAAATAAAACTGTCAGAAATGGTAATGGCGTTAGCAGAGAGGTGATGTGCTCCTTCTCTTTTCAAAAATGAAATTTTCCTTGCCTAGAACAGCCTGTTTTAATACTGAAAAGTAAACATGAATTACAGTGGAAATAAACACAACACATTTGTGTTAGAATTGTCATCTCCTGCTGCAGTGAAGAGAAACATCAGAATGCTCAAAAGTCACACAGTACCTCAGAGATGCAAAATCTTAAAAGTCACAGCATTAAACCCAATTGTCATTACAGTTACAAGAATTACAACCATTATTAGCACTAAAAAAAAAAAGGGGGGGGGGGGAGAGGAGGGGAGAGGACTTGTTCCCATTCTAGTGGATGGGAGTCCACTAGAATGAACAGGAATTGTCTTAATAAGATAAAACAAAAATGGTCTGTGTAGAGAGCAGTGCACTAAAGACGTAAAGTTTCTAAAATACCGATGAAAAGGGTTGGAACTTGAAAGCACGATTGTAAATATCTAAAGAAACAGAGTCCATTTACATCTTGCAGTATTACTCATGTCAATTTGTTTCCTTTAAAAAAAAAAAGTAAGACAACATATAAACTATGTATTATCACCTTAGTTTTATTACTCTTGTATTTCAGCTATATCTTGTGCATGTTAGATTTATTTTGACATAAAAAATCTTACCCAGACACAAAGCAACAACAAAGAAAGTCAAGGCTAAAAATAATTTGATGGTGATTCCCAAACTTTTGAAACTACTTGCAACTAGTGCAAATACATAGTAAATACATAGTGCAAATTCATAGTAACAATATATGACAGGAGCTTCCCTTATTCAATTGCCCTTATTCAATTACCCTGGCATGACACAATTTCTTATAAAGAATTATAACTATGATTTTCTAGTTTAAGGAAATTAGACACTACAAAGATTTTTTAAAAATCAGATTATTAGTTTTTCCTTATTGATAATATCTGACAAAATCACTACTTTAAACCGTTAGTATATATATGAGTCACATTGTAGGATGCATTATAGCAACTTTTAAAAAAGAGGAACAATACCTTTGCTGAAATAGGATAATTTCAATGCTATAGATTGGTAGCCTTTGACTGCTTCCAGTTGTGGTAAACAAAAAGGAATCCAGAGAAATACCTTCCCAGATATGCAATACACATTCTAAAGTAATAGCATACTTAGGCACACTAGCATATGTTTTTTATTGGGGAAAAAAATAACATTTGTGCTGTACAGATATGTGTTGAATATAGTTCTAGATAATACAATAAGTACTTTATTTTAGGCAGCTAGAAAAAAAAAATACTATTTCTCTTATAAAATTATTGTTGAACAAGAAGCCTGGAAATAATGGTACATATACACAAAAGATGTCATCAGATTCCAGCCCAAATCTCAAGGTGATTAGTATCTACATCTATAATGGCTTAGAACTTCATTTATGTTGTGAATTGAAGCCCAGTGAGAGACTGAGAGGAGGACTGAACAAAATGTAATCTGCATTTTGAGCATTTCAAATCCATGTTTTCCTATTCAGGTTTTCAATTCAGTTCATCAAAAGCTATTATTTAAGGAAGAAAACAGTAACAGAACAGCTCCTAGTGATAGAAATGAAAACAGTAATTAACAAAGGGATTACTTACTACAATCAGATAAACAGAATGGCTGTATGATTTTCTGATGCACCAGAACCATGCGTGGAGTGGGGATGGTGAACAGGGTGAAAAAAAGACATTTTTATTTTATTTTTTTTTCATCTCTTGGGAAACTGGGAGGTCTGACTAATTAAAAGAAATGACTAACTGTGGGACATTTGTTGAGTTTTTGAATGTCCATGTAATATGTTTTTTCTAGTTAGGATATATTGCAATTTACTGTCTAATACATTAAGGAAATCAAGACTGTTTCAGCATTATTGCATCCTAAACTGGGTTGCTGTAGCACTTCTGTAGAGTACTTCTGTACTCTAACAATATATAACTTCTGCTGAGTCAGATAGTCTACCCTGATTGCATAACAGCTCTGGCCAAGGAGAAGCATAGAAAAAAAAAAAAGATGCAAATTCTATCAAGTACACTGATATCCCAAAATCACCCCATGAAAAGCAAATATGCAAAACCTAAATTCTAATTCTACTTTTTGATACAAATTCTTGATAAATAGCAATTTAATTCCAAATTTTTTAATTTTTTTTTTTTTTTCTCCTCCCTTGTTCCTGTTATTGTTGTTAGCCAGAAGGCTAACCAGAAAGGATCAGTTTCTGGTAAAACTTTTGATTTAAAATAAACATTCAGCCACTCGATCCCCTTATCTTTTTACTTAGGAAAAATGGTTTCTCCCATAGCCTATAAATTATTCCGACCTAATGAGATATCATACAGTGCTTCAGAGCACTTCTCTTGTAAGTAATATGGGATTAAATGATTCTTTATCTGAATCTTGTCCTGTTCAGAAACACAAAAAAGGAATGTCCCCTGTTGACATCTGTAGTGCTGTCTAGTTTTGGAAGATTCAACAGTTAAAGGACAAACGTATGGAGGAAAAAGCTGGAAATCACTCCTGAACACCAGTTCTCAAAACTGTAAAGCCACAAGAATTCACCTAAAAATGAGCTATACCAGTGCCAATCTCAGCACAACCTTTTCCAAGCCTGCAACTTGCCACTCCACACCCTCATGTAATATTAGTGCAGGCTACAACTGAGTTGTGCCTGTTTTCAAACAAGGGTTCTGACTTCTGTCTCCTGTTAGCATCATGCTTGGCCAGCATTGCCTGCTCTGCTGTCATGAGAGGGTCAACACTTCACACCTGGCTAACAGGTGCTTCTGCCATGTATTCAGGAAGCTTCTGCTTTACTCAAATTACATACTAACAGAGAATACAGAGTTTGTAATGCTCAGGTTGCAGCAAAGTTTTAGTATATTCATGACCTGAGAAGCTTAAAACCAAGCAGTAGCAAGCTGCTGTCTGGGGAGTCCACCTTGAAATGTCCCTCTAGCCATGTAACACAGAAGCCATGATTTATCAGCTTGGTTTGGCTGGAAATAATAGCCTCAGAGAATGTTTGTTTGTGTTGGTTTCTAAAAGGAAAGAAACTTTCCTTGCCAAGTAGTCTTTTCATGTTCTTGCAGCTTTATTTTAAACAAATTCATAGTTTCCTGTACACATATTAATGTTGTGAGATTACTCTTTCTGTCACAGAGATAAAACAAGAATGGCCACATAGAAATCACAACAGCAGGTGCCATATTTTTCAAGTTGGCTGCTGCCAAAATGTTAAATTCTGCAATTTCCTTAGCCCAAGAAGCATATCTGAATGCAAATAAACATAATTTTATTCTTCAGAACTTGGGATTCTTTGATGTGTTCATTTCCAATAACCTTTTAAGGGAAAACCATAGGCCATACTGTTCCTATATGTTAACTCCTACAAATCAAACCAGGAAACATTCTCAGATTAGGCTCAGACTGTAGAATGAAGACTGAAAATTGTGCAAGGTTTAAAAACTTGTTAGTAAATACTTGAGATAAATCCATAAAACTGATAGATTCATCACTCAAATACCTTGTGGACAATAATTGAATCTGCTCTGTGTGTGTGTGTGTGTGCACATGTATATTTTTTTTATTTTGTAAGCAGATTTCATTTTGACCGAACATTTAGAAATAGACCTTGTAAAAAAAATTAGAAATGCTAATGTGACTAATAGCACGGTACAGGAATGGTAATGACATGCTGGTGAAAGAGTATTACATGAATGCTTCAGATCTGATTAATTAACTGTCTCTATATAACACAGAATTCTGATGGATTAAAATTCCAGTTCAAGAAAATATATAGTTTTGGAAGTTTATCTCTCCTTTCTCAACCAAAAGGACAGTAAATACTACATTCTAGGAGAAATCATAAAGGCTATGAGGGCTGAAAAAACAACTATAATCAGACTTCAGTTGTCCCATTATTACTGTAACTAGGGTAAATGAACCCTAATAAAATGCTCATACTGGATTTTTAGTTGTGAGAAGCAGCAGGATAGCATGGTCACAGGAAGAGAAGTTTCTGGTTAAGATTCAAGATTTAGTTAAAACCATAGAAAAGCTACAGTGTTACAGTAATCATAATATCCTGAAGAGTCAGCTTCTTTGTTGGTACAAAAAATAAAAAATAAAAATCAAAAATCAGGACAACAATATGACTTAATCTCCAAAGTAAAGCAACATTGAAACTTGCTGGAAAGAAACAAAGGATAACATATTTCCCAGTTTCTGGATATGACAGAAAGTCACTGTATTGGAACTTTGGAATAAATGCATCAGGTAAAACTTGAGAAAGCCAAAAAGAAACAAACATGGTTAACTAGCAGGGTTCTGTTTTTTCCACATAGCTACAAATCTGTACTTCTGACTTCACAGATAATTTGAGCTGCATGAAAGTTTACTTAATAGAGCAGAATAAGAGCGAATCCAATTGCTAGAAAATTGAAGGGAAAACGTAGAGAAACCTCAAGAAATAGCTAACAAGAATTTAAATGCACATCTGTCTCTGTTTTTTGATGAAGTAGCAAGACACAGCTAGGTTTAAAGCATGAATTTAAGACAATGTTTTACCTCTAGTTTTTTTGTAGGTTCTGTTTGTTTGTTTGTTTTTTGAACAATGACCTGATTTGGGCTGATTCACAACATGTTAACTGTCTTCTGTAAATCTCCAGGAAAGATGAATCATTCCTTGCTGTATAATTCAAGTACATGTTGATGAATATCCAGACTTATGTTGTTGTTCTAACTATGAAAGGCCCTAGTGACACTGAAAATGGAAATACAAAAAAGATAAGACAGTTCAATAAAGCTTGTGGAATAAGCAATGTAGTGTTCTAGTTTATCTGTTTTAACTGCAAAAGGCAAGTACTTTGGAGTCAGATGATTTCAATTAACACAACAGAAAGCTCAAAACTACCTGGTGAAAGAGAATATCTCCCTCAGATGTTGAATTAATCGCACACAAAATGTGGAAATTTCACTAGCACTGAAACACAGGTCCAGCAATTAGCTAACAATCTTATCTCTCTACTCTTATATACTGCACAATCTAGTTCATTTTAAAAGTCTATTCAGGAAGAAGATGACCTGTCAAAAACAGGCAAATATTGTGCATCCTTAGCAGGAAAGCAGAATGGTGAAAAATTAATACTAACCTAAGTATAAAATATCCACACAGTGGCAAACATCACTTTTTCACTTTTGGCTATCATCGCAGTTTTCCAGCCAGGAATCAGACAGAATGTGCCAGTCCCAGCACAGTACCACAAACGTAGCCTGTCTCAACATTAATCAAAGCATTACACCTAAAATGTGACGAAACCACTTAGAAAAAGCTTTCTTGACTGTGCCTGCAGATAATGAATTCTCATTGCTCCATTTCATGGTGAGAATCTGGCACCAAAGCCACCATGACCAGAGAAATGATTTCAGAGAAACCAGGCATGTCTGATGCCCTTGGGAACCTTGCATCTTCCCTCTGCTCTGTCTGGATAATGGGTAGGGAACAAAAGGAAGGGATATAGTAGGCTTTTTTTTTTTTCCTTCTCCCTCTTAATTTCAACCAAAAAAATGAAAAATCTTTGAATTACTGCAGAGAGTTATTTTAGTTTATGATAAGCCTTCAGGCCTTTCTTAAAACAAAAGCTGCTGGTTTATGTTCTGAAAAAGTGGACTAAACTGAGCAGCACTTGTATACACCAGTAATTTTCCATTTCTGGAGGGAAATGAACAAACAGAAAACCAAAGCCTGAAGCTATCTACAAGTATTTAGGACTGCCTGATGGAGTTGCAAATAATTTCTCTGGAAGATAGATTAACTTGTTCAAGCACTAAAAGGAAGGGAAACAGTTAACTAAGGACTGATATAAATGAGGAACTGTGATTCTGTTTTGCCAAGTCTTTCCTCTACTTGGTTCCAGAAGAGGAAAATTAATAAATAAATAAAATAATAATAAAAACAAAATAATATTTAAAAAAAAAAAAAAAAAAAACAGAAAAAAAAAAAACAAAAACCACTTGGCAACAGTAACATACTAGAATGGAATGAAGATGTTTCCACTTCATTTCAATGACTTTCCACAGAGCTGCTTTTGCTAGGATCTTCAAAGCTTATGTAGAAGAAACTTACTTTATAAAAGGTCAGAAAGACATACAAAGCAATGTGAATTTTGTAACCCATTTCTTAATACTGAAAGAAATTTAGGAACATTTTCATATCTAACTTGTGTGCAGGGGAGACATATGCAGTAATTAGAAATTTGACAAAACGTAGAGGACAGAAAGAATGGGATATAAGCCCAGAGAACCAAATGAACATTTTAAAAATAACAAGACTGACAGCAAAATGTAGTGGAGGCATTTAGTTCAGCTTGGTTTTGAAAACTTGGACCGATTTGAAAAGTGACAGAATAGTGAAGCACCAGCCTTGGGGCATCAAAGAAAGTTTCAAAGATTAAGTTGTTTTCTTCATAACTGACGTTAATACTGAGTTTGCTGTATGGGCCAGCAGAGCGCTGGGAACTTGGCACTTAATTGTGAAAGATCTGCTTGCTGTAGCGCCTGGTGGTGCTCACTGCCAATGTCTTTTTGCTGTATCCCTTTATTACTGCTGTTTCACTGTAAGCTTCTATGCAGCAAGTGCTTTGTATTGGTGATGTGCCTACACTGTCTGTAGCACAACTCAGTGTCTAATAATTCTAAACATTGGGATTATTGCTGCTAATAGGCCAGAAGTACAATTTCCTCATTTACACTATGGATTATGGCATGAATCATAGCATTTCATTCATCACTGCGAAGAAAACACCTTGGCAAACATCAAGATTTTAGTGTGCTTTTTGACCTAACTAGCTTTGCCTTTGACAAATATTTATCACAAACTAATAGTACAGTAATTTTGCATTTTCCCTTATCTGCTACTTCAGGCAAGTTCTCTAAACAGTGATTATAACAAAAATAAATTAATTACTTAAGAAGCCTCTGAAGGCAAGAAGATTTTTGAACTTTACTATACCATACCAGTACAATTAATTTCCTGCTATTGATCTACAAAATGTTGTAATAATGCTAGGCTGACAAATTAAACTCTACTAGAAGAAAAAATATTTATTATATTCCTGGAAGAATGACAATAAAGATGATGATTTGATGAACATGACTTAAAAGCAGTTGAATGGAGCCTGGTCATTTCTGCATTGAGAGGTGTTTTTTTTTCTTAAGCTTTTGCAATAAAGCAAATTAATTGTTGAAAAATTAAAGAAGAATCCAGTAACAGCAATTACATAGTTGTAGAAATAATACTTTTTTTAAATGGCATTTGTTTCCTGAGACTGCTTATTACAAATTGTGGGAAAAGTCTCTGCCCTATTCATACCTTCCTACCTCCCACTGAAGAGAGACAGTAAGAAAGGTGCATATCACCCAGTTTCTTCTATAGTTCTGGTACTATATATGCAAATTATACCCAGACAAAAGAATGTAATTAACTTCACTTAAACTATTCATGATCATACTCAGCCACAGGAGAAAATAATTCGTATGTGAACATGGGTAGGGAGAGTGATGAGGGTTTAAGTATTTGCTTGGAGGACATGGGAAGGTGAAGAACAGGAAGCAGCAAGATAAATCTGAGGACTTCAGAATAAACTCTGAAGACACTGCATTTACACCCTTAGTATTGTACTTTGAATAAGCTTTCCCTGAAAATTCTGTGAAAATTGTTCACAGTTGGAATGGTTTACAGCTGTCTAAAACAATCAGTAGCTACTCCCTTTCCTCCAAGACAGAATTTGGCCTGCAATGGTCAGCCATGGCTCTGTGTGAAGAGGGTCCCTTTATTTCTGCTCCTTTTAATCTGCCTCATCTTCTAGATGAAGTGGACAGGCTGTACAGTTCTGAATGTTGATATGTTGATCCTGTGAGAGAGTGTATTCTGCAGTGTTCCACATACTACTGAAAGCATTTTTAAACCTTCAGCTTTTTTTTTTTTCCATAATTTTTATCAGTAAGGATTGCTTACCTCAAAACTTACATTAAAACTTAACTGTGCATTTATTGTGTACTTGCTATTGGAGGGGGTGGAGGTGTGGGGGGAGACGATAGCAACAACAAAAAACAAGATCTTAAAGTGTACTACTTTGACTACTTAGTTGAAAATGGGTCATGAAACATTTCTAGACAAAACACATATCAAATCACAGTAAGTTCTATAACCCTAAATCTTAAAGGTCGTTAGATAAATCAGAATGAAATTTTGATGCTTGTAAAAAAAATTCCAAATAACCTGCTGGCTTGTTTTGTTAAAAGAATATATCCCAGTTCTGTGTTTGTTAATGTTACTTTTGGTAAAGCTATGGCTTATTTTTGGTAAAGCTATGGGTTAGACCTGAACCAATATTCATCTTGCTGGCATTAAAAACTGGATTTTGTTAATGTATATAATAAATACACTTTTTTTTTTTTTGCAGGTGTACAGACTTATCAAATTGGACAGAATTAAGGACACTATGACAACGAGAGTTCAGGACACTAAACTAGTAAGTACTCCAGCACTGTGCAACAGTATATCAAAAAAAAAAAAAAAGAAAAAAGAAAAAAAAAGATATTTATTACACTTGTACTTTATGTAACTTTTCAAAAAAGAGTACTTAAAGTATTTTTTAAATTTACTTTTGTTATGTACAAGAGCAACATTTATTCCTCTGTCTAAAACCAGATAAGCTTAAGTGAATAAACAGGACATCATGTCTGGTCAGATAGTAGATTATTTATGCATTGACATAATGATATGTTTAAACTTAAGGGATGTTGAGGTGTGATGGCTGAGCCATAGGGAGAGATCTAATCTTTCTAAGTGTTGTCTTATTTTACACGTGCTTTGAAACTTGTTCAAGTTACCCTTACAGTGCAATTATATTCCATGGTTTCTTGGGATAGTTCATCACACTGGCTATAGCTATAAAGTTTTGGTTTCAAAACATCTTTTTATCTCAGCTTGTTTGAAAGTGATCAGCATCATAATCGATGGCTCCCAGGATCTGACAGACTTTCAGTAAGATCATGAAACTACTGGAAAAGACCCTGATACTACCCTCACCGAATTCAGTGTAAAAAAATCCCAGCTAAGGCAATGGTCAGCCTTCTCCTATGGGCTTACAATATTATGTTTTCTCCTAAAAAACTGAGTCTAGATGTGCCGTTCTAGTCTGAGTTACCACAAGGAAAACTAAAGCAAATTATTTCACACCATATACAATAGCATATATTTTCTGAATATATATTTTCTGTATTTGAGTATTATACAGAATGAACTATTAGCAAGCAGCCAACAAAACGTATTCAATTAAGTTAAGATCATTGTAGAGGGAACAGAGGACAATTTTCACAGATTAGTATACCCCTTGTATACCAGTATAACTTAATGATAATAATAATGATAAATAATAATAATAATAATGAGATGGCACTGAGTAGATCAGATATTAGATTCACTGCATATGGAATACTAGACACAGCAACTCCTCTCATTACAATTTGATCACAACTTCAGCTCTCAAGAATGAAGTGATTGAGGCTGCATGAGAAATTATTTTCACCTATACTTTCTACTATTTTTGTATGTCGATAAGGGTATGTGATTTAAAAAAAAAAAAAAAAAGATTTTTATACATATTTTCAGGAAGAATTTAAGGAAGCTACCTATGAAAGGATGAAAAATTCTCTTCATCAATCTGCCAGAGAAGGGAAATTGAAATTGTTACAGCTTAAAATTTTATGCAGGTTTTATTAGACTTCATAGAAGCTTCTCAATAAAATATTACTTTCCAGTGACAATTACTGGAGATATTATCCAGAAGGTGAAGACATCATTCAGATCTTATTGGCATTTTATGTATTTAGGCTGTCTTTCGCTATTTAGTTACAGAATCATTCAGGAGTTTATGCATAAATAAACAGTTTTGGAAAGCAAAGATTTACTCTGTCTCTAGTCGCTGATGGGTATATCACGCTATGAGAGTTCACAAGAATGGTATTGTTGATCCTATTTGCTTCATAATATTTGACCTGAATGAAGTGAATAAATATCCCCAATCAGAGAGAAATTTGAATATAATTTCTATTACCATATTATTATAACTTCTTTCAAATACTTACTAAACCATTGATTATATTGCTAATCATATCCTTAATGGTACTATATTTCTAGTGTATGGACACTTAAGCATGGTTAAGACAATCATGCACTGCCTTTGGTAGAAAAAATACCTTTGCCTTATCCTTTGCTTACTGTCTCTAATACACATACCAAATTGCTTCCTTCTTAGCTTTAGTTCAATGTCTAGGATTTATCAATAAATATTGAAAAGTATTTATTTTACATTTCCCTCTACAATCTCAATTGTCCATTTAACAAAACCAACCAATAAATCCTTTGTCCTTGGAATTTTCTAAAAATGTAGCCCAAAACATTGAGAGTTCTTCCCTGACACACTTAAGATCTTTATATTTTATGGAAGATAACATCCACTACACTACAGATGGAAAATGGTTAAAACAAGCATTGTTTAAATAAAGTTTTACTCAGGGACACAAATCAAGTTCTCTAATTTACGCACCTCTCTCTCTTCTCTCACCTGCTTGCCTTTATTTTTTTTTTTTTTTTTAAGCAAATGGAAAAAAAATGTAGGTCCTGTTTCTTTGTTTATTTTTAGTGGGTCCATCCAATATTTCACCTGTTGACATTTTGCCATGTCATTCTCTAACAATGTGAACAACCTTCATAAGTTGCCTCTGCCAGATTTTGGACACCTAACAACTCATTTAGCCAAAGCCTAATATGCTGCAGTTTGTTGAAGTCCATGGGAATAACATATTTTGTTAAACTTAATCAAGTGCCCATCTGCTTTCTGCTTCAAGAATAATTTATCCTTCTTAGCTAAACAAACTTACTCTTGTTTATTTATTTCTTAAACCTTCAGACTGATGTATTGATTGTATAATTGCTGAACTTCTACAGGGCTTGTAATTTTGTCAGAGAAATGAGACAACGGTTAAGAATAAGCTCATGTACTTCAGAGCCTTCTTCATAGGCCTACATAAGCCTATGTAAATTGAAAGGTCCACTTTAAATTAAAAAATAAACAAACTCAGGTGACTCAGCATCAGATTTCAGTTACACTATTCTGTTCTACTTTAGCTGAGACTTCCCACTGGTCACTATATCCTGTATTTCAGGATTCAAAAGGGTAGGACAAGTTCCATTAGTACAAAAGAAATCTCTCTCTGTGGACCTGCTCCCACATCCATTGACATCCATGAAAGAACAAAGAGACAAAGACTAAAATGACTACAATCAAACACAATATAAAATAAAAGATTCTGACTTCTCATTTACTTCTAAACAATCTCATGTAAGAACATGAATCCTTGATACACTATCTACACATTAATAATATATATATAAACCTTTAAAATCATTAACTTTTTAGAAGATTTCAGTGAATAATTTCAGAGGATTATTACTTTGATGGGGAAATATTTATCTCTGCTAGTAGACTGTGGGTTTTGCAAGGTATTGAACAAATTCTTCAGCTTTGTTTACACTGTTAAAAAAAAAAGATTTTCTTACATATAGTCACAACTATATGTAGTGAAAGTAAACATGCAATATGTTTAAATCCCAAGGCATTCTAAAGAAAGCATGTATCTCAGTGTTCATGCCTAAAAATCAAATTATGATTTCTTTGGTAGCTTTGTTTCTCTAATTTGATTTTATTTTTTATTTTTTATTTTTTTTTTTTTTTCAATTTTAATGTTTAATCTGTGAAATAAGTGTGAACATTACACTGCAATTTTCATGTTCTACTTCTGTTCTTCCTTTATCACAATATACTGACTGGATGTCATTTGCAGAAACAGAAGAGAAATCTAGAGAAACCACTGGGGTTTTCAATATTTCAGTAGTCATAGCAAAAAGAGGCAAGTAGCAGATTAAAGAAGAAGGGCTGGAAGCCTTCAAATCTGTTAAAACTTCTTTTCTTTCCTTTTGTTGTTCTCATTTTGTTCCTTTTTATTGCCTCTCTCTCCTCCATCCTCCCCTCCCCCCCTCCTTTTTCTTCCTCTCCCAGCCACAGCTCTTGCTGAGACCTCATGATTAGAAAATTCAGGCCACGACTAGATTGACTAGCTCGGTAGAGTATCGTAGGGCATTTAGTCTGATACCGATAAGGAAACTTATATAATTACTTCTGTATGTGCGGTTCTAGTTGCAAGGAGTTCCCTCACTGCAAGATGGTTGATTGCCTATGAACGAGGGTCTTGTTGAGACATTTTAGAAAGCTTGGCATATTCCATTTATAATATATGTTCTCTGACATAAAAGCCCCAGTTTGTGATTTTAAAATGTACTTTTTTACTAATAGTAAGTCATGCAAGCCAAAGTTGTTTCTGGAGATGAAACACTACAAGTAAGAACAGCAGGGTTTGGGGGATTCACGAGTACAAATACAATGAGAGAAAAAAATATTACACCTTGTCTTCAGAATATAATTCTAAAAATCCTAATAAATATTCCTCACCATTTCATATTCAAGATACAATTCTGCAAGAACTTAACTACATGCTTTACTTTGTAAGCTAAAGAAGTTGCAATAGAGACATGGACTAATAGAGAGCCAAAGTCTGGGAGCAAATCCTTGTGGAAAGAAAAACACACATCAGGCTGACATTTAACTGTTTTGCTGGAATCCTCAACTTCCATGCATAGCCTATATTTACACAGTATGATATATTATGCCCTTTTTTTTTTTTTTTCCTCCTCCTTTCCTGTGTCCTGAAGGACATGGAATGTCGAATGGTGGAAGAAAGGGGTTTGGAAGATTTCTTCTCCTTGTTCCCTCAGCTCAGCTAAAAGGTACAGGTCAAACCTGCCAAGATGTTCATTGTCTGACATGCAGGAATAATAAACACCCAGTGCCTCTAAAGGTAATTTTGGCATCTTCTGGTTATGACTGCAATCATTAAAAAACTCTCCCCACATTCTACATGAATGAATCTCTCTATGCCACAAGGGAAAAAAGTATGTAAGCCTGTATGCACAATAGAAAAATAGGACTATATACTAAGAGGATATTTCAACAACAAAATCCTAATAAATTTCTTTATTTCTGTTTAATGATCAACCCTATCAGGGAACACTTATTCTTCACTTTAGAACTTAATTCAGTGTGCAAGAAAACCCAAACACAAAGCAAAAACTAAAATCTACCAGCGTTTTGCAACACATCAGTATCCCATCCCCCCACCCTTTTTTTTTTTTGGATAAAATTCCTGCAGTGTTTTAGTGTTTCACTCTTACTTATTTCCTATTTTTAATCACAGTTTTATCTTCTATCTTCTTTGATGGAAAATCCCACATGGGTAATAGCTTTGAAATTAGCAAGCTCTTTATTTAGGATATATGCTAGTGTCATAATAGCAATGACTACAGACAGAATGTAACATAGACACTTAATTATTGGCTCTAGGAAAATCAAACAAGCATTCTTTCAGGAGGTTATTTACCTAGAAGCTAAACAACTGATAATATGATCCATACTTTTGAAATTATGCTGTTATAGTTTACTTTATAAAATATTTGAAGCAGATACTCCCAGGCTCATCCTCCTCCTTCAGAAATATGTCTATCTAGTAAGACTTATTGCTGTACTGCATATAATCTCATTTACATTATCACAGACAGCACATCCAATAAAGTACATGTACATAGGAAATGTAAGGCTCAGAGTTTCCAAAAGTTGGGATTTACTTCTACAAGAAAGAAAGTTCTTCATCACAAGGATTTAACATGCACAGAGTTTAATCCAACTTTACTTGATCCATTCACTGCATGGAAAGATAATAACCACACCTGTCCATTCAGAAAATGGGCCTCAATTTCCAAAACAGGAGGAAGGTTGCAGGAGGACTTGAAATCCCTTCCTGACTGAGGTAAGAAAAATCAAAGATGAAATGAAAGAGGATAAGATTAGATGTCACTTTTTAAGGAAAAAAAGGAACAAATAAAATCTAAGAAATTTCTACAACCTCATTTTCATCTGAAAACTGGCATTGCAGGATATTCATTAAAATTAAGATGTTTGACTGTGTCCTTGGCTAAGAATCCACAGTATAAAGAAGCATCAGCATCTTCACTAACACAAGGCAAAGTTGCACAGTACCTGAATAAGAAGGGCAGTGCAGATTTTGTGACAGTGGCCATGGCCAGCCAACAGCCTGATTGTCTGACCAATCAGACTATAAGGCCAGTCTGAAGTGAAGCAGGCAAGGCAAGGTGCTAGAGCACGCACAAGCAAGCCTGCAGCTTGTGTCAGGCAAGAGCTAAGGTGAAAAGACTGAGGTAAAATGCAACTCTCATGCCACAGCAGAAAGGAATTCCAAAATGCTACTCACAGCTGTTTCTTTCCAGAGCAGTCAGATCTGAGGTCACACAGCTGCACCATACTTGATCTGAGCTTAAACACAGGCAGCTGTATCCCTTGCAGATAAGAAAAGTTCTTGCAGGACATATTGGTGCATTCCTAGTCCTGACATGGTAGCTACCAGCTGGGTGTTTGAGAAAAAAGACGAATTGGACCTTCTGAATAATGTTCTTACCAGCTGCCAATAATGTGTTTACAAATGTGCATTACTATGTTTTCTCTTTTATGTTTTGACAATTTATATATACACATATATTTTGCTTTATCTTAACCTTGTGTATACAGCAGGCTACATCAGGAAAAAAAAAAAAAAAAAAAAAAAGCAGCAGGCTCCAAAACATGCAGTTCTGCGGCAGTGTCAAGTCTTAGCAGTTGGAGTTTGCATCTCTACTGGTGTCTGACTTCCAAATACATTTTCTTTGGGTATTCAGAAATATGCATTTCACTCAGCAGCCCCTCTCTAGCTGAGGAACTCTCCTGAGAAGCTAAGGTGGTGATTGAGCAAAAGCTACCGAGCTCTGCACTTCCTGGTGTCAGGAAAAATGAAAACGAATAGGATACCATGACAGTGAAATCCAGAAGAGATTTTATTCACATTGGTGCTTCCTTATTGCATGAAGGCCATAAACCACTTACCCTTGGTCCTGGCCTTTAAAGAGATGGTGGGGCAAGTCACATTTTTGCTACAGCTGCAGGTTTTTTTGCATGCACTTAGAGATCTTAGTAACAGTGTACTATAAATCCTGCTAGTAAAAAAGGCTAAAATGTTGGTAAACAGCACAAAACATTCCTCAAACTAAGCATTAATGCAGAAGGCAAATGAGTTCATTATGGTATCAAAACAAAAAGAATTTTAAACAATACCCAGTAATGGCTGTGTGGGTCAGCTTTATTATGACTTGGTTGCCAAGATTTTATGACTCTGAGTAAAAAATTAAATATTTAATATCTAATCTAACATCTGCATATAAATGATGCAAATCCATCAAAAATCACCTGAATATCCCAATAGCTCAAGCTTTAAAAACATTAGGTTTTAAACAGAATGAAGTTAAAGCAAAAAGGAACTTTCTATTGAGAGTTCAATAACTCTTCTGTGTTATGTAGCAAGAGCATAAATATCTGCAACCAATAAAAAATAGTTTGTACCACCACAGCTGGAGGAACATAAAGGAAGGAACTACACAAACATTCCTTTGTAACACTCCACTCAGAAGAGGAAAGCTTTCTGAAAAGAGTAGCAAAATGCTTAGAGTAGCCCAGGGTTCAGACATTCAATAGTGTTGGAAAGATTCATATTCAGAACTGAGCAGTGAGCATTTACGTAGATATTTTTGACAGATCCTACTTTTTTGTTAGCAAAAGAATTAATCAATACTAAATTTAACGCATCACAATGATACTCATCTTGGCTAATTTTGAAAGCAATCCGAGTGTGCATCTATATGCAGAACTTTGAGAGAAAATTCTAAAAAAAATGCTTTGCTTCATATGAAAAATAGAGAAAGATTAATATACTACACATAAATAAGTAGCGTAAATGTAGATAACCTGAAGTGCTTTTTAATAAGCATTTTTAAAATTTAAAGCCATTATACGTAATCTGCAAAGCCATATTAAAAGGTCAGAATTAATGAGTGTCTCACAATAAAATCATGCAAATTATGTGAGACAGTCATCTTGCCAGTTTTAATAGCAGCTGACCATTATTATTCTAAATAAATAGCCTCGTATTCAAATATACCTTATTGACAGATAGAATGTGCTGCTCAGTTATGCAGCAGGGCAATGAATAAAGGAAAAGAAATGAAGTAAAGTGAGCAGATATCTGGCATCAAAATAATGGCTCTGTGGGATACAAACAAGTAAAACATGGGGATGAAATGAATTGGAACTGAATCTATTTGCATTACGGATTGAACACGATGTGCTCAGTAGGAAGGCAAGCAACACTTCACTGAACAATAGCAAAATAAGTTGAATATCCCAGCAATGTTTTTATGTTCTAGAAATAAGCTTTTGTTGTTGTTAACACTTCAGCCACACTTTTTTTCTCCCCAAAACTTGTAAAAATATATATATAAATCCTGTTTGCATCTCTATTTTCAAGTCATTCTATAGTTCTAAATATGTTCTAGTGCTATGGGAAAATTGACAGTTCTTACAGCTTTTCAATTACAGATTTGCTTTTAAATTTGTTACAGGCCCAGTATTATGCTTTGACTTCCTCTAGTAAATCTCTTAGTTTCAAAGTCCACACTCAAAGAGAATCAATTCACACTTTTCTAAGAATAAACATTTATCATGAAGAAGGCTAAAAAGATCCATTTGTTTAAATGTCACACCATTTTCACAGACTTAGAAGAATGGACAAATGGTATTTTCTGTTAAAAAATGAACTATAGTTTATAATTAACATAGCTTATAATTAGCACTGGAAAAAGATGAAAAATCACAGCATATGCTATTTAAGGTGTATCTTCCATTCTGGTCTCTTCCTTCTGTATTGCTCCTGACATAAAATGAGCTCAGCTTACCAAGGATCGCAGTTTTAAACCCATCTGTGTGACTGAAATTGGGGGAAATTTAACACTGAATTCTACATGTGCACAATATAATAATAATAATAATAATAATAATAATAATAATTACAGAAAAAGTAAGAAAATATCTAAAATCTGTGCTAAATCTAGATCACTCTGTTTTATATTTCCTCTTTTGCCACTATTCTTACTGTGTAAGAGGTGACAGGAAGACACATTTAGATGTAAACTTTGCCTTTCCTCTAAAAGCATACAGAACGTATTTTTCATTTCCCACCCTGAAAATAAGATTTACATAGAACCTGAATGCTATATAGACTTGTACTTCTGTAGGAGATGCATCTCATTGAATGAAAGATCAGTTAAATAAAAATCTCACTTGTTTACATACTTATTGGAGAAGTCTAAAACTGAGGAAACAAACTGTCCCATGATATCTTGAGTATTTCACGTTAGACAGTATTCCTACTACTGAACCACCAACCTCATTTGGCATCTATAGATGTAAGAAAATGTACAAAAGGTACCACCTTAATTTTAAATATAGGAAACAAAAATGAAGGAAGAAAATCAGCTTTCCTTTATCTACTCTGATGGCCTACCTACAGAAACACAACTATCTTTTTAATGACTTTCATTAATTTTTAGGAGATCTCTCCTTATTTCCCAGTTCTAGGACTACACATATTTTTAAATACTTGAAGTGTACTTTTGAACAAAATATTAATTCTTAACATGATTTAGGTAAACTTTCAGTCTGGCTCTAAATCTGCTATTCTGAAGAAATCTGTTTATTTTTTCATAAGGTGTATGGTATTAGGGACATGGTTTAGTGGGTGATATTGGTGGTAGGAGGATGGTTGGACCAGATGATCTTGGAGGTCTTTTCCAACCTTAATGATTCCTTGACATATTTTAATATTCACTCTTTACTCATATTTCTATCCCTTCATTTCCCATTTAAAGAATTAGAAAAATAACTCTTCATACAGACCATGAGATTCTTTACATTCTGACTTAGTGTACAGAAATAGAAAGTGCAAAAGCATAGTGAGCTCCTCTAGCACTAATGAAATAACCCTTTCATGGTTTTAAAGCTCTTAAAAACCCTTATAAAAAAAAAAAAAAACAAAAAAAAACAAAAAAACACTTTTAAAACCCTTTCACGGTTTTAAAATTTGTATCACATCCTTCTCTCAACTGTATGACTGCAGTTCTTTTAAAGTACATTTTTACATAATTAAGATATTTTGAAACTGGATATGGTGATATTTCAAAAGGACCTTGACAAAATCTCTAAGGTAATAAATGAACTTATCTCCACTGTTTTCTGTGTTTAACTTAACAGGAGTAAACTGGCTAGTATTCTACACTAAATGTAAAATAATATCTAAATAACAGACCAATCTTTCAACTATTCTGAGGGAGAAGGCAACTTGAATTTTTCTTAGCCTGGTATAGCCTTAAGTATAACATTCTGTAGTATTGTAGATTTAATTTTTATGTGTAGGGAGAGACAGTAAATATTTCCTGTAGTAGGATATAATGAATTTCACAAGTTCATACAAGGGAGAGACAAGAGGAATTTACACGCATTCCAACAAAGAAATAAAGACATAGAAACAACTTGTTGATCTTATCCTCTCAGAAATCTCTAAGAATTGTATAAATCAGACTGCTTTTCCAGTAGAATAATAATTATTTTTACAGATTTTCAGTATATAATGAATGCATTCAACTTTACCCTAGCAATTAATACAAGAGTTTTCTTGGCTTCAAAAGATTCAGTTTTAAAGTTATGCTTTTGAATACCATGTTTGAAAGATTTCAAAAATATTTATACAAACATAATTATCTATTACATTCAGTAAGATATCTACCAAAATATATGTAATTTTTGGTAAAACGATATTGCAGAGTTTTCTCATGAAGTTCTTTGTGACTCTTTCTAAATTAAATATGAGTGACTGTGACCATGATTTCTATTAAATTAATATTTTAAATCATCACCTAGCAATCTACCAAATGAAACCTAAACTTATTGACAGAGGGAACGTACATGATATATTTATTTCCCTCTTTTTACCTACCTATTCTAAACTTCAGAAACTAAACTAGTAACTGATATAAATTGCTGTCACTGGAGGTCATAATGTATGCCACTTGGAGATCCTACCTTCTATACCAGTTCCTGAACTGAGAGTAGGCAATGTATTTATTTAAGGCAGAAATATGAATGTGGGACATATCATCTATAAGCTTTGCACAGTTAGGACATTTTCCCACAACTGTATGTACTATTCCCCTTTTATTTCTTCTTACCATTGTAATAAATGGCTCAGTCTTCAAAATAGGACTATAATCAAAGTTTACAATTTATTAAAGGAATACAGGTAAGCAAACAGCGCTGGGTGCGCCAGGAGTCTCTGCTCCACCAAGATGTACACCAGTTACATCAAGCAGCTGAGTCTTATGCTCCTAGGCTAATACGTATTCATTACTACTTCTAAAAAAAACAGGGTTATTATAATTAGTTTCTGGAATCCAAACCCTCCTACTGGAGCATGCGTATCAGTCTCCAGTGGTCCCTCTGGGGGTCTCTAGGGGTCTCTCATGCTGAAGGCTCATAGTCTTCCTCCCTCTTGTCCTTCTCCTTTGCCCAACTTGGCTGTATGTCAGAGACTTGTGCAGCGTCCCCTGCAAGCTTTGTCTTTTAGTTGTTCTTCAGCTCTGCCTGTCTCCTTAATCTCCTGGCCAGATATCAGAGACTTGCATAGTGTCCCATGCAATAGTCATAATAGTTAGCAGTTATTCTGAAACCCCCCAGATATCAGAGACTTCAAGGAAAAGCCTACAGATACATTTCCCTTCAAGCTCTCTATTGACACGAGCTGCTAAAACAATCCTTTGCAGTATACAAGAACTATATACATTAACCACTCTTTTTTTCTTAGACTTGTGCTTATACAAGGGTATGTAAAACAGAAGGTCACATTCATCATACCATGCAGCCCTAGCATTGTTCCATACTGAAACGAATCAGATGAACATATTTCACACCATGTTGCTTGAAATATTTTTCCCCTCCCTCAGTAACCTTATGGTAATGGCACTGAATGTTAGAAGTATTAAGGCCAGCTCAAAACAATCACTGTGAAGGAAAGATAATTCTTCAGGTCATAAGAAACCACTGTGACATGATTTTAAATTGGGATCACTTTTTTGTCAAGCCATTTTTCCCTGGTATACACTGGGTGTATTGAAAGATGAAGTCTTTCACACAGTCTTGGTGAAGAAATTGTCTTCCCCAACTGTACAAAATGTGATGCTTCTTCATCAGGACTTCTCTTTTGATTACAGCATATTTTCTCCTCTTACTTTCTCTATCAATGTTTGATATGGGCAATTTGATGAGCACACCATTTATTCACCTTCTAGCCACTACACTTTTAAGTGTATTTCTAATGGTCTGGTTTAGCCTGGAGTCACAATGAAGAGTGAGTGAGTAGCATTACAATTTAATTTGCGTGTTTGCATGTGTGTATGTGTGTGGGGGGGAAGGAGGAGGGGAGGAGGAGGAGAGAGGAGGAGGAGGTTTCTTTATTAAAAAAGCAGACTACAGAGGGATAATTCTAAAACTGTGTATAAAAAGGAACATCTCCATCAAGAAGCAATCTGTTACAGTTTTGGTCAGCCTGCACTAAGAACAGTTTCTTGCAGTATGAGCTTAGCACTGATAATGAAGGAAAATTAGCAGATACAGGGTTGAGAACTGTCAGTTGATAGTGTAGCCACCAGTTATTACAGTATACCAAGCTATAAAATTACAGTCTTTCAAGGAATAGTAAAAAGTATAAATACAGATCATTCCATAAGGTAATCATTTCATGAATACTTACTTACAAGAGAGATCCATAACACTCAAAAACATCCAAACACACACACAAACACAAACAAACTAGAATAAATCATGGAAAAATCCATAGTAAAAACAGATATTAGTTTACAGGAAATCACATCTTCGTATTTGTTTGCAATTATTTTGAATAAGTACATTTTGAAAAAGCTCCAGCAGGCAATTAGAGGTCCTTCTGTCCAAACCCCTCAGCTCATTTTTACAGAAAACAAGCAAATGAAACATCTAATTATTTAATTTTCCCTCTCCTTTTCACTACTTATCTTCTATCTTCATCTCTTCTTTTGCTCTCTTATTATTTCAAACTTTCCAATCATTGTTTCCTCTGTTATTGCTTGTGTTGTCCCAGTCAAAAGGGTGTTCCTTATGCTCTAAAGTACTGGGAGCAAATAAATGAGAGGAAACAGGTTCTGGACAATAATATCAGCTTATGAGCCTGGGATTTTCATTGGAATCAGTGGTGCTGAATATCCCAGGGCTGTGGTATTTCCTTAAAAAGTATAATTCCAAAATTAAGGGTCACACATGGCAATGTCTCAGGATTCAAATAGAGAAGGAAACTCAAAGCCAGAAAAATAATGTATTTAATCTGGAATTGACATAGAAGAATGATGTAGTCTTAAGGGACAAAATAAAAAGTTAAATCAATTCAAATACTATTACAATGTGTGCTTAGAAAAGGAAGTTATTTGAAATTTTAGAAGCTCCATAACATAAAAAAAATTTACTGTAATCTCCAGGTAAAAATGACTCTCATTCACATAAAAATTAAATTCTATCCTTCTGTAATGAAGGACAAGGCTCCTCACAAGGCCAGTCCAACTATGGGGAATGAATTGTTAGGAAAATTAAAAAATACCTGCCTCAAATGTAACATGATTTCACTGATCACACGTACTCTTGCACTTATATCAAAGCAAAGAACCTATCAACAGAAATCAATACAAGTGCATGGATAATTTCAAAATAAAAACATTCCAATTGTCTATACAATAGAAGTGTTATGAAAACCTTTAAAAAACATCATGTAACATATCCTGAAAAATGCTCAGGTACTCTGGTGGGAGGTGACATACCTGTTTATTCTATTCCATATATCTGTTAAAAAAATACTGAGCAACATATCTAACTCATCAAGATAGCACGAACACTGAGATGTGCATAAATTTTTTAACAATTACAGTTAAACAGGAAAAATATTACATTTGCTACCGTTTCCTGACTGGATGGTATATGTCCAATTCAGCAGGCATTATGCAGTTCACAATTCTTCTTGCAGTCCATTATTCTCCTCCTGCAAAGGACTATTCTTAAAATTTTACAAGTGTTTACTCTAAAACTCAAATGTTTTGCTGTGAATTAAGTGGTCCATAAAAAGTCTAGAGAGAGTATTCACTATGTACTGACATAAGCTTTCACAGAAGAATAAGAACACTAAAGAATAAGGATGTACTTTCTTTCTCTCCCCTTTCTGTAAGTGAGTGCAGTTTGCATGAAAAAGAAAGAGACAAAGTGGCTGCAGGCAAGGCTGGCCCTCTCCTGCCTGGCACCAACACCTGCAGGCAAGTTGGTGCTTGTGGGAAAGCTGTCATTTGCCACTGATCCACAGTAATGGCAGAAAATGACTTTGCTGAATAATTGTGTCATGATGCAAGTCGGAGCACTCAGATATAATTGTAGTCTTAAGATGAAGAAAACAAGGAAACCTTAAAGAAAACAGGGAGACATAGGTTTGATGAAGCAGAAGCAAGGGAGAGAAAGGGTGGGAGAAAAAAAAAATAAAATTTGCAAGAAATCCACCATCTCTTGTAACCATAGTTTTCATACAGTTGTAAATTTTGAGGACTATTTTGAAGGAAGTTGTCCCGCTATTTAGAGTACATGAAAATCCTCCTTAAAATGAGTAGTTCAAAAATGGCATTTCCATCATTACTTTTTAATTTTGCAATATAACTTCTCATTTTGCAGTATATGCTATAGGATTGGCCACACGTAAACACGCTGTTACACAGTGCTGCGAGACAAGTGGGGAGGGGTGAGATGGCTGAGCTTTTCAGAGCTGCTGAAACATGAAGCATCTGAGCTGAAATGCTGACATTTGAATTTTAAGTGAGAAGAAATGCTAGTTAATACTGGCTTGTTTTCAGCAGTGGGACAACTGCCACAAATATCTATGTTTTCTTTTTTCTCATTTTATTATTGAGTGAATTATAATGCAGAATGTCAAAGCTCATCATTGTTAAATTTTCATTTAGACGGCACTTTACCCAACGTTTCTAGTATTTTTTTTCTGTACCTCCACACTGGGCTGGAGCAGAAAATTCTACAGAAATGCCCATTTTTTTTTTTTTCAATTATCTGCAGTATGATGCCAGATTTGTTATGTGCCACCTCATTTCATTTATTGGTATTTACTGTCCTCCAGCTGTCAGGATCAATGCTCATTTTCAAACTGTTAGCTGCCAAGCAGCATTTCTAGACTTGTTATGCATCTACACTTCATCCACACTGTTCCCTTCCCATCACTATTTGTAGCATCATCTCTAAACATGGAATCCTACTTTCAAATGTTGTGCAATTATCCACAGAAGGCTACCTACGTAACTAGATCAGGGCTCTTCACTCTTCTGTTCAGTGAGACTTTTGATTTAGACTTTGTCATGCCTTGAAAATAATATCTAAGAATGCACTAGAATTAATATGCAAAGGAAAATATTTACTCTGTTCCCTCACTCAGACTAACAGTGAATATCATTGTCAGCATTATTATGTGGTTTTATCCCCCTTTTTCCTCTTCCCTTAAACAGGGTTGAACCTGTAGTATTTCCAAAACAAACAATCATTCAATAACCCACAGCCATAATATTTACTTATTTAATACTTAAATGACAGCGTGCAATGCTTAGAATACTGAAAGCATTTTAGAATGTTAAACAAAATCACTATAGACGTCAAGCAAAGAATCCAGTTAGCAAGAAGATATTTTCTATTTTTAATTTGTAATTCTGTTGAAAATTTTATTCAGAAACACAGAGGTGAAAAATCCTAGTGTAGTTACAATTTTAACCAGTATCTGTTTCATTGCAATTTGAAATTTTTCATTGAATAATAAAATATTAAAACAGCCAGAGTAACTCAGGCCTTGAGTATAATTCAGAAATAGCCATGACTCCTCTGTTGTTGTATAGTTGTAGGTTTATAGCTACTAGTGATTGAAGGACAGAATAGAAAAGATTTGTATGTAATAATTGTCAGAGCAACAGCTATGCTAGCAAAAAGCAAACATGCTTTTGGATAAACAAGCCCCTTCTCAGGTTTGAAATAAACTCAAGTGGTCTTTCAGAATTTAAGGTTTAGCTTTATTATTTAAAGCTTGTCGGCTTCTTCTCTGTCTATTAAGATATTACTTCCATCTAAAGCCCTTGAATTACCTGTGTCTAGCATGTTAATAAGCGTGTAAAGGTCAGAGCAGCACTGGACCCGGGGCAGACCTGACTGCCAATTCTTGTACATAGGAACAAAATGCAAACAGAGTTTTTGTTTGTTTTTCTCTAAATTAATGAGAATAGGGAAATCATACAGTAGTTTCTACACAAGTTTGGGGAAGAGAATGCCCAGACAACATTGGCAGACACAGCCATGCATTATCTTAAATTCAGATTTAGGCAGATCAGTTTAGTGCTTCTGAAACAGTTGAACCTGGAGCATGTCAACTGTATTGCTTCAGGAATCTGCCACTGGCACACCTTGTGGATTAATATATTTGAAGAGTACTGCTGCAGTACCAAAACCCACTTGTGAGAAATGCAAGATGAAAATTCAGTTCAAAGAGAGAAGAAGCTGTTAATGCATCAGAGGATTACTTCATGTTAACATGAAATTGCATTTTGCATTCAACAACTCAGCAAAAGTTGGGGGGGGCGGGGATTTGGTTAGTTTTTATCTTCTTGTATCAGGATTGTGACCTCACTGTTTTGGTTCCATGCACTTTT
Organism: Anas acuta; assembly: GCF_963932015.1. Taxonomy (NCBI): domain Eukaryota; kingdom Metazoa; phylum Chordata; class Aves; order Anseriformes; family Anatidae; genus Anas; species Anas acuta. The sequence goes on from NC_088985.1 coordinate 11,805,821, forward strand.
AACACTGAGTATTGGAGATTCTATAATCCTGAAGAAAGAAAATGCTTAGGCTATTCTAAATTGAAGCTGACATTAAATTCTGATCTCCCCCGCCCCCATCTTCAGACTTTCATACAGAGATAATTAGAAGGGTTTTGTTGAGGTATCCAGTATGCTAAGAATTTTTTCTACACAAAACACTGCAGTAGGTCTAGACTTCTGTGTCTACTTTAATTTGAAGGTAATCCTATTAGACGTGGATACAAAGAACATTTCCTCTTAGACAACAGTGACAGTTGTAGGACAAAGGTCATGGTTGATAGTTCAGTGTAACCAACAGCTACATTCTTCTAAAAGGATGTGTGAAGATAGGCTTAGTTCCAATACAGGGAAAATACAGAATAAACCAAAACTATGAGCTACATGTGTCAGTGTGAAATACTGCTAAATCCTCCAGATGCACTTTTGGTAATTTAATCTGGGCCACTGGAACAGTGTTTCTATGATGCAGTACAACATAGTCTTAAGGTTTCTAAGAAAAATCTTAGTTTACAGCCTTTATAGACCAATTTATGAAGCAAGCTAAAGAAACATAGTGAGAACCTCTTTTTTTATTTTTTTTTTTTTTTGTAAATTTGTGATTTTTTTTCCCTCCCCTGTGAACAACCGTTATATGTTAGATGTCAAACTTGGGAAGATATATAAATTAAAAGCTCGTTTCTTCCTTTTGTAAGAAAAAAAAAAAAAAGTTTGCTTGATAGTAAAGGAATTGTGGATGCAAGTGATGCTTTTATGCACAATGCATACAGTTTCAGTCATGCAACACTTCTGTCAGTGCTCATTCATTTTAAATTTGGAAAATTCATATGAACAAAGGTTCAAATACTACATCCTATTAGTTCAGAGTGTATACAATTAGCATCTTTGAGCCAAATGGAATTCTCTGGTCTCTTTGTTTCTTATATAGAAGGCATTCACTGAAGTGTTCACATCCACTTCATTCCGATTAGCATACAGATCACACTCATGGAGTACATACCACAAAATTGGTGGCAGACTTCTCACTGTTTTATCTTTTTTTCTTTTGTGTGTCTTACAGGCCAGTGACTAGCAGGCTTGTAGAACAACTGTAAATCTCATTGAACATTTAACTTCAAATACGCACATCTTATGGTTCATGCACACTGGTGTTCCTCTTCTGACAATTAAAACAGTTAATTGTGGTTACAGACTTATTAATGAAGAGTATTTATCAACAAAGATGACATTTTAAACATGTAATCCTGGTCTCTAATTCTTGCCTCAGTCCAAACAATATGACAGCAATGTTGTTCACATAACACTGCAAGGCACTGCCTCTTTTTCAGACTACATGACAATAAGTTTTCTCCTTTCTCTCCTTCTCTTTTCACAGGCTGTAAAATGGAGATAAATTCTTTACCCAACACTTAACTTTTCAGTCACAGATATCAAACTATTTATATAACTGTCACAAAATATGATTTCAAGGAGAAGAAAAAAAAATAAGAAAAAAATGATAATAGTACAACACAAAGATTCTTGGATCAGCTTTTACTGAATAGCTATGATAGTGTGCTAGGTGAAGTTCCAGACCTCACTTATAACATATGAGCTTAAATATACACATTCAAATTTTACTCATGATTCCTATGTATTTATGGGAAAGAAAAGTATATCTCATGTGGAAGTATAACCTTTATTCATTATGTTGTTAATGATCCCTTCTTAAGATTATGTTACTAATAATGCATTTTTTATTTTTTACCATACTTCTGAACTAAAATATTTTGTGACTAATTTATATGATGAAATAGATTCATCATGCTCTTGGACAGAACATTTGTAGTGTTTTAGCCATACAATCCAGCACAGACACCTGTTACCGCAGATGAATGGGAATACTGGGAAGTATAATAAATATAAAATATATCATTTATAATATACAAATATCTTATAATAATAATATAACAATAATTGCATAATTATTATATATATTATTGCATTATTGCATAATATGCATTATTGCATATTATTATTGCATAATAATTATATATAAATAATATATAATTTTATAAATTATAATTTAATTATAATATAAATTATTTTATTTGTAATAATATATGATAATATATAATAAAGTATAAATATTTAAATTTATAATATATAAAATAATGTGAAAACAGAACTACTGCTGCTGTTCATATTTAAGAAGTATGTGAGATGAAAGAAGTGAGATGTGAGAAGTATGTGAGAGTGAAAAGGTTTGTTTTCATACTGACACTTGAGCTGAATTCTTTGTGGCTCACAATCTGTAAGTAACTCATAGCAGGAAAAATATTTCCTTTGATTTATAAACATAGAACAAAACAATATAATTATAGGCAAGAGATGACAGTCTCCCTGAAAGAATGGTTTTGTACTCAAAACCTCTCCTTATGAATAGAGATACGTGATCATCACTGTTAGCTATTGGGAGATCTTTGTATAGAAGACTGCTTTGACTGGACAAAGTGATCCTTAAAGTGATCAAAAAATGCACCATCTCTTGGATAATTGCATTTGTTACCACAAGAGGGACTGAGAAAGCAGAAGGAAAAAGAGAGAAGGGAAGAAACTGTCCAACATAGTTTCAACCTTTATTAATTTCTGAGTCCTCTGACTTTACTAGATTTACAAACTGGCTCTGAGTGCTGACATTCCTCCCTACGGCCTCCAGATGGTCAAATGTAATAGCAAGTATTGTCTCCCATCACTGAGAAACTGAGCTATTGCCCCTCACATTCACTTAGATTTGCTCTTGTAACAAAAGAAAATGCAATAGCACAAAAATGTCTTCCATACTATATATGTTGTTCCCCCAAAGAAAAGAGAAAGAACCAAGTCTGAACTTTCCTAGATGTTGATTCTTGTTTTATAGAAGCGAGGTTATGTGGCAAATGAAGATTTGCTTTAATACATTACATAAATTGTACTCATAATATTTTAAGTACTAAAAAAATAAGGACATTTACATTATCCTAGCAGACCTGAATATGATGCATCCTCAGCAGTTACAAAATAAAAAGTGATGCTTCTAACTCCAACGCAATAACTGCGCTCTCATTTTTAGCACATGCACGTTATTTTCTCATGATTAGGACATTCAGGTATTCTTCACTCATTTCATAAAATTAAGATGTCACTTAAAACAGAAGGAATTGCAAACTTTTCTATGGTGAGCTGTTAGAGGACAACATTATAACATGATAGCTCTTAACTTTGCAGTAAAATGTGACTCATACCTGATAAGAGTTAAATCATAGGCACTATTTTTGTGGGGAAAAAAAAATAAAACTCTCTTCAATCAAGGACAAGAGCTATACTTTGTTTTTTCAGTGGACTTTATATGAGGAACAGCCATAGCAACATAAGAGTAGTGCAGAAGACTACAATCTATGATGGTTATAGCTAAATTTACAGTCCTTGACAGACTTGTCCTCCATGAATTTATTTTTTTTTTAACTGATTTACTAATTTGGCACCCCTCGCATGCTCAGACATTGAATTTCATTAGTTTTATTAGTTACACTTATGAAAAAGTACCTTTTTCTTATTCCACTTCAACAGAATCACACCAATCTAAAATTACAAAAAATTTATCTATTTGGTTAAAAGATGAAATCAACTCCTGTCTTCCCTTAAGTTTTCATTATAGTTCTGCCTGTAAAGATTCAGTATAATCCAGGGGCAACGTGGCTTTTTTCTTTTTCTCCCCATTGATGGGTAAAATGTCAGAAATTTTTATAATTTGATTGGACCCTAAACTGTTGAACTAAATAGTACAGTTTTAGTCTAAAACAAGATGTACAGTCTTGCCAAACTTATGGCCTAGGTTGAATGGTCTTGAGTAATTACATCCATTAATTTAATAAAGCCTTCTTATGACTTATAGGCTTCCTAAAGATGCATTCCAAGCTTTAGGGTTCAAATCTGATCTTTCATAAAATTTAGGAATAAACATCTTGAGAGGGGTGAACTTCCCTCAATTATAGATCTAAGTTGCAAGATAGAACAGTTTGAAGAGGATATTGAGACTTTCTACAGTTACTGTGGTGGTAAGACTGGAGTGAATAATTTGAGGTCAGTCTTCTACACTTCATTCTCCACAGTTATTCTTCCCTGGAAGCTATCCTATTTAAGGAAATGTAGAATGTCAAAGGAGAAAAAGTAATACTCTTAGTAGATTGGACCTTACCTTTCAGTAAGTCTAAGTTCACTTCCACCGCTGTGGTAAGTTGTTACATTTTACACCTTTTTACTATGCAATTGAAATATTCATACAATTGTTCATCTATTCCAATATGTCAGATGGATTGCTCTGTACTGCACACTGATGATTGTACTGCACACAATGATGATGAGTGCCTTGTCCACCTTCAGACCAGTGGCATGCTGTCTGCTGACTACCACAGGTGTCTCCACAACAGTATGCAAAATGGAAGCCTCAGGGGAATATCTCAGTGAATCACATTAAAAGAAAAGGTGCACAAAAATTGTAGTACTCAAACTCAGTATTAAGCTGGGGAGCAAAACAGGGTAAATTTCCAGGCTGTGCACTGCAGAGGATGGATTCTGGAGCCACAGAGAGACTGAAGGAATACTGAATACATGAGTGTTTCAAATACATATCTATATCAAGCTCAATGTATCTAAAACCAGCCAAAACCAGATACAATACAAATCTTCTTGGTAATGAAAAACTTGCAGATGACTCCACCTGATAGGAAGAGGCAAGCACAAAGATATGTTGTTTTTATACGTGGCCTAAGATTGGTGTTTTGTTTTGTTTTTTCCTTTGATGATATGTATCTAATTCAGTATAACAAACCTATCTTTAGCTTTGAAACTGTTCTGTTGCCAGCCTTCAGCACTCTGATGTCTACTGTGGAAAATGAAATACTGAGGACTCACCCTATGCATGTGTATGTGTATATATCTGTAATTATGACTATGTATGCGCAAGTGAATTTGTCTTGAGTTTAGCCCTTCTACTCACAAATTAGGCCTATAACTGAAGAAAGGTTTTTTAACTTCTCGTACGCACAACAGACATGAAAAATGAGTTCCATGGCAGATGGGCACCCTGGAAGCACTTTGATTTGCCACAATAAATAAGACTTCTGTAAAGAATAATATATAAAATTGATGTCAGTTGCTGACAAAAAGTGTTAAAGAGCTCCATACAGAACATGAGATAGTATTTGGATGTTCAGATGGTATTTTGAATTTGCAGCATTTCTTTAAACTTCTAAATGAGGATTGGAGTTAGTTCACATTTTCTGGAAGAAAAATAGCTGAAGGAAATACGTTGTTTTATTTAAAAACACTTAACAAAGAATACTGGAACATGCATTAAGGAGTGTGTGTTGACTTCAGCATGCCTGAGACCACACTGTAGCATGAAGGATATGCCTGTCATCCGCACATTAGAATTCTTCCACATTCAACCACCACATCTACACTGTGGCATGTAGGTTATTCTTTTGCTTTTGTGCATTCTGAGTTTCAGTTACAATTATATATGTTATTACATGCTTCTTTTTGAAGCTCAGGATGGTTTCCAAATAAGTTGCATATGCCTGGCAAAGATCACACTTGCAACTGAATGGAGAGTTCACAGGCCACTACCAAAACCAAGTTATTTCAGCTGTGGAAAGTACTTTTCAACTAAAAAGGTTCACCTGCTAAGTGATGCTGTTCTCAATCTGTTAGCATTTGTGTTTCTACATTACAGGGTTCTTTGAATTTGTCATTCAGCTACTTGTGAGAAATGTATCTAGCTCTGACAATTCTTCCAAGGAAGCTTTCATAACCAAGTATTTGCATTTCTAGTGCTAGACTTTGATTCATTTCAACATAAGAATTCAAATTTAAAAGAAAAAAATGTTCACTGAATTTTAAAAGGGTCAAATATTAAGCAGCGGGTCATCTAGAAAAATAGAGTTTACTCCTGGAACTCACTGAAAGATTTTAAAAGCCTCAGAGATATCTGCATCAGTATGGGCTTGTAAGAGAACTTACATAAAATGTGATTAACAGCCGAGAATTAAAATAAAGGCATTTCAGGAATATTGCTATTCCTTGGCTTCTATTTGCAATAATAGAAATAAGTACTTCTCTCCAATGGGGTTGCTACTAATAATATCTTAAGTTTGTCACATGCCAAAAGCAGAATAAGATAAATTCTACCAAGAGGCTATTCTGGTGAATCAGTGAAATAACCATAGGAATAAGATCAGGTTATTATTTTTAGAACAAAAAACTAAAATATGAAGATTGAGTTTTTATTTTGTTAATGGCTATGTACCCACACAAACAATTAACAATATGATTTGATATTACACTGACTAAAAGGGAATCAACTATTATGTCAATAGAAATGTATAGTTCCTTCAAAAAAGTATTTTAATGAAGTTGTTTCTTTTTTTTTTTCATTTAAATAAAGAAAACTGTTTTCATGAGACAATTCTTCTGTCAGAGAGATTTGATTTTGAAGACTTTGTGAAATGAAACTTTTTTTTCCATTTCCCTACCCTCATTGCAGAATATTCATGTGAAAACCAGCTCTGAACTTGTATGCTGTACATGTATCTCCACATAGATTCAACACACAGTGCATTTTATAACCATTTCAGATTCACAATTTCAGGAAATATTCCAGGCATCATGAAATTGTCTCTATTCATATGGTGAAAAGAAGAGTCAGGGAAACTGATTAATATGATCAAAGAAAATACTGAGACCAAATCTTATTGCATTGTCATTGTTAAGAGGTACAAAGAAAGCACAAATTGAGTGAAAAAAACCTACACTTTTTGCCAAATAAACTTCTAAGGATTATGCCTAATTTTTCGGTCTTCTTTCTTTTCCTTTCTTTAATACCAGCCTTCATACTGTCTGTTTGCATAGATTTTAATATTACAATGAAGGTTCTGCATTAAAGCAGTAAAAACCAAAGAATTTGCTTTCTAAGCAAAAATACTGCTTTCCAAAAGAATTCTGGCCACTCTGTTGCAAACTGAAACTACGTGCGGCATGAATAACAGATTCTCAAAATGTTGAACAGGCAAAACAGATGACTTAGCAGATATCACAAGATCAAGAACAAAGATGAGATTTGTTTGCATTTTCTAGCTACTGTGCTAAAAAAAAAAAAAAAAAAAAAAAAAAAGTGTCCTCAAACTGAAACAACATAGCTGGATGGTGCTTTGCTGACTTCCAAGTCAGCTGTGTTGATCTGCACACACTGAGCTTCTGAACTATTGTTCCAATAAAACCTTCCAGTTTATTTCTGGCAGCCTGCTGAGGCAGGATTCAAGTCAAGCTATACCCCTGAATGCTGTCCATATACAATAAAACCAAGCCATTATTGTACCTTCACTATAAAATGACAAACTTGAGAACAAATATCTACTCCAGACTGGGAATTAATTAGGTTTGCATAAGATGCAATCAGACTCAAAAAGAACATCTCTATAGTAACCACAGGCTTGTTTGTTTGTCAGTTTTGCACTAAATTGACATTACTCTTTTGTTAGCTGATGCAAACCAGGCCCTCAATGCAAAGAGAGTGGTACAAGTACCACTTATTCTTTACAGTGGAAGTTTGCTAAACAGCTGTATTCTATAGCTTTATCTGTTTTGTGCTCATCAGTGAAAAAAGACTAAGCACAGAAATAACCAGAAAGGTTCGTCTTGGATATAGGCTTGCTAAAGTTCATCTGGAGCTACCTCATAGGAGTATGACTCAGAATTAACATGCAAGTAGCCATGTGGAGCCAGGAACATCTACGTGTGTCCACGCAGATGGGGCCATAAATACATATTCACATTTATCTCACAATCCTGGTAAGGCTGAAAAGTATTACCTCCACTTTGCAAATGAGAAGCAAGATGAGAGAAAACTAAAGGACAGACTCCTTCTCCTTTACCTGTGTTTGTTTGAGTTATTCTGACTGGCTGAGTTAGGTATTATAAAGTTCAATATAGCTGACTGATGCTCAGCAAGTCAGCCAAGATCTTTGGCAGTGACAGTGAGGCCCCCTGTTCAGGGTTTTGATCAGAAAACCAGTCATAACCTCTTTTAAGGCCAAAGAGAAATCATTGCAACTCCACAGAAAAGAAGATACACTAGGTTTCATAGAGAATGTCTGCAGAGCAATATTCTGAACTCTTTCAGCAGATGTCACAGATCCATCACCATTTTGCAAATTTCTCATCTAATCAATATAATTGCTCTCTCTAGGGAAATTAAAATCTACCCTGGAAACTGAGTCAATGAAAAATGTCTTTTTCACCTTGTGACAAAAGGCACGATTTGTCTATTTAAGTTTTTGTGAAGTACTTGACAAAATCAGCAAAAATATTTGCCACCTAAAACACCAGGAAACAGCTTTCAACAGAAGACTTCACAGTAATTTGTGAGAGGCCAGGATGATTTAAAGAAGTTCTAGGGAATTCTTACATATGCTACTTTGCTACCTCCATATACCAAAGACAGCAAGAAACTGCCATACAGTGAAAACAATAATAACAATAATTTGTATTTTACTTTGCCCCCCACCCCTCCCCCCAAAAAAAAAAAAGGTAATGTTTTGAGTCTGTATTAGGAATATTTCATTCAATAAATAAGAAAGGAGGCAGCTTATAGATAACAAATAACTGCTGAAAAAGTACTTTCTTTCTTTTTGCAGCTATCTGCAAGACTTGGAAATTCACGTGTCTTGGAAAGTTTTAAAATAGCAATGATTTCTTATCAGGAAAAGATGCTAGTTAATTGTATCAACTTAACATTAAGAAGCTGAAAACAAACAAACAAACATTACCACCGCTATATAAAGAGAAAAATTATATGCATGACAATAATACAAGAAGATAATACTCTTTACAGAATTATTCCTGTAGTCACATGATTCTTTTAGAATTAAAGCTGTCTTATATAGTCAGGGAAAACTTCTGAACCCCAACATGACTTAAGCAATGAAACGGCCAGAGCTTGATTTCTCAAGCAACATGGCAACAAACAGATAAGAGATGCCAACTCACCCTGTCATTGAGTCAGACATCAGCTTTAAGAACCTCCTTCCCAACACCATGCAAAGATCCTGCATCAGCCCGCCAGGTACAGCACAGCTCAAGCTGCTCAGGCAATCCCCATAAGCCTCAGCCTTTTCAACAAAAAATTTTTTGCCTTGTCTAGTTTACAAAGATCACTCTTTTCTTCAGCCCCAGTAAATAAGAGCAGACCTTTTTTGACTCTGCCCACAACTCATTATTTCAACAATGGTCTTTTAGTCCATACAACATGAGCATGACCACAAGAATGCTATGTTTTATACGCTTAGTGTCCATGTTGCCTTAATTCAAGCCACTATGCACTGAGAATACAAGAATATCTTATGTAAGCACTTACCATCTTCATTTAAATGGCAATCAAGAAAATATAAAAACGTTAAAAAAAAGGCAAAATTTGGAATCTAATACTACCAAATTCTACAAAGTGAGGATTTTTTCATCCTCACTAGAAATTTAACTACAAATTATGAAGTAATAATAAAATCTGAATTTTCCTTGAAAATAAAGTGAGAGAGGATGAAGTTGTAGAGCTTGGAGTAATGCACTAAGTGTGCTTTTCTTTTTTAAGACTCCGTAGGCTTTCCCAGTGTTAACAAGCATAAAATTGCTAGCAACTATTAAGAGAGCTTTCTACTTATATCTCACAAATGTGAGTATTTAATATAAGATCTTATCAGTGGTTTTCCCCCCAAAGGGAAAGAGAACACTGAAATCCCTGCCTGCAAGGATACAATCAATATCCCTTTCAAAGACTTACTTTTCATAAAAACAAGCGTGCTCATCACAAGCATTACCCCAGCCAATTCAGAAACTAAATGGACTCAAAGATAAATCCTCTTACTGAAAACCCAAGCCGACCTGGAAAGAAACTTCACTGTCAACCTAGAGCTTTTTATTCTCTCCATTATACAACACAGCTGTTCCTAGACTAGTAACAAGGCACAAGGGTATTTGTATCCCATCCCCTCAATGCCTTCTGCTTTAATATTAAGCCTTAGTATGAAAATGGAGCTTGTGAACCTTCGTTTCATTTAGGGATTGCCTGATTACCTGAAGCCCTGGGAAATAGGTGCTTCCTATAAATACTGTAACCTGTATGCATCTCTTTTGTAAGTCCTGCTGTGCAGAGAACCTGCAGACTCTGAGTGCTGTGGGCTGTTGTGTCACAGTGCCCTGTCAGGAAATCACAGAATCACAGAATTTCTAGGTTGGAAGAGACCTCAGTCAGCATGGAAACAGACTGCAGTGGAAGAAATACATGAGAATGCAGTGTGCTGAGCAGAGACTGTGCACTACTGCCCTTATTGCATTATCATTCTCTATGTGGAAAAAAAAAAAAAAAAAAGAAAAAAAGGCAGGAAGGCACATCTTCTACCAACGTTTGTATTGTAGTAAGACATTTTAGAGCTAGATGGGGATATTTTCTATATGTGTTCGGCCACATCCATTAGTGATACTTTTAAACTGCTTTACTTAGCAAACAGATGGAGTGGGCAGGAAACATAAAAATCCTTTATCTAGTTCATGGATATAACAACTGTTTGCAAGAAAGCACTTGAGTCATGGTTGATTTTTTAAAAAGAGGATTAAGACAACTCAAGAACTGCATGGGGAACAATCCAAATAATAGTAGGTTGTGAAAATGTAAGAATACTACTCATTATGCACAGAATAAGACAGGATTTCCATGAAAAATATAATATACAATCATATGATTAAAGACAGTATTAAAAACCTATTCACAGGGGCCAAATTAAGATTGCACTGACATAGTCTAATGTTTCAGTGTTTGCTCATGCAAACATAACACCATTTTTTTAATGGAAAGAGCATTACAGAGATTAATTTGCCTTACTTTTGTTCTGAATGTGAACTAGATACACTTACATTATCGTGAATTACTATACATGGTTTATGATTCCAAGGAAGGCCTATTTCTACAGTATAATTTTTTCCTTAAAAATATAGAAAACAGAGAAGTTTTGCAGATATTCTATATATTTTGATGAGTAAAAGAAGCTGTTTTTTCATTAATAGGGGCTAAACAGAGGAGAACTCATTCCAATATTATTTGCATGCACTGCAAATAGGAATACTGTCCCCAGGTATACTCACTATTCCCAGAAATTACACAAAAGTTAGTCTTCTAAGAAAATTTGCGTTATGTGCTGAGAAAACAAAATCATTATCCTCTGGAACTATATCACAGAATCACAGAATTTCTAGGTTGGAAGAGACCTCAAGATCATCAAGTCCAACCTCTGACCTAACGCTAACAGTCCCCACTAAACCATATCCCTAAGCTCTACATCTAAATGTCTTTTAAAGACCTCCAGGGATGGTGACTCCACCACTTCCCTGGGCAGCCTGTTCCAATGTCTAACAACCCTTTAGGTAAAGAAGTTCTTCCAAACACCCAACCTAAAACTCCCCTGGTGCAACTTAAGCCCATTCCCCCTTGTCCTGTCACCAGGCACGTGGGAGAACAGACCAACCCCCACCTCGCTACAGCCTCCATTAAGGTATCTGTAGAGAGCGATAAGGTTGCCCCTGAGCCTCCTTTTCTCCAGGCTGAACAAGCCCAGCTCCTTCAGCCGCTCCTCGTAGGACTTGTTCTCCAGGCCCCTCACTAGCTTCATTGCCCTTCTCTGGACCCTCACCAGCTTCTCTGGACAATGAAAAATGAAACTTTTTTTTACAATAAAACCATAAAGATGCTTGACCAGATCAAGCTGTAACTGGTTTTCTTAAGTAATGGCACAAACAAATATGTCAAGTGATTGACAGTACTGCATTACTTATTGTTCACATACTTTCTTATCTGGAGATATCAAGGAGATGAGTACTGGTAAAAATGGAGGTCCTGGGAACAAGTTGTGTCAGACCAGTCTAATTTTCTTTAAAAATCTTTACTGGCTTGTTGGAGTTATGAATGGGGTAGAACTAGAAGATTTAGATGCTGGTAAGTTTTAGCTAGTGTTTCCCAGAGGACATTCTCATAAAAGAGATGAAGAATGTACTCTTGGACTCTTCAAAGCTCTGCCTTGGGTCTAGTCCTATACAGCATTTTCATGAAGAATGAGAATGTGTGTCAGATATAAACTAAGGAGGACTTTCAGTACATGGAAGATTCATCTTGACAAGCTGTGGTAATGTATTGAAAAGATGGGATACTATTTCCCAGGGACAAGTTGAAGGTCATTAGTCAGGCATTTCTAATTTTCCCAAAACCTGAAGTAGGAACAATAGTCTGGTAGCAGTTCTGCAGAAAACAGTCTGTGGTTGTACTGAATCACAAACTGAATATGAGTCAACAATGCAACGTTAATCTAAAAAAATATTTAGAGTAATATTGTAAATAAAAATAGGTTACAGCCTGCTGTGATACTGTTGTGCTCTGCCTGGTACTAGACACTGGACTTGCCTCAGCAGGATATTAGTACCCGATAGCAGTGAAAGCATGGCACTTCAGGAAAGAGAGAGCCCAGGGTATGGAAACAGAAATGCGAGAAATCTAGAAAACAGAACCTACAGAGAAAAGCTGGGAATCAAAAGACAAAAGGAAAAAAATAATAATAAACCCAAAGTATGCAAAAGGCTGTTTGAAAGGGAATACAATATTTTTATAGTCATGTGGATGGGACAAGAAGAAAGGTTCAGGCTAGACATCAAAAAAGCCTTTAGCAAGAACAGAGATCTCTTCAGAGTAGATTGTGTGCTCTGAGGTTTGAAGTCTCCGTAATCACAGAAAGACTTGATACATCTGTCTAGGATCCCAAATGTTCTACTAATCTCATTCAGGGTCAAAGAAACCTTGTGAGGTCCTCCCAGTGTATTTTTCTATAATAGGTTTAGTGATGCTCTAAAAATTCCACATGTGCTGACATTTCACATGAAATAAGATGAAGTTGGATGATGGCTGTTAGAAGTGAGTTTAAACCTACATGTGAAAATGATTCAAAATCAGGCAAAATTTGGAGACCAAAAAATGGGAAGCTACAGTACAGTACATTATTCCATTCACCTGTAGAGCAATGAAAGCAAGCAACATTGGAGGATTTTCTTTCACTATGTTTCTACCATTTCTTCAAAAATGAACATGATCATGTCAGTGAATGAATCAGGGATATGTCAATAGAAGAGAGAACTTCTGTTTATACACAGATATCTCAGTAATCAGTAATGATGTGGAAAGCAAATACAGAAAAGTTCATGACAGTTAAATAGGAGTTTGCTGAAATATGATAATTTTTTAAATTGTGGCTGACTCTGGCAGGGACTTTTTAAGCAGGATTTCAGCCAAAGTCTGAAAAAGTGCATATCAAGCAGCCTTGGGCTTTTAATTTAATTTATATTAACCAGCCTACTTGGAGTTTTCAAATTGATTCACCACCACTGTTTGAACATTCTGTGACAGAAGCAATGCATATTAAAGCAGCTAAGTTCTCCTTTCAGCATGCTTAATTAACTGTATTTTTGTCACAGGCAATAGCAAAATATTGGAATATATATATATATATGCATTCTATACACTAGACTGATTGAATATTGGAGGAAAAACAGTTGTGAATACATAAGTAAAATTCATGATTTGGCAATGATAACATCGGGTATCTTCTTTTTTATTTTTTTTTCCATGTTAATACTCAAGTGTTCTTTTTCAACAGTGTTAATAAAATGATAAAAATGTCTTATTTTTATGAGTATGTGTGGTCATGTGTGAGCTTAAGTAAATATGATTTCATAATCTTGGAAACACTGAGAAGATTCATAAACATTAAATCAATGGCAGCATCAGAAAAAAAAATCAGGTTGAGAACAACTACTGAACAGTGAATTCAGAAAATAACCTCAGCAAATATTATGTATGAGACTATGTTGCTTGAGCATTTGGGAAAAATAAACACATTTATAACAATCTGAAAATAAACTACATAGAAGAGGATTTAAACATCGAGAATAACATGCTTGCTGTGAATAATTTATCCAGTTTAAATATTTGCTCTTACATACACCAAAATTGAATTACTTACATTTTTGCAACCGTAATTGTAAGGGTATTGCAATTCTACTTTCTGCCACAGGTTTCTGGCCAACCTTGAGCAAGTTATAGATTGTGCACCAGCTCTGTCACCTGAAAAACAGCAAAGAAGGAACTCAAAACTGTGAAGACAAAAAGCCTGTGATGCACACAGGCAATATTATATCAGAGGTGGCACTTAACCCTTATAAAGACTTTTAGAAAGATAGAGAATGGTATTAGAACTTGTAGCATATTGCTGATATTTATATCTAGATAAGCAAAATAATGCTGAACCATGATCCAATGGTTATGAAAACATCCTCCAAACTATCCCTAAAGGTGGAGATATACCAGGAATTTGGCCTTAAGGCCCATATTATGTGTCAGGGCCAGTTCCTATGTCCATGGGGTAAATAGAACTACGGTAAAAATAAAGGTGACACTGTATTTTACTGGCTCATGTAAAACAGTGCTAATTATGCACTTACAATTTTATTCAAAGCAGTTATTAAATTTTCTTCATCAGATCAAGTTTAAGTAAGTTTCATATCTCATTGTACAACCTTGCATTTTCTCTTTCATTTCAGCCTTCTTGTTGACCTGTTGTGATTATGCAATTTCTTAAGGAAAAGAAAAAGACATAATAAGAATGAAATCCTTGAGGCATTCATATTAACCTGCAGAAAAGGTCACTTAGTTTATCAAAGAAACAGAATGCATCTAAAAAGCCTTGAGAAAGGAACAGAATTCCCACAAGTTGCAAATACGTGTAAATGTGGCCCTACTAAAAACTGCACTAGCTGTAAAAGTTAAACAGGCACACTTGCCACTTTGTCTATTCCTGCACACATCACTTGGGCTGCAAGGAAATCATTACTGTGACAGATCATTTATATTAATACAATGCACTTGCCAAATTATTTTATATACCATAAGCATCAGCCTAGAGAATGTGCACTCAGAACTTCATCAGTATAGAAGAGAGGCTTCACTAGGAGCAAGGCATGCTAAAGGATTTTGATCTCACATACAGCATTGTAAATACAGAGTGATGCCATCGAAGCCAGTAGGCTTACTTTGGATTCACACCAATGAATACGACTGACAGGAGAAAGAGCAGAAAATTGCAGCACAAAGTGACAAGTCTCTGACAAGAAGATTGGAAAGAGAAATACAAGTTAGTGTTAGATTGAGCTACTAGTTTGTGTCTTTCTCCTGGAATAGCTGAACTTGTTTCTAGCATTTTTTTTTTTTTTTTTTTGAACTTAATCAGTGGTTTTCTCATCTCTAAGTGCACATTAACTCTAAATTACTGCATATTCCCAAAGTTAAAAAAAATATCTAAAAATCTGCAGTTTAAAACTGTATGTTTTCACAAGTATTATAGAAATAGAAATATTTTGGTAATCATGAATTGCTTCCACTAATGTTTGGTTACTATTTGGTTATTCAACAGCTATTACATCATATGCCTCGACTTAATGAGGGCTCCCATATTCAAATGTCAATCCTTGTTAGTAATGGATTTCAGAACTTCTCCATACAAGAAAAATACTCCTTCAAAATTTATATCTCAATCTCAGCATTTTGAAATTTGGCACTCATATTTAGTTCCTTGAAGAGAAAGTTTTTCAGTGCTTACACAAAGAGGGATTATGAGAAAACAATATGTTTTTATTCAGCATATAATATTTAATTTACTGTGTGTTTGATCCAAAAGACATTAAAGTTTATTTTATTATTTTTCTTGCAGCTGATTGCACTAACTTCAGATCAGTCCCTCTGTTGATGTTGTTGGGTCATCATTGCCCTATTGCTGATTATTTCAAAAGAATCACATGCTAACGTACAATCTGGTTTCTTCACACTGAAATCAACCTGATTATGAGCTCTGGTCAGTATTATTATTTTAGCTTCCTCACTTTGAATTGTTTTATATGAAAGTGTATGTGCAAACTCAAACTAGAAGAAGCATTTAAAGTTACTCACTGAACCAAAATAATTAATTAATTAAATTCAGGGACCAGCTTTTTCCAGCCCAGTGATCTATCTGTCTTTTTTCAAACTGACACCGCCTAACAGAATATAATCTTGCACATTAAAAAATACAGAGGTTGACAGCGCAGTTATCAAGCAGTTTTCCAGGATGCATATCTAGAATGACTGCATAAATCCCTGTGATACCTTTTTCCCTTTTAAGTGCAAAGTGGTAGGCACATATTGTTTATAATGATAAACAAGAGATGAACTCTTCAATTCTCAAAACAAGAGATGTAACCATGATAAATATCAGTGTAATACACACATTTTCAAAGGAAATATTTATCAGTAATCTACCTACTAGAATCAAAGGTAAGACTGTCCTTCATGCTGCTAATAAGCTTTGCTTTACAACCATTTTACTCTTCAAAATGTGACCTGAGGTCTCCAATTTTTTGGGTGGCATAACTCTGAAATATTCCGATCAACCAGTCTACAATATCTTCATTGAAGTTTTCTTGAAAGATGGAACTGCTTGAGATATCACTAACTGAAGAGGTTTTTATCGTTTTTATTTTTAACCAGAAAGAGCTGTAAATGATAAAAATAAAATAAAATAAAATAAATTGCTCTGTGAAAACAAAACAAAACAAAACAAAAAAAAAACAGGAGAATACACTCAGAAGTGGAGAACCAGAACTGAAAGTGAGGTAGAAGATATAAATGAGAATATATATTGGAAAAACAAACAAACAAATAAATCAAAGCAAAATGAAAAAAAAAATTGTGCTCATTTGGGGCAAATAAAGAACACAGGCTGGAGAGGATGGGTGACATCTGAAAGCTCCTGCAAGGCACCCATGGGGCCCTACAGGGTACTGAAAAACTAATCCCACTTTCATGCCCACTTCATCCTGATTTTCTCTTTAAGAGGATGAAAGAGTGCGTCTTTGAAAACCTACCTGAAGAACAAGAATTATTACCTTTAACATATGATATTCCCTACTAACAGATCTGTTTGTGTGTTGCAATAAGAATTTAACCACAAATGTGCATATTAGAATTTTACTCCCACTTCTCTTGATTATTTTCTTGGCCTTATGCTCAATTTGTACCATATTTTAGCAAAACAAGACACTTAAAGTAGTTTGAAAATTGTTTACAAATTGGATGTCCTTTCACAGAAGATACTTTTGCATACTTACAGGTGTATTTCTATACAGTTAATCTAGATAAGACAAAGTTACCCTTTTTCTTTTTATCATAGTCAGAGCTGAATAATAAAACCATTGTGGGCAAGAGCCAAGATATTTGTCTGATTTTATGGAATTTACTGAACAAATTGCCAGGTAGACTGATCATTAGACTCTCAGTTTAATTCAACCGTGAAACCTGCAAGTATTTTAGACCTCAAGAAGGGCTGGAGTATTGAGAAGCTTCTCTCAGTTTTCCAGCTGTCTAATAAAAGGTATTAACTCTACAGCCTTAATCTGCCTGTGACCCTAAATCACTACTTCTTTAGTAAAGCATTATTTCATTCAGATATTATTAAAATAATTTCATTCCATTACTTCAATCAGGATTTTGGAAGGTGCAAGAGTGACAATGGACAGAGAGTGGGACAGGTGGTAGGGAGGGTGTGTACACAGGTTCACAGTTCAAACCCCATAAAGTTACCTAGTTCATGGTCCTTTTATTGCTTGTAATGATAGCTGCATTTATGCTTCAGACAAAGATTTAATAAAGTTATCTTGAGCAGACACACCTATAGATGAGGACTTGCTTATAAGTGCTTTTTTCAACAGCACTTATTAGTTACTGTTAAAGATCTGGACAACTTTGAATCTTAAAAGTTACTCCTTTAGGAGGGAATTATTTATATGTTTATTTTCCAATAAAGTTGTCAGTTATAATTTTTAAGTTATTTGATATGTATTATTTCACCTGGTAGAAGGAATTCCAATACCAGCATTTTTCAAAATCACCAATTTGTGTTGTCATGGTGCCCCTTATCTTCCTGTCTAGAAGTGATCCTTATAATACGAAATCATTAAATTTGCAGCAAAATTATTTGTTTTTCCATATTTGTTGAAATTTTAATAAACTGTTTAGTTTCTATGGGTAATTATCAGTATTACTTACAGCAGAGTATCACATCTATAGGGGACATTTGTTTTGTGTTAGAGTATGGTTTTATGTTGTGTTTTTCTTTGTTTTATTTTTACCCATATGACAGTTTTCTGAATTGATATTATGCCTATCAAATAAATCACCACCTAAATGTCACTAAAAGAATAGCAACCAAAAAGATTTTTTCCAATGTGAAACCATTACTGGTGGAATGATGAACTAAACTACTTGATGAATAGTATAACATCCAAGTCATCTTCATTTTTTATATTCCTAATAAAACTACACTCTCAATTAATTTTAATTAAGATGTTACTGTGCCTTGATGAAATACTACTTACTGAAATGAAATCCAGATCAGCATGTTGGTTAATTTCTATTAATTTACAGTAAAATACAGTTTGCAGTCTCTTCACTAGCTAATAATGAGGGTGTCATTATGCAGTCTCTCCTGTCTACCTCCAGAAATAATAAGTGTAAAAATTACTGGAAATTTAACTACAAATAGTTGTCCAAAGAAGGGTTCCAATCTGCTAGTCTAAATTTAATTAAGTGCATACTCAGGATTCTTTCCCCTGATATGTTCTTGTTGCAAATTGCAACCAGATTAAGTAGATTTCAGTATAAAACTAAAGAACTTTACTAAGTATAAATATGTGTGTGTCTATGTATGTGACTGGTACATGAGTAAAGAAAAGAGAATTGCAATAAAAATTTATTTCCCTGTATACTGGTAAGGATAGTCAGAAAACAGCCAATGCAGGAAGAATTAGTACTGATGCTGTGCATATTGAGATGAATGAAATGAGAAAATCAATTAGAAATAACCTAAACACCACAATAAAGAAATACCTTACCTATTGCAAACCACAGTGATGGAACAGTGATGGAAAAGTGTATAGAATTTCTGTGGTAAGGTCAGAAGAAAAAAAAAAAAAAAAAAGCAGCTCTTTTCATCACTAAATTCAGCATTTTAAAACTCTCTTCCTGCCCCTTCAGTTTATCATTATATTAAAATAGTTTCAGTTCTTTGAATGGAAGCTTTTCTTGGGCTAGCAAGAAAAATTTTACCTGGGCTAGCAAAAGCATTTTTGAAGCATCTAATCACTCATTTTTTTTCTTAAGGTTCATAAAAGCGGACAGAAGTAATAGAACTATGTGGGTCTGACATGCTTTTTCTGTTTCTGTCCCCTCTCTGCGGTAATACCCTCATATTCTGCAAGAGGTTTAGATGCTTTCAAAAATGAAGACATGCATCAGTCTGGTTTCCACCAGTATTACAGATTCACCTTGAGTAGTTCTTGTGAAGAATGATATTGTGTCTACAGTGATCACATGCATGATTTTATGTTTTTAATACTCTTTTTGTAAAGGAAAGTGCTCAATCCAAGTTTTTTAATGTAGGGTAAATTAAAAAAAAAAAAAAAAAAAGCATGAAAATATGTTTGCCCCTGTTTCTAGACCCTATGTTGAGTCAAAAGCCTGACTTGCTTGCCAAATTTTAAATACCTGTCTTGTGAAACATATTCTGAGTCCTTGGCTGATGCTTTCTCTCTACTGAATAGATTTTTTTTTTGTCCAGTTAATAGGTGCCAAACTGGAAATTTGTTAATAAATTTCTATTACTGCTCTGGCTCCTTTTGTTTTAAAAAAAATGGATCTCAGAGGAGATACATAAATATACCTCCTTTGTGTCTCAGTTCTGATTAAGTAATATGGATTTAATTAAGCAGAAGGCAGGCTCTGAAAACATATACAATGTATAAGTAGGTTGCATTGACATCCTTCATGACATCCATGGCTTGTAGATTACTACCATGTAACATTTGCTACATCACTATCTTTTCATTTGCCATACTGTTCAGCCTACCCAAATATGTGATTTTGAATATTTTGGACTCAGGGTAATTACATAGTAGAGCAACAAAAAAGAGTCACTATTGAAACAGATAGGTACCATTATAAAGCTTTCTTATTAAGGCTGCTATATTTCCAAGTATACATACAATAAATAAAACCTGTCAGGCAACAGCAATGCAAGCTTGCCCTTCACCTGACTGAGCTGTCTCCCATAGAATGAGTGTGTGAGATAACGATGGGAACAGAAGGTGAAGCCAGGAGCAAACCCTGCTCTCAGTTTAGCATTTTGTCTCTGAAGAATAGAGGCATTAAGATCTGCTGACTACCTATGACAGGTCAGCCTTGAAAATACATGACGGAGTAAAGAATAAAAAGAGGACCTTGCATTGTTAACAGGTTTTGTTTTTACATTTTGTTCCTGAAAAATTTAAGTGCCTGAAGTGTGATGAACAAGTCTTACAAAACAGAATTCAGTATTCCTTGTGCTGAAGGCAAGAAGGATGTGCAAAAGTGATTTGGGATGTAATTGATCTTTGTTGGAAGCTTTCAGCATGAAATTGTAATTGAAGGATGTTAGGCGACTCCTGCTGCATTAGCTTCAGGTTAGTCTTAGATTTACTTCAGTGCTCTTGTGCCCCACAAGATTTCTTTTGCTCCTCCTTTATGAGAAAGAAAGAACAAAGCTGGAAGCAGGATTATGTTAATCAAAGATTTCCAAAGTGGAACAAATTAAGTCATTTACACTGTGTCTGAACTGCAGGATGCAGACTAGTAACACTTTCTTGAAATGAGTCCTGCTTTACTCTGGGCTTGTGGGCTGGAAGAAAGCCCCAGTACATTGCAGACAAGTTCCTGATCATCAGAAATGCCAGACATTTCTCCTGCCTATACAGAGCCTAAGAGATATCACATCTCTTTGTGAAAAATGTTGATTTTCATCTACTTAACTTGGCACAGCAGCAAAGGTATTCTTCAGTTATCATTTGTGATCAGTAAGACAACACTGGTTGCACACCAGAGTGTGCATTCTTCATGATACTACATGGGTAAACAAGACCCAAGTACTCACTGGGGGTCTTATTTATTATTGCATCCATTATCAAATTAAACAGAGCAAATACTGTCCAAATACCTTCTTTTTACACTCCCATTTTCTAAGTATAATGTAATTGTATTGGCTAATTCTTTGGAGTTAAATTCTTATTAGGTACTTACATTACTTTCACAGAGCTTAAATCAGAGCCCATTAAAAATTATTTTACTAGACATATTTACTACAGTAAGTACTGTAGTAACCTTGTTCTTCATTGGTAACCCAAAATAGCCATAGGCTGCATAGTTTACCTCATTAAATATACCATATCTTTATTTTTACTTTCTAAGCAGCATGTGTCACCATAATCTTTATAGTTAGGAGTGGTTTCTAAAGACCAAGATACCATAAATGCAATTCAGTTACGTCAGACCAACCTCTTGAACCTGCATTTTCACAGCATGTGTCTCAATAGTATCAACATCTGCAATATAAATAATAGTACTAATTAGCTCTTTTACAATATTTTATCCAACATCCTCTTATAAAAATAAACAGTGGGAATTGAGGAAGAAAATGACACACTGGAGAATACATGCATTCCATTTTAGCAATTTTTTGGTAACTCATTTTTTTTTCATCTTTAAATCTAACTCATAAAGTCAGATCTTCACTTGGTGTAAATCTGTACAGCATCATTATTAAAGCCATGAAGATAGTTAGCACTAGACTATTCAGCTAAAAGTATTTTAAAGTTGATTTGGAAAAGGAGATCTCTTATTATATTTCCCCCCATAGCAACAATATATAAGTATTCTTAAAGAGAAATAGAAATCAAGTCATAAAGATTCTGAATAAATACTCAAGATGTGCACATGCATATATCAAATCACCCAGATATGAATGAAAAGTGTATCATTGTCTCGGTCCACTCCCCAGTGCATTTGTACTACAACCTTCTTGCAGCTTTTGGGGTATCTTAATGTTGCCTTTTCCGTATCGTCTATGCTTTTTGTATAACTTGAAATACCTAAAGCCAAAGGCTTTAAAGAAGGGAATGGAAGTTTCTGAAAATGGATTAATGGCCTTGGTGCTTCATTAACCTAATCTGGCACTGATCGGCAGCCTGTCAAGCAGTCTTGAGATTCCCCCCCTCTTTTTTTTGTTTGGCTTTCACTGGTGAAAGATGCATTGCTTTGACATGTTATAAAGAACTCAGTTGTGCACGCATATTATTATGCCCCTCATTAAAACAAGCAGCCTCATCTATTTTTCTGTAGCCATTAATATCAACAGCCTCTAATCTTTCAGTAAGTGATCCTGGATTTTACAGCTAGTTGACCCTATGATATTTTTTAAATAACCCCTCCTAAAGAGACATATATTTAAACATTAATTGCTACCCTTAGAAACCTATATGAATAATACATCTGTCCTTAGGCTTAAATGGTAATAAAGATATAATGGCTTAAAGGATTTCTATTTTATTCTACTCTTTAAGAATAGCAGTAGGATGTGTTATCACAAAATGTAAAAACAATAATGAATTAATCCAATGGAGAATAAAAGGCAATTCAATTATAGATGTGCTTAATATATATTAGCATCCTGGGGCCTTCTCCATTTCACTCTGACTTCTGTTGGAATTGAATCGTGATCCTACACAACAACAGTGGATCAGTTCAACATTGCAGTTGTCAGCAGAAACACACTCAAGGGCAGCAGGGATCAAAAGAAATCTACTGGTGGCTTGTGGCCTGATGGCAGATGAGATGATGAACTCACAGCACCTTTTCCAATGTAGTTATCAACAACAACCCCCGCTCCATCAACAAACACTGACTGAAATCCTTTCTGGATGTCTTTTAAGACATACCAGCAATCTACGATGGGTGCAGTTTTCATGACAACTAATCCACTAAAATAAAGCAAAAGGATGCATAGTGTTCTTCAACACCCCCCTGCCCCCCTCTAAAATGAGTAACTGAAAGTCAGATATTCACAGGCCATTTAAACTACATTTTAATTTTATCTATGTGTTCTTCCATGAGGTAGCTATTATCACAGCTTGCTAATTTCTATCTGTTGTGCACAAGACAACTGAGAGACAGCCTAAACAGGAGTAGGTAGTGAGGAAGAACATGTGCAGCTAATATCTGCACAAGCTGAGGACAGGCAGAGGCTAGACTTTAAGTGGGCCCTCTTGCTAAGATTTTCAATCAGGCTTAAGGAAGTCAGATGTTCACTTTCCCTGGAATCTGTGTGTCAGAGCCCTTTCAGTTTCTCTAGAAAGCTCAGCTTAAATTAAACAGAAAAAGCTTGGGCATTAATCTTCTCAGGGCTGGTGTTCCACCACTTCAGTTTATTTTGACAGGCTGCCTGCATAGAAAGTAGTTCCTGAGATTTAGGCCTGGATTTCCAACAGGGATCTCAATTTGTATTCTCAGTGCCAGCAGGTCTCTTTTAATAGCTTTTTTTTTTTTTTTTTTTTTTCATTCCTGATTCTTAACAAATGCTGAGTTCACTGGTTTGGTATACTGGAATGTTATAATACAAATCATTATAAATTTTTTATAAATCACTACAAAGACTACCTGATTTAATGAAAATGCTAAGATCTGTTCTAATAGCTCAGATATGTGTTAGTTTAATAAGTGTGCAATCAGATTTTTGATTGAGTGAAACACTACAAAAAGGCCTTTTACTATTTCATTTTCAGACTCCAGAATTCTTTGTTACAGCACATGACTACACACTGGCTCGTCTATGGAAATAATCATCTTGGATATAACTTGCTGATCAAAGTACAAAGAATTCTCCACACCAGTCAAAACTGTAGTCTGTTCCTCTATAATCACTCTGTTCTGTAGCACCCTCCACTGGCTGATGTAAGCAATCAAATTAATGCATGCTGATGGTTGTTTTCCCCTACATTTGGGTAGCAGTCTTGTATCAGATAAGTGACAGTCTCTAAAGACTGAGAAAGGAAGGGCAGACCAAGTTATTACTTATTTAATATAAATAAATAAATATTTACATTTATTTTTATACTTTGAGCTATGTTTATTATTAAAATTATTAATATAATTATTATGAAATATACTGTTATAATTATTAATATAGATAATAAAATTACAATATTATTTAAGAGTTCCAAATGGTTGCCTAAGTAAAGGACCATCCACGAGATATGGAGAGTTGTCATTGAACAGATTGGAAAAACAATGACTGGATGAATCATGGATTTGAAATTTAAAATTCCACTACTTCTGACAGCATGGTTCTACTTTGAAAAATGGCTATGTAAACGATATTTTCTGCCTCAACAGATCTATGAAAAATGCCTGTTCTGTGTTAGATCTGCTTACTTGAGGGTGAATCCTGCCCCCCAGCCACTATTTGCTTTTCTTTATTTCTTTTTAAATTTCAGTATTCTTTTTCATTTAATTTGTACAAGACTTGATGGTACCCATGCCAGTATGAAGAAAACAAAATCCAGAATATCCTTTCTGTGTTGTATTGGCCTCACGGTGCTACTAAGATTAAACTCTATTTTGCTTTTAAGGAGACCTTTCAGACACAGTTCATGGAGAGATGCAGACTTGTGCTGCCTTTTTGGTGCCCCTTAGGAACATCCATAAAAACACTAGTTCACAGATTCAGTCCTGAACTTCTCAACATCCCTGCTCTCTGTCTTTCTCTACTCCCTGTCACGGCTGCCTGGAGAGAGAGGGGAACGATTCACAGACATGCAGCAGAAGGCTGAATCTTGTTACTGACATCTGTGCAAACCATGACACACAGTACAAACCAACTAAAAAACATTGCCAGTGTTGCACAGATGGTCTTCAGTTTAAACTTCTAGTTTAAGAGCAATAGTTGAGATTTAAAATCTAAAAGCTTGCTTTTCAAGATATCCTTTAGTGACTTTTTGACTTTTAGTAAAGTTAAAATTGCATTTCCCAGCAGGCATAATTTGAGTATAACCAGAGGATCTTGTACTCTTGTACCTCTGTACTACTTGTAGCCACATCCTCTCATAGAGGTATACAGCTCCCATGCATCAATCTGGAGACAAGTACGATCTGTAGAAAGTGGTGTAAAGGCTCCTATTTCCAACAATCAATAGTAGTGAATGTTTTAGTGATATACATATAGCTATCTACACCTGAACTTAAATCTTAACTAATGTACAGAACCTTTAATAAAATTCTGCCAATACAGCAAAAGAATTTCTTCAAGGAAAACAGACCTGCTGTTCTTGTGTCACCTCCCAAGAGAATTCCTCTCCTTCCTCCTGTTGGCAGAAAGAATGGCTGAACTGGAAATATGGGGAAAAATGGAAGCAAAGTCTTTGCAGACCTAGCTTATCAACTATCATTTTTTGCAGTTTCATCAGTGCTGTTTCAGCTGCTTGTCTCCCTGCAGTAAGTAGTCACCTCCAATCTGACACGGAGCCGTGCTTTGAAGCAATGAGTGTCAAAGCAGTTTGACTGGCAACATGTGGCCCAGCAGGCAGATGCCCTTGAGAGAAGGAAAGTGGCTGCCAAGCTAAGCAATCTTTAAAACATCTCTGAAATAGTCTAGGAAGGCTAATTTCTTAAATCACTGGTGAAATGTGTTTCTTTTGCCAAAGCAAATTATTTGTCACTGTATCCCCTGAAATAACTAATCTATTTCACAATTTTTCTCCAGCAACCCAATGGCTTTTGCATTGAGGCAGAGAGCTGTGAACTCCAGGAAAAACAGCAGCAGTGAGTTTGTCTTTCTGCTAACAACAGCTGAGAAAAAGTTGGCTTTGGACATAGTGAATAGAATGAGATAATCAAGGTGGAAAAGTAATTCTACACAGTATTGATTATGCTCAAAATAAGTCCACTTAATTTATTAATGCCATATTTTTACAGTTCTGAGAATGTTCACTACTATTGTTTTCTTATTTCTTTTAGTATCTGTTTGTTGTTTTTCCTATTACAAAGTACATTTTTTTCCTTATTATGCATGCTATGTGTTTACAGTTATTACTTATATATTTTAACACAGACCTAGACAAGACTTTTAGTCACTCAGCAGAACTTCCTCTGACTGTGAATAAATACAAACCATATTTCTAAGAGCACTTTGGTCTTTTATCATCATTGCTATGTCCTTATTTGGTATTTTGTATTTTTCCATTACTGTGCTGTCCTAGGCTTTATTATCAGCATTACCATGGAGAACCATTTTTCCCAGCTGAAACTCAAAAATAATTTATTAGAGTTCTGTTGTGATGATCATTAATGATACCCCTCAGCAGATCCAGCAGAAATGTCAAAAAGGATTATTTGGTAATATGTTGAATTTTATTCATATTAGTTTGTCTTTATTTATTTCCAGAATCGTGAGATTTTGAGTCTCCTGACAAAGACTAATGGATATCTTTACACCATAACATGAATACTTGCTCAGTCACTCCAACTTATCTGACTTATAGTTTTACCATTTCAATCAATCTTCACTGATGTCAATAAAATTGAATAATTTTCTCTAACAGTCTGCAAACAGACTCATCTGGGCTCTGCATTCCAGCATTTTCCCAACCATTTCAATAACTGGTCCTAATCTTGAGATTCTGCAGCACAAAACCAAGCAACAAAACCTTACTCAATTCAAGGTGCTGTAAATTCAGACCCAATTTTGACGTGATAGATAAAATCTGTAAGTTAATTAAAATCTATCAATACGAAATATTAAGCATAAAAACATAATGGTAGTTCAATTAAAACATAGAAATGATTCAAGTGTTGATCTCATAAGAACTCTCTAAAAGCTAACAAAAAGAAGAGCAGTTCCCAGTTTTCTTTATTTCGTTTTTTTTTTTTCTTCCAAATGGCACAAAATATTTAAATGTTTTCTTCTTTTATGGAACTGTTTTAAAAACAAACACAAGTAAAGAGGAATATAAAAATGAAGGAAACAAATCTCAACCAGTAACAAAATTCTGTATCCAAAATGTGTCTCAGAGAATATTTAAATTACTTCATAGATCAGTTTTGAAAAGCAATCTTCTCATGCTGTAAGACACATTAGTTAAACAATAGAGAAACAATTTTTTTTATTTTTTTTTTTCTAATCTGTTTTGAACCCTCCTGATACCCTACGTCACATTCTTACCTTTACCTTCAGGATCTTGTTCAATTTCTAATAAAGATTAATGGATTTTTTTTATAAGCAGAGATGGAAAATAACATAAGGTGCCATATGCCATATGAAGTGGTGCTTCGTGAATTGCAAAATTCATTAATCCTTGCTACATAAGCAAAATGTGTCATATACTTAGGTATTTATACAGGTTAAATCTCCGTTGCACCTTTCTGACAACTTCAATAGACTTAGTCATAAAGAGTTGGTAGTTTCACTTTAATTGAAGAACAACCAGAGTTCCTAATACCAAATGTTCAACAGGAGGGATGCAATTACTAAAATTATGAAGTATCTTATTATTATATCAACAATTTAAAATTAAAATAAATGATCATTCAGATGAACCTCCAAAATGTCATGCAAAACTGCTTGTTTAAAAATAATGACAATTTTTAACCAATTTTTAAACCTCAAATCAAAACCTCTATGGCAAGCAGATCATTCTAAGGTCAACCTGTTACCTCAGCAATCATGGAAAAGCTTATCTGAAACTGAACAGCTCATGCTGAGCCCCCATCATGGAACTTCATTCCTCTTCTGGCCGAATTCATGTTCTAGTTTCATGCAATTAAGAAGGAGTGTATTAATCTCCCTAAAAATTATTTTAGAGTAAATCCACAATTTTGATTGCTTAAAAGAATACTAGAGCTATTGCCACACCTGAGGTAGGAAATACACAGTTTTAAAAAGAAATGCAGTATTGACTGTTTTATTCTCAGCAAGTATGAACAAAAAAGATGATCTAATTAATGCTTCCCTTTTTCTCTCTGAAAAGTTTCCTATTCAGGTTTAGATTTTTGTGGATTTTCTTACAATAACAAGTGAAATATTAAGTTATATTTCAGCCTTTTTTTCAGCTTTTTTTTTTTTTTTTTTTCCAGATTTCAGAAACTTTTTGTTCCAGTTCCTTGTGTTCAAACACAGTTCCATTGGATTGCTTCTGCTGGTTGGGTAAAGTGATGCTTACTGAAAAGGGAATTATTTCTGTGGGAAGCGTTATTATCCACATGTAAAAGATTGCATTTAAATTGAGCAATATTTCACGAATGTTCACACAAAGCAAGAAAAAAAAGATTACGAATATAGCTTTCTACAACAGTTTCATAGTTTTCAACAAGTTGAAAAGCAAAAAACAATTTATAAAAAAAGTTCTTGCAAATGTTTTCCACTTGTAATGTTGGTGCAGAGCTCTGTGGCTGCCTCATTAGGCAAAGGGGTAAACTTTATAAAAAGGTATGGCATATAAGGTTTGTAAAGGTTTAAAAAATTGCATAAGGTTTATAAAACCATATTCCTAAGGTGATTTCAGAGACAGAAACATTTATCAAAATGTATTAGCTACACTTAGGAATCAAAAGTGGACTCTTGGATATTTATGGCTGATTTTATTGGTATGTTTTGATGTTATAAATGTACATGAATTTATACAAAGAGTTTATAATAATGAATTGCATATATGTCTTGGACTGATCTTATCTGTGTTAAATTATAAGGTGTTGCAGAAATGAAGCAAAGTGCTAAGTGTCACAGCATCCCTGGAGAATGGTGAGAGTAAAAGAATACATTATTTGTCAGTAACATCTAGGGCATCTAAAACAGTAGTGGGATCACAGAGCTTAACATTCAATTTGCAATACAGAATTAGAGCTCAGGGTGGAAACGTCAGGGTGCCACAAGTATTCTACAACATTTGTGGAAAGTTTCACATGTTTCATGAGAGGCTCAACAATTTAATATGGCTTTGCTCTTTCTCCAGATTTCTCTAGCATTAGGATACACAATTTCATGTATTGTTTTTCAAATGAATGCTGTCCACTTCCACTTGATAATCAAATATTTATGTTCCATACATCCTTGTAATCTATCCTGGAATATAACATGAGTAAGTAGAAATAACTAAATAAAATAAAATAAAAAAGTTTTTAAACATTGCATGAAATCCATGTACATTAAAAAAAAATAAAAAATCTATGTACATTATTTAAAATAAAACATTTTTCCGTATTTTCTGAAAAGAAAAAAAAACACCCTGCATTTCCTCTTATTATAATACAGAATAATGGAAGAATCGTCAATCCTTTTGCTAGTACACTGGCAATTATATATATTTTAAATGCTGGCTAAATAAAGCAATCAATGGATCAATGAAAGCTACAGTCAGGCTTCATTAATTTATTCCAGTATTTGTTGTTAGGTGAATTTAAATGTTTATCCTTTTTTTCTCTAGTGCAGAAGAAAATTCACTTGAAACGTTTTCTCTCTGTACAATCTTTATTCTTGTCCTGCCTTGGTTGGCTCTCATCTTGTTATTAATAGCACCCAAGTGAAAATACGGGAGTTCTGTGGCTTGCCTTCTTAATAATGAATAAAGGTGATGCATTGTATGAAACTGCCTCAATAATTTACAAGGTAATATCAAGCAAAGACTAACTCTAGTGGTCTGCAGAAAATATATTACACTAAAAAAATGATTTATAAGCTGCATAGATGTTTAAATGCTAAATTTAAGCACTGAGTTCCTAGTCTATTAGAAATGTTTAAGTTTTAACACCAAGCAAGGCTGTTTTCCTACTTGTTTTAAGTTGTAAATTATTTTATATTCCTGGCTTTTTTTTTTTTTTTTTTTAACTTAGAGATAGAGTTCACATTCCTCTGACAGAATGATCTTTTACATTCTATTCTGCTTGTAAAGAAATAAATATAGGGGATAGAAGAGTTTACCATAATTACTGCTTGGTTTTGAATGTAAAGGTTGATGTCTAAGGTGGAAAGCAACATGGGGCCATCTATCTCCCTACACACAACTGGAAAGGACAGAAGTACATGTACATCCATAGAAGCACTCCTAAGAGATTTTTCTTTCTGATTCTTCATTGTAATGGAAGACCAGTTGTTTTCATCTGACTTAAAAATCAACTTTCAGCAAGGGCTGGTCTTACATATTTCTGTTACTTCTGCACTCATTACTCCCCATGTGACACACAGACTATAAGATCATTTATACTGGTGATGAAGAACTGTTCCTGGAAAAATATAAATAGAGCTTTTGTGAGAGCATTTAGCTAGTCACTGGAATGCTAAAGAATACTTCTTTCCCTATTGTTTCATTTTTTTTTGCCTCTACCACATACACTACATGTCCAAGTTCCCATCTTGGGGTTTACTTTTTGCAATAGGTTTGTATTACTTTACCAGCCTTTATGGTAAATTATTTGAAGTTCCTCTGAACTGATGACTCTAGTGTTGTTTTGTTCTTAGGCATCTTCTTAAGAGCTCTGATTGCTATATAGGGATGATTACACAGTGGAGAAAATTTTCTGCTTTCTAAATATTGCATGTGGGTTAGAGAATTTAGCATCTTTAAACAGTTTTCAAAATGTGACCATCACAATTATTTCTAGTGCTTTTAGCTCACTAAATGTGGATTCTCAAAAGTGACTTGGTATTCAGAATAATGCTTTTCTGGAGGTACCAACAGCAAGAAAATCATCTGATTAATATTCAGAAGATGGAATATTAATCCACTATAAATCCACTCTCTGATATTCAGATTTATAAAATAGATCACTACCTACTATGCATTTGGCCTATGTATATAAGTATATACATACACACATAGGTTGAATTATTTTATTATTAAAAGTAATAAAACAATATATGGGCTGTATGAAATATCTTGTGCATACTATTTTTAATGAAATCTTCTATGAAACCAGTGTTGAGTATCACTTGCTCTCTAGCAAGTGAGAGTTATGGGAGCCCTGAACCCTATGATTCTTTACAACCATTCTTATCCATCCTGTGAGGTTTGAACTGTAGCCAGTTATAGAGGTTAAATGAAAGTACAGCATGAAACAGAACATGATTATGTCAAAAGGAACTACAACTTGTGGAATCTTAGTCATCCAGTCAGAGAAAATATACGGATTTAAGTCAATCAATGACTTGAATTACTACCTAGAGAAATATTACTTAGTACAAACAGTTGCAAAGTCATACCTAGGTACAAATTTATTCTAACACAACAATATCAGAGGGATGAGAAGATGACCTGACACTAAAGTATACGAAGAAGACAAAAAAAAAGAAAAAAAAAGGTAAAGAGGTTTAAGAGGTTAATTCTGTCAGGTGCATTCATTGTTGTAAAACATTTGACCAGATATATTGTGTGTTTTTGTTACAACATCCTACAACATTTTAACAGCTGACTGAAAAAGGATGTAGATGCATAAATGTATGGCAGAAAATAAAAAAAAAAAAAAAAGGAGGATCTATAGTTCGTTCTTCCTTCTATCCCTGCAGAATTAGACAATGACTTTTGTTGATAACGGGACTCAGGTACCTTGTAGCATTGTATACAGCACTTTCATTGTGACAGTGGTAATAAGTAGTCTCTAACAGTAAAACAGCCACAAGCAGAAGATGCAAAGATAAATCAGGTGAGCAGTGTAAACAGCTCAGCTTTACACCTGCAATATCCCATATATCAGAAGGGGAGAAAGGGTATTTGAGCAGAGTGCTGATGTTGGTATCCTTACATTCTGGCACTGGAGAGCAACTCAGAAATAGGCAGTAATTGCCAAACTGTTTTTGGAAACAGTAAAACTGTAAGCTGCGCTTCATAAATATTTGCATTTATCAGCAAAGTCCCAACATGAAGAGTAAAAATTAGTGCATATGTATAATTCCTAATTATGCATTGATAAATTTAGAGGTCAGAGTTCAGAAGTAAACCATACAGTTTTGAATCTGGGACAGCATCTTTAAGACATATTTTATCCTCATAGATGCAGAGTACAACTTATATTCCAGAGTCATTAATGCTGACTTTTAGAATGACACCAGTTCTGCAAAATGCAATGTAATGCCAAGAAGACCCCAAGAAGACTGTGTATTTCTATGTTATATTGATGAGGCCATATAATATTCTGATTCAGACAAGAACAGCAATGGCTGCATTACACTATTATATTGCAATTAATTTTAGTTTCGTTGTTTGTTTTTTGCTTTCTTTTTTTAAAGCAATAATAAAAATGTAACACTTAATATTTACATCTCCCAAGACAGCGCTATCATACCATATTGTAAGCAGTGGCTTACATTACATATTTTGTGGTTGGACATAAGAATTAAATCCTGTATTATTAGCAATAAGCTAATTCTCTCAAATTATTTCGAGTATGCCAGCTTAACCTATTTGTCTCCAAAGTTTTCAATTTCTTCACATGAAGTTAATAATCCACATATTTAAGCATATTCATAGTTCATATATAAGAATTCCAATATAAGTTCAGAATTACAGTGCTATTGCTACAGTGGTCACCATAAAAATGTCATAATTTACATAAGATCCAGAGACAGAATAATAGCACCACCCTTCTAACTAACTAATGTCCTAATGCATCAAAAACTATATAAATCTTAAAATAGTTCAGAAATCAAATAGAATTGGATTTACTTGGGTCTTTAGACAGAAGGAATAATTTGATAAAATTTCATATTTTTGAGTTCTAATACTGAATTTAATCTTCCATTTAACATTTGGACAGTTTAGAGTATAACTATAAAATACATTTTAAAAAGTTAAATCTCCTTCACTTTCCTCTTCATTCACCAGAATTGTAAACTTTGATGCCTGGCTTATTTTATTATTTCATTAAAGGTAAGAGGAAAGAGCTACAAAGAATATTATCCAAAAACTTTCAAAAAAAAAAAATGTTACTTTAAAAGTGAAAAGTATATCTAGGTACAAACACGCTGTATAACTTCACAGAAACAGTTGAGTCCTGTATTCTCTCTGGCATCCAATAGAGATCTGTTCACATGGTCCCTCAATCTTGCCAGCTCTTATTAAACTGATGCTTGTTATGTAAGGACCAATGTTATGAACAAAATCTCCTATTTTAAGATGCATAGGCGTAAAGCAAATGAGGGGCTACAGTGATATTCCTCCTTGCCTTAAAGTGATACAAGAAGGTATTCAAATGGCTACTCATTCTTTTATTGTGGTGTATTTTTAATTGTTCAGGTACTGAACCTGCATGAGTTTTCATTTCAGCCACAGAAGCTAGGCCTGATGAAATGCAAGTGAAACATCTTAGGGAAGGATGCTTACATACATGTACAGCAAGCACATGAAGGAAATAGGGCATTCCAGATCTCCTGTTTAATAAGTAATTGCCTGTAAGTGACCTTATAAGTGATTGCTGTGTACACATGTGAAAGGAAAGTCCAGAGTAATTTGACTGTATCAATTACTCTTTGATAATTGAAACCTTGTTGAGCATTTTTCTGTAGCAATAAAACTGTTTTGCAGGACTTCATTACCAGTGAAATCATTTTTCTATTCAGTGTAAACATCTGCATAAATAGAAGCCAGGTTTTGTAATAAATTGTTTTTCAGTGTGAATAAGTTACAGTAAGATTAACCTACAACACTTGGAGTTCTTGGAGTTATATATATTTATCCTGTTCTTTGCAACATCTCTCATTCAAAGCTCAGAGCTACTAGTGCAGAACCGCACCAGTCACAATTACATACAGCTACAGCACAAGCTGTATTATCAGCTCCTGAGAGCATTGTGTTCAGATGCTTCTTTTAGATACTTTCAAAGTGTCTCTGCAGTAGTTACCATTAGAAAAAGTCAATATTTGTCAGAAACCCTTCTTGTCTATTCCCACTACTAATCTTTCTTTACAAAGTAAAGGTGGAGGCATGGTTTCACAATCTGTTATAGGCCACATCACCTGTGATGTTAACTTGCTTTTAATCAGTCTCCACTGAATTGTACCACTCAAGATCCAGCTCATCGTTTTCCTTTTCTATTTCGCTGAAACAGATACTACCACAATTTTTAACAGCAGAGCTGTAACAACATTAATGATTCCCTGGCTTGCATAAGAAACAGTGTGGCCAGCAGGGCTAGGGAGGTGATTGTCCCCCTGTACTCGGCTCTGGTGAGGCCACACCTCGAGTACTGTGTTCAGTTTTGGGCCCCTCGCTACAAGAAGGGCGTGGAGGTGCTTGAGCGAGTCCAGAGAAGGGCGACGAAGCTGGTGAGGGGCCTGGAGAACAAGTCCTATGAGGAGCGGCTGAGGGAGCTGGGCTTGTTCAGCCTGGAGAAAAGGAGGCTCAGGGGCGACCTTATTGCTCTCTACAGGTACCTCAAAGGAGGCTGTAGCGAGGTGGGGGCTGGTCTGTTCTCCCACGTGCCTGGTGACAGGACAAGGGGGAATGGGCTTAAGTTGCACCAGGGGAGTTTTAGGTTGGGTGTTAGGAAGAACTTCTTTACCTAAAGGGTTGTTAGACATTGGAACAGGCTGCCCAGGGAAGTGGTGGAGTCACCACCCCTGGAAGTCTTTAAAAGACGTTTAGATGTAGAGCTTAGGGATATGGTTTAGTGGGGACTATTAGCGTTAGGTCAGAGGTTGGACTTGATGATCTTGAGGTCTCTTCCAACCTAGAAATTCTGTGATTCTGTGACATAGTTCCAGAGGATAATGATTTTGTTTTCTCAGCACATAACGCAAATTTTCTTAGAAGACTAACTTTTGGGGGCAAGTATTTGACATCCAATTATTTAAATAGATGCATTACTATTAAATGATCTGTTAGAAATGTTCTAAGGAAAAATAATGGAGAGAAAGGGGGAGAGGGAAGACAAAGAGAGAAAGAAACCAGGTTACTATTACAAAGGATCCTTCCATATTTCAGGTAGTTTATTTTCATTGTTCACCCCTGTTTAATTTGCAAAGAGAAAGGTTGTATATCAAGACTGATGGATCTTAGCTACAACAAGTTGTAGGCTACCCATATAGTGAATGAAATCTGAAATGAGTTAATGTGGCAGAAATACATCCTTGAGGCTACAGTTGCCACAATATATACACAGACTCTCTAATATCATTCCATTAGATCTTTTTTCCCGACATGTTGCTATACAACCAAACTCAAATTTAGACAGCTCTTATGGCATTACACTATTACGTGGTTAGAGGGACAGTAAAATATAATTCATTTGTGTCAACGCTTAATAATTCCTTTCCAAACAAACTAGTTAATAAAATTCTAAATGTATTCACACGAAAATATTTATGTAAGTTTTGGTTTTTAAGTTTTTAGAAATAAAAAATCTTCTTATAATCAATTATAAACACCTGTCTTTTTAGGCAACGACAAAGTCTGACAAGATTTTCTCAAAGTTTTGGTTAATTTTAACCAATAAATATAATCAATTAATGAAAACTTTGATATAGAAACATTAGTTCATAGGAATAATAATAATAAGCTGATAAAGATGTTAATTGATTGTATTTGCAACCCTACTAAGCTTATTGCTTGGGTGCCTGAAAAATACCCAGCAGAGTTGTTAAGCTGTTTCATAACTGATCAGTCTTACGAAAATCTCTTTTCATGTTTAAAGAAAAATAGATGAAGAAAAAAAATAAGTACCAGAAATTAAAATTTAATCTTTTTTATGTATGTATCTAATTATTAAAGCTTTAATAATAAATAAATATTTTTTAACATTTTTTCCCACCAGAAACTATGAGCAGAATAACATTTGATGATTACATGATCCCATGAAATCACCCAGTGCTTCGGACTTTATCTAGACAGCAGTTGAAACAGCTCTAAGCCAAACAAGCCCATACAGTTCTACAGATTCCTGGAGACATACAGTAAGCCACATTGTGTTTTTTTTTTTTTTTTTTTCTTCTCTCAGGCTGAATAAAAAAAAACAGATTAAGATTAGATATTAAGAAGAAATTCTTTACTCTGAGGACAGTGAGGCACAGGCACAGGCTGCCCAGAGAAGCTGTGGACGCCCCATCCCTGGAAATATTCAAGGCCAGGCTGGATGGAACTTTGGGTAATCTGCTCTGGTGGGAAGTGTCCCTGCCTATGGTAGGACATTGGAACTAGATGAGCTTTAAGGTCCCTTCCAATGCAAACCATTCTAGAATTCTATGACTGTTTCTCAGGACTGGCAAGGATGCTCAAGAACATCATGTTCATGGCACTTTTCAAATTTTTAATTCAAATATATCATACTTATTGAATTTTAGGGGTCAGCATGACTGAGAGCCCCTCAAAGTTGTCTTTGGATACCTCAGTTCAGATGACTGCATTGGCTGAGATAGCAGCCATACTCTGAATTACAGATACATTTTTTTCCAGATGCATTCCTGAAACTCCTGAAATTATACAACATTCTTGAATTCAAAAAAAAAAATAAAAGGATTTGAATGTAGAAGGAAATGAAGGGAACATACCTGCTAAAAGAAATAATTACAGACCTCATTTAAAGTACTACTCCTCGCCTCATAGTTTGTATACCATTATTGTTCTATGGATCTTAAAAAGAAAGTCAAAAAGTTTTGTGAATGTATGGTGAAAAATACGTATCATAAAATGCTATGTCTTTATGTAAGGCTATTGACTATTAAGCAATGTTATCTTCTAAGGTATATTTGCTTAATGTTATACCTTAAATTCATAATTTACTCATAAAAAGAGTATTTTCCTTAGTTTCCAATGGTTGATTTCAATGAAGAAGGAAAATACAAGTTAAGTAACTTAGAGCATTTAAAAATGAATTTTTAATATGAATAATGTGTTTATATATTAAAAGGACAGTTTACCATAATGGGTGGGTAGCATAAACCCCTAGGAAACCAAACATAGATTATGCAAATATTATTGGTTACAAAATTGAATAATTCTACATTCATTGGACAAGTAACATGCTTATTGCACTGAGTTGTGAAACGTTATATTGTGCATGGCTGAGTTGATTTTCTTTCTGTAAACTTCCATAATGAAATTAGAAATACTATATGTTAGAAATAGTATATATATTATCTTTTGCTGTGCTTATCTACCATGGAAATTTGAAGCTCTCCCACCCATCAATGCGATGCTGAATTGTATTTACTATCTTACAAGTTTAAGAGATCCTAAAAATACAGAATAATACATCCCTGTCCTTAGTCCTCCCTTCCAAGTTGATACTGAATTCTTAATATGTCTTACTTTCTGGGTAAATGTTATTATTGGCACATATTAGAAACATAATTCTATAAAATGCCTTGTGTGTCTTGTATCCTGAGTAGTACTTCAATTAAAAACATTCAATTCAATTCAAAACAAACAAACAAACAAAAAATCAAAAACACAAAAATCTCTTTGTCCCTCCCCTCTGCCTCCTTCCTTTCCTCTCTCCAACACCTTCCTCCCACCCATCTCTCCCTCTCTCCTTAGCTAATTGTTACAGGAACTGAGTTTCTCTGAGACTTGTACCTTTCTATCCAATTTCACTGAAATTGACTACCAACTTTAAAATATATATTGAAAGAACAAATGAACAAGACAAGAACAAATGACAGGTACATACACATGCACTCAGAATAAGTTATCATTTAGGAAGTTAAATGTTAAATCATATTAACACCTAAATTTGATTATGGACCACACAGAGTGAAATTAAATGCCAAAATGTAGAAAAACTCTTGAGTTTCTATTGAAGTTATACATTGTGTTGATATTTTAAAACCCAATTCCTAACGGAATTCAGTTATTCATTCTTTATTTCATGTAAGAAGATGAGGGGGTTGCATCATGTGACATTTCTGAACTGGCAGACCAACTTGTACTGAAGCTCCATTTGGTGCCATTAAGGAATCAACTGTCTTGAAGTTGTTAGCTTCTGAAATTACCTTCTGTCAGTGAATACTTACTATTTATACTGTTTGGAAAGGAGAATAATTTTTTTGTGGCAACTGAAAAGAAATGTTGAGCTGCAGCATGCTCATTTTCTTTCTTTTGGTTGGCACATACTTTTCTTCAGAAATCCCAGACAGCTTTGACCTTCATTTTTGTCATGTTTTTCACTTTGCATATGCAGTTACCAAGAGCAGGAGGGATGACAGAGAGAAAGACAGTGGCTTGTATTTTTGGACCCTCCTCCTGGTAGAGTTGTAACATATAATAAAAAGTAAAGTAGACATCAAAAAATACATATATTTTTAAAGAATTTGAGAAATTGCCTTCAGCTTCCAGTAGAAAGAACCTGCTAACAAATATATGCTGTATGCTATTCCTCTAAAAATATATTCCTCTTGACATAAGAGTTACAGGTGTTTACCCTTTAACTTATTTACTGTTAAATAATGCACGTAGTGCCACTAAGTCTGAATGACATCTTACTCTTGACAAACCCAACAGAATCCATGGTACTATAAAGGCAAATAGGCCAGGAGTCATCTCTTCCAATTGTATCCAAATGTATTTCAAGGGACTTCTCTAGGAGAACTGGGGTCCCACTACAGTTAATGGAAAAAGACTACCTAAAGGATGTAATACAGCCAACTGATATTGAACAGCAAGGATGAATAACATACCGAGTTCTCTCTCTCTCTATCTCTTTAGGCATGAAATAAATTAGATGATTTAGACTAGCTTCATAGTCATTTTACACTTAGCTAGCATTAAGTGAGTTTAAGCCAGATCTACAGCATTTTTCCACACAGAGGTAGTAGAAGTAGGTACTAGCACTTTCTGGGAAGTACAAGGCTATTTTTTTTTTTTTTTCATTCCAAATTCACATAGCAGATGTGCTTAGCTCCTCCAGTTATAGCAACAGAAGCATGCCATCAGAGCTATATTGAAAGACTGTGAATGTAGATTATAACCAAGTACAAAGGGTTTGTCACAGTGGTTAGAGTAGTAGTAGTGGTTAGACTGACCTGAGAAATTATTTCATATTTTCTTTCGCAAATATTTAAATGGTGGCAAAATTTCTGTCTTTGTTAGTCAGAGGATGAAAAAATTGCAAAACAGCACATGGGATAGATCCTGGTTTCCTGCACTGGTTGGCACATTTTTCCCATTTAATTGTACCTTTTCAGACATGCAAATATAATTCAGCTGTAATATTCTTGTTATTGCTGATACAGTTGTAAAAGTGGATATGGTGAACTAATAACAGCTGGAGATGTGTGAGACAGAACAGCAGGGATGCAAGACCTATGCTGATATCAGTGGGATCAGTACCGGGCCAATCATGTGGAAATATGATCTGATATTTTGTAAATACAACTTGAAACTTGGCTAACTGTTGCTACTTCACATAATTAAAATAATTCGGGCGGTTTATTATTGGGAATATTTATTTTTTTTGGAGAACACATGTAACAAAATTTTCTCTAATTACTTTGCCACAAATATGTGTTCCAATGATATGTCCCTTGGTAACTCGTAAAAACAAAACAAAACAAAACAAAAAGTCATTACTGTTCAATCTTGCATGCATTCAGATGAAATTTGTGTAAATGCCAGCAAGAGAGTCAAGTAAATTGAAACCAAGCTCCATATCAAATGAATTCAGCTCCTGATTGCTTTTGAAGAAAAGATTAAATGGTGTACTCTAAGACCTCACTATAGAAACCTGTAATAGCCCCATATGTTAGGAAGTAAGCCACCATTACCTATATCGAAGTCTCAAAAGACATAAGAATTTTCTGAGTAAACAGTTTGACAGTAGAGTCTCTCTTAATTTTCCACCGCTTTTCATATGAAACACAATAGTTGGAGCAGTGGTGATTTTTCTCCACAGCATGGATAAATTATACTACTACTACTCTTCATACAGCTACTGTTGCATTGCTCCACAAGTGCAGTGCTAGAGTGCCAAGGTAGCTCAGTTCCAGTGGCTGATACAATAAGTTTTACTTTGGAGCTCTAAGTAAATTCATTAGACCTGTAATATTAATATTATGGTAGACCAGTCTTTATATAAGTAGGAGAAGGAAAACTAACTCAGTTCAGGAGAAGAAAAGCAGCTACAGTTAGGAAGAAGTTGCTTGGCTTTGGCTGGAAAACTGTCTAGCTGGACAATGTCTAAATTCAAGGTATGAAAGAAGGCCTCATATCTGTAAATTTCCTTATAAAAGCAGAGGAAATTGAGGTGGGAAAGAGCTTCTCATGTTGCCAGCTGGCAATTCAATAATACTAGATGAAGCAGAAATCCTCTTTATTTTGTCTATGTCTGATATTTTAAAAAATTGTTTTGGAAGTTTATTCTCTACTCAACTTGTTCCATCTAACACTATCTTTTAAAAGGATCTGATCTCTTCACTTGTTGAGGAACTGAAGTCACCATGACCTGTCCTGATAATTAAGCCTGGATATCTGTGTTCTTGCTGCTAAGTAGTGCCCTGGTCATTACTGCAAAATATAAGGTTCAGTACTACTGGACTAGCACTGATGTACAAACTCAAGTAAAAGTTAGTTACATTGCCAAAGAAAAAAAAAAGTTTAAAATGTCAACCAGCTTTCGAAATGATCTTTGCTCTTTTTAGCTCAGGTTCTAGCAGAGTAGCTTAACGTACTGCTACCTTGTAACCAAGGATCGCTCATTTCAGAAGCTCAGTGTACTGAAGCTTAACCAAATGAACACTAAGCATGTTTATAAACACTACTGAATGATGTTATATTACTGAATAAATATGATGAAGGGGAGGGTTGGAAGAGGGACAAGAATTTGGCTGCTGGTGGTTATTTACAGTTGTGAAGCAATTATTTAGATAACAGATTTTAGTGAAAGAATAAGGAATTTAGTAAGTGCTGGATTTGCATAATAGTAATACATGTCTCTTTAAGTTTCCTAAAGGCATTTTCATGCACTTTTAAAATGAATCCTAATTATAAATGTTATACAAGTCCTATATAATGTGAATTTACTTGTATGCACATTTGCATTATCCTCATTTTAAGTGTGCTGAAGATTAACATTACTAGCCAAGTTATAATGGTAACTGCATGAGTATGCTACACACCACCTTTTAGAAATGAAATGTTTTGCACATTAAATGTGTGCAGAACTCTAGAAATTCACACCAAGGGTAAAAAAAAAAATAAAAATAAATCAATATAATCAGTGTTAGAGTGGCTTTTTTTTCCTTATAAGTCATTCTTCCCTCAGAGCAAGAGGAATCTGAGGAATTCTTCCCTCAGACCTATAAAACATAAACAAATCTATTTTGCTCTGTTTCAGGTCAATCTTTAAAATCCACTGTAATGTGATTTGTATTATTCAAAATTAATGTGGCATGCCTTAACTGTAGTGGTTAAACAGTGTCTCTTTTTCTTCTATACAGAGTCAGAAATGACAAAACCCAAAGCAATCCTGAGCAAAGAAACTCAGCAAGCCAAATGAAAGAAAGAGAACACAAATTTTATAAATCACCAAGCAGCTACTCAACTATTCAGAAACAGCTGTAGTACATGGTAATCTTTTTGCTGCTTCCTATGAACCTCTTCACAGACTGAAACAGCAAGAGACTGGTGGTACTTGCCTCCTGTCATTTCTACCCCAGATACATCTGAACTCATGCTCATGAATAGGATGCTGGACACAAATACCTTAATTCCTCTTATGTTCTGAAAAGACACAACTATTTTGATATTAATAACAGTTAGTAATGTTATTTTTAGTTGATTTTGATTGGCTTGATTTTCACTCCTTCTACACCTACATTTGTGGTAAATTTTTCAAATTACCAAAAGGATTTTCAAACTGTTCATTAATCAACAATCATCTGTGTGACCTGAAAAAAAAAAGATTTATATAAGCTGAGCACTTAATAGTCAAAGTCTGCTCTGGACTACAAATACTTTCTATGTTTTCTAAATTTCCATTTTTGAACTGAGAATCAGACATAGAATGAGTTAAACATTTGGCTTCAGGTGTTGGCTTCAACACTACAATAGTGTTGAAGATTAAAGAGATATAGTCCTTCAAATTTTTTTCATCTTTTATT